>NC_092103.1:17172710-18376584 GCF_045679555.1 Salvelinus alpinus | reverse complement strand
TGACTATGCCAGATTGATTGCTATGACATGCTATTCTATAAAATTATTTATCCGTAATTAATATTACCTGATTGAACTAATCATGTAAATATTAATTAACTAGAGAGGGACACCACGAAAGAATATTTATAGAGCTGTTATCTTTCGAATAAACTCTTAAAGATTTTGTAATATTTTACTAAATAGCCGTCACATTAATCGTCATTATATTCAGTCTCATCTGAAAGTTGTAAGTCCTTGATTATCTGCAAGAATCCTAGCTAACAAGTTGAACCAGCAATACAAAATTGGGTTTAATTATTTATTTACTAAATACCTAACTAATCACACAGAATCACACATATACAATTAGATCATAACTTGATCACAAATTACGTCATACAGAAAACGTCCCTAGCGGGCGGAATAGATATGACAGCTTGCTACACAAAGGGAGGGGCGGGATTTTAGTGAAAGAGCGGGAGATTCGGAACAGGGCAAAAGCTGTGCTCTCGTAAATATAGTTTCTTATGCATTCTAAATTACCGCCCATTTGAGAAAGAAAATGCAATACATATTTACTCTGAGCTGCGCTTCAGTAGGTTGGTGGTAGATGGAAGAACGTATCGCCAACCCGAGTCCTCTGTCCTTTGGAGAATGTCTCTGGTTGTCACGGGATACTTTGTAGTAACGTTGTGTGTGGAAGACGGGATACTCGGACTGTCCTTCCTAACCTGCGTTTGTAGCAGCTGTTGCCAACTCAACGGCTAGGAGATATCACTTCTGTAGTGAACACGAGTTCAAAGTTCATACCATTCACAATCAAAGTCCATGCTGATGTTGGCCTAGTTCTGTAGTTATTGTCTGAACCATCTTGACATCGGATCGTCATCCAAAATGTACCCGGAACAGGAAGTTACATTTTTGTCACTGGCTTTATATAGTGGAGGTAGAGGGGTGTGTCTGAAAAGTCTATTACCCAGGTCTCTTCACAGGGGCGGGCCCCTGGTTGAGCAGAAGCCAAATTTATGAAAACACAGATCTCTCATTTGGATGGTAAAATTACATTTCATCTCTTCACAAATAATCTCATATTCAAACATTTGAATTAAACAACAATTCCATGTGAATCCGATACCTCTGACATTTATACTTTCCACAGTAGAGTTTGTCATTCTATCATTGATGAGAATGTGTCAGAGGGCAACCGAACTGACATAAAATACCTTAAGTACCACCGCATATGTACAGTTGGTTGGATTACCAGAATATAGTTCATTTCCCCCAACTTCTGATGTTACCCAGAATCTCTATGTTAACCCATGGGTTTCCTTATGTCACATCAGTTATAGTGGGGAGAGAGAAAAAGGGGGAAAGAGGTATTTATGACTGTCGTAAACCTACCCCCAACCCAACGTCATGACAGTCCCCCCATGTTGGGTTCAATCTTGCGATTAACCTGCATGTTGCAAACCAACATACAAATGACCGTGGGTTGTCCTGGTTGTGGACCATCGTTGTGGTCCCCATCTGGTGGTCGACCCAGGTAGGGTTTCTGCGAATGAAGAAGTCTGCTCCATGGCTGGACAGCAGATGTCCAGTTGGTGATCGCTGTGGCAGTCCCCCCTCTGGTGTGGTCGACCCGGGTAGGGTGTCTGCAAATGAAGAAGTCTGCTTCATGGCTGGACAGCGGAGGTCCGGATTGGGATCACCGTTCCGGACCCGTAGTCTGGTCGTCCAGACTGGAAGATCTGGGCAGTAACTTAGGCAGATGTTAACAACGCACACACACTCATGAAATATATCATTACATTTCCTCCCAAATGAGCGGCGTTGTGGCACTAACTGATGGTTGTATGGGGAAGTTGTTTATGCCTCTATCACTTTCTACATGCCGAAGAAAATGAAACAAAATGAAATGAAAGCATAAACAAAACAAAATATAGTTATGCCACCTTAACCATCTAATTGGACTGTATTCTATCTACGTCCATGGTCTTGGCAAAATGACCCTACCATGGCATTGTCTAATGTCATATCTAGGGCTCTTCTAATTTGCGGGGTGTTGGTTAGGGTACTATCGTAAGTTGATAACTATATGATACGTCTACAGCTGTAAGGCACTAGTTTTGGGCAGTCTACAGGGATGACCTATGGACTTCTGAGAAGAAAACTGGTGAGTGCTGTAGCTGTAGAGTTAAAGGCCTCAAAATACTGTTCAACTTTACTAAGGCTGGTATTTTGCTCGGACCCTTAAGTGATCCTAGCATAAATCCTAATTGGATGTTCCGTTGGACATGTGCGTTTATGCGTACGCAAGCACACATGTCAAGGGAAGGAAACCAAGTATCCTGGCAGATTACAACTTGTTCAGAATGAGTCTGACGTAGTCAGGTAATTTTCAGGTCAATGCCTGGAGGTCAGTCAGAATTGGTGTCGAGGGAGTCTGTAGTGGTTTTACTACCAGTCACTGTCTTCCACTATTGTAGTGGCAGTAGGTATGAGGAAGTATTCTTCATAGCTATGTTATCCACGGAGGAGCTAACCTCATGACGGAAGTACTAAGTATTAGACCAGTCGTACATGGTGTGATCGTGGTTCCTGACTAATAACTTTTCTCCTGAACGGAGGGTTCTATTTATTAGTGGCGTGAATAACCATTGGAAGAGTGCAATGGAGATTCCCTTCCCCGCGCTGCACTCTGAGTGACTCAGACTCAGTCGCTGTTATCAAAAGCAATTTAAGTGAGGTTACTAATCCTCTTACTGAGTGTTGCTGGACTGACTGTGGTATTGGTACTGGTACTCAAGGGGTCCAGTCGTCCTACCGATTTATTCTGAAATGTTATCCTACAGGAATACATGATTAGAGCATTTTACTAGTTGTCTTGTAGTGACTACTACACATGGCAAGGAATGATTATTGTTGCCATTTGTTTTGGAGGTGGACAAGTCCACTGGACTTCCTTTACGACCAGTGTGGTACACCTCAATAATATCTTAGATGTGTTCTAAGATAATCCCCGTCTAGGGGCCTGTCTGCTCCTCACTGTTCTCAAATGGGAGTTTACAACTAGATTTGATTTATGCTCTGGCGGCCTCGTACGGTGTTGTCCGTAGTCTCGACCCCTCCACCGGCCTCGATAAGGCTCATCATGGGTCTGGGCTACTATTCCCCCCCTTTGCGTCTCGGGACCCCCCCACCAGCATGTGGTGTTGGTATCCGAGGCGCAAACGAAAGGTTCGGACCCTATGTACGAGTTGTCAGTGGCCGCGTTATTATGAGAATGGCTGCAACCTTTCAACCAAATCTCCTGGTGTTTGTGCTTCAACACCCTCAGTGGCTGTCGAGGTCTGTCAGTCACCACCGCGACCGCGTGTGGCAACCTCTTCAGTACCTGCGAACTGAGACGAGGATATCGGTCTGTGATATCGCAAAGTGTTTCACCAGTGGGAATTATCGGGTCAGTTGCTGGACTGACGCCATTGGTGTCATTGTAAGGGTTGACAGTCCCCCACAAAGCGGAAGGTGTGTCATCGGAAGCAGAGTATACTCTGCGCATCAATGTTTTTCTTGCTGAGACGGCCGCAGTGCTTGCGGCCGAAGGGCAAGAGAAGTTCATCTCAACTACCGTATTGCATGACTGCAAGGAGGAGGGAAGTAGCTCATTCACAGAGACAGCTGGCTCGAAAACGTGAAAAGAATTGTCAATCAGATTGGCTGATGGAATGTGTTGAGATATCGTAATATCTCCTTGGATCGGATTCTGCACCAAGTGGTTTTTAAATGTCTTTTTCCCAAGGGGTGCTTCCGACAGATACCCCTCGTGACTGACTGCGTTGCAGCTAGCGTTAGGGAAAGACAGTGTGGTCGGTGGAGAAGGCACGGTAGCCTGTGACCATACCTGGTTGGTTTTCCAATCCATCAATGGGAGTAACCGATCCATCAAGTCTGCTCCCAGTAGCAGGGGTACAGTTTCGAGGCTAGTAACATACACAGGGTGGACGAGCGATATGTCCTTGAAGTGTAGTTTCAGCATGACGCTCAATGTGAGAGGCGAGGTAGTCTGAGTGACCCCTCGAAGTGTAGTGTCGCATCGTTCCACTTTTAACCAACGTTTAGTTGGCTTCAAAGCCCTTTTTAGATCATCAAACAATGTTTGAGAGATGAGTGATATTGTCGCACCCGAATCAATTAGCGCATGACAAGTTAAGCAGTCCTCCAGGACTGTTTCCAGGTATGGTCGTTTCGATTCGTGTTTAGTGGACATATTCCCCACAAAGTGAAGTGGTCTTTCGCAACAACGTGATGTGTCAATTCTGTTCAAGGTGGAAGCAGATTGACTTTTACGATTTTGAGTGGGCTTGGCTTTAACGAAGCGTTTGACCTTTTTCTTTGCAACCTTTGTATCAGAGTTTATAGACAAAGCCCGTGGGCTTGTTTCTTGGTCAATCGGGCCCTGGATAGAGTGAATTTTAACGTCCTTGCTATGGGTGTTAATTCCTGCGGACCTGGAGTCCGGTAATTCCCTGTCTAGTCCTTGTGACTTATCTTTTACCCTTTTCTCGAATGTTTCTCGCTTTAGTTCTTCACGTAGTGGAACTTCTGGAGAACATTGGTCTACGTTTTGATCATCCTTCAACCCTTTGTTACCCTTGTGCTCTGACACTTTGCGTGGATTGGGTGCAGGAACGTAGTGAACAGGTCGATTGTAGCGGTAGTTGTTTTGATGGCGACGTGCTTTACAGTTATTTCGACCGCGGAGGTTATTGGAATCATGGTTTCGTGGTAGAAACTGTTGTTGTGCGTCATCTCTTAACGCTCCAATACCTGATAATGCACCCTCTGACTGGAGTGAGTGCTCCTGGTCAAACTTCAAAACCGAGTGGTCAGGGCTCTTGGCGTTGCGAGCTTTTGATGCCTCAAAAGCTGTGCTTGCAAGCTCTCTGAGTTGTAAGATAGGCAAGCCAATGTGGGCTGCAGTGCCCAAGTAGGTAATGAAGGTGGGATACATGTTCGACAGGAACATTTGTTTAAATGGTAACAGGTCTTCCATGCCTGTTTCAGTGAGTAGGCCAAAGTAAGCTGAACGAAGCCTATGATAGTAAGCTTGTGGGTGCTCATTCCGAGCTTGTTTGACCGTGTTAGCCAGTGAGCTATCGTGTTTGCGAGTTGCAGAACCACTGAATTCTAATTTCAAAGCTGTGGCTAGTTTAGCGTAGTCATTTAGCACGTGTTGCTGTTGTAGGCGAATGAACCTTGTCACGTGTCTATTCGACGTTCGCTTCAACAGGTAAACCCTGTCAGAACCCGTAGCGTTCGGGTAGCCATCCAACGCGTCCTCCATTTCAGCTAGGAACGTCTCAGTATCGTTTGGCTGACCTGGAACGGGGTCAAAGGTGGGGAAATACTTGACGAGTTTGTCAAGGTATTCCACGTCAAGCGGGCGGAGAGGGTGGGCTTTATCCTGTGGGGAAAGTTGGGCCAAAAGGCCAAGAGGAGAAGCCAAGCTTTGGCTTTGTTGGCCAAGAGGCACCATATTACTCAGTGCCGAATGGCCAAGCGGAGAAGACTGGGGGACACCTGACGGAGGCAATGTCTGAAACCTATCGTCTTCACTTCTTTGAGTACCGGGCTCCGGTTGCTTGGATGGATAGTCACGCTGTAGAGCGTGACCCTTCTGGACTTCCTCCAGATGGTACCTAAGGGTGGTATTCTGCTGCATTGCAGAGTCCACTTGAGCGCTTAGAGTACTGATTTTGGACACGTGAGTGTCGCACTTGCTCCTTTCGGTCTCAAACTTATCTGTCATGGTTTGCAAATAGAGGTCTTGAGTACGGAGCGAGAGATTCAGTGATGAGATTTCTTCTGCTTGCTTAGAAATCCAGATTTCCATCTTCATCACCCGAGTTCTCTCATCATTCATTTGGTCAGCGACTTCAATGAGTTCTGCTGATTTGTCATCCAACTTCGTCCTTGTGTTCATCAACTGATCGTCTTTGGTCTGCAGAATTTTGAGTAGCGCCGTGTTACTCTGAGTAACGTTCAACAAAACTGCCTGCATGTTATCAAATTGCGCGCTCCTATTTGTAGATAACTCAACAGATTTATCTAGTTTGGAGTGGACCACCTCGTATTTAGTTTTGGCTAAATCGAGTTGTTCCTGGAGACGACGATTTTGTTGAAGAGTTTGTGCTCGTTCATCGTCATAAGTATTTGCAATTACTTTCAATTGTCCAGATTTCAAACGCAGTTCCTCGACTAGCAGAATGTTTTCATTTCCTGCTTTTGTCAATAGTGGCTCAGTTCTCTCCACCTGTCCCCCGATGTTAGCCAGTGAGCTATCGTGCTTTAGCTGTGCACGGTGGTATTGGACTGATGCCACATTTTTATGGCGATACATCAGTGCAAAAGTGGGGAGAACCGTCACAAAGCCTGTGTTTGATGGTTGATTTTGGCATATGGCATAATTAGGGTTGGTATCGCTGCTGAGGTCAGAGATCAATCCTTTTATGGGTGGAGGTTCACTACTTAGCGTAGGAGTGGTGACCACCTCCTTTGATAGCTTGCACATTATTAGAAAAATTTAGAGGAAATTTTTCACTAAATGTATTCAAAGTTTGGATTTGGAATTAATTGGAAGCTGCAAAGACAAGTTTAATCTATTTATAGATTTTGACAAACTACCAGTACTGTACCAGTAATGTGGAAGTTGGATGTGAATGAATTTGCAAAAGCAAATTGAATTAATTAATCAATGCCAATGATTAATACTACCTGTGTAGGCTATCTGGGTATTAAACTTTAATGAACATGAGATGTGGCTTCATCTAGGTTAATATGAAAAGTTTAAACGTGTCTCATTTGATTGGAAGAACATTAAATTATGTTCAACAATTTAACTTATTAAATTGAATGAGACGATAATCCATACAATCTCTGTTGATTGGATATCATATGTGTAAACAGTAGACCCAATGCTGGGCACATTCAACACTGTGGCACTTCTCCCTAAGGCCGAAACCACATGGGATTCCCGCTGGGCGGGGCTTCTGTCAATACTGGATTATTGAATGGGTTCTGAAAAACCCAAATTTTACTGATTGATCAATTTAATGATAAATCAAACCTGTATAGGCAATTTGTGAATAAAACTTTAATTAACCTGAGAAGTGCTTAATCTAGGTTAGTTTGGAAAAAGTTTGCAATGTCTTATTTAGAGAACTCAACAATTTGGATATTATTTAAAATATCCATTTCAGAATGTAAATGGCCAGATTTACACTTATTAGTTCAATTGGATAAGACATTGATATTCGTCTGGAAATCATAAGTAATGACTTGAGTGTGACCTGAATAATTCTTCATGAACGAATATTCTGGGCACACTTCAGCGGCCAATGATTTAACCCGCTGAAATCAAACGGAACTACCCGCGTGCGGGACTTCCGTTCCGCGAGGCGGAGGAATTTCAGCGTGGCACCAGAAAAGAAATGCTATTTTTCTTTGTTAGCTTTAGCACCTCGTGCCAGCTAACCCTCCTTTGTGCCTGAAAATGTAGCACGTAGGATTCCCTTGGCAAGGGAAAGGTTTTACTAATAACGTATTATGTTCAAACCCTTTTCGGCGTTTTTTGACGATGTTTTAACCGGAACACGCGGCAAACATGAAATGCACCAAGAGAGATAATATTATCGCTGGTCGAGCTATATCTCCTGAATTTCAATCGGCTGGCTCTTTGTCCTCGCTCGAGAAATTAATAATGACCTGGCCTACCCGCGTATGAGACGCGCCAGGCAGAAATAGCCCTGCGTTTGGCCAAACGCACTATTTCTCAGATTTCTATAAATTAGCTTTCTCAGCCTTTGGTAGAAATGTATTCGCTTATGTTGTCCACTGACTACGTCAGAGAACAACGTGGGGCGGGGAATCTCCGCGCACACACACAACAATGCTTGTCTATCACTCCAAAAATGTGTATAGTAAATTTGCTATATTATGGAATCTGCTTTTAAATTTTATACAGGCTGAATCAAAATGAAAGCCTCATTCTATCTTAGACTCCACACAACAGGGCATCAATATGTTGTGTCTTTGACTATGCCAGATTGATTGCTATGACATGCTATTCTATAAAATTATTTATCCGTAATTAATATTACCTGATTGAACTAATCATGTAAATATTAATTAACTAGAGAGGGACACCACGAAAGAATATTTATAGAGCTGTTATCTTTCGAATAAACTCTTAAAGATTTTGTAATATTTTACTAAATAGCCGTCACATTAATCGTCATTATATTCAGTCTCATCTGAAAGTTGTAAGTCCTTGATTATCTGCAAGAATCCTAGCTAACAAGTTGAACCAGCAATACAAAATTGGGTTTAATTATTTATTTACTAAATACCTAACTAATCACACAGAATCACACATATACAATTAGATCATAACTTGATCACAAATTACGTCATACAGAAAACGTCCCTAGCGGGCGGAATAGATATGACAGCTTGCTACACAAAGGGAGGGGCGGGATTTTAGTGAAAGAGCGGGAGATTCGGAACAGGGCAAAAGCTGTGCTCTCGTAAATATAGTTTCTTATGCATTCTAAATTACCGCCCATTTGAGAAAGAAAATGCAATACATATTTACTCTGAGCTGCGCTTCAGTAGGTTGGTGGTAGATGGAAGAACGTATCGCCAACCCGAGTCCTCTGTCCTTTGGAGAATGTCTCTGGTTGTCACGGGATACTTTGTAGTAACGTTGTGTGTGGAAGACGGGATACTCGGACTGTCCTTCCTAACCTGCGTTTGTAGCAGCTGTTGCCAACTCAACGGCTAGGAGATATCACTTCTGTAGTGAACACGAGTTCAAAGTTCATACCATTCACAATCAAAGTCCATGCTGATGTTGGCCTAGTTCTGTAGTTATTGTCTGAACCATCTTGACATCGGATCGTCATCCAAAATGTACCCGGAACAGGAAGTTACATTTTTGTCACTGGCTTTATATAGTGGAGGTAGAGGGGTGTGTCTGAAAAGTCTATTACCCAGGTCTCTTCACAGGGGCGGGCCCCTGGTTGAGCAGAAGCCAAATTTATGAAAACACAGATCTCTCATTTGGATGGTAAAATTACATTTCATCTCTTCACAAATAATCTCATATTCAAACATTTGAATTAACCTCTAACGAGCCTCTACCCCGGGTCCGGGATCACCCCCCATCCCCCCACACACTGATTAGCATAGCTAGCATAGCTTCACAAGTAGATAGTAGCATCTAAATATCATTAAATCACAAGTCCAAGACACCAGATGAAAGATACAGATCTTGTGAATAAAGCCACCATTTCAGATTTTTAAAATGTTTTACAGGGAAGACAAAATATGTAAATCTATTAGCTAAACACGTTAGCAAAATACACCACTTTTCTAACTCCATCAGTTTCTTACTCCATCAGGTGCTATCACCAATTCGGCTAAACTAAGATATTGATAGCCACTAACCAAGAAAAAACCTCTTCAGATGACAGTCTGATAACATATTCATGGTATAGGATAGTTTTTGTTAGAAAAAAGTGCATATTTCAGGTAGAAATCACAGTTCTACATTGCAGCTGCAATCTGAAATAGCGTTGGAAGCAGCCGGAATAATTACAGAGACCCCAGAGACCGACGTCAATTACCAAAAGAATCATCCTAAAACACTTCAGAAAAATAGACAGCCTACAGCAATCGAAAGACACAGATCTTGTGAATCCAGAGAATATTTCAGATTTCCTAAGTGTTTTACAGCGAAAACACAATATAGCATTATATGAGCGTACCACAATAGCCAGAATCACAACCGCATTTACCAGCTGTAAATGTTAGCGATCGTAACAACCCAACAAAAGATATATAATTTGACTAACCTTGATATACTTCATCAGATGACAGACCTGTAACATCATATTACACAATGCATATAGCTTTTGTTCGAAAATGTGCATATTTAGCAGCATAAATCGTGGTTATACTATGTAATCACTACAAACATTGCATGTATTCTGGCCGGCGCCATTTTGGATTAGCGCCTATTCTTATAAAAATACTATTCATAAACTTGACTAAAAAATATAAGTTGGACAACAATCGAAAGATAAATTAGTTCTTAATGCAATCGCTATGTTAGATTTTTAAAATTAACGTTACTAGACATATAGTGTGCGTTGCAGCCAGACCAGTGCCTGCAAAAGTGGCGCGCAAACACTATGACATTTTTCCACATAAATACGTAATAACATCATAAATAGTTCCTACTTTTGGACGAGCTTCCATCAGTATCTTGGGCAATGTGTCTTTTCTTCAAAAGAATAGTTGCTTTGTTGTAAAACGTCCTCTTCACCTTTGGAACTAGCTGCTACCATTAGCTATGTCGCACACACATGTCCAAATCCTCAAACTAGATACAAAGGAAATTCAGAAAAATAGCACTATACTCGCATAAACTGATATAAATCGGTTTCAAATAACATCGTTATGATGTTTCTAACACCTATATTTAATTAAATTACAGACGGATACATCTCTGGTCGATAACTGAGCGTTCCAAAATTTCATCCTGACTTCTTGCCAGGCGCCATGACGAACGAGACAAAGAAAGGTACTCTCGTTCCATCCGGCTTTATAACCTCGGACAGCTACGTAGACAGACCATTCCACTTCTCATTGGTTACTGACATCCAGGGGAAGGCGGGTGCAGTTCAATTCCAGCCATAGGATATACACAGGCTTTAAAACTGAACCCAGATCAGAGGATAATTCTCAGACCTTCGCAAGTCATGTCAGGATTTTTGCTGTAGAGGGAGTTCTGGGTCACCCACAGACATAATTCAAACGGTTTTAGAAACTAGACAGTGTTTTCTATCCAATATTAGTAAGGATATGCATATTGTACGATCAAGAATTGAGCAATAGGCCGTTTAATTTGGAGACCAAAAAATGCTAATGCGGAACAGCACCCCCTATAGTTGCAAGAAGTTAAACAACAATTCCATGTGAATCCGATACCTCTGACATTTATACTTTCCACAGTAGAGTTTGTCATTCTATCATTGATGAGAATGTGTCAGAGGGCAACCGAACTGACATAATATACCTTAAGTACCACCGCATATGTACAGTTGGTTGGATTACCAGAATATAGTTCATTTCCCCCAACTTCTGATGTTACCCAGAATCTCTATGTTAACCCATGGGTTTCCTTATGTCACATCAGTTATAGTGGGGAGAGAGAAAAAGGGGGAAAGAGGTATTTATGACTGTCGTAAACCTACCCCCAACCCAACGTCATGACAATTTTAAGAAGTTATTTATCCACTTTAGTTGTGGTACAAACCTTAACAAAACATATAGGCCTATGGGCTAGGCTACATGAGTGTGACAGGCCCCACGATTTGAAAAAGTAAAAAGAAATGGGCATCGTTGTGATAATATATAATTCACAAGTGATAGGCTAATAGTGTCACCCATCAGATTATTATTGATTTCATCTTGTCTTTACATATACTAAATAATATATATGTGAAATTTGTTTTGATTTAGAATGAACCATTATCATGCACCTGTATCAAAACAGGGGCAGCGGGGAAAAAATACATGTAATCTATGCACTTAAATAGCGAATGGAGAACGCTTTTCCCTGTGGTTTATTGTCATGCCAACCAGGTATACTGCTGTTTTAAAGAGGAGCAATGTGCTTAATATTAGGATAGTTGAAAAATAAATATAGTAGGCCTAGCCTACAGAAAGCTGATGCGATCCTCCTCTTTTTAATAGGGGCCATCAGTGTTTTCTCACGCAATTGCATTGCCTATAGAAATGTTGCGCAACATGAGCTCTCATGAAGTGTTTGATTTGATTTTCGAACCTTTTGCATTGATGTCAGAGTGATTAGAGGGACAATAGAGTGCTGAGTACCAGGCAGTTAGCAAGTTTGGTAGGCTACTAATGACCATCAGCAGCATCAGAGCTTGGAGAAGCCTAATTACCGTGACTAAAAGGTCACATGGAATTTGACTGCCATCATGACTCGTGACCGCCGGTGTGGCGGTTATACGGTCACCGTAACAGCCCTAGCCTTTTACCAATTTACCTATTACAGCTTTATCACCAACGTTTTTGTCTTCAATGCAATGTATTGACTTCTGCATCAAATCTATTGATGCAAACCTATACATCAATATCCTTAATGCATATATTTTGCATTGAATGCAATGTATTAACTTCTATGCATCCAATATCCAGTCTGTGGAGGTGGGAAAGAGGGGAGGGAGGGAGGGAGGGAGATAGAGGGGGGAGAGAGAGAAGGGAAAGGAGTGAGATAGAGGGGGGAGAGAGAGAAGGGAAAGGAGTGAGATCGAGGGGGGAGAGAGAGAAGGGAAAGGAGTGAGATAGAGGGGGGAGAGAGAGAAGGGAAAGGAGTGAGATAGAGGGGGGAGAGAGAAAAGGGAAAGGAGTGAGATAGAGGGGGGAGAGAGAAAAGGGAAAGGAGTGAGATAGAGGGGGGAGAGAGAAAAGGGAAAGGAGTGAGATAGAGGGGGGAGAGAGAAAAGGGAAAGGAGTGAGATAGAGGGGGGAGAGAGAAAAGGGAAAGGAGTGAGATAGAGGGGGGAGAGAGAAAAGGGAAAGGAGTGAGATAGAGGGGGGAGAGAGAAAAGGGAAAGGAGTGAGATAGAGGGGGGAGAGAGAAAAGGGAAAGGAGTGAGATAGAGGGGGGAGAGAGAGAAGGGAAAGGAGTGAGATAGAGGGGGGAGAGAGAGAAGGGAGAGGAGTGAGATAGAGGGGGAGAGAGAGAAGGGAGAGGGAGATAAAGGGGTATAGTGAAAGGAAAATAATTAATAGAATTGAGAGAGAGGTATTGAGACAGAGGGAGGAGGGAGAGAGCGAGCAGGGAGGGAGAGAGAGAGAGCGAGAGGGGAGGTAGAGAGGGCGGAGGCGGTGAAAGAAGGGGGAGATAGAGAGATAGAAGAGAGTGAGGGAGGAAGAGAGAGGGGGTGAGGGTGGAGGAGGTGAAGGATGGTTGATGCTAATCTTTTCCCATTTACTGCAATGTATTGACATAAACATCAATTGTTGACGCTCTTCTTTTCCTATTTTAATTTGGTTGACGCTTTTCCCATTTACTGCAATGTATTGACATAAACGTCAATTGGTTGATGCACTTCTTTTCCCATTTACTTTGATGTATTGACATAAACGTCAATTGATTGATGTTTCCCACCCCCAATTTACTTTTATGTATTGACGAACATCAATTAGTTGATGCATTATGTTGTGATGTTTTTTAGCAAAAACTTCAGAATTACATTTTCCTATGATATCATGTTGCACAGTAATTCAATTAAAATGCCTCTCACATTAACAACACAACAACTATTTAAACAAAGGAAGAAAGATTGAAGTGTACTGTAAAAATATAATTTCAAACATTTCAAAATAAGTGAGGTTTTAATGCCAAAGAATATGGGGAGAGTAGTGAAAAACAAAAACAATATGATACAAGATAACAAGACATTAGAGGCTACTCTGACTAGTTGGTGTATTTTGAAACAGCCCCCTCTATTCTACCAGTAATTAGGAGTCTTTGGTTTTGTGAATATTCTCTTTGAAATGTATTACCTAGTCATATAACACACACAGTGGGTATTACAACATAGAAGGATATGCACAGCTTGAAAGAGATTATTGGTGTGATTTTGTGTGTCACTAGGCAGGGTTATGAACTTGATATAACAACGGAGTCTACATTATTTACCGGAGTCATAAGAGGTTGACATAATAAGGGAAAACGGGAGCCCACCATAAATAATGCAGTCATATATCTCTTTGACTATGCCAATGGTAGAATACCTGCCAATACAAAAAACTCTCTCCTATCTACAAATTCTCATCCTAACACAGTATGCCTATATGTGAGTTAAAATGGATTGAACTTCTGAACTTCAAGAGGGACGGTGACTAACTAGTAAGTAGGATTTGGTGAGACATTTTTCATTTGTTGGATTAAATACTGTCTGTCTGTCAGAAGAAAGATAGCGTGAGGAGCATGCAGGGGGTTCTGTTTGCAGTGGTCACCAACGCGATGATCGCGATCGACTGGTCAATCTCCAAAGCATACCTAGTCGATCACCAAACATTTCTGTAAGAAACCCAACAATAAAGCGCTGTTGGCGGTAGGTGCACTTGATTCAGCAAACCCTAGCGCCGGGAATGCAAAGGTTTCCCATTTTGAACCATTACATGTGTCTGGAGTAGTGCTGTAACAGACCGTAGTTGATCCGTGATCTGTACGGATCACCCCCCACGGTTCGGCACGCATGTGAACCGCGGATCAATTGCAAAGTTTAACCATCATAGTGTGAAATACAGTTTTACTGCCGCTGTTCCCTAAATCTCGATGCAGAGTTGCAGTGAAAAGATAAAGACAAGTGTTTTACTCTGAAGCCTGACAGTTGATTTGATAATTTTTTTAAAGCAGTTGTGTGTACTGTTCACGTGAACGGGCATGTTGAATCCCAACGAATCAATCCTGGATGCTCGCGTTGCAAAAAGCAAAGAAGACTAAAGAGCAGTGACAGCCATGGCTAGCGGAGGAGCTGAAGAACTGGAAAAGCCTCCCGCTTCATTTAAGTCTTATGTACGGGAGCATTTAGGCTTCCCTGTCAAACATGATGACGGAAGAAGGGTGGTGGACAACACCATTACGCTGTGTAGGCATTGTGCCAGAAGAAAGCCATATGATCATGGAAATACATCGAGCATGGACACTCATTTAAAGCGTCATCACCCTGGTGTGTGTCAGTGACGGGAGCCAACTCAGCCAAGAGACAACAACTTCTCACCGCGGCATTTAAGCAGCCATTTGGTGCAGAATCATCGCTGCAGACATGAGTTTATCGCTGCAGACATGAGGCCATACTCTGTTGTGGAAAACAAAGGGTTTAAAAATATGGTGAAAGTGCTTGAGCCACGCTAGGAAATCCCCTCGTGCCCACTCCAGTATGAAGATCGTGCCAGATCTTTATGAACAGGAAAATATCTAAATTGTCGACAAATTATCCAAGGCATCCTCTGTTGCCCTCACCAAGGCAATGGAAAGCTACGTGACTGTGACTGCTCACTACACCACAGAGGAGTGGGATATGCGAAGTCCAGTGCTACAGACACGCCCCTTCTATGAGAGTCATACATGCACAAATCTGGCGCAAGTACTGCTGGGAGCAGTAGCAGAGTGGAAGCTAGAGAGGCCCAATTGAGATATTTCTATCACCACAGATAATGCCAAGAACCAAGTAAATGCAGTGATAGAAGCTGGACTGGGGCCACAGTCCCAAACATGTGATCTATTTAGCATCCCAAAGGGGAATCTCAGTGAACCAGATGGACCGCCTCCTTGGGAGGATCAGGAAGGTGGTTTCCTTTTTCCACCAACGCACAACAGCTGCTCATGTGCTTAAGACCAAGCAAGAAATGTTACAGCTACCGACCCACAAGCTCATACACCATGTCACAACAAGATGGAACTCCACTTATGACATGTTGGAGAGCTATCTGGAGCAGCAGACAGCTGTGTACTCTGCACTGACAGACAAGACCCTGAAAAAACATAAAGACATCGTCACCTTGTCTGATGATGACGTGAAAGTGGCAGGGGAGGTCCTCCAGGTGCTCAAACCTCTCAAAACGGTTAAAAGCCTATTGAGCACTGAACCTGCACCGTCTGTGTCCATGATCCTACCTCTGAAAACAAGGATTCTACAATCCATGGCCCCAAGTGAGGAAGACAGCACCATCACTAGAGATGTCAAGGCTGACATTAGAGAGGACCTGAACCCCAGATACCCCCCTAATGGTCACGACTACCTTCATAGATCTACTGCACTGGATCCAAGGTTCAAGTCCCTGTCTCACCTAGACCCTGCCCTACACCGGAGGACATACAGTGATCTCACCACTGAGATTGTGGCCACTGAAGAGGTAAAAAAATAAAATAAGAGTGAATTACTTAATAAATATACTGCAGTCTAATCTTAATCTATGCTATTGCTATTAGAATCATCCATTTTTTATTTGGAATAATAATGGCTTTTATTAAAATGTTATTGCCACAATTATAGTTCTATGAAATATGAAAATAAATAATTAGTTAGTTTAATAGTCATTTTTTATGCAGGGTCAAGCCACAGAGCCGACAGGAGCAGATTCAGAGGCATCTCCTCCACAAAATAATTCGGTCATGAAGGAGCTTTTCGGGGAGACCTTTGCGAGCAAGGACACAGGCAAGATGTTTGCCAACACCATCAAAAGAGGAGGTGGCATCCTACAAGGCAGCAAGTGGCATTCCAGTGGATGGTGATCCACTGGCATGGTGGAAAAGCAATGAGTGTAAATACCCTCACATTGCCATGATGGCAAGACGCTACCTGGCTGAGCCTGGCACTTCAGTTCCTTGCGAGAGGGTGTTCTCCACGGCAGGGGACATAGTGATAGCAAAGGGGCTCTACACTCTCCCCAGACAATGTAGACATCCTCATCTTTTTGAAAAATAATTTGAAATTATAAGCTCAGGTCTGCTTTGCTTTCTTTCTTTTTTTAACTTTTGTTTGATGTGGACACAGGCTATTTTTTCATTCACTATTGTTAAAAAATATTGAATATTTGATTTCAACATTGAAAAGTTCCTTGCTTTAAGTGTTCTTTAAGTAATACATTGAAAGCAAAGTTATATTTGTCTCTTTTGTCTTTGTCTTTTTTTTTCAGATCCGGAAAAATTATCCGATCCGTGACTCAAAACCGCGATCCGATCTGTGAGTTTTGTGATCCGTTGCACCACTAGTCTGAAGGTTTTACTCCACCTACCCGGCAGGTCCAGAGAGCAAATCAAGTGCACCTATAGGCCTACCACTGGCCAATCAGATAGCTCAGATTCTTGTGTCTGCACAGTTTCTTCGAGCCATAGACTGTAAAAAGAAGCCTTGAACGTACAGCAAAGTTGATACTGTGAGATTTCAAAACTTTTAAACCCATGACCAGAGAGACTCAACAAATACAGCAAAGAGCTGCTGTTTTTATGAGTAAGTTCACATTTAAGTTGTTATTCAGCATTGTCAACAATTTGTTCAACGCTTTTATAAGCCACTCATGATACAACCAGCAGTGCAGCTGCAATGAATGACTATCGCAAAGTGTTCCGATAAGCTTGCATTGTTGTTATTAGTGGTTTACCGCTTTTTACATATTGAGGAATATTTCACTTTCTCTGGTCATAGCAGTAACAACATGAACTGGCGCATGAGGCAGAAATAATGCAGCGCAACTTGAGTTTTGCCATCAGCTGGAAGACTGTAGCCCCTTTTCTCAGTGGAGGGATGGTGAGGTATGCTCACTCAGCTGTGCCTCACAAGTAATGCAACAAATGATCTATTACCAGTGTGATCATATACCACTTTTTTTTTTAAATGGCCTGGCAGGAAGCAAGAAGCTTAATTACAGTCCATTAGGGACAGACCTCACATGGACAGACTTTGCCTCTCTGAATCATCTCTTCTCCCTAGAATCAACTGACCTGAGGTGAAACACTCACATATAAAATACATATATTTTCCTTTTTGGCTAGGTGACATGAGGACGCAGATCATAAAGATAGATGCAACATTCTCTATATCGCAGAGAGCTTTAAAAGGGACATTCATGTTACTTCTAAACATCTGTTATTCATGTCACGTCTACTATTAGTAAATGCATTGTCAATTTACTCTACAGAACCTGTGTACACGCAAACATAATCCCAGCTGGCAGAGGCACACATAGGGAATGGGGCCGGGAGGCTAGTGTGACCATGGTTACTTACCGTCTTTGCATGCGAACTGTATGCACTCGACTCATCTGTACATAAAGGCTCACCTCTCTCCAGGGACAAGGACATAGGCAGCATAATCAAATCACTCTGCATTTGATCTGATGGGGAGAAAGTTCCTGGCATACAGATTGAGTTTCAGCTCTGTGCATGCCTCCCAATGGGATGTGAACAAACTGTTGGGCTAGGGATATGCAAAAAATAACAGGGAAAAACAGAACTGACACCCACGGATGATGACTGTCATATTTACCCTCCTGTCTGCTGGCATGAGAAACGAGGAACTGTGCTCTCCCTGGGGCCCTACACCACGATGGGATGAGGATGAGGAAGCCATCAGGATGGCTGGGTGGTTACATAACGGCAGTAACGCCAGTACCCCCACAGCATTTGACTGATAGCAGTAATGCTGTCAGAGTGGGCCATGCCATGTTGAAGACATGAACTAACACTATGGGGGAGTAAGCATGAGAAGTGGGTAAGTGTGTGTATGAGGTGATGAGAAGGTGTGGAGACAGTTCATCAGTCCGCACAAATCCGAAAGGACTAGAGGGAATACATGCATACACTCTATGTTGACGATTCTCCTTCTCTATTGGCAAAGGTTACAGTGATTACTGGAGCTAGTGTGGTTTGGTTTCAATAGCTTACTGTACATGCAGTGTTACATAAGTCGTATGTTGATTCGCGGGATTTACATCTCAATGTTATTTAAACATTGTGACCCGTCTCCTGTTTCCTTTTGCTTGTTTTTTACAACCTGTTCAAATAATTGTTACAAAAACAGATGTAAAATCCAGAGAAGTCTAGTTGGTTAGTAGAGCAATAGAAAAATAAACCTGATATACAATTAACTTATTTTCACCTTGTTTGTTGGACGTAGGCTAATGTGCTTGGTCTGCAATCCTCTGATTAAGCTTATCCTCAGTTTATAAAGATGTCAGCAAAAGCTCATTTTAATAGCATAGAGCTGTTTAATTCATTACCAAATGTAAACTTAACTATGGAGTGAAAAGGAAAAGAAGCTTGAGGTAAATTTGTAGGTTTATTTTACACAACTAATTATGCAATAAATTAAAAGCCCCCATGGGAAACACACTAGAATATAAAAGTGTTTAAACTACAGCACGTGATTTTCCCCTAACATGGAGAAACATACTTTAAAAATATTACCAAGGAACCACTCTTTTGCTTATGTCAACAGAACTGTCTCAGACGTTCAGGCAACACACTGAGCAATACTGAGTAAGGAATAGAATAGACGAATGCCAGACAAAACAGCAGGAAAAGAAAGTAATCAGCTGATTGCTTTCCTCACTATTCCAGTTCTGAAACAACCTGCTGTAATAGAAACCAAATACAAAGAAAGCAAAATAATACCTA
Source organism: Salvelinus alpinus (assembly GCF_045679555.1). Taxonomy (NCBI): domain Eukaryota; kingdom Metazoa; phylum Chordata; class Actinopteri; order Salmoniformes; family Salmonidae; genus Salvelinus; species Salvelinus alpinus. The sequence goes on along the minus strand of NC_092103.1, from coordinate 18,357,320 downwards.
ACAAACCTCTAGCCTTACGTTGATCGGAACCATGTGGGAGATGCACGATTGTCACCACATGGGGGGTTTTAATGGTCTGGATGAATAACCCAAAAGTTGATATCCTCTTAGATATACTGTTTATCCCAGAACTCACCATATAATGTGGCTTGAATAAACCCAGACAGTGACAACTAACACAAAGTAACAATGTTCCAGCAGCAGCAGTGAGACAACAGGGTGGTAATAAACATCAATGATGTATCCCTGTCACTCTGCCAATGTAGTGATGTTGAGACAAACACTCAGGTGCACTGTGCAACCTGATTTAACAGGCAGCACAAACCCTTCTAGTACACACGTCGGTCGTTCTGTCTCTCTGTCTGTCTGTCTGTCTGTCAGGGCATCCATTCCCGTCTCATCTTCTCGCAGAAGGATGGCGTTTCAATGTCACTAGACGCCCCCCTTCTGAGTCCCAGCTGTCAAGCCCCCTAGTCATTACATCCCCCGGCCCCCTCCCTCCATTTTGTTCTGTCAGGGTGGATGAGGTCTGACTACAGGTGACAGCTCGGGGTGCTCCTGGGAATGTCAAGCAGCTGGAATACAGCAGGAGGCCACGTTAGGGAGGAAGGTGAAATCAGGACACAAACTGACTAAACCATGCCGGGGCCTCCCGAGTGGCACAGTGGTCTAAGGCACTGCATCACACTGCTAGCTGTGTCACTAGAGATCCTGGTTCGAGTCCAGGCTCTGTCACAGCTGGCCGCGACTAGGAGACCCACGGGGCGGCGCAAAATTGGCCCAGTGTCGCCCGGGTTAGGGGAGGGTTTGGCCGGCATGGTTGTTCCTGTCCCATCGCGCTCTAGCGACTCCTGTGGCGGGCCGGGCGCAATAGCCAGGTGTACGGATCTGAAAAGGAGGGTGTAGGGATCGAGGCATCCTAAATGTACACTCCCTTCCATATGTATTTGGACAGTGAAGCAAAAAAAAAATTTGGGCTCTATAATCGAGCATTTTGGATTAGAGATGAAAATACCCCCAAAGATGGTGATTTTCATACATATCTGTTTAACCTTTTAGAAATTAAATCACTTTTTGTATCTAGTCCCCCCCCTCCCATGGAAAGCCACAAGTATTTGGACAAATTCACTTATAGGGTATTAAAGTAGTCAAAAGTTCAGTATTTGGTCCCGTATTCCTTGCAAGCAATGACTACATTTACATTTACATTTAAGTCATTTAGCAGACGCTCTTATCCAGAGCGACTTACAAATTGGCTTGTGACTACAAAATGGTTGGATGCATTTGCAGTTAATTTTTTTTGTGTTCTGGCTCGTGATACACTTTGAATACCTTTCGATAAATAGAAGCATTAACCTGTCAGTTAAGCCAAATCATGACGGCATTTTGATTCCCTTCCCAACCTCCCCCTGGTTAAGAAATGCCAGTATTTATTTATTAATTCATATGTATGCAGGCACCATTTCTGGCTCTAGCTGTAAGGCAACATGTGAAACCAGGAAAGACAAAGCCATTCTAATATTCACACTCATAACACAACTGCAACAGATTTCCAGATCAGACTGCACTCTGCATTTCAGACCATGCCTGCCTCAATTATAACTGAGTGAGCTCTGACATGAAAGCTGTGAAACGGGGAGGGATGCCTGTTCACTTTGTAAATTCTAACCATTATAATAGAATGCACAGGCAGGTGCCAGGGCATGGTGGGGAACATAATATTGGTAAAACTATACGAGGCTGGAGGTGACAATCTCTTTCTAATTAGGAGCACAATGGGGATAACAGGGATAACAGGGACAATGGTGACAGAGTAACTGAAAAATATGAGAGAGAAACCATGCCTATTGAGAATTTGTTTGTGTGTGTGTGGATGTGTGAGTTCACAGAGAAAGAGAGCGAAAGAGAGAAAGCAATAGAGTGGAAGGGAAGGAAGCCGAAAACCCCACTGTGAACAGACCACATCATTCGCTTTTTCCTTCCTGTCTACGTCAATGAAAGTATATATATTTCTTTGTCAAAGACCAGACTAAGGCCAACCTGTTATTGTGTGGACTGTAATCCGGCCAGTCGATAATACGTAACCAAAACCTCAAACATATACAGGTAATTATTTTCTAACAAAAATACGATTTTTATGTTTCAAAGGGATGGTTGATTTTTAAATCTACACTACATGACCAAAAGTATGTGGACACCTGCTCGTCTAACATCTCTTTCCAAAATCATGTGCATTATTATGCTATAACAGCCTCCACTCTTCTGGGAAGGCTTTCCACTATATGTTGGAACATTGCTGCAGGGACTTGCTTCCATTCAGCCATGAGAGCATTAGTGAGGTTGGGCACTGATGTTGGGTGATTAGGGCAGGCTCGCAGTTGGCGCTCCAATGCATCCCAAAGGTGTTCGATGGGGTTGAGTTCAGGGCTCTGTGCAGGCCAGTCAAGTTCTTCCACACCGATCTCAACAAACCTTTTCTGTATGGACCTCGCTTTGTGCACGGGGGTATCGTCATGCTGAAACAGGAAAGGGCCTTCCCCAAACTGTTGCCACAACGTTGGAAGCACAGAAGCATCTAGAATGTCATTGTATGTTGTAGCGTTAAGTTTTTCCTTCACTGGAACTAAGGGGCCAAGCCCGTACCATGAAAAACAGCCCCAGACCATTATTCCTCCTCCACCAAACTTTACAGTTGGCACTATGCATTGGGGCAGGTAGCGTTCTCCTGGCATCCGCCAAACCCAGATTCATCCTTCGGGCTGCCAGATGGTGAAGCATGATTCATCACTCCAGATAATGCATTTCCACTGCTCCAGAGTCGGCAAGTTTTACACCACTCCAGCCGACACTTGGCATTGCACTTGGTGATCTCAGGCTTGTGTGCGGCTGCTCGGCCATGGAAACCCATTTCCCGAAGCTCCCGACGAACAGTTCTTGTGCTGACGTTGCTTCCAGAGGCAGTTTGGAACTCTGTAGTGAGTGTTGCAACCAAGGACAGACGATTTTTAAGCTACGCGCTTCAGCACTCGGCAGTCCCGTTCTGTGAGCCTGTGTGGCCTACTTTGCGGCTGAACCGTTGTTGCTCCTAGACGTTTCTACTTCACAATAACAGCACTTAAGCAGAAATTTGACAAACTGTCTTGTTGGAAAGGTGGCATCCTATGACGGTGCCACATTGAGCCACTGAGCTCTTCAACTACTGCCAATGTTTGTCTATGGAGTTTGAATAGCTGTGTGCTCGATTTTATACACCTGTCAGCAACGGGTGTGGCTGAAATAGCTGAATACACTAATTTGAAGCGGTGTCCACATACTTTGTGTATATAGTGTATTTTACATTGGCCTTGGCTGATCGAGCCAGACAGTTTAGAAAAGGGATACTTCGGATTTTGGCAATGATACCTTTTATCTACTTCTCCAGATTCAAATGGACTCGTGGATACAAGTTTTATGTCTCAGTGTCCAGTATGAAGGAAGACTGAGGTAGTTTTGCGAGCCAATGCTAACTAGCATTAGCACACTGACTGGAAGTACATGGGTATCTATGGGTATCTGGTGGATACGCATAGACTTCCAGTCATTGGGCTAACGCTAGTTAGCAACTTCCTCCAAACTGCACGCAGAGACAAAAATGGTATCCAGGAGAACATCTGACTCTGGGGAAGTAGATAAATGGCCTCAGTGCCAAAATCTCGAAGTATCCATTTAAAAACTGTCTGGATCGATGTAAAATATACTATATATACAAAACAACATTGTAGTTACTCCACAATACTAACCTAATTGACAGAGTGAAAAGAAGGAAGCCTGTACAGAAAAAATATATTCCAAAACATGCATCCTGTTTGGCACTAAAGTAAAACTGCAAAAAGTGTGGCAAAGCAATTAACTTTTTGTCCTGACTACAAAGTGGTATGTTTGTGACAAATCCACTCTCCATACTTTCAAGCATAGCGTTGGCTGAATCATGTCATCGGTATGCTTTTAATTGTTAAGGACTGGTGAGTTTTTCAGGATAAAAATTTATGGAATGGAGCTAAGCAAAGGCAAAATCCTAGAGGAAAACCAGGTTCAGTCGGCTTTCCACCAGACACTGAGAGATGAATTCACCTTTCAGCAGGACAATAACCCAAAACACAAGGCCAAATCTACACCGCAGTTGCTTACCAAGAAGCCAGTGAATGTTCCTGAGTGGCCGAGTTACAGTTTTGACTTAAATCTACGTCAAGACCTGAAAATGGTTGTCTAGCAATAATCAACAACCAATTTGACAGATCTAGAATACTTTTGAAAATAATAAATGGGCAATTGCTGTACAATCCAGGTGTGGAAAACTCTTAAGAGAATTACCCCAAAAGACTCACAGCTGTAATCACTGACAAAGGTGATTCTACAAAGTATTGACTTATGGTGTGAATAATTACAGTACGTAAATTAGATATTTATGCATTTCATTTTCCATAAATGTGCAAAAATGTCTAAAAACTTGTTTTCACTTGGGTGAGAGAAAAATGTGTTTAATCCATTTTGAATTCAGGCACTGTAAAATCCATACCATTAACATGCATGACCATTAATATACATTGAGGTTTTCATTAATAATGGAGAGTTCGATGCATTCTGATGACAGCCACAGGAACCTGCTTGATTGCCTTACTAATAGCATATTGTAATTCCTGCAGCCATGCAAGAAATTATGAAGAAAGACAAGGCATAAGGTAGACCCCCTACCGTATCTATGTGTCGTTAGCTATTGTGATGGTAAGATTGTGTAACCACGAATGCTACCAGGTCATTCAACTCACCTACTACATAACATCTGACCTATGGACAACAATCAACATTGCAAAAGGTACTGCACAGTCTTTCATATCTCAAGGGCAAGCTTCTTATCAATAACAACACTTTCCGTCTCCCTCCTATGGCTGTACCCCATCACACTCAAACTGCAGCACAACTTCTGCATACGGAGGCAACAATGGCCGAGGATAATTGGCTGGCACAGGGAAGGTTTCTCTAAAGTTTATTGGCACTTGGCGGCCCCAGCAAGAGTCTCTTAGGTGTAGGAGCATTGGGACGAGCCCAACAAAACCCTTGCCTGTCTCAACTCTGCAGCAATTTGACTCAAGCTAGCATCAGAGGAGCTTTGGGGGAGATGCCTGGGAATGGGAGAAAATTGGAAATGCAGCAGAGTAATAATGGAGTGATAGGGTGGGGGGTTGGGGGCAGGAGAGAAATTGTTATTGGTTTGAAAATCTGGTTGACATGAGGGGAGAGAGGCAGTTGTGTCGTGGTGAAAGAGGAAGGATAACGGCACAGCAGGGGGGATTCTTGAGAAGGAGAGGCTGGAGGAAGAGAGAGAGATAGTATATAGTTATAGATAATAGCCTCTCTGATACTTCCTATGGATGTTAAGGGTCAGTAGGAAAGACCCTTAACATCCATAGGAAAAAACATCCTGGGGCACTTCACCCACTTTGACCAATTCTCTGTCCTTCCCCTGTCCAATCAGGAGGTACCACTCTCTGTCCTCCCCCTGTCCAATCAGGAGGTAACAGACTGGCATGGTGGTGGGTGGCAGATGGCAACAAGCTGACCTTTAATGGCAGAGACACTTCACTAGTGGCTGTGAGATGTGAGATGATCAGGCGATGACAGAGAGGTGCTGCTTGACAAGCTTTCAACCGCGAGGAAATGTTCCGCGCAGCCAGGCATGCTGCAGGGAAAGAGAGACAGTGACACAGAGGGACAGGGAGAGAGAGACAGTGACACAGAAGGACAGGGAGAGAGAGACAGAGACAGAAGGAGAAGGAAGGACGTGAAAGAAGGACTGAGGGAGAAAAAGAGACTAAAATAGATTGGGTGCATGAAGGGAAAGGGACAGAAAGAGAGCGAGAGAGAGGAAAGAGCAAGAGAGAGGAAAGACAAAGCGAGAGAGCGAGAGAGAGGGACCTGGAGGGATACTGAGTAAGTCACAGTGATAGAAGCAGGGATGCCTTTTTCTGAACCAATTACAATCTGCCAATGAGGGATGTGCTCTTCCCAGACAGGGCCAGTGAAGGGAAATCATTCAGAGGGTTCCAGGATCCCGGGCTGCAGAGAACCATGGGGACAGGACCTGGGACCTGGGACTGCAGTATAGATTCAGTAGTTTTAAGTTCCTCGGCATCCACATCACAGAGGACTTGACAAGGACCAACAACACCACCACTCTTGTCAAGAGGGTGCAACAGCGTCTCTACGTCCTGGGCGGCTGAAGAAATTCCTCTCCAAATACTACCGCTGCACCATCAAGAGCGTCCTGAGCGGTTGCATCACAACCTGGTACGGAAATTGCTCCGTCCACGTCCGCAAGGGCCTCCAGCGGGTGGTGAAGACGGCCCAGTACGTCACTGGGATCGTGTTCCCACCCATCCAGGACATCTACTCGAAACGGTGCCTGAGTAAGTCCGGCAGCATCATCAAGGACCCCGCGCACCCCAGCCACGAGCTGTTCAACAGACTTATCATCGGGCAGATGATATTGGAGCATGAGATCTGATACCAACAGTTGAGGTCTGATACCAGACAGTTTCTATCTACAAGCCATCAGACTGCTGAACACTTGAACTGATCACCTGCTCTGATTCTCCGCACCTTAACACACACACATCACAACTGCTGCTACCAGACTCTTATTATGATTGTTAAATACTGCACAATAACACATGCCCCCAATCCCCACTTCCCCAATACACATGTAAATATTGGACTATAAATTGTGCCTGTATTATACATATGCTAAAATGTTTATTCTATTCTACTGATATTTTATTAGTTCTTATTGTTGCTGCATTGTCGAGAAGGAACCTGCAAGCAAGCATTTGTTTGGACGGTGTATACCATGACTATCCCGTACACACGACTAACAAAACTTGAAACTTGAACTTGAAAGGGACGGATGGCAAACAACTCCATGACTGACATGGAACTCACAGAGGAACTCACAGAGGAAGTACACTTTGGGTTGAAGGTTTAAACAGCACTCTCTCTATAGGGCAGAAGAGTTTATACAAAAGAGAGGGAGAGATTGCAGGCATGCGTACCTGTCAGTGTGTGTGCACGTGTACACGTGTGTGCTTTTGTCCTTGCGGAGTGTGCACGTGTGCCTGTCTGCCTGCCCCTGGCTCCTGGGGGTTCACTCAGGGTCCTCTCTTTAACCATGCTCATCACCTTTCACTAATGCAGCATGGCGTCGTTCTGTGAGCCTGACTGAGGACCAGCTAATGAAGGAACAATGCACAAGTCAATGTGCTTCTCTCTGGGCTCAAGGCCCCAGTCAATTGTAATAGGCTGTGTGAAGTGAGTGAGAGAGGGAAGAAATAGGCTATGAGAAACCTAATTTAGTATCATCTGACATCCATCACAGTATGTCTAGTCCTTTTTCAAGCTAAGTGTCTTCTTCACAAGGAACAGCATATAACCCGGGCAAGTTGAAGTGGAAATGTGTCATTTAATTTTTCAACTGCGGCAGCTTTATAATCGACCGTATGTATTCATAACATCAATCCATCACCAGGGCAACAGCATACTTAACTAACCATGGTCAACCCACAATCCTTGATCTATATCTTAAATCATGTATTTTTAACTGTTTTACCTGAAACATTATGGGTATTTTTGAAGAGACTGGAATGAGTCGGTCTTGAATCTATGACAATAACCTTCTCTGAAAAGTTTTGTTTTTAAAAGAATACTCTGTTTGCTTCATCATTTACATGGCCTTTTCTTCTGTTCAATTTCATGTCTAAAGCATGGCTCTTTAAAAGAATTCTATAAAACATCCGGCCTCAAATCTCACACCTACTGATAAACTTCAAACGTTGATACCTTTGATTGTTCGTTATTTTTCTATGAGTCGGTGCATAAACAAGGTGTTCAATATGCTGAGTAACAACATGCTCTAGTGGAAAAGGTACTGAAGGTACTTCAGACAAATGGGCCTAACATATGGGGAGAATCTCAATTGCATACTCCTCGCTTCCTCTCTCCTCGCCTCCTTCTCAAAACTCATTCTCAAAATCCCTCCCCTCTTCTCCTCCATTGGTTTTTGAGGAGACAAGGAGAGGACAAGAGGAGTATGCAAATGAGATTCTCCCATTGAAGTGTTATCTGCTGCATCATGACACTGTTAATGGCTTCATAATGATGTCCTCTTCCTGACTGTTAATGAGACCACGGGAATGCTTCTGCGGGAGAAAAAACACAACTGCATGAAAAAGTGAGAAGTGATATCAAGGAAATAGAAGAGGGATAGACAGGGTCGAAGATGTTGCTACTAATTCATTATTTCAGGTAAACACATCAACTTCAGGTTCGTTGTTCATGCCGATGTGTTAGTAAATGCTCATTTGGATTATAAAAAGAGACAGCTAATGGCTTTGACTTACTGAATAAAACATGCATAGAACCAGTATTTATTTTTCAGTTCTATGGAAAATGTGTTTATATAAGGATAGCTTGTACGGCGCATCATCAGCAAACAAAGCACAGACCATACAAAGAAATACACTAGTCTTACTATACAAAACAATGAATAATTTTCTGTATAAAAAAGGATATATTTAAGTACAACGTACACAAAAACCTTGAAAATAGTTCACCTTTATCCTTATACAATCACAATGCATGTTTACAAAAGCACAGTAGCAGTAATGATTAGGCTAGTCATTCATCTAACTGCATTTGCATTCAGTCTGAGGATTCGGAACAAACTGTTGAGAAAATATTACATGTATATTGGCAGTGTATTGCTATTGAGAACCATACCACATATATAAAACCCAAAGTGGACAAACTGACATTTCTCTGGGAGTCATTTCTGTGTACAAATGTTTGATGGAATTAAAATGGAGGGTAAGTGGGGTGATCTGGTGTTGTAAGCTGATAACAGAGTGTGTACAGCTCAAAAGGCATTCACACCCGCGGTGCCCCTCCTTTCTCTCCTCTATCACCAGACGTTGTGCTGGAAGGCATTCTAGGGCATAATTAACTCTTCAGACAAGCTGTAAATTCCCATCTCCCTCCCTGACTAGGATGACTCAGAGATTGACTTATTGAAAAAATACCATTTAGGTTTCCATCTCCAAATTAGACACAGCAAAAAAATCTCACCGGATAATGCGCACTGATAATAACACTCATTTTGAAATGAAAAAACGGCCTTCACTTATCCCAGCAACAGGTGATCATTACCAGCCAAACGCTCACCCTCCTCAGTCACAAACAAAAAAACGACTGCACTCTGGGTACAAAAAAAATAATTAGACAGATCAAACATTGCACAACATCAATGAGGTTAAAAATAGAGAGTAATGAGAGATTCGATTAGCTACACATTGAGAATATGGGTAGAAAAGAAAGCAATCCTTCTTCATAGAGCTACATCTGATTAACCCGAGTGAGTTAACCTCCTGGGTAATATTACTGATCGTCTACTCAGAGCTCATAGTTGTACTGCAGAAGCGGTCACACTAGACCAGGAACAAAACGACGTGAAAAAAGGCATGATGCAGCCTACTTCGGCACATTCTCCATCAGTCCTCCTTCATTTTAAGGACCTGTCATACTGCCCTCTCAAACGCTCTCTCTCCATCTCACAGAAAAATCAATCATACGTCATAGTTCTGTCATAAGTTGAAAGTGTTGTAGCAGTGGACAAAGTGACAGCCCAGTGTTGGATTGCTTTTTCTCAAAGCAATAAAAAGGGCCTCCAACTGTTCTTCCGTGAGTCCAAGAGTATTAATTATGTATTTTCGTACAAAGTGCCATGATGACGGGCAAGCGAGACCAGAGATTGTACCTGCCTTTTCACTTACTTGGTAACAAGTTTCATAGTACAAGTATCCCATAGAAGTAGCAGAGAGAAATCAATGTAACCACTAAGTTGTGTGAATCAGTGGTAAGAGTCCTCTTTGGTGGGTACAGCTCTGAACAACACCAGCCAATACTTTACTCAGCCCTGAGCGTCCACCAGTCCAGTCAGTCAGTGTTATCCCATGGATGAGAGTTTTGACAACTGTACATCCATGCTGATTAAGGCACACTATTTTCACCTCCTTGTTTGAAGTCTGTATAAATAAAACAAACATTCACTGAGATATTAGTAGAAAGCAACAGGAGAAGAAGACTGACAGATGCACACAAAGAGATAAGAAAAAGATGAACACCAACACAATAAGAGCCACAGAGTAAAGCTAAATACATAAGGTGGGATAGACATGGGTAAACACAGCCAATCACACAGATCAATGCTCTTGTGCAGACACACAATAACAGAGATAAGAGCTCTGAGCTGACCTTCGCGATGGATGGGGCTGTCAGAACATCACAGTCTCTGGTTCGGGTTCTGAGTGGCGGCTGGTCACATGGCGATGACCCTGGAAGTGGACCGACTCTTTGAGGCCCTCCCTGGAATGGTGCAGGCTGGGAGTAGACTTCAGTAGACTAACTGAGGAGAACAGGCCTAAAGCAGGAGAAGATTGGATAGGGATTAGAAATATCCTTACATAATCTAAAGCAGGGGTGTCAATCAATCAAACTGAAGAATTTCTGAAGGACATTGTTTTAAAAAAGACCTAAGTGTCTTCACCGTGTTCAGCCCGCTAACAATCCCCAAAACGAAAGCTACACTCTTAGAAAAAAGGGTTCCAAAGGGCTTCTTCGGCTGTCCCCATAGGATAACCCTTTTTGGTTCCAGATAGAACTCTCTTGGTTTCCATGTAGAACAGTCTGTGGAAAGGGTTCTACATGGAACCCAAAAGGGATCTACCTGGAACCAAAAAGGGTTATTCAAAGGGTTCTACTATGGAGACAGCAGAAGAACCCTTTTAAGATCTAGATAGCACCGTTTTATTCTCCTAAGAGTGTCGACAGTCCGGAACCATCAAAAAGTCCCAAAAGATTGGATAGAAATCATATTTTTTTGCAGATCTTGACAAGGCAATATACCCAATTTGCCATGAAGCCTCGGTGAAGACAGAATGTGGCCCCGGGGGCAAAATTATTTTGACATGCCTGTTCTTAAGCAACAGAGCTAGTGTTATTAAACTCAGTTCTGAACATATTTCGCTCAGACAGCGGCATGCCAGTCTTAAAAGAACATTATAGCTCTCATACCTCTGCCTTCAAGGTCTTGATCTCCCAGCTGAATGGACACATCAGCTGAATCCCACTCATAATTCTCATCCACTGAGGCCTTTCTCCTGAAGAAACACACGCACAAGCGGAAAGTTTGTAATGGCTAAAGTTGAAGATTTTCTCTCATCAGCTATTCATTATGTTGCATGTTGCTCAATGTCAAAGGGACAATGTAGAAAGAGAGCATTAGAGACACTAAATAAAGGGAGACTGAAGTACATACTAGCTCAAGGGACAGACTCACATTTTCAATGCCTCCATGTCCTGTAGGTGTGACTCCACTGTGTTTCCCTGCATCTCCTCGGTGGACTCAGGAGAGCTGGTGAGGGTTGGGGACAGGCAGATGGACAGGCGCCCGTTTGGAGGCTCCAGACTCCCCCTGCCACTGCTCTGGCTGGCATAGCTACTGTAGCTCCCCCCCGAGTCTGGCACTCCCCGATGATACCTCCCAATCTCCACCTCATGTCCCCCATACCGCTCCTCCTTTTCCTCCTCCACTACTACCTCCTCCTGCTTCTTCTCCTCCTCCTGGGGTGGCTGAGGGGTGTGGTGAGGTGCAGGCCAGCTGTAACCCCTGAGCAGGGAGGGAGCTGTGGTTCTGCCTCTACAGTCTGGGGGCCTGGGGTGCTCTCTGTGGTCCCTGGGGAGAGATGCATTCTTCCTGGCCTCCATGCGCTGCACCGACCTCAGGGCCTCCTGGTAGGTGATGGGCCATCTGTAGGCGTCTGGGAAGATGGAAGCCTTCTTCCTGGGGTCGTGGGGGGGATGACTTGGGCTGGAAGGCACTGAAGGAGGGGTTGGGGGGAGCTGCGTCTGTCTCTCCAGCACCGGTTTTCTTACGCTTTGGATGTGCATATCACCCCCATATGCTTCACAGAGCTGCTGTGGGGCCCTGCTGGGAGGTCGGGGGTCCTGGGGGGGAGGTGGCGGGGGAGCGGGAGGCGGAGAAGCAAGGGGGGCCTCTGTGTGGGTGGGGGTCTCAGGAGTTAAGGTGTTTTCGGGTTCAAAGAAGACAGAGTCTGGGCGGAAGGAGAAGGGAGAGGAACAGTTCTCCTGGCTGAGAGAGTCGACCCAGGCGTCAGGCGTCAGGAAGTTACCCAGGGATTGTCTCCTGGAGTCTAGACTCTGGCTGCGCTGGTGGTTGCCGCTGTTCCTGTTCTGAAAGCCTCCTAGACTGATAGCCTTCCTGAGCGCCGGCCTAGGAGGCTGAATGGTAGCTGGGCTTCTGCTCCGAGATGACCTTCTGTGCCACTTCTCCCGTTCCTCCCTAGGCACTGGGCTCTTGCTGTGGGCCAATGGATGGGCTCTGTGGTCTTTCATGGTCTGTGGTCCTCTGTGGTCTTTCTCAGCCAATGTGGACTCATTGTTTACCTGATGGGCATGTCTCTGGTGCCTTATAGGATTTGTAGGAGGATCCACTGAGCCTTCATCCTCTGGTTCATCCACACTCATTTCTACACATTCTGAGAGGTCAACCGCTGTGTGTAGAGATGACTCTTCACATGGCTGTGACCTTGCTAACTCCACTCTCCCTGAACCAGGCACTTTGTTGACAGAGACATCTGGCTTAGACTTGTGTGAAATGCTGACATTAAATTGATTGCTCTTGCTGTTCCATTCATGTGACTCCAAGTCACCTCTCTTCAACTCTGTTGACATGTGAGTTTCATCACAAAGCCCTGTGTGTGTCTTGACCTTTGCAGTCTCCATCCCTTCCTGCCTGTCTAGTGGCTGGTGGCTCACCCTCCTCTTAGAGTGACACTCTGCTCTCTCTGACCTGAAGGGGTGTTGTGTGACAGGTGACAGAGAGGGACACTGGGTGAGTGGAGGGTCACAGTGGAGGGCCGCTGTCCTCTCAGAGGGGGTCTGATGTGCTGGGACAAGGCTGGTGGCTGAAGTGAGAGGGCTGGCCTCCCAGTGAATATAGGACGGGGGTGAAGGGACTTTGGCCATGCTTGAGCACCCCCTGTTGACCTGGGGATGACTGAGATGATGGGTGTGACTGTGTGGTGAAGTGTTGTCCTGAGGTTTCCATATTGGATCGCACTCTTCAGACTCTCTCCACCTCTCCTCGTCGCTGCCTGGTCCCTCTCTCTTCCCGCCTAAAGTAGCGTTACTATCAAGTGTGTACTTCCGTAGCTCTCTCTCCAGCTTCTCTCTCTCCCGGGCCAGCTTCAGACACCTGCTCAGGTTGCCGGTCTCCTTCTCATGCTCCATCTGTAGGACCAGGGTGCTGGCGGTGGCTGGCTGGACGGCCCGCTTTAGGGATGGGTATCCTGGATTGCTCTCCTCCAGGCTTGGCTGGGGGGACATGTCTGAGTTACTGTCTGAGTAGAGACTACTCTTGTCTGGATGTTCAGCACAACTGTCCTGCTCCTCATCCAGGTAGAAGCGTCCGTGGAGGGAGAGGTGTTTGGCCATGGCCCGTACCCTGGTCGTGGGGTTGGGGTCAGTTCCACCACAGGGGGGTAGGTCCACTGAGAGGACGAAAGGCGGCTCCCTCCCCACGCTCTTCTCAGAGCGAAGGGACACTGACCTCTGGACCCCAGTGGATTGTGGGAAGTTTTTCCTCAGGGATCTCATGGTGTGGGAGGAGGGGACGGAGGACTGGTCGTAGGGCTGCACAATGAAGCGACCGTCTGGACCTCTAGAGATAAACTCTAGAGGGGAATAGGGGGAAGAGCCTATCCTGGGGAGGTGGTGATGGTGGTGGACGGCATAGTGAGGAGGAGGTGGGGGGCAGGAGAGCAGCTGCTGGCGCTGGTCCTTGTATTCACTGTGGCTGGGTCTGCCAAAGGAGGAGTGGTCCGACTGGGAGGAGGAGCAGGAGGACTGGGAGCCGGGATAGTGGGGGTGGCAGTGGGGAGGGAGGAGCTTCTGCTTCAGCACACTGTCTGGACTGCTAGCAAGCGACCTGCTACGAGAGAGAGAGAGAAGGGGTTTAAAGGAAGGAAAAAAGAGAGAGAGAGAGAGAGAGAGAGAGAGAGAGAGAGAGAGAGAGAGAGAGAGAGAGAGAGAGAGAGAGAGAGAGAGAGAGAGAGAGAGAGAGAGAGAGAGAGAGAGAGAGAGAGACATTTTACTGAGCCATCACCATGTCTTGAGATGTTTTGTGAAGAAATCTTGAGTCATGTCTTTGAAAAAATGAAAATGTGTCTATAGCGAGTCATGAAGACTTCTTAAGCTGTCTTGAAGATATCAGTCTTGAGGAAAAAAAAGACATTAAAACAAAGGCGATCCTGGGTATGGTAAAATTAAAATCTCCTAAAAGTCCGAAAAAAAATCAGCTCTACAGTAAGTAAAACAAAATGGCGAGAGGGAGAACAATTAATGATATTATGGAGGAAGGGTACTTACGTTGAGGGGGGGCTTTTATAGATGACAGAAGGGAGATCTGAAGGGGGGATGATGATTCACAATGACACAGTCACCATGGAAAGGAAATACATTCAAAAACAAAATCAAGCCCAATTATATGAGCCCAATCAAAGCAGACAAAAATGGCCGGAGGCACAGCAATGGGCCGTGCCTCAAAGTTAATTACACTCACATTAATCAGCCACATTAATGAGGAATGACCCTAATTAGCTAGCAATGTAAACTAAATTAACTTATTTTACAATGAAAGGGGAATGGGGTTGACAAGCATGGCGATGTGTCTATGCACTGAACTATGATTTAGGGAAGTGTATTGGAAGCCATCTACATGCTGTATAATGGTGTTCATAGTGCATGTGATCAGTAAGTGATAATGTTTCACCATCTTTCATCTTCCTGCGTCGCTGGTCTCTCTTGTGACTGAAGATACACACTGTCCCTAGGACCAGGATGAGGGCCAAACACAGGAAGCCCACGCCGCCCATCACTCCAGCCAATAGTGGCTCGGGAACAAACTCCAGGAAGCGGGAAGTGGCAGGGTACATATCCATCCCTGTGACATGACCGCAACATCAGCATCCATAACACAGAACTCTACCACAACCAAATGTTAACAATGCATTCCGTACAGTAAATACACTAGGGAAGCTTGTCCAACACACAGCATGATAAAAGCATGACACTATCGCTGATATATACGTCTTCAATAAGTCCCATGGTGAAATATTAATATCATGTTAAAAAAGCCAGATATGGTCAAATTCTAAATAAGTTATTAGCTGCAATATTTCCTAATTCAGACTCTTAAAAGACCAGTATTCTCCAGAGGGCTGTTCTAATTCTGTAATGGGCCTGTGGTGCCTGTGGTAATGTTACAGAGTCTGGTTCTGCCTGGCTCCCCAGCCTGAAACACTAACCCATGGTGGAGACGTTGACTGATGGACTGGGCTCGCTCAGCAACTCCCCTCGCCGGGACAGCAGCCGCAGCTCATACACACAGTCCTACACACACACAGGGGAGGACGGAGGGACGTGGGGATGAAACCAGACTTTGTCAACATAGGATCGCGCCTGCAATGCTAATCAGGCTCATCTGAATTCAGATGTAGGGAAGAGAAGGAGAGAGGGACAGAGGAGGCAGACAGAGAGAGGAGAAAGGACATAGATTGAAAGAAGGAAGAAAGATGATCGCTGTCATATGATAAGCCTGAGAGAGGCTTCCTAATTTAAATACCACTGTGGTGTCTAACTGAGATAAGAGTCTTTAAGACTGATGTCTGCTGACTGGTCTCTGAGGGAGTGACGAACAGGAACTGGTGGTTACCTTGCGCAGTCCTGGAACGATCATCACACTCCTATTGGCACCGATGTCCTCGTCCAGATTGAACCACTCCCCTTGCTCAGTGCGCGATTGGAGGACAAATCCAGTGATGGGCAGGAACTGAGACAAGGGGGACCACTGCAGGACTATACCTGCCAAGCTCTGATTGGCTGACAGCGATGTGGGTGGCTCTAGTTTCGCTCTCCTTGGGAGTGGATCTGAAAGCGTAAGACAGAACACACTTCGGGAAAAAATAGACCACTTAGGAACTATAATTTGGAGAATAATATTCACGCATGCAGCCTTAGAGTATACAATGTAATTCAGGCTCTAAAGAGACATTGTAAACAGAAGACACTTCAACACAACGGGTACTGACTCAGAGTTCGGATGGTGGCGATTTCGCTGAAAGGCCCAGTGCCCACTTTGTTGTGTGGCAGGACACTGAACTGGTACTCTGTGGCAGGGACCAGCCCCGTCACCTGCAGACTGGAGCCAGAGGAGGAGGGCACGGGCACAGAGAGCCACTCCTGTTTCTCCCCACTGTCACCCACAGACATCTGCTTCAACCTGCAGAGAGAGAAGGAGAGTGAATGGAGAGAAAGGAGAGAGAGACAGAGATAGAAAGAAAACAAACCCGATTTTGATAAACTCCCGTATCTACTGGGTGAAATACCACAGTGTGCCATCACAGCAGCAAGATTTGTGACCTGTTGTCACAAGAAAAGGGCAACCAGTGAAGAACAAACACCATTGTAAATACAACCTATATATATGTTTATTTATTTTCCCTTTTGTACTTTAACCATTTGCACATCATTACAACACTGTATATATACACATAATGACATTTGAAATGTCTTTATTCTTTTGGAACTTCTGTGAGTGGAATGTTTACTGTTCATTTTTATTGTTTATTTCACTTTTGTATATTATCTACTTCACTTGCTTTGGCAATGTTAACATATGTTTCCCATGCCAATAAATCACCTTGAATTGAAAATTGAATTGATAGAGAGAGAGTGTGTGTGTGCGCATATTCTATGCACAATCTATATGATAACATAGAGATTCTATACAATAGCATTATTTTCAAGAGATGGGGCAATGTTAGTAAAAGAAACAGCTTGAAAAAGCATGGTGAAGGACACTGGTTTGTCAAGCGGTTTGTCTTTCAAACTGCTCCATCTGGCATCAGTAATTACTGGTGGGTTTCTGTGTTCTGTCCCCGTCTGTGTCAATACACTTAGTATGTTTCTCAGTTTGTGACCGTTTACCTCTGCTGCCGCTGATGATGCGCTGTCCTTCACTGACGTTCAATGCAATATATTAATATGTTGCTAATATGGTTACACAGCACAAGGCCATGGAGAGGGAGACAGAACATAGACTAGAAGAGTAGATGACTCACCAGACTGTGAATTTCTGGGTGTATCCCCCATCAAAGCCTGGTTCCCAGGAGACATTGGCCTGCTTCGCCCCTGGAGTGACAGACACCAGGGTGGCAGCATGGGGACTGGTGCCTGACAGACAGAGGAGGAGAAGAGCGAGAAAAGAGGGAAAGAGGGAGCGAGAAGTAAGATGGGGAAGAATAGTGATAAGATGAGCGTTGCGTCATTATTTTACATTGATTCGTAACATACTGATGGGGTTACATAACTTCATGGACAATGTTCGCAGTAGCCTAGACTACTGCGCAGCTCCCCGGGGACTGCCATGCAGAATAAATATCAACCCACGGAGAGAAGCGCGAGATTGAACTTCACTCAACTTTCTTAGAGCTGTAGTCAATCTCCAAGGCATTCCGAGTCGATCGCCAAACATTTCTGTAAAAAATAAATATATAACGCCTTGCGTTCCTATTTTTTTTTTTATTCGTCTCATGCTGTTGGCGATAGGTGCACCCGATTCAGCTGCCCTGCATGCCAGGTAGGTGAATTGTTGCCATTTTTAACCTTTTCATTTATCTGAAGGTACAAACTCTGTCTACCCAGCGGGCCCGGAGAGTAAATCAAGTGCACCTAATAGGCCTACCGCTGTCCAATCGGATGGCTCAGATGACCGTGTCTGCGGAAACGTAGCAAGCATAAAAGAAAACTACAGCAAAATTGATACTGTGAGACTTAAAACCATGACTAGAGAGAAACTGTCAATGAATACAGCAAAGAGCTGCTGTTTTTATGAGTGAGTTCATGTTTAAGTTCTTACTCAGCACTGTCAACACTTTGTATTCAACAGTTTTATAAGCAATAAAATGTGTGTTCTTCCTATTTCCACTCAGCGCTACAACAAGCACTGCAGCAGTAATGAATGAGTAGGAAAATGTATCTATACGCTTGCGTTGTTGTTATTATTACCGGCTTGGGTCTTTTTTAATATCAATAATATTTCCCTTTCTTTGTTCATATGAGTAACAGCATGAATTTGTGCACGAGGCAGAAATAATGTGGTTTCGCCATTAGCTGGAAGACGGTGTCCCTTTCTGGTCAGTGTCAGTGGAGGAAAGGGAGAGCGGAGGGATGTTGAGAGACGGAACCTCAGTCTGCTGCTCTCTCCCTCCGCTGAGACGGACCCTCAGTCTGCTGCTCTCTCCCTCTGCTGAAACTGACCATCGGATGCAGGCACCATCAGCCCAGTAAAATATAAATAAAAAGCTATTTATTTAAATGTATGCTCACTCAGCTGTGCCTCACAAGTAATGCAATAATGGATCTATTAATCGGTGTGTAAAAAAGTGGTCAGATGAAGCAGATGCTAAGCTACAGGACTGTTTTGCTAGGACAGACTAGAAAATGTTCCGGGATTCTTCCTATGGCATTGAGGAGTACACCACATCAGTCATTGGCATCATCAATAAGTGCATCGATGACGTAGTCCCCACAGCGACCATACGTAAATACCCCAACCAGAAGCCATGGATTACAGGCAACATCCGCACTAAGCTAAAGGCTAGAGCTGCCGCATTCAAGGAGCGGGACTCCAAACCGGAAGCTTATAAGAAATCCCGCTATGCCCTCCGACGAACCATCAAACAGGCAAAGTGTCAATACAGGACTAAGATCGAATTGTACTTCACCGGCTCCGATGCTCGTCGGATGTGGCAGGGCTTGCAAACCATTACAGACTACAAAGGGAAGCAAAACCGAGAGCTGCCCAGTGACACGAGCCTACCAGACGAGCTAACCTACTTCTATGGTCGCTTCGAGGCAAATAACACTGAAACATGCATGAGAGCACCAGCTGTTCAGGACAACTGTGTGATCACGCTCTCTGCAGCCGATGTGAGTAAGACCTTTAAACAGGTCAACATACACAAGCCGCGGGGCCAGATGTATTACCAGGACGTGTACTGCGAGCATGCGCTGACCAACTGGCAAGTGTCTTCACTGACATTTTCAACCTCTCCCTGTCCGAGTCTGTAATACCAACATGTTTTAAGCAGACCACAATAGTCAGGACAACAACCTCTCCCTCAACGTGATCAAGACAAAGGAGTTGAATGTGGACTACAGGAAAAAGAGAACCGAGCCCGCCCCCATTCTCATCGACGTGGCTGTAGTGGAGCAGGTTGAGAGCTTCAAGTTCCTTGGTGTCCACATCACCAACAAACTAACATGGTCCAAGCACACCAAGACCGTTGTGAAGAGGGCACGACAAAACCTATTCCCCCTCAGGAGACTGAAAAGATTTGGCATGGATACTCAGATCCTCGAAAGGTTCTACAGCTGCACCATCGAGAGCATCCTGACTGGTTGCGTCACTGCCTGGTATGGCAACTGCTCAACCTCCGACCGCAAGGCACTACAGAGGGTAGTGCGTACAGCCCAGTACATCACTGGGGCCAAGCTTCCTGCCATCCAGGACCTCTATACCAGGCAGTGTCAGAGAAAGGCCCTAGAAATTGTCAAAGACTCCAACCACCCTAGTCATAGACTGTTCTCTCTGCTACCGCACGGAAAGCGGTACCGGAGCGCCAAGTCATAAGACTCCTGAATATCTAATCAAATGGCTACCCAGACTATTTGCATTGCCCCCCTCTTTTACGCTGCTGCTGCTCTCTGTTATTATCTATGCATAGTCACTTTAATAACTCTACCTACATGTACATATTACCTCAATTACCTCGACTAACCGGTGCCCCCGCACATTGACTCTGTACCGGTACCCCCTGTATATAGTCTACTCTTTAACTACTTGTTACTTTTATTTCTTATTTGCATTTTTTAAACTGCATTGTTAGTGACTTGTAAGTAAGCATTTCACTGTAAGGTCTACATCTGTTGTATTTGGCACATGTGACTAATAAAATTTGATTTATGATCATATAGCCTACCTCAAATTTTGATGTTTTTTTTATTTTTTATTTTTTAAATGGCCAGAACAACAATGTATTGGCAGGGCAATTCCAGCAAAGCCAATATGTAGTGATAATGTATTGGGTTTATAGCTTACTGCACAAACCTAATTTCTACAGTACTCTTTTTAATAGGTTAATGTTGCATAGGCTTACGTTTTTTAAGTCATGCAAAAAATACATCTGATGGGTAGATCCCCGGCTTGCATTTTGACTCAGAAAAGGTTGGTGACCACTGTTCTAGAGTTTCCCTGTTAACACTATCAACGTTTCCCTTTACTGGCAATTGTGATCGAATCAATGCAATGTTAGTCACTTTCAATGCAACATACCGAAACAAAACAAACTATGCAAGAGATTTTGCATCGGAGTATGATACTATTGCACTAACATGCACGACTCAGCCCGTAGTAGACCTACAGTGGGGAGAACAAGTATTTGATACACTGCCGATTTTGCCGATTTTCCTACTTACAAAGCATGTAGAGGTCTGTC
This sequence comes from Salvelinus alpinus, assembly GCF_045679555.1. Classification (NCBI taxonomy): domain Eukaryota; kingdom Metazoa; phylum Chordata; class Actinopteri; order Salmoniformes; family Salmonidae; genus Salvelinus; species Salvelinus alpinus. The sequence goes on along the minus strand of NC_092103.1, from coordinate 18,336,597 downwards.
ATTTTTATCATAGGTACACTTCAACTGTGAGAGACGGAATCTAAAACAAAAATCCCGAAAATCACATTGTATGATTTTTAAGTAATTAATTAGCATTTTATTGCATGACATAAGTATTTGATACATCAGAAAAGCAGAACTTAATATTTGGTACAGAATCCTTTGTTTGCAATTACAGAGATCATACGTTTCCTGTAGTTCTTGACCAGGTTTGCACACACTGCAGCAGGGATTTTGGCCCACTCCTCCATACAGACCTTCTCCAGATCCTTCAGGTTTCGGGGCTGTCGCTGGGCAATACGGACTTTCAGCTCCCTCCAAAGATTTTCTATTGGGTTCAGGTCTGGAGACTGGCTAGGCCACTCCAGGACCTTGAGATACTTCTTACGGAGCCACTCCTTAGATGCCCTGGCTGTGTGTTTCGGGTCGTTGTCATGCTGGAAGACCCAGCCACGACCCATCATCAATGCTCTTACTGAGGGAAGGAGGTTGTTGGCTAAGATCTCGCAATAAATGGCCCCATCCATCCTCCCCTCAATACGGTGCAGTCGTCCTGTCCCCTTTGCAGAAAAGCATCCCCAAAGAATGATGTTTCCACCTCCATGCTTCACGGTTGGGATGGTGTTCTTGGGGTTGTACTCATCCTTCTTCTTCCTCCAAACACGGCGAGTGGAGTTTAGACCAAAAAGCTTTATTTTTGAATCATCAGACCACATGACCTTCTCCCATTCCTCCTCTGGATCATCCAGATGGTCATTGGCAAACTTCAGACGGGCCTGGACATGCGCCTGCTTGAGCAGGGGGACCTTGTGTGCGCTGCAGGATTTTAATCCATGACGGCGTAGTGTGTTACTAATGGTTTTCTTTGAGACTGTGGTCCCAGCTCTCTTCAGGTCATTGACCAGGTCCTGCCGTGTAGTTCTGGGCTGATCCCTCACCTTCCTCATGATCATTGATGCCCCACGAGGTGAGATCTTGCATGGAGCCCCAGACCGAGGGTGATTGACCATCATCTTGAACTTCTTCTATTTTCTTCTATTTTCTAATAATTGCGCCAACAGTTGTTGCCTTCTCACCAAGCTGCTTGCCTATTGTCCTGTAGCCCATCCCAGCCTTGTGCAGGTCTACAATTTTATCCCTGATGTCCTTACACAGCTCTCTGGTCTTGGCCATTGTGGAGAGGTTGGAGTCTGTTTGATTGAGTGTGTGGACAGGTGTCTTTTATACAGGTAACGAGTTCAAACAGGTGCAGTTAATACAGGTAATGAGTGGAGAACAGGAGGGCTTCTTAAAGAAAAACTAACAGGTCTGTGAGAGCCGGAATTCTTACTGGTTGGTAGGTGATCAAATACTTATGTCATGCAATAAAGTGCAAATGAATTACTTAAAAATCATACAATGTGATTTTCTGGATTTTTGTTTTAGATTCCGTCTCTCACAGTTGAAGTGTACCTATGATAAAAATTACAGACCTCTACATGCTTTGTAAGTAGGAAAACCTGCAAAATCGGCAGTGTATCAAATACTTGTTCTCCCCACTGTATATGCAAATAGACCATTGCCATATATGGATCTGTGCCATTTACTTAGAACTGGACTGTGTTTACAGCACGAGTGGTCGTGAGTAGATGCGCTTGTTTTGAGATCAAAGTGAGAGCTGCATGTAGCCACATTTTGTTCATATCCTTTACTAGTTAGTGAGTTATTAGCCCAGTTATAGATCATTTGTAGTCAGCAATAGGGGAGTGATTGCTTCCTGCAAGAGCACAAAACGTGCACATTTCTAGACATCTTTGAAAAGCGAGTCAGGTAAATAGCTTTTTTTGTCTTAAAGGGACAGTGTTGTATTTTGAGACAGGCTTGAATAAGCTAAGTAGTCAATAGGCAAAGGGTAGCATAATTTGTCTGGTTCTCTGTAATAATGGTATGGAAATAATAATGCATATTATTTTGTAAAGTGGTTTCTTTCATCAAACAATACAACAACATTTTTAGTCACCTCCTTGGTCTAAACGGACAAGTGGATAAACAGGGTAATGTCAAGCCCTGTATGTTTTTTTCCAAAAGTCTCATGAAATGTAAACCTACATTGAACACCACACATTGGCTGCATGATAGAACAGCTATTTCCATGTTACAATGTTATGGGATGCATTTTCTCCATTGTTTTTGATAGTAGGCCACTCTGGTAGTCCTACATTATGACCAAATAGCCACAGTAGCCTACTTGGCCACTGTTAAAACTGTAACTTAAAGCAGTAAACGTGCGCTGGAAGTTCCACAGAATTTTCACAACATTCAAGTTTGCGCTCAGCAGACCTGAAATTTGCTCAGTGCTGAAAAACAGAGAGAACATTGGTAATGAACACTTTACATAGTAGCTACATTAATAAAGATGAGTAAGTCAGTCAGTCTGTTCCACTCACCCAGCACTGAGATGAGAGTGCTGGCTTTGACAGTGGCCACGCGGTTTGTAACACTGCACACCCACTCCCCCTGGTGGTCTTTACTGAGAGGAAGCAGCAGCAGGGAGCCGTTAGCTGCTACAGAGTACTGAGAGCGTGTGGCAGGTCCAACCTACAGACAGGGAGGACAGAGAGATCAGAGTACTGAGAGTGAAGGGCAGGTCCAACCTACAGACAGGGAGGATAGAGAGATCAGACTACAGAGTCCTGAGAGTGAAGGGCAGGTCCAACCTACAGACAGGGAGGATAGAGAGATCAGACACACAAGCTGGGCTGATTGCTGATGAAGGGCAATCTGCAATCAGCAAAGTGTTTGTTTGTCTCTGTTTGTCGAGAGAGGGGTGCTTGCTTGCAGGTGTGTGTTAAATAATATCTATTTCTGCCTCAGGGTTTGTCCACAGTTCATACTATCGTATTCACATGTTGACAGCCCTGTGTGCTGGCTTGTTGACTGAAGAAGTCAGTAGAGTACAGTCATTTGCAGTGGGGTCTGTTGGAGTGTTCTCACCTTGCTCCAGGTTATACTAGGGGCTGGATCTCCAGTGGTCTGGCAGGGAATAACAAGCACTCTCCCAACCTCCTGTCTATACTCCTTACGGGGACACACGCTGAGTGACGGGGGGTCCTGTGGGTCATAACGAAACAACCAGCCGTGTCATTTAGACAAGGAGTTTATCGCAATTAAAGAAAGTGAGTGAAACAGTTGATTACCTTCAGCTTTAGCCAAGATTATTCTATTTACTAAAGGATTAGATCCATAATTAACTTTGATATAGAGGAGCTATTGTAATCAGACCACATTAAACTCAATTCCTGTAACAGGCTGACAAGTAGAGGAGTGTAAGAAGGTCATCAAAATGCTCATTGGCTATCTCAGATAAGAGCTCTCTCTTCAGTATGAGAGAGACTTTTAATTGGGTAGCATTTTATTTTACAGTGCTGTTTTCATAGGAATTTACCTGCAATTTACAAGGAAACTAAGTGGTAAAAATGGGATATTCTAGTCTAGTTAAATTGCACAAAATTAGTAACCAACTACTTGCTTCCAAATTGGGAGCAATAACTTTTTAAAGAAACAAACCAATATTGCAGAAGTTATTATTATGCTATTACCATTTTACCACGTCATTTCTAAGTAAATACCTGGTAATGTATGTACTGTACAATAAACTGCTAGAGAACATTGGGTGTACCCTGACCTGTAGGATGACTGTCGTGGGCCCTGATTGGCCCATGGTCCCGTAGCTGTTGTAGGGGGTACACGTGTATACGCCTGTTGCATCATCATTGGCAGTAGCCATGAACACCGAGCCTTCAGACGTCAACGTCCATCCTGGGTACTGATTAGATAAAACAGAGCGAGGGGTCAGAGAACTTCAACAGTTTTTTAATTCAGCTTAATGTGAATAATTATGTAAACAATGAATAGCAACTAATATCTTAGCTGAGGATAAAGCTAAATGTGCCAAGCCCAAAAAATGATATACAGCGCCTTCGGAAAGTATTCAGGCCGCTTGACTTTTTCCACATTTTGTTACGTTACAGCCTTATTCTAAAATGTATCAAATAAAAAATTAAAAAATCCTAATCAATCTACACACAGTTTCTAGAAATGTTTGCAAATGTATATTTAAAAAAAAAACTTAAATATCTTATTTACATAAGTATTCAGACCCTTTGCTATGAGACTCAAAATTGAGCTCAGGTGCATCCTGATTCCATTGATCATCCTTGAGATGATCCAACCTCCCAATCCAACCTGACAGGATCTGCAGAGAAGAATGGGAGAAACTCCCCAAATATAGGTGTGCCAAGCTTGTAGCGTCATACCCAAAAATACTTGAGGCTGTAATCACTGCCAAAGGTGCCTCAACAAAGTACTGAGTAAAGGGTCTGAATACTTAAGTAAATGTGATATTTCCCGTTTTTTTTATATAAATTTGCAACAAAAAGAAATTCAACTGTTTTCGCTTAGTCATTATGGGGTATTGTGTGTAGATTGATGAGGGGGAAAAAACTATTTAATCAATTTTAGAATAAGGCTGTAACGTAACAAAATGTGGAGAAGAAATCAAGGGGTCTGAATACTTTCAGAATGCACTGTATATATCTCTGTTAAATGGAAACGTATTCTCTGTTGAGCAGTAGGCATACAGGGCATATTGATTCCTAATGGAAATGGTCAAATCAGCAGCATCACACAGTTAATGGCTATCTCTATGAGGGGAGATATGAGGCTGATCTCCACCATTGCCAGATCCAGTGGCTGTCCATCCTTGGTCCAGTCGACGCGGAGCAGGGGTGGCTGAGCTCTCACAGGGCAGGAGACCAGACCTCCCAGGCCGGTGGGGAGATATGTCTGCGGTGGCATCAGGAGAGCCTGGGCAGGGTCTGAGAGGAAGAGAGGAAACAAACTGAAGGTTGGATGGGATTTATGGACAGATAGGATTTGTGTCATTATGTGGGGACTGAAGATTGGAGAGGAACGCATCAACACATAGACACTTACGTGTCACAGTGAGATTGGCAGATGCAGTAGGCGGAGTCAACAGTCCGTTGGTGGGCATGCAGGTATAGTTCCCAGAATCGTCTGGGGTAATGCGGGTGATGAGAAGGGTGCCGTCCACCATGATCTTCACACGGGACTTCAGAGCCCTAACACCAAAGAAAAAGACAAAACTTAAAACACATTCAGACACACAACCCGCAAAGGACATTCAAATGGGGCAAACGCCTCATTAGAAACATTACAACATTTGCAAAATCCCATGTAAATACACAAATCCAACATAAAGAAACCGGGTCAAAATACACCAAACTCACTCTATGTGGTAGACATTCTCTCCCTCTCTCTGCCACACATAGGTCATGTTGGGAGGATCAGCCACCGCCTGGCACTGCAGCTGGGCATCCTGGGTCATGTTGAGGGAGGTGTCCTTCGGGGGGATAACAATGACTGGAGGACCTGTTTGAGATGGAAAGAAATCCCTGATCTATTCTATAATAAAACTCAGCAGGACATGGCAGATTAGCAAGATATCTAAACTCCAATCAGTTATCTGGTAAGAGCAACACTGCACAGCATGACAGTGACATTCATGTTGGGAGATTATGGCTGATTGAGATAAATACTTGGAGGATTTGTTTGAAGGCCTGTTTTATAGGCTTACATAAGGATTTGAAAAAGTGACTACAGCCAGAAATCAAGGCCTTATTATAATCCAAACAGGTGTCACTGCCAAAAACACACCAAAATCTAAACGGCATATCCTGGACATATTGACGTCATGCGGCATAACATAGTGTGACTTAAAAATAAATGGAAAATATTTTATTACATAAGTGAAATTTATGAGGAAAAATATCCACAGTAAGGACACACCATATAAACCCTTTGGTCACCTGTAACTGAACATCACACATCCACCACCAGATGGCGATAACAACTCTCGACACTCAGAGGATAATTAAAGAGCGGCAGTAAAATAACAATAACGAGGCTATATACAGGGGGTACCGGTACAGAGTCAATGGGCGGGGGCAGGTAATTGAGGTAATATATACATGTAGGTAGAGTTTAAAGTGACTCATGCATAGATAATAACAGAGAGTAGCAGCAGTGTAAAAGAGAGACGGGGTGGGGCAATGCAAATAGTCTGGATAGCCATTTGATTAGATGTTCAGTAATCTTATTGCTTGGGGGTAGAAGCCTACGAGACAAGGTGTTGGGAGATTACCATTGGAAGAAAATAAGGACAGAGTATTCCGCTGAATGTTTCTATTCTTCCAGTATGACCCTGGGGGAAACTGTAGACGGGGAACTCCTAAACAAACAAACAGAAAAATAGCGACTGACCTTTGACTTTAATTTTTGTCACATGAGTCACATTGCCCTCCGCGTTGGAGGCGAGACATTCATACTGTCCTCCTGCCTCCCTGTCCACTGCTCTGAGAGACAGCGTCCCACTCAGAACCTGAGAGAGGGGGAGAGAGCAATGAATTTCCCTGCAGGGACAATAAAGTTTGCATTGAGAGAGAGATAGATTGCAATGTTGGATTGTAGGGGTGATTTTTGTTTTTTTGATTCCTCACCTCAACCTTGTCTCCTCCAATGAGAGTACCATCTTTAGCCCAGGTTATGGTGGGTGGTGGGTTACCGCGGGCAACGCAGGCCAGAGAGAGAGGATTCCCCACTAGAGCCTCCATGACAGGGGGAGGGGTCTTGCTGAAAATAGGAGGAGCTACAGAACAACAGCAAAGACAGTCAACACAACATCCTCTATCCCTTTTCCACAGAGAGAGTTAAACTTTTCCACAGAGAGAGTTAAACCTTTACAAACAGTTGTAAAGGTGAAGATCTCACAAAAAACAAAGCAGAATCAGCAGGTTTGACATAGTTTAAAGTCATATTGGCTGAAGGCGATTGACCTGGGGTAAGCAAACATCCCTTAGAGGCCAGTCATTTACTGTACAGCTCACCATGAGTAAAGCATGTGTTTGTTTAGGAGACAGAGAGAGATGTTCTGCCTGGCTGTGTGCTCCAGGCCCTCCTGCCAAGGCATCTTAACCTTATTAGACAATGAGCCTGAGACGTGACCCTGCCGTTGACCAGGCCATGTGCCTGGCTAATCTGTCCTAATGCCTCTGCGCCTCTCCTGCTCCTCTCTCACCCCACCAAAAGTCTTCCTAGCAGGAAAGTGTCCTATATGGGTGCGTTTGTCTGAGCAGTCATGTTTTGTTGAGAGAGGTCACAGAGAGACAGAGGGAGTGTGTATATATGACATGATAGGGTACGATGAGGATAGTAGGACTGTATGGCCTTAAAATAAAGCCCTCCCCATCACAAGCCCCTCCTCTCACCAGTGACATACAGCAGGGTCCAGGTGCCATTGCGGGTCTCATCTGTGGTTTTGTCCAGCAGGAGGATGCGACACTCATACAGGCCCTGGTCCTCTATGAGGAGCCCCTTCACCCTCAAGACAGTATTCCTCACCAGAGACACACGGCCTGGAGACACAGGGGAGGACACAGGGGTGAGAGGGCACGAGACAGGGTCAGAACCAATCAAACCATTGGAAATAATGAGGAATTTCAGGGAGGTTCAATACAAATAATGTGTTTTACAACTGATAGGAATGTTCTATGATACTTCAATTGCCTACAGATAAAGCATTCACTTCCAAACATCAAGCACACACGCACTGGGATCGTCATCGAGAGCTTTGAAATGTTATCTCCTGGTTGCCAGGTGACTGCACCCTGTGGAAATGGTGTTTGCTGACTCACCCCTCCCTCCTTCCCTGTGGCGTGTCTCATCTCCCTCACTTCATTTCTCTTAAGTTGTCATAACTAAATAACTGAAACAGTGCAGTTTGGCAGCGTGATAAGCCTGGTCTTCACAGACAGTGAAGCATTGAGGAGAATATCCAGACACATACAGCTGCTGCATAAACATACAAGAACATGAGCATGCCTCACTCTGTAGTGCTAATGTGTTTGTGACATTGAGTCATTGAGGTGTGTTGAGCTAATCATTAACGCCAGTCCTTGTCTCCAGTGACAGGGAGGGACCGTTTCTATGCCCACAGTGGGGATCAGGAAGCTACTGCAGTTAAAGGGGTGGTGGCTGTGATAACAGATGAGGAACCGACTATGACAGCACATGCTGTTTACTTTTCCAAATGGAATGGGGGCTAAATCCACATGTGTCACGGTCAGAGCAAAATACCCATTCACACACCCACTAGGGATTGGATCACCTACCGCTGTTGTGATTTGAAAAGGTTCACATGAAAAAAATGCATCTCTAGATTTGAATAATATGTAAATTGAGAAAGCAAGAGGAGAGAGAGAGACAGGGAGAGAGACACGCACGTATGCACTAACACAGGCACGGTATTGCATATGCAAACAAATCAACTCTGTAATGATTTTAGTGGGGCTTAGCGTGGGGTTTCAGTGAAGGCATTGTTGATTTAAATACAATCACAAGACTGGCCCAGTGAGCCTCCTCTTTGGCAGCCATTCTCCCACATCATGGCATTCTCTGCAACCACCAAATGTCACTCCACTCCTCTAGCCTCGTATATACCAGACTTATTAACGCTGCAGCGAACCATTCACGTAAGCTCGCGGGATCAAGCAGCTCGCGAGGCTACCACTCCTCACCCTCTTTCTCTCGTTCTCCACTTGCCGGTCCCTCCTCTCCTTTGGCACTCTAATGATCAAAAAAGTATTTCTGTTGACCGCCATGTCAGTCTCTGTATGTTTAATCCAGGACAACGCTCTCTCCAACACCCATTAGTACAGATAGAAGTGTGGGACATCTGAGTAACTAATAATTATATGTTTCCATTGGGTGTCCAGTCCCGCAACTCAAAAAATTGGACCACACCCCATTGCTCTGAATACATCACGAGACAAAGCCCAGCCAGGTTTGATCCTTCAATGGCCTCAGCTCTCAGGTGACAGCCCAACGGAAAAGCATCTACACTAACAGCACAGACGCATGACAATGGCTCTGCTCAAATAATGCACTTATTTCAATACACTACAACCCAATATAATGTTATGTTTTAATTTGTAGATGAATGGCAACAATCAAACAGATTAGATCAGGATCACTAAATTATGCTAAACGTGCACACAGGCTGCCTTCAATCTACTATCACAGCTTTGCATTTGTGTAAATATCTGAATATGTTTTGTTGCTGATGGGACTTTCCAAGTGCCCACGGATATGAAATTCAGAATCTATTGTCCCTATCCCTTCCTTGAGACATGGTATTCCCTGGTATTCTAGTTTCGGTCAGAGAAGAAAGCAGATAGAGTTACCTCCTGAAACCCTTCAGTTCCTAATGTCTGAATGTTGTTCTCCTGTTAAGAGACGCTGTAATCATTTGACATTTTAATCATCACAGTTTGGCTAAAGGCTACCAACTCAGAGACTAGGAAACTGCTATGGAGCCGTAGGCAGGCCTTAATGAAATATTAGTCATTCAATATAACAGTCAGTAGCCTAATAATCGTAATATGATCCAATGCTGGTCCGTAGATGGTGGAAAATATACAGGCCAGTACAGTGGGGATATGTATTCATGATTTGCTTTGTAGACACTCTGGTAGTAATGTAGAGTACAGGATATCATTATGTTACACAGCATTTATACAGCTGTATTTCCCAAAGCATTGACTATTCTCTCTCCTGGGGTCTGAATCAGCATTTCTGTGTGTACAGAACTAACAACCTGCTCTCTTCTCCGGATCACTTCTCTCCCTCTCCTCTGCTCTATATACACAACAGACACTGAAAATACCCATTCAGCTCTTCCTCCTCCGTAATAGAGGGGAGAGGGCTGACCTACCCAGAGGACATTAGTCTCCTCTCTACGTTTCTTCTTAGGTTCCTGCCTTTATAGGGAGTTTTTCCTAGCCACCGTGCTTCTACATCTGCATTGCTTGCTGACATCTGCTGATGTTAAAAGGGCTTTATAGATACATTTGAGTGATTGACTTTCTTGCTTTTTCTTTGGCAAGAGCAGCACTGAAGATTGAGGCATCCGTTATCTCTCATCACCAAGTCATATTACTCTGAATGGCTTTATAGCAGGTCTGCTCTACAGCAGTGTCAATGAGGCATGTATGGTTATCGTATTTCCCTGTCTGGTTGGCATGGGTGTGTCATCTGGCTCTCTAACATTCTAATACGAATTGGCTGAACAGGTGTATAGTGTGATTTCTGAGCTCTAGCCAATACACACATATGAATGCACTGCACCCGTGCACAAATTCCAATGATCAGAGACAGGTCAAATCTCACTCCCACCGGACCGTTGGAAGAGAGATCTTCCTCTAGTTAGGTTCGTCCTAAAACACACAGACATGCTCTCCCTCTGTCCACGTCAAGCCCTTTGTCTGAGACTTTAAAGGACAGAAGCCGTCACAAAAGGTATTTCTGCTCTATTGAAGAACCCTTTCCCCCATAGACTGCTTTTGTTCTCTGACCCTAGGGCGGAATGGGGACAATAGACCATGATGCAATCTGAGAGGACCAACGAACACAAAGCCCCCAGCTCACACAGCCCATTGGGGTGTGGTGCAGTTAGGAGGACTGAAGCTGACAAAGGGATGAGTTACTGTTGTTTTTTGAGTGAAGATAGCTGTTAAGGAAGGATATAGGTGGGATGAAGTCTGGGTGGACTTTTACTGTAGGAAAAGGGGCTTGACAGTGTTAATGGACAAGGCCTCTGGAAAAGACTGTTTGGGGTCTGGAAACCTCAGCCTTGGGCAACAAAGCGCTGAGACGGACCTGACAGGGGGCTGAAATGAAACACTCTCACTGTAAGATTAGATCCCAGTTGAGCTTCTGATGGGCTGAATACGGACTTACCCTCGTAGTTGGGATGCACCCGAGGAGCATACACTCCAAACTTGATCAGGACTGGGATGTCGAATCCCTGGCGCACCCATTCCACCACGTGCAGGGGCACAGACGCACCCGCGTAAGGGAGTGGCAGTCTACACGCCATCTCCACCACACCCCCTACCTTGGCACGCACCTCTGGCTTCTGACCGTGAGTGACCCCTATGAGGGTCAACAACAAAAATTACATTATAAGCATTATTATAATCCTGCTGAGGGAAATGGCTGAATGTAGGGACAGGTATGGACGTGGCTGTGGAGGAAGCGAATGACAGAGAGTTCATTACAGAGGGAAAGCATTAAGTACTCTACTCACACAGAAGGCACAGTGCCGTCACCATGGTAACATCCCAAAAATAGTCTCTTTTTGGTCCCATAGCTGCCAGTCAAACAGCCTCCAGCATACTTGATCTGTTGACAAAAATACACACTTGTCACACATTGCATCTTGCAAACAAAACAGACACCTGTCACCTCTCTCCAAACTAGCGGGCAAGAGAGAACTGACAGTTGTGTCTAGCTTATAGACATATGGAAGATGTGTTTAGATTTCTTCAAGTACCTTTCTCAAGATTGGAATTCACCCCATATCATTTCACAAACGGATATCCAACAGACAACCCTGCCAAAACCCTCCCAGCACTACATGGTTCTCATAACTTCAATACCCATTAAATGTCACATAAGCAGAGCACCTGACCAGCTCCAGTAAGAATCAGTGTGGTTTTCTCAGAGAGCTTAGTGAACTTGTTGGCTGTCAGCAGTCAAGGACAGAAATAATCTGGGCTGCAGCAGACATACAGCAGCCAGCAGTACTGTACTGCATGTGGTGCATCAGTCTTTGGTGGCATAAAGCTGGCAGTAGACTACTTCAAGCAGGTCAAAGACGATATTGTGCATGTGTTTATGATCCACCATAAATCCATGATGAAGGTTTCCAGTTAGGAGGGGAAAAGTCAGAGCTTACCTCTTCTATTTTAACCTATACAGTAACCCTACACCAAGGGTCGGCAACAGGCGGCCTGTGTGCCAAAACCGGACTGCAAACAATTTTTGGGGGGGCCACCCAGTTTTTGGTCAAATCACCTGGAATTGTGCAAAGAAATTGTTTCATTTAGGATATTTGTTCCCAAGTATCCCCTCTAATAAAAAAAGATTCATCTATGATCGTGTCTCAATGTGATCAAGGTATGAAGTTATTGTTATTTTCAAATACAATCTATTTTTGGGCTTAGTTGTGGTCAATTTGCAGTGTATAAATTATTATAATTATGTTCTGCCCCGACGGCCATCCACTCTGAAAGAAATTGGCCCAGGGCTGTATCTAGAGGCCTACCCCTGCCCTACAGTATGCCTCCATAAAGCTAGAGATACATGGATTGCTTTGCTGGAGACCTTGACCACATAAGACGTGTGTGGCGTGCTCGTGTGAGGGAGCGATTTAACGGGCTAATACTCCACTCAACACTTCATCCCCAGCACGCTTTACCACACACCACTAATGCCAGCTTATTACGCTAAGTTAATTAGAGCCACTGCAAACCGCAAGAGCAAAGGCTATTCTTAGAGGGAGCAGCGGCACTCACCAAATCCCACGGACACGTGTCATCCTACGCATACACCCACAAATCAACAAGTCCACCAAAGAGCGCTGCAATCAAGCTGAAGAGGATTTCATAGCAATTCAAAATGCATTTGAACTTCAATGAAAAATATTGAATGCATTGAAATGTAAAAAGTATCAATAGTAAATAGTGCATAAGTACAGTTGAGTATGTATAGAAAGTAATTTTCTATGGGTCTTCACTGTCGGTATTAGAGGGAGAGCAAAAGGTCAACAGTGACCACTCCCTGAATGACCAACTGAAAATGTGCAGCAAGACTCACCCTGGTAACACAATTGCAAATAGGTCATAGGCTACGTATAAATTGACACTCACCATAAAACTTTATAGGACTCTCTTGCACAAAGTCCAGATGACAAACGCAATTAAATAAGATTGTCTTGTAAATTGAGTATCATGAGGAAGTCTCTAGTACTACAGTAATAACCATTTTGAGTCTGTTCGTCTCTCTATTTCAATTGCATTACTAAGCAACCTGCCTATTATCTTTCCTCCCAAACAGAGAGAGGATGAAAGGTTTGACTGGTTAGTAAGAAGGGCTTGGTGTGTACACACAGGGCTGACTGTGGAAACGCAGAAAACCTACTGTCCTAGCATTTGGCTCACAATGAACAAGGACTAATACCCAAGAGACCCTACTCCAAGAAACCCTACTCCCAGTGCTTTTTAAACGCCCGTCTCTCTCCAGCATGGAGGTCAGGTAGATAGAATAATCTGTTCTAGAGGCCAGCCAAACAGAAGAGACAACTAAGCATTCATAAAGAGACCAATGACATAATCCATCTGTGCTGTAGGTCTGTCTCATTCTAAGATGTCCTAATCTGAATCCTAATCTAAATGCAAAGTAAGCCCTGAGTGTACAATCGGACTGTGACAATGGAGGTGATTTGGGTGGTGCAATAGCCATACATAGTGAATGTACAGTTTTACGACCATGATTTGTTAAAGCAAGCAAAGATTGCTTCTCTCTTCAAAGGAACAGCACTGCAATAAAGCAATAAAAGAGGGTGAGGAAAAACAGAGCCAGAGCAATAGTCAATACTGGGATAGTCGAGAGAGGGGGGGGGGGGGGGGGGGGTGGTAGTTGTAGACTAGGGAAAGGTCCGAAAACATTGGGAAAAGGCTGTTGATTTATTCATTTGGTTATGTGTTAGGCCTAATCAATAAAGGTGTTTACTCATTATTGAACCATAACTAAGAGAATGAGACAGAGAGAGCCAGACAGAGCTGTGAAGCTTCTTTAACCGTGGCAACCTAGGCCTGGTCTCTGGGCAATTCCCTCAGTACACTTCCTGCCTCCAATAAGCAGTGTCGCCTTACAAACACACTGACGACGTTAACACAACGCTCCTGCAATGTTTGTAGAGCAAAAACAACAGCCCTAGTCAACGGGCAATGCCTATCTTTGATTTATCAGCATATAGGAAAGCAGGGAGGGCAGTGAGAATGTTACTGGTGAAATACTATGTGCATTACTACATTTAATCAGGGAAATGGGCAGCGATTGATTTGTAGCCACTAGAGAATACTTACCCATTCACCTAGCTCTATAACCCGGCCATAACCCTGCCTGGACACTGGCTAGAGAGGAAGCTCTGGATGCTGTTAAAATAGAGGCTTTAGCCAGATGTGCATTTAAGAAGGAAAGATTCCAACTCATCCATTGGCACTATGGGTGCGAGAGAGATTTTCTCACTCTTATTCTATTCATGTGAAATGGAAGAGACGGGTTAGGCCTATCACATGTGGGTTTTGGGGGTGAGGCATTGGCCGTAATATTAAGAGAGGTCACAAAGATCCCACACCTCTGAGTGATGCCGTGATTGAAAGTATTTTTAGAAGCTCTGTGAATGTGTGTGTGTTTGTTGCAGATGTAGAAATGTTCTACAAGCAAAATAATAGATTCTAAAGGTGTCTTTGATGATCACACAGAGGTGACTGGATAAGCAGGTGTATTACACACCTGTTAATGCAGGTTGATCCTGCCAGCCGTGGTTTGAGGACTGAGGTAATGAGGACTGGTTGTTCCTAGTCATAACAAAGCACTCAGAACCCCACAGGTGAGATATTGTGCTCTATTCAGAACAAATTAGGCTTCTCATTCTCTAAGCCTCAAGGTATAAGGGCATCTTCTGAGTAATAGCATAATAAAAGGGACGGTTTTCCCTGAACCTAGAAATCATCAGGGAAATGATTACATTCTCACATATCTGTTTGGAGGAGAGTTACCAGTAGATCTCTTGCTAGTGGGCTGGAATCCCATCACGACCGATGCAGTTCACACTTATAGCCTATTTTTACCCCTTTTCACTCAATAGTGATAACAATCTCAATTTAAAAGCATCAAATGGTATATGATTGGAGTATGTGGTTTAAATCTACAGTAAACTAACATAACCCCCACAACCCCTATTCACAGCAATGCTAGCACATATTTTACAATTGGCTATTATACAATTACTTTTCTTGTGTCTCCTAAATTATTTAGGCAAGAGTAAAGTCACCTCACTCCACGTGACTCCAGTGATTCAGGAGGACTTTAAACCTGAGCATAAATAATAAATATGAGGGTGGCATGGTAGTCAACTGCAAACACTGGCTCAGAGTACAATGAACCCAGTGATCTCTTAAACAAGTATCCCAGTTCCCTGTTTGTCATGTCTGCGACATCAGAGCAGGTACAAGTGTCGAGGTTAGTCTAAAATAAAGATGCTCAAAAAGAACTGGCTTGTAAAATAACTTGAGATAGGTCAAGACCCACATTTGAGTCCTTGAACAGGTTAAATCCTAGAAGGTTCTAGTAATAAATATTTAAAAAGCCATACAGAAGAGATTAAAAGAAATATCTTGAAATTGTGAGGGAACAAATTGATTTAGCAAAATACAATTTACCTGTTTTACACTAATGCAAATAAAGGCAGGTTGTATTTCCATTTAGTGCGTCAGTCTGAAGTATTCTTTCAGTAATTCCTCTAGTCCTCAGTGCAAAAGTTACAGGTGTTTCACCGTGTTATTCTCAGGTGGCAAATATGTTGTTTTAAGTTTCAACAGGTTTGCTGATCCTTACTGAAATATCGAATAGTATATGCAATTTAAAGCAAGTCAATGATGGCGCATTCTGCGCTGAATTCTCAAACACAATTGCTAGACGCGTTGTATATCCATCATATTTCCTCTGTAATATCCAACGTGTATAGGAAGATTCACGATACTCCCAATGTTAGAAAGCCCCCTAAAAAGCAGGTGAATAACTTTCCCTGCGCGTTTGATGCTCCGTAGCGAAGGTTTCTACTCTCTCACCTCTTCTCTCTTCATTGAGCCGCTTGGTTGACCAATCACCTCCCCCTCCCTCTCCCGCTCTCCCTCACACACGCAGGCAAGCGCTCGCACGCACGTACAATTTTGGAAAAAGGTTTGAACCAATTGTGCTTTCTACTTTCCAATCTATTTACCTTTTTAGCACGTTTGTGTGTGGTTTAAAATTGTATTTTGTAGGCCTTCTTTGAACTGAATGTTTATTTTATTTAACTAGGCAAGTCAGTTCAGAACAAATTATTATTTACAATGACGGCCTACCCCGACCAAACCCGGACGACGCTGTGCCAATTGTGCGCCGCCCTATGGCTTTCCCAATCACCGCCGGTTGTGATACAGCCTGTTGCTTTCCTGCATGGACTAAAACTAACTTATCAAATAAATAAACAATTAAAGATATGTGAAATTAGACTGAATGAAAATGTCAAATAGTCTACACTAGTAGAATAATTTAATATCCACACAAAATGTATGCTTTTATTTTATGAAAATTATATTTCCATTGGAAAAACAACTGCAGGCTATTCCAGTTTTCCTGACAGTAATGAAGCCTGGTGCAAATGCATTATAGCCCATTACCGATGATTGTAAATAATATTTCCCATTCTATTACAAAGATTTGGCCCAAAAATATTTCAATAGATGATATGGGAATATTTCTTCAAGCTATTATTCCAGAACGGGGGCAGGTCATAAAAAACATGTTTGAATTGAGACCACAAGAGGGGGCACTTCGACAAATTATAGTATCAGTAAAACCCTGTTATTGCAAAGATAATAGCAAAGACCTACACTGACTGTACAAAACACCTTCCTAATTTTGAGTTACACAGTTGCGTCAAGTTGACTGGATGTCATTTGGGTGGCGGACACGGGAAATTGTTGAGTGAAAAACCCAGAAGCATTTCAGTTCTAACAAACCGGTTACCCTGGCACCTACACCCCGCTCAAAGGCACATAAATATCTTGTCTTACCCATTCACCCTCTGAATGGCACAAACACAATCCATGCCTCAATTGTCTCAAGGCTTAAGTCATTCTTTAACCTGTCCCCTCCCCTTCATCTACACTGATTAAAGTGGATTTAACACGTGACATCAATAAATGGATCATAGCTTTCACCTACCTGGTCATTCTATGTCATGAAACGTTAAGGTGTTTATAATGTTATGTACACTCAGTGTCTACGTTTACGAGCTACTTGCAGCTTAAAATCTTGAAAACAAAAGGACATTCAAACAAGACTAAATGAGGTGCATTAGTGCAATCTAGCAAGACGCTCTATGTATCCTGCAGAGAAGTAACAAGTAGCATGTTGATCAAGAAATGTAAGCATAATTTTTCCTATGTTAATAGAAAAAATAAAGATACAAAAAAATTACGTATTTGTACAAAGCCATGCCATTGGATCGTTTATTTTATTATTATCATAAATATGTAACGTAAACTGGATAGTCTCTTTTACAACCAATCACACATCTTTAGAGAGCATTACAAACAGATAGTCATGACATAAATATATAACATGCCTTGCATATCTTAAATACTCTTGCATAATCTATAATGCTCTATCAGTAATAAATACTGTTAAGTTTAAAGCCACAGTCGCATTGCACACATGTGATATGCAATAAAACAAAGAGAGTAAAGTTAAGCCACTTGGTGATGCTGTTTCTCAGTCTGGGAGATACTCGAGGTAAATGAAACAGTCTCTCATGCAGCTAAGAGGGGCAAAAGGGTGGCTCAGTCGTCAAAGTCTGGAATGTCGTCATAGGAGTATCCGCGGTAACCCTTGGAGGCGTAGTAGGCGATTCGTAAATGGTAGAATCCAGGAAGGAACACAAGGATCCCAATGATGAGGACTGGAACTGTACGGTCCGGGTGCTGAAAAATAATTGCCTATTTAGTCTATGTATCACAATCAGTGCCTGATTAACAAATTAGCCTGTGTTTCAGTATCTTTTACAGAGAGGCGCGCACACACACAGATACAGGCACTCTATCCATCAAATTACAATTTGGCACATATGTATCATACAACACCACAACCCTCTGACAAGGCAGGGCTGTAAGAGGAAGTACTAGTAGGCATACTGACCCCCACATGGCCAGTCAACAAATACAGCATTTATTTTCCAAGTGATGTCACACTAGAGGGAGTGTGCTAGAAATGTAGTACTGTAGGTGGTCAGTGTCCATGTTTCATGGCATGCAAAGATGTAAATAGGTTTTAATTTAGGGGGTTGTTTTGATGTTATGCGCACACACTGTTGAGATGAGAACTCTTGAAATATCTGGAATTGAATGGTCACTGATCTACATGGGTGTGGAATGTGAAATGCACAGACACCCAGGAAAGGAGTACACTTCAAGCTCAATCAACCAGGTGGTGGAGGAACCTAGGAGACCTGATACATTGATGATGTTACTGAAGAGGAAAGCAATGAATAGCCTGCCATTGTCATTTACAATAACATTATAGTATTGTACAGTGCATGACTTGGGATGGAAGAAGTGCAGGAGCTGTCTTTTTCCAAGTCGGTCCATTAGACTATGTCCACCAAAATTCACAAATTACATTATACTATAGAGACCTCTGATTATTCAAATTTTTCATGACTTTTAAAAACATTTTCACGACTATAGCCTACATTAACAAGTAAGCATTTTGAATGGAAAGCTGCTGTGTGATCCCATGTAGACCTACCACCTCCTGCCGTTTTAACCTTGATCAAGGCACTTAGCACCCCACATAGATCTGCACTGTTAGTCACACGTTGTCAGCATGTGGTCAACCCTCCATCTGGAGAGCTCCTGGGTGTGCAGGCTTGGCTTTTTCAACATTACAAACAAATACTTGGGATCAAATGGATAAGGTATGCTACTTCAAAGCAATGTATCTAACTATACATGTTTATGCACAGCAAGTTATTTGTCAATTAGGCTATTCTTAGAATATGTTTTACGTTGTCGTAATTGTGTACTGTGTAATAAGAGGGGAATCCCAGCTTTTATTTAGGCTCTACAGTGCTGGTGGAAAGGCAACAATGAAATGAATGCTTAGTTAGCTATAGTTAACTAGTGAGATAACTGCTACAAGTTATGTTTTGAATTGGTGATCTAGTTAGTCTGTCTGTCATTTTATACTTGCTGCTGAAATGTCGCGCTCTGTCTCCACCGGCAATAGCCCACTCGCACTGGCACACACGCAGCACCACAGACAGGCACTGAAGGGTCATTCCAATAAGGGCTCCCGAGTGGCGCAGCGGTCTAAGGCACTGCATTGCAGTACTAGAGGCGTCACTACAGACCCTGGTTCGATACCGGGCTGTATCACCACCGGCCGTGATCAGGAGTCCCATAGGGCAGCGCACAATTGGCCCAGCGTCGTCAGGGTTATGGGAGGGTTTGGATGGGGTAGGCCGTCATTGTAAATAAGACTTTGTTCTTAACTGACTAAATTAAAAGATGTAATGGCTGATATGTAGTTTTTTTTTATTGATTGATCATATTTAAGTGTTTTCATGAATTACATTAACAATTCTGAAATTAATTTCCATGACCTTACAAACCCTCATTTGACAACTTGGAACAGCGCATCATGCCATTCAGGCTGGCACATGTTCAATCTGCGCAATCTCAAACAGCCTACTGTCACTCACAGATTCACAGACTACTGGGCAAATAAACTTGAACAAAGCGGAATCAGGAAATGAATGCCCACTCTTCATTGCTATTCAATGAAGATCCTGCCTTCATTCCACTTTGATCAACCTTTTTTTGCCTCAGTGTGTGAATCTGGGCCAGCGATAGAGTACTTTGTTTTTATAGAGGAGCCGGACAATTTCAAAGTCATCACATAATACTGTAGTACTGTAGGTGATGTTGCTGCTGATTGTTTCTTTCAAGCCAGGATATCAGCCCACCAAAGGGCACCGTTGTTTTATGTAGTCAAGCTACTGCAATGACGTCATATACACTACATGGCCAATATTATGTGGACACCACTTCAAATGAGTGGATTCAACTAATTCAGCCATACCCTTTCCTGTTTCAGCATGACAATGCCCACATGGACAAAGCAAGGTCCATACAGAAATGGTTTGTCGAGATTGGTGTGGAAGAACTTGACTTGCCTGCAGAGCCCCGACCTAAACCCCATCGAACACCTTTGGGATGAATTGGATTACCGACTGCGAGCCAGGCCCAATCGCCCAACATCAGTGCCCGATCTCACTAATGCCCGTGGCTGAATGGAAGCAAGACCCCGCAGCAATGTTCCAACATCTAGTGGAAAGACTTACCAGATGAATGGAGGCTGTTATAGCAACAAAGGGGGGACCAAGTCCATATTAACGGCCATGATTTTGTAATGAGATGTTAGACGAGCAGGTGCCCACATACTTTTGGCTATGTAGCGTATGTATGTCTGTGAGCTACTCACCGAAACTTCTATGGATCCTGCAAGGAGAAGCGCACCGATTACAATCAGTAAGGAGCCAATCAGGAAGAGGAATGTAGCCAGGGCAATAGCCTTGTAGGGAACTTTGGGAGGGCTTTTCTTGAACTGTTTGGTATAAAAGGTAAAAAGATTAGATTCATAATAACCAAGACAACCACAGGTTACAATGATATGTGATATGACAGAGATTACCCAAAAAGGCTCAACTATAGGTAGTTGGGAGTTAGAGATATGCATGTAATGCAACATCCGGTTGTCTGTGTCTCACCTGCAAGTCAATGTAGCCATCCTCATCGCCAGCTAGTCTTGAGTACTTAACTTTGTTACTGGATACCCCACCACCAGCAACAGTGCTGCGTGCAGGCATCATTACAAGACAGGGGCTGTGTCAGGATGGAGCAGGCGACAACTTGAATGGCATTCAAATAACATGCAAACTCATATAGACTATATAACAGAGTCCAGAAAGCGATATATGCATAGCTAGTTATAACTTACATAAGTAGCTATAGCTAGCTAAGTACTGTACAGACAGAGTAACTAGCTAGTCGCTACAGGCACACAACTTGGGAGGCAAAGGCACTGCACAACAGAGGTGTATTCATTACGCCGACTCTGTTGCAAAACATTTTGCATCAGAAACGGCTTATTACTCCAAACAGAAAACGTTTTGCAACGAAAACGAGTTTATTGGGACAAATTCAGGTAGGTCCCTCCCTGTTTCAAATCAAATGTATTTGTCACATGCTTCGTAAAAAACTGGTGTGGACTAACAGTGAAATACTTAATTACGTGCTCTTCCCAACAATACAGAGAGAAATAAAATAGAGAACTAATATGAAAGCTTTGTATTTGTAGTCAACTTTGTTCTGAAGTTATCGGTGGTCACAGAAAGGCGGAGAAACCATGTGATTTTAAGTTTAGCGGAGATCTTCTGTGTATTAAGTGACGCGGGAGGGCACAAATTGAAGGTTACGTATGTAACCACGGTTATGTGAGCTATATGGATCACTCCAATATATTGATATTTACTCCCGTGTACACCAGTGTCACGGCTGGGGTCCACCCCTATATATAGACCCCATGGCCGCAACACACGTTCTCTACATAATTTGAGGCGCTGTAGCACCGTAGAGGATTGGAGTGATCCATATAGCGCACATAACCATGGTTACATATGTAACCTTCGTTATGTTTCACTATATTGGATCACTCCAATATATATTGGTATACCCGTACCAGATTAGTCAGTGCTAGAGAGACCTGGCCAGCCAGCGGCAAAGTCCCAGAGTGGGACCGAGCCGCAGGGGCTATCAATGTGGGGGGGTCCCGCGGTCCCGCCACAGTCCCCCGAAAGGGAGGCGATGCCCAGGACTGCTGAACCAACCAACTAGTACCGCTGAACCAACTCAATAGTACCTAGCAAAGGTGCAAGAGGAAGCCCAGCTGGCCGCAACACAGATCTCAGCGAGGAGCACTCCTCTCAGTAGAGCCAAGGACGCAGCCACACCTCGTGTTGAATGTGCCACCACAGATCCCAGCACTGGCATGCCAGCCAGGCAGTACGCTGTTGTAATCGTGTCCATGATCCAGTGAGAGCCTTTGCTTTGATAGCCCAGCCCAGCCCCCAGGACTCTCTCACCATAGCAGACAAAGAGCTGGTCTGTTGTTCTCACTCGTCCAGGAGTGAGGAGATCTCCAGCCGCAGGGTTTTCAGGGGGTCGGCCACCGTGGTGACACGAAGGCCCCTGAAGGACGGGGTCCGGCACTTGAATTGGAGTTGGTACCCCTCGAGCATTGTGGACAACACCCAGGGGGACTCCACAACCTCATCCCACTTTACCCTTTGAGACCGAGAGAAGCGGCCGAGGAAGGGTGTGTCAGGGGTCCTGCCTCTCCTCTGGCGCCCTGAGCGCCTGCGTCTCCCAGGCACACCTATGGTAGTGACGGTTAACACCATCACACCTGTCAAAGGGAAGCCATAAGCTCAGCCAAACCTACAAGGCCATGAAGCAGGGGTCAGACGCCTTGGGAGAGCTTATGTCGTGACCCGCTTGGAGGAATAGGAACCCGGTGAGGGATAAATTACCAAGTACCTCTGCAAAAAACGGGGAAGACCTGTGTGGGAAAACCGGGCTGTTGCTTCACCGCACGCTGTGCCCCTCCCCGCTTTTGTCCCTTAGCACGAGGCGATTGGGCAGGAGAGGGGCCCCACCGTCGTTCGGGTGCAGGTGGGTGGCGACGGTCCGTCTGCCTTGGACCCAGGGCCTGAGGCGGCGGCATGAACCGTCTCAAGGTCTCCCGGTCCCTACGGACCTTATCAGTCTGCTCTAGAATGTCATCAGCCCTGGGGTGATGGGGTGAGTGGCAAATGTGCTCTGGAGAGCAGCTGGCAGATGCGATTGAGCCAGCCAGAGATGGCGCAGGGAGGTAACCACCTGCACCGTCCGTTGGCACAGGCCACATCCCTCTGGAGCAGGGAAAGCAGGCAAGACACCTCAATCTCTTCCTGGAGGAGCTCTTATGTGCCCTCCTGCAGCCGGGAAAACAAAATCTGCAGCAGCAGTTGATAAGGCGGCCAAGAGAGCAGAGGGACCCATATGTGGCTTTCAAGTCCGCATCAAAGACTCTGGGGGGTCCCGCCTTCAGTCGCGGGTTCCACCCTGGCAGAGGCCCAGCTCTCCTGCAAGGTCTCGCAGAACTCAGCAGAGATGGGGACAGATGGAGTCATCGCCATCCACCAGTTGATGTCCAGTGCAGTGGTTACCGAAGTGAGTAGGCTCCTCATAGCCTCGAGCCGCTGGGGACGATGAAGCCCTGTTGGCGGCTTCTGATGGCCTGTCAGCCTCACTCACAGTGAACAGTGCCAGCACCGTCCCCCAGGAACAGCCTTTTACTGGTCAACATGGAACAGTTGTCATCGCCATCGAAGCTATCAACCTCCTGACGCAGGGCATGCACTCTCCATTCAAGGTGGTCCCAGCGGTCCGACTCATGCCCCCGTCCAGGACTGGCAACAGATGGGCTCTGCCTGCAGTGGCTCCTGCCATGCTTCCTGGGAGGGGTACTGGGCCCAGTAGAGGGACTAACAGCTCGTTGCCGCACCACTCCTGATGGATGAAGTTCGTCCCCAGCCTGAGCCCGGCCAACCCACTCGCGCATGGCCTCCAATTGTGCAGGCGTTCTGAGAACACCACACAAAACAGGCATCCAGTAGGGAGCTCCACCACTCTCTCCGTGTGGCTCATACCCAGGCAGTGCATACAAAAGGTATGCGGATCCCCAGGGGGGATGGCACCATCACACCGGTCACAAAGGGAAGCCATAAGCTCAGCCAAGCCAACAAGGCCACGAAGCAGGGGTCCGACACCCTGGAAGAGCTATGGCGTGACCCGCTTGGAGAAATGATAAATTATCCAGTACCTCTGCATACACAGGGGAAGACCCCTGTGGGAAAAACAGGCAGACAAAAGAAAACAGCAACCAGGTAATAGATTTTTTTATTCGTTTTATGACAACTGCAATACTACCTAGCCGGTTTAATATCTATGCAGTAAAAACAGCACCATATAGAGTTACGCCAGTTAAGGAACTCCAAAGTTAATGTCCCAATGTAGTGGAAAGCCCACCACGACAATCACACACTGCAAGGGAAAGAACAAGTAAAAACCCTGCAGGATAATTAGCAGAGAACCTGCGCAGCATGTTAAAGCAATTCACAACACACATATAGAACAAGCCAGTCGGCAAGTTGTGTAAGGTAAATTAGTTTGTGGCAGCAAGTTCCACCAATATATTAATTCACATGGAGTCGTAGTGTATCACTAACGAAACACAAGCACGACAGATCAACCGCGTGCAGTGAGTCGAGCACTCAAGAGGTGCTGGCGATGTGGCCAGTGAGTATACTTCAACGCAAGATATTACACTTCAGTGACTTACCAAGCGAAATTCTGAAAGTTGCTACCTCAAAACATACGGACGTCCGCCGAGAAAATTAAAGAGAACTTGTGTCGCGGCCATGGGGTCGGACCCAGCCGTGACACAGGTGTACGCTGTTGTAAATCTGTAAATTCTCACCTCGGATGTATCCCAATATAGTGAAACATAACATCTAACGCATGTAGCTGTTCTACGAATGGCCTGAGACAGGCGCTAGATTACGAGCATTTTCTAGTTCAACGTTAATAACGATGGTTTTGTGAAACAGCTCGGAGATTTAACGATGCTACTACTAAGGTGATAACGATGAATTTAGCCTTTAAAATGTTTTTGGGAAACTGGGCCGTGTTATTGACAGTCACGTTAGCTAGCTAACGTTACATTCAACGGGGGTGTATTCATCACGGAAACCGTTTATCAATTAATAAGCAAACAGAGCAAAACGGTTGTTTCTATTCGACAAAATTCAGGTAGGCCCCTCCCCGTTTCGTTTGCTTCCGTTTAAGAAACGTTTTATAACCGAATCGGCGGTATACACCCCTGATGAGCTGGCATAGCTTGCTAGCTAAATAAACATTACCTCTCACCTGTATTACTGCTGGACGCAAAATAATAAGTGACATCAATGTAATACTATTTTCCCCAATAAATGCTCATTTCGCGGTAGTGATATACTTTTCAAATAGCTACAGTGTTTTGTTCACTTGTTTTCTATCTACAGAACTTCACCAAGCCCTCTGTCTGCTTCCTTGTTTTCCCGTATTCGTGGCTGCGTGCGCAAGAATTGGTCACCAACGTACAGCCTTCTACGGTTCACAGACAGTCTCGAGCGGCCATATTGTTAAGGGCACAGTAAATAGACTGTTAGGCATGCTACCCCGGGCTCCTCTTTATACAACTAGTAGTATAATAAGCAATATGGCAAACAAAACTGAATGACTTTTGTAATAACTTGGGTGACTAGCCCTACATGTTTTTTCCTAACTCTAATATGTGATTATATGAATAAAACGATAAGTATTCACTCACTATCAGCTATCATTGTAGCTTGTTAAAATGGTAGCTGTTATGAAAACCTCTACATGTATTGGTGATCTCCAAACCAATTATTTGGTTTGAAATGCTATACAGACACCTTAACTTTCCTGCCTGAGAAATGGAAATAAATCTTTTTTTGCACCTACAAAACGGAAAATGATGTACAGTTGGATAATTAAATGTATGATAAGTAATCATGGCCTCTTATGCTAATTAAAATCAGACCTGGATATTTTGATTGATTAGGAGACAAACCAAATATAATAGCATAAATAGTTATATTTGGTTGTATTACTATATGGTTTATGAACCATCTCTGATAATAGCAAACTAAACTAAATCAAATCAAATGTTATTTATCACATGCAGCAAATACAACTGGCTTAGACTACAGTGAAATGCTTGCTTACAAACCTTTCCAAACGATTCAGAGTTTAAAAAAATAATAATACAAAAAGTCCAGGATCCAGTTGCAGAGGGAGGGGTTCAGTCCCAGGCTCCTAGCTTTGTCTGATGCTATAGTACAGTAGATGCTTCAATTCAATAACATTAGCAGTCAGCTCACATGTAGAGACGCAAGAAGCCATATGAGTGGCTACTAGTCTGCAAGTCCACTCTAATGAGATGCAGAATCCAATTAGAATCGACACAATTTCTTTGAAACGCTAACCTGGCTATTGTAGTTAAGAAAGAAAAAAACAATGCCATTCAGTTGATGGATTTATGTCTTGCCAGTTCATATAATTTACTCCCTTTATAATATTGTTGTTTTTCTGATGGAATCAGTTTTAGTCTGTGGTGAGTGTTAGAAGAGGGGTACAATTGATTTCACAGCTAAGCTATTAGATGCCGTCATTTTGCTGCCCTGCATAGTGTGTGGGTGTACCGTAAGGCTGGTTCAGTACTAAGCTGGCTGCATGGAATGATGGTTGATTGAAGCTTTTTTTATGTTGATGTGTGTTGCAGACCATGGTTATTATAGTCTTGCGTTTATATATTCGTTTTTTATTTGAAATTCAGTTTAGTTTGTTAGTTTTCAGATAAACTTGACTCGTTTTTATTTACTTCAATTTTATAACAACATTTCTATATCAATTAAAAAATATTACTTAGCTTTAGTTTCAGTTTTATTGTTAGGGACAGAAAGTCGCCTATGCGTGGGAGGCTAGGAGCCATGTACAATGCATTCAGAAAGTTTTCAAACCCCTTTATTTAATTGATTAGACGTGATTTGGAAAGGCACACACATCTCTATATAAGGTCCCAAAGCTGACAGTGCATTTCAGAGCAAAAACTGTCGAGGCACAGATCTGGGGAAGGGTACCAAACATTTTCTGTAGCATTGAAGGTCCCCAAGAACACAGTGGCCTCCATCATTCATAAATGGAAGAAGTTTGGAACCACCAAGACTCTTCCTAGAGCTGGCTGCCAAGCCAAGCTGAGCAATCGTGGGAGAAGGGCCTTGGTCAGGGAGATGACAAAGAACCTGATGGTCACTCAGTCCGAGCTCCAGAGTTCCTCTGTGGAGATGGGAGAACCTTCCAGGAGGACAACCGTCTTTGCGGCACTCCACCAATCAGGCCTTTATGGTAGAGTGGCCAGACGGAAGCTACTCTTCAGTAAACGGCACATGACAGCCCAGTTGGAGTTTGCCAAAAGGCACCTAAAGACTCTCAGACCATGAGAAACAAGATTCTCTGGTCTGATGAAACCAAGATTGAAGGATGGTGGCAGCATCAGGCTGTGGGGAAGTTTTTCAGCGGCAGGGTCTGGGAGACTAGTCAGGATCGAGGGAAAGATGAATGGAGCAAAGTACAGTGAGAACCTTAATTAAAACCTGCACTCAGGACCTTAGACTGGGGCGAAGGTTCACCTTCCAACCGGACAACGACCCTAAGCACACAGCGAAGACAACGCAGGAGTGGCTTCGGGACATGTCTCTGAATGTCCTTGAGTGGCCCAGCCAGAGCCAGGACTTGAACCCAAAGTGATGCTCTTCATCCAATCTGACAGACCTTGAGAGGATCTGCAAAGAAGAATGGGAGAAACTCCCCAAATACAGATGTGCCAAGCTTGTAGCGTCATATCCAAGAAGACTCGATGCTGTAATCGCTGCCTGTAAAACTAGTTTTTGCTTTGTCATTATGGGCTATTATGTGTAGATTTGATGAGGAAAAAATACTATTTAATCAATTTTAGAATAAGGCTGTAACGTAACAAAATGTGGAAAAAGTCAAGGGGTCTGAATACTTTCTGAATGCACTGTATTTGTTGTATAGTTTTTGGGGAATTCACCTCTTGCCACTGTGGGGCAGTAATGCATATGGTGATGGGTCATGTAATAGGTTAGGTTAAGTTGAAAGGTAGACTCCGCAAGATGACGTAGATGCACAAACAACCAGGAGAGTTGAAGTGCGAGGCTAAACTTCTCAGCTGTTTTGGTCCCATAGCTACTACGTTGTGGGAGTGTGAAGCGCACCCGTGCACATGCACAGATACTCTGTGTCACTGTGTGAGAGCAAAGTCTTGCATTGTGCTCCTCTCAAAAATGATGTGATCGAAGGTCATGAAGTTTTCCCTGCAGTCGACTGCAAGTTTTTGCAGTTGGCCTTTACCAAATTCATCCTGCAGCCATCGCCTGTATTGTAGGATGCTCTATTGTCAACCAATCATTAGGGTTTTGTTTGACCCATGTGAACGTGACCAAAGAAATGACTGAAACAGGATGTATACAGTGGATATATACATACAAATGTGATATTTGAGGGTCAATCTCACTAATGATTGTTCAATGTGCACACATAATATAAAATTATGATTTCAGTTTTTGTTTGATATGGGGGTTAGTTACATGCTTATTTCGACATTATAAAGAAAACATTTAATAAACAATTGCAACACTGCCCTGTTGATCTGAGCTTTGCTGTTGGAAAACCACATTAGTGTGTGACTTTTGGCTGTCGCAGATGCACCTCCCCCGACTTCACTACTTCGACTTTCCTCCACAGTCAGTTGCTTTAGCCTTACCACTCAAACGCACCCAATATCTGCGGTGCTGCTCGTGGCAACGTCATCTCGCTGAGTCTACCTTTAAATTATGATGTCAATCTTAATGTGACCTGCCAGATTCAGAAGCTTGAAAACCCCAAACTGAACATTATTCATTAGTTTTTATTTTATTTTGGGAGTCAAAGATAAAATTTTCAGTATAGTTTTGTTAATTATTTTATTTCAGTTTACTACATAATTTTCCCATGATTAGTTTTCATTGTAGTTTCAGTTTGTATTTACTATAATTGTTGCAGAAAGTAAGTAATGCTGCTGAGTGGTTAATTAAATTACTTGATGTGGCATTAAGTGCTTCGGCAAGTATAACTGAGCATGTGTATTTGTGTAAGATTGTGAGTGATTGAAAGAAAGTGAGTGCATCAATTAGTGAGGAGGGAACATGATTGACAGCAACCATGATGTGGGCCAATGTCATGGGAGATACAATGTCTGTGACAAGACAAGATGCTGACAGTGGAATGAACGAGGTGAATGAAAATGAAATTACAAATTGCTTCCAAGATCCTCAGGATAGCAAAAACAGAAGTGATGTATTACTTTTTCCTCCTCTTATTAAATTTTTATTTCCTGGCATCTCAAAATACCACAGCCCTCAGGTCTTGATGAGTCACCATATTGCATACTTTGAGATAGAAGATTGAGAATGGTTTTAGGAGATTGAGAATGGTTTTAGGAGATTTTCTTTTATTTGGTTTATGAACATCATCATGTCTCTGTTTCCTGTTAGTTCCATTCTGGGTACTTGTGCACCACAGGAGGTTGGTGGCACCTTAATTGGGGAGGATGGGCATACGGTAATGACTGGAGCAGAATAGGTGGAAAGGTATCAACAATTTCAAACACATGGTTTCCATGGTTTCCATTCATTCCCTTTGGTCCGTTCCATCCATTATTATGAGCCGTTCTCCCCTCAGAAGCCTCCACTGCTGTGCACACTCAAACTTCTTCCTGCGTTTTAACAGTAACCCGCGGAACAATTAGACACAGTAATCTCTTAGCACCCAGCCTTCACCCCACTATGAATAATTTAACAATTATCCACCTGGAGCTGATAAGAGGAAATTGTATTTCCCACCACTGAGTGGCGGTAGGAGAAGAGGATGTCTGCATTTGCCTGGCAATGGAGATTGAGTTTTACCCAAACGTAATCAGTTTATAATGTCTGAAGTTTTAAGTGCTATGTTAGGAAAGTTCAGTTGTGAGAGGCTGCCTCCAGTTTAGCAGTAGCAAAGGGTAATCACTGCCTGCTGAGGACTACCACCAGAAGCTTCTCCTGGGGCTTTGATTCTGACTTACCCACCTGCATTTATCTGTATAGATATGTGTTGCTGTATTTCAACCTTTCTTATACTGTTGTTTGTTTGAACACAACAGTGTTTGAATCAAATTACTTGCTAAAACTGAATGGGAAGAGGGGGTTAACTGGAATCAAATTCAACAAGTAACCAAGTAGATGTGCACATTGTCGTGGCCTTTTGACTTGAGAAAGGCTACTAATCTGTGTAGACATTGCCAAGACCTTCTCCAATGAGTCACACAGTTTGTCTATGATATAACGTTTCTAGATGGATTGGCAAGCAATTGTTGTCCTTCAATATTTGTCGAATTGTTACTGTAGGCACTTACTTGGGCTCAGTTTGAGTTCATCCAAGACTAATTGTAATTACATTAACTTGTGGGAAAACGATTCTGCCGTGCTTTTAATATTCCCTGCACAGCATTCTGTCTCAACATCCATAAGAGAAACAGCACAGTGGTGGGCCAATTACTCTTGTGTTATTCATTTTCATCACGCTCTCTCTCTCTCTCTCCCAAAACAAAATAAATAAATAGAAAATACAAATAAAAATCAGGAAATACAATTTTATCAGTAGGCATACAGTGGCAGAATAATTACGGACATGGGGTGAGACAGAACTAACAGGGTGAACATGTTTGCATTTATTCTGCTCAGCTAAATACATGGACATTAAGTAAATGCCTTTGTCACGACTTCCGCCGAAGTTGTTGCCTCTCCTTGTTCGGGTGGTGTTCGGCGGTCGTCGTCACCGGCTTTCTAGCTGCCACCGATCCACATTTCTGTTTCCATTTGTTATGTCTTGATTGTATACACCTGGTTCCCATTACGTTATTATTATTTCCCTATTTAACCCTCTGGTTCTCATTATGTTTTGTGCGTGATTGTTCCTGTTTTTTGTTAGTCTTGTGTGTTAGGGTTTGTTATCCCTACGTGGATTATTGTACTGTTTATTTTTCCCGAGTAGAGTACGTTTATTTTACTCAGTTTCCTGCGCTTGACTCCGTCCTCACCTATACACCACTAACGCTGACAGAATCACGCACCTAAAATGATGGCGTCAGCAGGTACACCCAGTCCTCCAGTACCAGTGGAGGAACAAGTCCAGCAGCACGTGACGATGCTTCAACTTCTTGGCACAGCCATGGATCGCGTGTTGCTCAACATGGAGCGATGGGAAAGAGGGGGTTTTCCTACAACCTCATCAACTTCACTCCAACCTACACCACCGTCCACCCCTCCGTCATCTGGACCCAGTGGGATTCGGCTCTCGCTCCCGGGCGCATATGATGGGACGGCTGCCGGGTGCCAGGGGTTCCTGCTCCAGTTGGAACTCTACCTGGCAACCGTCCACCCGGGCTGCCTCTGGATACGAGAGCGTGTCCCACTCATCTCCTGTCTGTCTGGGAAGGCGCTTGAGTGGGCCAAAGCTGAATGGGGAAGTATTGATGCAGCGTCGGTCCGCTATGAGGATTTCACCCGCCGCTTTCGAGCGGTCTTCGATCATCCACCTGGGGGGAACGCTTTTTCTATCTCAGACAGGGGATGAGGAGCGCACAGGAATTCTCACTGGACTTCAGGACCCTGGCTGCCAGCGCGGGGTGGAATGAGAGGGCACTGATCGACCATTACAGATGTAGTCTACGTGAGGACGTTCGTCGGGAGCTGGCCTGCAGGGATACCACCCTTACCCTCGACCAGCTGGTGGATTTATCCATCCGGCTGGATAACACGTTGGCCACCCGTGGACGTCCGGATCGGGGTCCGTCCATTCCATCCCACAGCACCTCCGTAGATACACCTATGGAGCTCGGAGATGCTGCTCTAAGGGTGACCGGAGGGGGGGCTGTCTCCTGCACTACCTGTGGCCGCAGAGGACACACTGCTAGTCGGTGCTGGAGAGGTTTCCCAGGAAGTCGAGACAGCAGGCATTGGTGGATCATCCCAGGTGAGTATGCACCCAACTCACCCAGAGCCTCCTGTTGCGCACATGTTTATATCTATAGAATTTCCTGAGTTTTCCCCGCATTCCCAGCATAAGGCGCTAGTAGATTCAGGTGCAGCTGGGAACTTTATTGACCGTTCATTTGCACTTAGATTAGGGATCCCTATTGTTCCTGTTGATGTGCCCTTCCCTGTACATGCCTTAGATAGTCGTCCTTTAGGGTCGGGTCTGATTAGGGAGGTCACGGCTCCACTATGTATGATAACGCAGGGGGGTCATGAGGAAAGGATTAGTCTCTTCCTGATTGATTCTCCTGTGTTTCCTGTTGTGTTGGGTCTTCCCTGGTTGGCCTCTCATGACCCCACTATTTCGTGGCAACAGAGGGCTCTCAAGGGATGGTCACGTCAGTGTTCAGGGAGGTGTGTAGGTGTTTCCATAGGTGCAACTACGGTGGAAAGGCCAAACCAGGTCTCCACCGTGCACATTCCCCCTGAATATGCCAATTTGGATCTCGCCTTCTGTAAAAAGAAGGCTACTCAACTACCACCCCATCGACGGGGGAATTGTGCGATAAATCTCCAGGTAGACGCAGCACTTCCCAGGAGTCACGTGTATCCTCTGTCACAGGAGGAGACTGCGGCTATGGAAACATATGTCACTGAATCTCTGGGACAGGGATACATTCGGCCTTCCACGGCCTCCACGGCCTCCTCGAGTTTCTTTTTTGTGAAGAAGAAGGATGATGGTTTACGCCCGTGCATTGACTATAGGGGTTTAAATCAGATCACAGTGAAGTATAGTTACCCTCTGCCTCTCATAGCCAGTGTGACCGAGTCATTGCATGGGGCGCGCTTTTTCACAAAAATTGGATCTCAGGAGTGCTTACAACCTGGTGCGTATCCGGTAGGGGGATGAGTGGAAGACGGCATTTAGTACAACCTCTGGGCACTATGAGAACCTCGTCATGCCGTACGGGTTGATGAATGCTCCATCTGTCTTCCAATCGTTTGTAGATTACATTTTCAGGGACCTGCAGGGTGTAGTGGTGTATATAGATGACATTCGAATATACTCCGCTACACGCGCCGAGCATGTGTCTCTGGTGCGCAAGGTGCTTGGTCGACTGTTGGAGCATGACCTGTACGTCAAGGCTGAGAAATGTATGTTCTTCCAACAGTCCGTCTCCTTCCTAGGGTACCCCCTGTCCGAGTCAGGGGTGGAGATGGTGAGTGACCGCATTTCAGCCATGCATAATTGGCCGACTCCAACTACGGTAAAGGAGGTGCAGCGGTTCTTAGGGTTTGCCAACTACTACCGAAGGTTTATCTGGGGTTTTGGGCAGGTAGCGGCTCCCATTACCTCTTTGCTGAAGGGGGGACCGGTGCGACTGCAGTGGTCAGCTGGGGCGAACAGAGCTTTTTGTTAACTGAAGGCTCTGTTTACCTCGGCTCCTGTGTTGGCTCATCCTGATCCCTCTTTAGCGTTCATAGTTGAGGTGGACGCGTCCGAGGCTGGGATAGGAGCTGTGCTGTCTCAGCGCTCGGGTACGCCACCAAAACTCAGCCCCCGTGCGTTCTTTTCGAAGAAGCATAGCCCAACAGAGCGAAACTATGATGTGGGGGACCGGTAGCTGTTGGCTGTTGTCAGGGCTCTGAAAGCATGGAGGCATTGGCTTGAGGGGGCTCAACACCCTTTTCTCATTTTGATTGACCACCGCAATCTGGAGTACATCCGGGCGGCGAGGAGAATGAATCCTCGCCAGGCAAGGTGGGCCATGTTTTTCACCTGTTTTGTGTTCACTCTATCATACATACCAGATTCCCAGAACGCTAAGGCAGACGCATTGTCTCGGATGTATGACACAGAGAAGCGGTCCACAGATCCTACTCCCATACTTCCGGCTTCTTGCCTGGTGGCACCGGTGGTATGGGAGGTTGACGTGGACATCGAGCGGGCGTTACATGCGGAGCCTACTCCCACCCAGTGTCCAGTTGGACGTAAGTACGTTCCGTCTGATGTTCGTGATCGATTGATTTGTTGGGCTCATACGTCACCTTCCTCTGGTCATCCTGGCATCGGTCGGACACTGCGCTGTCTTAGTGGGAAGTACCGGTGGCCCACTTTAGCTAAGGACGTGAGGGTGTATGTTTCCTCCTGCTCGGTGTGCGCTCAGTGCAAGGCACCTAGACACCTACCCCAAGGGAAATTACAACCCCTACCTGTTCCACAGCGGCCGTGGTCCCACCTATCGGTGGATTTCGTGACGGATCTTCCTCCGTCACAAGGGAACACCACGATTCTGGTTGTTGTGGATTGGTTTTCTAAGTCCTGCCGTCTCATTCCTTTGCCCGGTCTCCCTACGGCCCTACAGACTGCGGAGGCCCTGTTTACTCACGTCTTCCGGCACTACGGGGTGCCTGAGGATATAGTGTCTGATCGGGGTCCCCAGTTCACATCAAGGGTCTGGAGGGCGTTCATGGAGCGTCTGGGGGTCTCGTCAGTCTTACCTCAGGGTTTCACCCCGAAAGTAATGGGCAGGTGGAGAGAGTTAACCAGGATGTGTGTAGGTTTCTGCGGTCTTATTGCCGGGGGAGTGGTTGGTTTACATCCCCTGGGCAGAGATGGCCCAAAACTCTCTCCTCCACTAACCTGTCTCCGTTTCAGTGTGTACTAGGTTATCAGCCGGTTCTGGCACCATGGCATCAGAGCCAGATGGAGGCACCTGCGGTGGATGATTGGTTTCGGCGCTCGGAGGAAACCTGGGACGCAGCGCATGTACGCCTGCAACGGGCCATCAGGCGACAGAAGGCGAGCGCCGACTGCCACAGCAGTAAGGCCCCGGTGTATGCACCGGGAGACCGGGTCTGGCTCTCGACCCGAAACCTGCCCCTTCGCCTGCCCTGCCGGAGGCTGGGTCCGCAGTTTGTGGGGCCATTTAAAGTCCTGAGGAGACTGACCGAGGTATGTTATAGGTTACAACTTCCCCCTGATTATCGTATTAACCCCTCGTTCCATGTGTCTCTCCTCAGGCCGGTGGTGGCTGGAACGCTCCAGCAGTCCGAGGTGCCGGAGGTTCCTCCACCCCCTCTGGACATCGAGGGGGCCCCGGCTTATACTGTGCGGGCCATCATGAACTCTAGGCGTCGGGCGAGGGGCCTTCAGTACCTCGTGGAGTGGGAGGGGTACGGTCCGGAGGAGAGATGCTGGGTGCCGGTGGAGGACATACTGGACCCTTCCTTACTACAGGAATTTCATCGTCTCCACCCAGATCACCCTGCGCCTCGTCCTCTGGGTCGTCCCCATGGCCGGTGTCGGCGCGCTGCTGGAGCCGCGCGTCAAGGGGGGGGGGGGGTACTGTCACGACTTCCGCCGAAGTTGGTGCCTCTCCTTGTTCGGGCGCCGTTCGGCGGTCGTTGTCACCGGCTTTCTAGCTGCCACCGATCCACATTTCTGTTTCCATTTGTTATGTCTTGATTGTACACACCTGGTTCCCATTACGTTATTATTATTTCCCTATTTAACCCTTTGGTTCTCATTATGTTTTGTGCGGGATTGTTCCTGTTTTTTGTTAGTCTTGTGTGTTAGGGTTTGTTATCCCTACGTGGATTATTGTACTGTTTATTTTTCCAGAGTAAAGTAAGTTTATTTTACTCAGTTCTGTTTCCTGCGCTTGACTCCGTCCTCACCTATACACCACTAACGCTGACAGCATTGCCAATTAAAACATACAATTAGCACTGTTATCCTTACAAAAACCATCTGGACTCTATTGAAGCCTGCATAAATGACACACCCATTCAGCAATGCCTTAACATTGTATCCTTTTAACCACGGGCAGAAATGAATGTCAAAGGACCACCATATGAGATACAAATGTATAGTGGAGGCTTAACAAGGGACAGAGATTTGCCTTCACAATGCCTTCAGTGGAGACAATCGTAGGAGGTAGAGGAGGTAGACACCAAGTCTTGAACCTCAGCATGACCTCTCAGTCCAGGAGAGAGAGATTAAGAATGAGACTCCTTCTGTATAATGATCAGAGATATACATTTTTCTCCTAAATCTATGGTGACTCACATGGGTTATGTAACCGATTGGGGTCTTGATCAGGTCTCAAACTTTACAATTTGATTCAAACTTAATCTGGAAATGACACAATTGGTAGAGGACAACGCCATTTTGCTCCTCCTGCATTGAGAAATGAAATTTAGAAATGACAAATGGACATTATGACCTTCCAATTCAAGTTCCATCTTCATTTTCACCAGTCAGTGCCATTTGTCAGATCATGTGTCATCTACATAACGCTATTCATGTGTTCATGTAAACATTCTCTCTGTCACATAACACAAAACACAAACACACACACACCTACCTTCAGGGCGGACATGACATTAAATGAGAACACTTTGTTTGCCAGCACAGACATTTGGAAATGTGAAAAAATATACATATATTTCTGAAGGAGGGTTGTTTCAGGATTGGTGGAGCCACAGAGTCTGTGGTTGGGTTATTCAGTCAATTCATTCTGTGGATGAAGTAATTTATTATGGCTTGGTTTCAGTAGTATTTGCCCTGAGTGAAAGTTGCTAACAGGATCAGAATATCTACCCTGGGAAATCCGAAATGTATTTTTAACTGAACACCTCGAGTGGCACAGCAGTCTAAGGCACTGCATCTCAGTGTAAGAGGTGTCACTACAGTCCCTGGTTCAAATCCAGGCTGAATCACATCCGGCCGTGATTGGGAGTCCCATAGGGCTGCGTACAATTGTCCAGGTTTGGCTGGGGTAGGCCGTCATTGTAAATAAGAATTTGTTCTTAACTGATTTGCCTAGTAAAATAAACATTAGTCAAAACATATCAATTTGCAGTGCATATCACTCGAAAAAATATATTGGAGCTATAGCAAACAAGAGTTGGTCGCTAAAATTACATTTTCGTCACATTTTGTTGACAGTACAGCAGGTTGTCATAAAATTGAATTAAAACTAATATATAAATTGGGAGAAGATTAACCTCACCTAAGGGAAGCATCAGGTAGTGTTTAAAAGAGACTGGTTCCCGCGCATCAGCAGGGGTGACCGGTCCACTCCTGATCCCTGGTATTGTCCCTTTGGTTGGTGTCCTGCGGCTGGAGCCGAACGCGCCTGGGAGGGGGTACCATCATGTATGCTCTCTCCGGCGCTCTAGGTCGCCATGCTCCTGCATCTCAGCAGAGGTGACCGGTCCGCTCCTGATCCCCGGGATCCTCATTTTGGTCGGCGTCTTGCGGCTGGAGCTGCGCGTCGGGGACGGGTTACTGTCACATGTGCTCTCTCTCCGGCCTCTAGGTCACCAGGCTGCTCATTATAGCGCGCACCTGTCACCATCGTTACGCGCACCTGCGCATCATCAGACTCACCTGAACACCATCACTTCCCTGATTACCTTCCCTATATTCTTTTTTTGTGTGATGTTCCGTTTATTTTATTAAAACACTCACTCCCTGAACTTGCTTCCCGACTCCCAGCGCCCACCGTTACATTCTTGCAAGACTCATCTGCTAAATCATCAGGCAGCACAAGGAAGGAATGTGATAGGGAAACTATAAACCCAACAAGGACAACAATAACAATTAGGACATAGATAAACCAACAGAGGGAGAAAGAGGAGGGGTTTATGGAGGATAGTTTAGGCCTTGCTAGTGAAACAAGTATTTAGATGAACAAACAAGCAGAAGAGCACGTGGAAAGGAGGTAGAAACATTCTTAACATTGAGAGTATGTTAATTTATGGTAATGTTTTGTTTCATTAACACATTTAATACCTTTTATTTGTATTATTTATAAAAGTGCATTGTTTAAAAAGTGCATTTATCTATAGGTGCATTATTTTAGTAAGTGCTTTCATCAAGAGACACATGAACATCATTCTAGAGCAGAGTGCATGGTTTAGAGGTCACCATGGAGATGAAGATGGATGCATTCTCTAAGCATTGTTTCAGAGACCTTGCAGTCACGTATCCTGAAAATGTTACAAGTGAGTCAGGAAAAATCAATTCAAAAATCAATTGCAAAGAGATTCCCCAGAGACTCTGAGGGCTGACTTCATCCTAAAAGCAAACAAGGAAATGTGTTCTACACGGATGATCCTAATGCTTAGCACACAGCTCTCCACAAGACCAACAATGAATTTAAAATGTCAGAAAATGTTTGTTTTCTGACATTTTAGGCATCTGTACATTGATTTCACACCCAAATGTAACATTTATATTTATAATAACGACACTGTGATGGTTCAATGTTCAGAGGCCAGTCTGGAACAATTTGTTGCTGAACTTAAAACCTCTCCACTGTCACTACATACAACAGTCTCCACTCCCTCTGTGCCCCAATATGTAGTCTCCAGTGTCCCTCTCCCTCCCTCGCCTGCAGCAGACACAGCCATGAGCATGACTCTCTCACACGTGACACCTGGAATATGGCCTAACGCATACCTGGCCCATCATCCCATCCTCAGCCTGGACTGTTTTTACGACAATGTACAGCTGTACAAAGAGGCAGTCCCCACTTTTGCCAGGACGTTAAAGGATGTTGCTCTTGGTGGCCAGTCCACCTCACCCCACAGTAGCAACAGAACCCTGAGACAAATCAGACGCTCCTTTAGACCTGCATCTGGTGGCGCCTCACAGAGACTGGAGAACAGCCAGCAACACTGCCCCCCACACCACCCTCCACCACTCTACCAGGAACAGCATGCAGATACAATGAGCTATGCCCAAGCCGTACGCAGTCAAAGAGTGCAGAGTTCAGAGCATCGCCGGCCACACTGCCCTCCACACCACTCTCTTCAATTCTCCCTACAACCTCCCTTCCATGCTTCCAGACCAGGCCCGCCTCAGCACAGCTCTACCAGACCCGACCCAGCACAGCACAGCTCAACCAGACCCGACCCATCACAGCACAGCACAGCTCAACCAGACC
Organism: Salvelinus alpinus; assembly: GCF_045679555.1. Lineage (NCBI taxonomy): Eukaryota > Metazoa > Chordata > Actinopteri > Salmoniformes > Salmonidae > Salvelinus > Salvelinus alpinus. The sequence continues at coordinate 18,298,053 of NC_092103.1, read as the reverse complement.
CGATCCATCACAGCACAGCTCAACCAGACCAGACCCGACCCATCACAGCTCAACCAGACCCGGCCCATCACAGCACAGCACAGCTCAACCAGACCCGACCCATCACAGCACAGCACAGCTCTACCAGACCCGACCCATCACAGCACAGCTCAACCAGACCCGACCCATCACAGCACAGCACAGCACAGCTCTACCAGACCCAACCCATCACAGCACAGCTCAACCAGACCCGACCCATCACAGCACAGCACAGCTCAACCAGACCCGATCCATCACAGCACAGCTCAACCAGACCAGACCCGACCCATCACAGCTCAACCAGACCAGGCCCATCACAGCACAGCTCAACCAGACCCAGCCAATCACAGTACAGCCCAGCTCTACACAGCACCAACCACTACCCTAGAGTCTGGCAAAATACTGTTGAGGGTAGTGCACCACATCTTTCTCATCATCAGCCCTCATATGCTGAGAGTTTGGAGCTTTGTCAGCCACACTGCCTTCCACACCACCCTCCTCAATTCCCCCCACAACCTCCATCCCAGTCTAGTTTTGGTTACCCAGGACAGGCCTGGAACACTGCTGCCCGCCATGGCAGCTCCAACTCTGCAACAGGAGCCACACCAAGACCTCCTGTGCACATCCCGAATGGAGCACTGGCAGCCACTTCGATCCCCTCCAGCAGCTCCATTCCTTTGGTGGGAGCTTCATCAGGGCGGACTGAACTCTGCCAACACTGCTCTCCCAGTTGAGGGAGGTCTGTCAAATGCTCAGTCTACTCTGCTCTCATGTGGTTGGCAAGGGACCCAAGGCAAAGTCTCAGCTCACTCAACAAATAGCTGCAGATGACCCTATGCCTGTTAGCTCTTATGGGACTGAGCTGAATACCCTCTCTGACTTTAAATCTCATAGGAGGCTTGGGCTAATGCACCTATATGTGCCAAGTATGAATTCAATGAACACAATTTATATTGGGTGCAGGCCTCGGTCCTGACATTCTGGTTCTCTCTGAAACATGGTTAACTGGATCTGTATCTGATAAAGAAATTGAAGTCGATGATTGGAATGTGTTTAGATGTGACAGATTACAGAAAAGGGGAGGAGTGGCCATATACAGTATGTAAAATATAATTGCATGCCGTCCCAATCTTTAAATATTTCTGTTCCCAAGAAATTTGAGGTCCTGGTTGTAGATGTGTCCATAAACCAGCATGCACGTTTATTTGTTGCTAGGTTTTACCGCCCCACAGCTGCCATGGTGGATGCTATTGGTGCAATATCTGAGTGTTTAACACCTTTTTTTATCCTCAGAGTTGGTCATTTTAAGGGGATTTGAATCTGGATTGGCTATCCACGGCCTCAGATCAATTTAAGAGTATATGCATTGATTTTAATCTGACTCAATTGTTCTCAAAACCCACACGGGTAAATGTGGAAAACCCTGTTGACACCTCGTTGATTGATTTAATTCTTACAAATAACCCCCATAAATATTTGTCTAGTGGAGTATTTGCATAGTATGTATTAGAGATACGAAACAGAAAAATACTAATCCTCGTTTAATTAAGAAGATACATTTTAAAAGGGGTTTTTACATTACATGTTCTACTCTGATTTAGCCATTAGCTCCTATATTCCTGACCCTGAGTTGGTTTTAGAACATTTCTCCTTCATATTTGTTCCTCTACGCCCCTTTTAGAACTTCTTATGGGTGCAATCCCGTTAACGGGATGATATGACAACAGCCAGTGAAAGTGCAGTGCGCCAAATTCAAACAACAGAAATCTCATAATTAAAATTCCTCAAACATACATGTATCTTATACCATTTTAAAGGTAATCTTGTTGTTAATCCCACCAAAGTGTCCGATTTCAAATAGGCTTTACAGCGAAAGCACCACAAACGATTATGTTAGGTCACCGCAAAATCACAGAAAAACACAGTCATTTTTCCAGCCAAGAGTCACAAAAGAGTCACAAAAGCAGAAATAGAGATAAAATGAATCACTAACACTCATAGGACTTCATGTTACACAATACATATATGTTTTGTTCGATAAAGCTCATATTTATATCCAAAAACCTCAATTTACATTGGCACCATGTTCAGAAATGCCTCCAAAATATCCAGAGAAATTGCAGAGAGCCACGTCAAATAACATAAATGCTCATCATAAACTTTGATGAAAGATACATGTTTTACATAGAATTAAAGATACACTTGTTCTTAATGCAACCGCTGTGTCAGATTTAAAAAAGCTTTACGGCAAAAGCACAATATTCAATAATCTGAGAACAGCGTTCATGGTTTCAGCCACAAAAGGAAGTCATACAGTTACCCGCCAAATTGTGCAGTCAACAAAACTCATAAAAAGCATTATAAATCTTCACTTACCTTTGCTGATCTTCGTCGGAATGCACTCCCAGGAATCCCACTTCCACAAGAAATGTTCGTTTTGTTCGGTAATGTCCATCATTTATGTCCAAATAGCTATTTTTGTTAGCGTGTTTGGTAAACAAATCCAAAGTCAGAAAGCACGTTCACTAAAAGCTGACGAAATGTCAAAAAGTTCCGTAACAGTCAGTAGAAACATGTCAAACGATGTATTGAATCAATCTTTAGAATGTTTTTAACATAAATCTTCAGTAACGTTCCAACCGGAGAATTACATTGACTTCAGATATGCAATGGAACAAAGCTCCCTCTCATATGAACACGCATGGTCAGAGCATGGCCAGGTCATGGTAGACCTGAATATTTCCTGTCTCCTTCGGCCCCACTTCACAGTAGAGGCATCAGACAAGGTTCTACAGTCTGTTGACATCTAGTGGAAGCCGTAGGAAGTGCAAACTCATCCATATCCCACTGTTTGTTCAATAGGGGCTGTGTTGAAAATCTACCAACCTCAGAATTTCCACTTCCTGTTTGGATTTTTTCTCAGGTTTTTGCCTGCCATATGAGTTCTGTTATACTCACAGACATCATTCAAACAGTTTTAGAAACTTCAGAGTGTTTTCTATCCAATACGAATAATAATATGCATATATTAGCAACTGGGACTGAGGAGGAGGCAGTTTACTATGGGCACCTCTGTGCACCTTTCATCCAAGCTACTCAATACTGCCCCTGTGGCCATAAGAAGTTAAATAATTCAGTCAAAGATAGATCTAACCCTTTTTTTTCTTCTGAGCTATCTGAGCTCATTCAGATGAGAAATCAGGCCTGGGCCAAATCAAGGACAACTGACTTTATAGTGGATTGGCAATCTTTCTGACAATTGAGAAACAGATGTAGTATCTCGATTAAGAAAGCTAAATCAAGCTATTGTTAAGCTCTATCTCTGACTTTGGTGATCTTTCTAAAGTTTGGAAAACAGTAAATGCACTGAAGCGTACAAATGTATCTTCTTCCCTGCCTAAGCAAGTTCTTTCTGACTCTGGCATCATAACTGAGAAGAATAGAATAAGTTATGTTTTTAATAATCATTTTATCTCGGCTGGCTTTTTATTTGAGAGAACTTGTGGTTTAATTGGCCCTAGTCAGTCAATCGACTGTTCTTCTCTCTGCCAGCCTCTAGCTGACTCAACGTTTAACCCGTCAAATTCTATTGAATCTTTGTTTTCATTTAAACAATTTACTGTCTATTATGTGATAGATGCCTTGCTTAAGATTGATGTAAAATAAAATCCACTGGAGCTGATATGCTTGATCCATTTTTGCTGCAGCACTCTGCCCCTCTGATTTCTGAATCCTTAACCCATAGTTGTAGCCTGACAATTATATCTGATACTATCCGCAAGGTTTGGAAGGCGGCCCATGCACTCCCCCTTCACAAAGTTGGTGACCCTTGTGACCTACAGTGGCAAGAAAAAGTATGTAAACCCTTTGGAAATACCTGGATTTCTGCATAAATCGGTCATAAAATTTGATCTGATCTTCAAACAACAATAGACAAACACAGTCTGCTTAAACTAATAAAACACAAACAAGTTTTCATGTCTTTACTGAACATACCGTGTAAACATTCACAGTACAGGGTGGGAAAAGTATGTGAACCCTTGGATGTAATAACTGGTTGACCCTCCTTTGGCAGCAATAGCCTCAACCAAACATTTCCGCTTTGCGGATCAGACCTGCACAATGGTCAAGAGGCATTTTGGACCATTCCTCTTTACAAAACTGTTTCAGTTCAGCAATATTCTTGGGATGTCTGGTGTGAACTGCTCTCTTGAGGTCATGCCACAGCATCTCAATCGGGTTGAGGTCAGGACTCTGACTGGGCCACTCCAGAAGGCGTATTGTTTTCTTTTGAAGCCATTCTGTTGTTGATTTACTTCTGTGATTTGGGTCGTTGTCTTGTTGCATCACCTAACTTCTGTTGACCTTCAATTGGCGGACAGATAGCCTTCCATTCTCCTGCAAAATGTCTTGATAAACTTGCGAATACATTTTTCCGGCAATGATAGCAAGCTTGTCCAGGCCCCGAGGCAGCACAGCAGCTCCAAACCATGATGCTCCCTCCTGTCACGCCCTGGCCATAGAGAGGCTTTTATTCTCTATTTTGGTTAGGCCAGGGTGTGATTAGGGTGGGCATTCTAGTTTATTTCTATGTTTTGTATTTCTATGTTTTGGCCGGGTATGGTTCTCAATCAGGGACAGCTGTCTATCGTTGTCTCTGATTGGGAATCATTCTTAGGCAGCTTTTTTTCCTTTGGTGTTTGTGGGTAGTTGACTTTGTTAGTAGCACTATAGCCCTGTTAAGCTTCACGGTCGTTTCTTTGTTTGTTGTTTTGTTGGTGACATTCTAAATAAAAGAAAATGTACGCTCACCACGCTGCACCTTGGTCCGGTCATTTCCACCTAGACAACGGCCGTGACACCTCCACCATACTTTACAGTTGGGATGAGGTTTTGATGTTGGTGTGCTGTGCCTTTTTTTCTCCACACATAGTGTTGTGTGTTCCTTCCAAACAACTCAACTGTAGTTTCATCTGTCCACAGAATATTCTGCCAGTAGCGCTGTGGAACATCCAGAATAACACCCCTACCTTGTCACAACACAACTGATTGGCTCAAACGCATTAAGAAGGAAAGAAATTCCGCCAATGTACTTTTAACAAGGCACACCTGTTAATTGAAACGCATTCCAGGTGACTACCTCATGAAGCTGGTTGAGAGAATGCCAAGAGTGTGCACAGCTGTCATCAAGGCAAAGGGTGGCTACTTTGAAAAATCTCAAATCTCAAATATATTTTGATTTGTAATAAAACTTTTTGGGGTTACTACATGATTCCATATGTGTTATTTCATAGTCTTGATGTCTTCACCATTATTCTACAATGTAGAAAATAGTAAAAATAAAGAAAAACCCTTGAATGAGTAGGTGTCCAAACTTTTGACTGATACTCTATATCGGTCAGGTTTTAGACCAGGTCATAGCACTATCTCTGCTGGATCCCTTGTTATAAATTATGTGGTTAACTACGTATATGGATAAAAGGTAACATTGTGCTGCCCTCTTCATTGACCTGTCAAAGGCTTCAATACTGTTGATCCCTCACTGCTAATTCAGAGGCTTTCCTCAATTTGCCTAGACCAGGCTGCATTTAACAGTTTACAAATTACTTGACAGATAGAACTCAATGTGTATCTTCTGATGGTGTTAAATCAAGTTTCCTGGATATTACAAAAGGTGTCCCGCAGGGGTCGATTCTGGGTCCTGTACTTTTTACTGTTTATATTAACAATATCGACATGTCTGTAAAACAAACTGTAACCTACACTTGTATGCCGATGATACTGTTGTGTATGCTATTGCCCCACCGGTTGACCAGGCTCTATCTGAACTACTTTATTGACCTGAAATTAGTATTGAAGGCAGGTAAAACTAAGCATATGTTGATCTCTAGCCCGCATAACAATGTACTTTGGATGGTGTCCATATTGATCGTATCTCTGCTTACAAATATCTGGGCATTTGGATACATGAAAAGCTGTCTTTATAAAAAGCATATGGATGAGTTAGTTAAGACGCTGAGAATAAAATTTGACTTCTTCTATAGAAATAGGTCCTGTCTCTCGATAAATAGTAGAAAGCAGATTATTCAGTCGACATTCCTATCGGTCCTAGACTTTGTTGACATCATCTATATGAACGCAGCTGCCATTTCATTAAAGCGATTAGATGCAGTTTATCAGAACGCACGGCTCTTTATTTTAAGCAACAATTTTTGTACTCATCACTGCATTCTCTACCAGAAAGTTGGTTGGCCCTCTTTGATGTCACGTAGGTTGATACATTGTTATATTTTCATTTATAAAGTCCTTTTACAAAAAGTCCCACTGTATGTAACATCATTACTTTAGACATAGGAGTTACCACCCCCGGTCTCAGGGATGGTTAACTCTGGAAATTCCTTTGGTCTCTACTGAGTTCTTGCACCTTATTTGTGGAAAAATCTTCAAAATGTTCTTTAATTTGATGCCTCTCGGGCAATTCAGAAAGCTGATTGAGGACCTTATTTAACTAGGCAAGTCAGTTAAGAACAAATCCTTATTTACAATAACGGCTAAGGAACAGTGGGTTAACTGCCTTGTTCGGGGGCAGAATGACAGATTTTTACCTTGTCAGCTTGGGGATTCGATCCACCAACCTTTCGGTTACTGGCCAAACGCTCTAACTAGGCTACCTGCTGCCCCTGATGAATGTGTTTGCTTTTTATGACCATTTTGTATTTAAATTGTTGTTTATTTTCTGTAATTTATGTAATCCAAGGCACATCTGTAAAAGACACCTTGGTCTCAGTATGACTCCCTAAAAAAAAAAAGTTAAATAGCCTATGCTACTGACTGTAGACTATGAAATGTAAAAAGGAGATGTTGGGTGGTGGAGTGTAGGGGTGGGAAAGAAAGGAGGGTGTTGTCTCACACAGTGTTGAATATCAGGTGAAGCGCGGCTCTAGCTGGTGCATTTCTCTGAGGGCAGCAGCAGCAGACAGATTCCTCAGGGAGCTACACCGGGTGTGTGCGTCTCGACATAACAGCCATAAATAGCCTACCGTCTGAATAGTTTGTCCAGTCCATACGAAAAATATATTTGCTTTGATCATACTTGTACTGTCAAAGAACGGTACTCGTTTGGGAGGCATTTAGGGATAACAAGGTAAGCCATTCCCATTTTTGCATGAAATGAATTTGATGAAATATTGTTCTTGAATTCTTATTCAAAACGAGCTGGTGGGAATGTGAGTCAACTCTGTTATTTCTAACTAAATTCAACAATTGCCTGTACCTATTGGATATTTGAGACTAGTGCAGAGACTAGTCTCAGATAAATAAATTAAAAGTAATGTACCTATCATTTGCTTTAATTATGTCTATAGCCTACTTATTAATGTTTAATAATTATGCTGTCCTTTTTGTCTACTAAATGTGTCTACTTTTTGTCTATTATATTGTAACATGTAAATATAATGGTTATACATTATTGAAAGATTTTATAACTTTCGTTTTTCTCTTTTAACAGTTTGAGAGGAAATGTAATGAGAACTGTTGACTATAATTGGAATGCATGGTCTGCCCTCAGTCATTTGCATTTTCAAATGTCCTGCATCATTTCACATCTACTTGCTTTCAATTAAAATTCGAAAAAATGTGAGACTTTTACAAGTAGCCAATCAAAAACCTTTGAAAATGCTATGAGATAGGCATGACATTAGTAGACTATAAACAATCAGAACACTGCCTAAGAAGCACATCACTTTCCTTACTCCTCCTATATGTGGAATTTGTTTCACAATTGCTCCTCAAAACATGCAATAAATCAATCAATTATAATGTAGCATAAAAAAATTCAATATGTAATATTTCTACAAGACAATCAGTTAACTATGAGGACTTCCTGTGCTATGAGAAAGCTTTTGTGGCATCACCAAAACAATTATTTTTCAATAGCACTGAATAGCTCAAACCATTGTTTGTGCACACAATAGTCTCAGGCTACATTTACACAGGCAGCCTAATTCTGATCTTTTTCCACTAATTGGTTTTTTGACCAGTCAGTCAAAATATTTGGGCAAAATATCAGAATTGGGCTGCCTGTGTAAATGCAGCATATGAAGGCTGCAATATTCACTGATAGGCATGTGCAGAATAGCAAAACACCTGATGCTTGTTTGACATGCTAATATTTCTCTTTATGGAGACTAAAGTGGGAAAATCTGTCAAATCAATGATAACAATCCCAATAAATGAAAGTTCAAACCCACTAGGCACACACTGATTGAATCAATGTTGTTTCCATGTAATTACAATGAAATACATGCCAATAAAATGTATTTCAATGACATTACGTTGAACCAACGTGAAATAGACGTTGAATTGACTTCTGTGCCCAGTGGGAAGGCTCAATCGATGATCAGGCTCTGATTAATATTTCACCTTGCATCAAAGACAAAGTAGTAGGCTACAGAACAAAGGAAATGTGCGTCTCCAAACAGTTTAAAGAGCACCAAAAAGTGACTTGCCAAGTGTTTCGTAAGTGCCAGGTGCGTGTACTTAGACGCTTAGTATAAATGAAGCTTGCTGAATATGCACTTATTGCATAGGGATCATTTATCATTAGGCTGGCCTGGACAAAGGAAGCTGACAAAACAACATATGGCCACAGGAAAATGAAACAGGCCTATATGCCAGCAGCATACCACCCTGCATACCACTGTTGGCTTGCTTCTGAAGCTAAGCAGGGTCGGTCCTGGTCAGTCCCTGGATGGGAGACCAGATGCTGCTGGAAGTGGTGTTGGAGGGCCAGTAGGAGGCACTCTTTCCTCTGGTCTAAAAAATATCCCAGGGCAGTGATTGGGGACACTGCCCTGTGTAGGGTGCCGTCTTTCGGATGGGACGTTAAACGGGTGTCCTGACTCTCTGAGGTCATTAAAGATCCCATGGCACTTATCGTAAGAGTAGGGGTGTTAACCCCGGTGTCCTGGCTAAATTCCCAATCTGGCCCTCAAACCATCATGGTCACCTAATAATCCCCAGTTTATAATTGGCTCATTCATCCCCCTCCTCTCCCCTGTAACTATTCCCCAGGTCGTTGCTGCAAATGAGAACGTGTTCTCAGTCAACTTACCTGGTAAAATAATGGTAAAAAAAAAATATATATATATATTAATAACTTCCATGATGATAACTTTAAATTCTATTAAGCCTGGGTGCAGTGCCAGTCTGTTTCTGTTCTCTTGACAACTACTTATGGAATTGTCATGTCAAACATTTTACATGACGATGAGTGACAAAGAGTTAACATGATAGAACAGACTGGCACTCAAATGATACAAATGATACTGAGGACACATATTTTGTGAACATGCATGTATTTTCAGGTAGTGTCTAAGGATAATTATTTAGAGATTGAGGTTGCCCCCTGGTCAGCACTAGCTGTCTAGCAGAGTTTGATATCCTGCTTCAAAAAGAGTCATACTGATTAGGACTTCAAGATATAGATTGCTGACATACTAACAGGGGCGGACTGGGACAAGAATTTGGCCCTGGCATTTTATCCACACCAGCCCACGTCACAGTGCGCCGTCAACTAAAACAAATACAACATGTAAAAACACCACTGGAGATACAACTCTGCTCTAGCCATTTTGTTTGCCTCCTATTGTGCTGTCTTCTGTCTCAGCATCTTCTCTGCTGTCACTCTGTGCTTCTTCTTGTTCTTCTGTTTATCTGCCTGTCCGCTTAAGCCTTATACGTTATAAAAGCCAAGCGACTTAGGCTATATTGCTATATTGCAAAGTAGTGCCTGTCATATGTGTTCCCCTGAATCAACACCTCCCCTATGCATTATTAATATCACAGGGCTCCAGACTAACATTTTTCCCTGGTGTCACTGGTGCCACTTACTTTTACAGCTGGTGGCACCAGCCCATGATTTGGTTGGACCCAAATCATGACTAATCATCTTATAAAGTCATTCAAAGTGCTTTATTAAAAAGTATAATATTTAAACTATTGAGGTATTCAAGAAATACATTTTTTCATCGAACACTTCCAAGCAGGAATGCATGGTTCAAAATATTTTGATATGCAACCTGATCCAGTGATTGTCAGGAATGTTGGTTTAACAATTAGACTATAGTTGCTATATTTTAGGACTTCATCATTTCCAGATTTCTTTTCTTCAATCGAGATGAATTACATCTTTATGTACATTTATGTTGGGGTTTAACACCTGAGGAAGTGGACACTTAAAACACATAACTAGATCGCTAATCCGCTGCTGCAGCCATGTATTCATCCAACAGTAAATTGAATGTCCTAAAAAAACCTTGCAGTTGTAGGCTACTACCCGTGAGACCTATTGCGAGTTCGAATCTCATCACGGACTACTTTAGCATTTTTGCTAATTAGCAACTTTCCAGCTACCTACTACTTTTTAGCTACTTTGCAACTTCTTAGCATGTTAGCAAACCCTACCCCTAACCCTAAATGTAACCTTTTTAGCTAACCCTTCCCCTAACCTTAACCCTAACCTTAAACATTTTACCTAACTCCTAAACTTAACCCTAACCTTAACCCTAACCCAGCAAACATTAGCCAGCTAGCTAACCTGGATTTATGTCAAAAATAATGTGAGATGCTCTGAGACCAGCTCAATGCTATCTTCTAATCTTACTATAGCACAAGAGAATTCAGCAATATGTGACAGCCTTATGAAATGTATTGGAAGTTCACAAGTAATAAGATAACTGAAGAAATGTTGCGACTGTGAGCAATGAACAGGACACAACTAGACGTTTCAGTGGTCTTTGGTTGAAGTGGTGCCCTGAAGTCCCCTGAAGAAATAAGGTTGCATTTCTCTAGTGAGTAGAGATTACATTCAATGGTCTTTAGTGTTTGTGGGTCTCGGGTTAATCAATCATCTTTACTGTACATCAACTGTCTTTGAATGTTTAGTTGTCCTTTAGCTGTTTTAACTCCAGTTCTTTAAATATACTGTACCGTATATGTAAGGGTACATTGTGGATACACCAATAGTATGTATTGCTCTACAGACTGCTTCATGATCATGACAGTCATCCTCGTATTGAGTCATTCTGAGTCATACACACACCTAGAGGTAGGTTAGGTCTCCCATACGTATGGTCATGTAATCATCCATCTAAGGCACAGCCAGCTTTAGATCCCCAGCCAGTGCTTTTTATCTCATATCAAACCCTCTGGGCATCAAAATAACCTATTTTGGCCCACCTCTCAGGCTTCTAAGGAGCAAGCAGGCATACTGTACCAACTCCCCGAACTGTCAGAACTGGACACTTATTAAGTCCAACAGCTCAAAGAAAAATGACAATACTCATTCCATATTAGTGAACCTGGCATAACAACCCATCTCTTTGCTTGTCTTTGATCCTGCTGGTCCATTTGACCGGCATTGCATTGCGATGGCTCTATCACTATCCCCTTTCCTGCTACACCAACATTTATCTCATCCAATGACATGCGAAATCTCCAACACGTACACCCAGAGTGGTATCGAGTGGAATTATCAGTCCGCTGCCCTTCAGAACTTTAATGCACTGCCCTCTGTACAGTTCAATCCCTGGCCTGACATCTAGCTGCTGAGTAACTATAAGGAGCTGTGTGTGAAAATTAGCCTGTCTCAGTACTCACACACAGCCCGTTACAGAGACCAGCACATGTTGCCTGATTTATGAAAATGTGCTTTTGTTTTATATATCTATTTATTTTCTTAACCTCTATGCTTTGTTGGTTTCCCTCATAACTTATGTCTTGACTACCAATGATTCTGTGTCAGTGGAGCTGGTGTTTGAAGTTAATGGTTTTATGTATCAGGAGGCGAATCGACAGATACATTTCAGTAATGTTATTTGGATGAAAAGTAAATAGAAAATGCTGTGTTTCTTGAAGCGGGACCTCTTGTTTACTCTGGCGGCATTGTAATGATGTGTGAAGTGAGGAAATCTTTACAGAGAACCTCACTCTTGAGGAAGAAGATATTTGGCAGTCTAATCCATATTTACAGCACTCCCATCATCTTATATATATATATATATATATATATTTTGCTGTGTTGTGGTTTTATTTAGGATTATTATCAAAATCTTGAATATCCTTTTATGTAATGGATACCTGGCATATGGTTGTGCTATGACGAATGCTTACTCAGTCTCAGGCTTATTCAGTCTTATTTGCAACAGTGACTACATATAGCTTTTGCCATTCTGTAAAACAGGGATGGAGCCTGGGGGATGGCTTTTTTATTAACTGCTCTCTTTCTACTGTGTTTTTAGTGGGACTTCTGTTCAATGAAAACATCCCTCCAGCAAGTTTCTATCATGCCATTTCAGTCCCATCGCGAAAGAGACACCATAAACATATTGGATCTTGACTTTATGACCCAGAAAGCCCTGCAGCCAAACTCCAAAGACAGATGGCGCAACAAGCAGTGACAATGCTGAAGATTCACTATCCTGACCTGTCAGTGTTTTTAATGTTACTGCCAAAGTCATGTGATTTGTGCAGGCATTGGCAAGGGCTCATGCCTCCTAGCATCAAAGACCTGTGATTGACGAGGTACCAACTTCTCCAGTCTTGAGTCACAAGAAGGGGCGATACAAATGGTGGACTCCCAACGCCTGTGCTGAAGTTTGCATGGCTGAATTCTGATTTAACAAAACATGACAGTCAATCCCAAAGACATTCAACTAGTGAATGAACCGTAAATAAACCCAAAATGGTTCCCTCAGATGAGAATATCACTGTGCCAGAAAGCTGTCCCAACTGCAGTTCCTCCTCCTTCGCTGAGGTGGATATCACTAAGGCGGTGACCCTGGGCCTGGTGATGGGGGTGTTTGTCATCTTCGGGGTTCTCGGTAACATCCTGGTTATCCTGTCTGTGGTGTGCCACCACCACCTACGCTCCGTCACACACTACTTCATCGCCAACCTTGCGGCGGCAGACCTGCTCTTGAGCTCCACCGTGCTGCCGTTCTCTGCCACCTCGGAGGTCCTAGGCCGCTGGGTGTTTGGCCGGTCTTTCTGCAGTGCCTGGGCCGCCCTGGATGTTCTCTGCTGCACTGCCTCTATCCTAAGCCTGTGTGTCATCTCTGTTGACCGCTACCTAGCAGTCAGCTACCCGCTGCACTACCCTGCCATGGCCACTGGGCGGCGCGGCCTGGTCGCAGTGGCAGCTCTCTGGGGCCTCTCGGCAGCCATATCCGTAGGTCCACTCTTCGGCTGGAAGGAGCCCGACCCAGAGGACGAGACTGAGTGCCGGATCACAGAGGAACCGGGCTATGCTATTTTCTCTGCCCTGGGGTCGTTCTATGTGCCACTAGCTGTCATCCTGGCCATGTATTGCAAGGTGTATGTGGTGGCCAAGCGGAAGACTCGAGACCTGAGGGAGGGCAGGAAGAGGGAGGGGGGGATGGACACGGAGGGAGAGGGAGTGACACTGAGGATCCATCGGGGAAATGCCCCTGCTAAGCCAGAGGGGCAAGAGGAGGAGGGAGAGAAGTGCATCATGAGGCGGAGACGCACCACCTTCGCCCTCATGCACCTGCTGAAATTCTCCCGAGAGAAGAGGGCAGCCAAGACTCTGGGCATTGTGGTTGGCTGCTTCGTTCTCTGCTGGCTGCCCTTCTTCCTGGTTATGCCCATTGGTGGGTATCCCACAATGCCTTTCCTTGCTCTCCCTATGTGCTGCTACATGCGTTTGTTTTGAATTGCATGGAAATGAAAAAGAGAATGCGATATGAAAATGAAAGCAGATACAGAGACGTTTAATATGAAAAACATAAGTCTAATCAACTGTTGAATAACAGTATCATAGTGTAATGGCTGTCAAAGTCGTTCTCCTCCTCAGACGAGGAGGAGCATGGATCGGACCAAGATGCAGATTGGTAATTGTACATGTTTAATGTAAATAACAAGAAAACACTACAAACTACAAAACAACAAACATGACATACCTCAAAACAGTCCTGTGTGGTCCAAACACTGACACAGGAAACAAACACCCACAAAAGCCTACTGCCTATGGCTACCTTAAATATGGCTCCCAATCAGAGACAAATGAATGACAGCTGTCTCTGATTGAGACCCAATCTAGGCAGCCATAGACATAACTAGACAACCTAACAAACACTATCCCATACACATACAACACCCATAGACTAACCAAACACACACAACATACAATGCCCACCCCAACTCACGCCCTGACCAACTAAACATAATCAAAATAACATAAAAATAGGTCAGGAACGTGACACATAGGGAGTAACATAGGGCTGGGAATTGCCAGGGACCTCACAATACGATATTATCACAATACTAAGGTGCCGATATGATTCTCACAATTCTATATGTATTGCGATTTGATACTACGATTTTATGCAATTTGATATTCCAAACATAGTGCTCACCATGGCTGCTGCAGCGGGACAAGAGAGAGTCAAGAGAAAACAAGTTTTGATCAGTCATGGAAATAAAAGCTCTAAAAACATGTTGGCTCACCATTTAAAAAGAAGATGAATGAGAAGCTAGAGAAGAAGAAATGCCTGAGATTTGAAATTGATACGTAAGGGAAAATCAAGTCTGAAATTTAAAAATGAAAATCACAAACTTCATAAACCTTTTTTAACTTCAAATACACTACAAGTTTTAGGTGTCCTGCATTGCAGGAAAGTTCTCCTGCAACAGGGAGATCAAATTATGATCATACATCTGTACAGCCGACTAACCCTAGCTAATGTTAACTACCTACCTCTTTTTTTTGTAGATACTTGGTCATAGAATCAATATAATATCGTCAAAAAAAATATTTCGATACTCTACTGTATAGATTTTTCCCCCCATCACTAGAATAACATCACTGAATGAATTTGCATTTTTCTCAAGAAAATAATCCCTAGAACTGATTTCCCATAGCAGCATATAAAACCCCCTTACTGGATAGAGTGTGATTGCCAATGCCTGACTCACAATGTGTCATTTTCTAGTCAGGGAAGCTTCCCTTCCAAATCTCTTAAAAATCAACCCCACCACTCAACTCTATTCAACTGTGAAATGTAAATCTTAACCTCTCAATGGAAAAGCACGAAATTGAATGGAAATGAATGTTTTTGAGACTGAAAGAGGGAGACTAAGCCACAGGACCTATTTTCTGCATATTTCCTGCTACAGTACACTAAAAACAATGTTAGGAGCTGTAAACAAATGCAACCCTCTATTATAGAAATTCAGCTACAAAAACACTGGTGTTAGCATAGCCATGGGATGAGTCATGTATAACAATTGTTCAGTGATTTGAAAGATAAGAGCTATACACTGAGTGTACAAAACATTAAGAACACCTGCTCTTTCCATGACGTAGACTGACCAGGTGAATCCAGGTGAAAGCTATGATCCCTTATTGATGTTACTTGTTAAATCCACTTCAATCAGTGTAGATGAAGGACAGGAGACAGGTTAAAGAAGGATTTTTAAGCCTTGAGACAATTGAGACATGGATTGTGTTTGTGTGCCATTCAGAGGGTGAATGGGCAAGACAAAATATTTAAGTGCCTTTGAACAGGGTATGGTAGTAGGTGCCAGGTGCAACGGTTTGTGTCAAGAACTGCAACGCTGCTGGATTTTTCACGCTCAACAGTTTCCACAGAATGGTCCACCACCCAAAGGACATCCAGCCAACTTGACACAACTGTGGGAAGCGTTGGAGTCAACATGGGCCAGCATCCCTGTGGAACGCTTTCGACACCTTGTAGAGTCCATTCCCTGACGAATTGAGGCTGAACTGAGGGTAAAAAAAAACATGTTTTTGTACACTCAGTACATATGATCATGTGATGATAGATGTAGTCAAACCCAATGTTGCCTCACAGCTGTCATCAACATCGTTAATACCCCCCACAAGCCTGTGAGAATGTGATTAATGAAATGCCATATAATGGCTACGCAGACTTTAATATCCTTGATTAAGGATCCGACAGATCTGTAATTCAAGATTATATGGAGATTGGGGTTGAACTAATTTACTGTAAATTAACAGATTATCAAAAGGCCTGCTGATGGTTTGGTTCCGAATACACCTCCTTTGGTCTTTGGAAGTGTAGCCTTATCCATTCAGATTCTGTGCACTTCTAATCCTACTTTAGAATTCATTTATACACAATTTCTTGATGGTAATTCAATGAGTCCGATGTTGGAATAGCCTTTTGATTTATTGGGGTTTTATTGTATACATAACAACAGAGTCTACGACCCTGGTCTCCGCTCTTGAATGCTCCGTATACTTGTCTGTGTTTTCTTTAGTTGTACATCAGGAATTCAATTACTGCCATGGAGAAGCAGAGCAAATTAAATACCAGTGCTCAACCGAATAGGGTTATACTTCAGGGAAGAAATGAAATGAACAAAAACACTATTCATTCTTTTATTCCAAAGCCATTATAAACAACAACCATAAAGGGCATGGTGTTGTGCGCAGTAAGCCGGCGCCCCACAATCACCCTTCATCTTTACAAGGCAGGAAAGCATTACTGGAGTCATGCATTTCAATAGAAACAGAACTTCAGACCTGCGAGCACAATATTCAATGTCAAAGCTAATGCCCCTGAGATTCTCAGACTATAGGAATGAAAGAGTTGAATGTTTTAGACCTTTAGAGACAAAGCTCTTCAGATGGAGAGAAACAGGTACACTACCGGTCAAAAGTTTAGACATTGAATCATGTAGTAACCAAAAAAGTGTTAAACAAATCAAAATATATTTGAGATTTGAGATTCTTCAAATAGCCACCCTTTGCCTTGATGACAGCTTTGCAAACTCTTGGTTTTCTCTTAACCAGCATTATGAGGTAGTCACCTGGAATTCATTTCAATTAACAGGTCTGCCTTCTTAAAAGTACATTTGTGGAATTTCTTTCCTTCTTAATGTGTTTGAGCCAATCAGTTGTGTTGTGACAAGGTAGGGGGGTATACAGAAGAAAGCCCTATTTGGTAAAAGACCAAGTCCATACTATGGCAAGAACAGTGCAAATAAGCAAGGAGAAATGACAGTCCATCATTACTTTACAACATGAAGGTCAGTCAATACGGAAAATTTCAAGAACTTGCAGTCGCAAAAACCATCAAGCGCTATGATGAAACTGACTCTCATGAGGACCACCACAGGAATGGAAGACCCAGAGTTACCTCTGCTGCAGAGGATAAGTTCATTAGAGTTACCAGCCTCATAAATTGCAGCCCAAATAAATGCTTCACAGAGTTCAAGTAACAGACACATCTCAACATCAACTATTCAGAGGAGACTGCGTGAATTAGGCCTTCATTGTCGAATTGCTGAAAAGAAACCACTACTAAAGGACACCAATAAGAAGAAGAGACTTGCTTGGGCCAAGAAACACGAGCAATGAACATTAGACTGGTGGACATCTGGCCTTTGGTCTGATGAGTATAAATTTGAGGTTTTTGGTTCCAACTACCATGTCTTTGTGAGACGCAGAGTAGGTGAACAGATGATCTCCGCATGTGTGGTTCCCACCATGATGCATGGAGGAGGAGGTGTGATGGTGCTTTGCTGGTGACACTGTGATTCCTTTGGAATTCAAGGCACACTTAACCAGCATTGGTACCACAGCATTCTGCAGTGATATGCCATCCCATCTGGTTTGCACTTAGTGGGACTATCATTTGTTTTTCAACAGGACAATGACCCAACCCACCTCCAGGCTGTGTAAGGGCTATTTGACCAATAAGGAGAGTGATGGAGTGCTGCATCAGATGACTTGGCCTCCACAATCATCCGACCTCAACCCAATTGAGATGGTTTTGGATGAGTTGGACCGCAGAGTAAAGGAAAAGCAGCCAACAAGTGCTTAGCATATGTGGGAACTCCTTCAAGAATGTTGGAAAAGCATTCCTCATGAAGCTGGTTGAGAGAATGCCAAGAATGTGCAAAGCTGTC
This sequence comes from Salvelinus alpinus, assembly GCF_045679555.1. NCBI lineage: Eukaryota > Metazoa > Chordata > Actinopteri > Salmoniformes > Salmonidae > Salvelinus > Salvelinus alpinus. Next base: position 18,280,059 of record NC_092103.1, on the reverse strand, counting down.
ATCAAGGCAAAGGGTGGCTATTTGAAGAATCTCAAATATAAAATATATTTTGATTTGTTTAACACTTTTTGGGTTACTACATGATTCCATATGTGTTATTTCATAGTTTTGATGTCTTCACTTTTATTCTACAATGTAGAAAATAGTAAAATAAAGAAAAACCATTGAATGAGTAGGTGTTCTAAAACCTTTGACTGGTAGTGTATGTTGGCCTTACATCCATCTTATCAGATAACCTTGAAGTAAGTACAGAGTGAACAACAGAATGTCTGAGCTGCCTCTGCTCATCCTAGTGCTGTATTCAATACAGATAGGGGTCAATAGGTCATGCAAATGATTCATGATTCATATAGACGTTGAACTACTGTACTTGCTATATTGACAGATCCGTTTGTGTGTGATTTCTGTCTGTGTTCTTTCCACAGGCTCCATATTCCCATCGTACAGGCCATCTGACACCATATTTAAGATCACCTTCTGGCTGGGCTACCTCAACAGCTGTATCAACCCCATTATCTATCCCTGTTTCAGCCAGGAGTTCCAGAGGGCCTTCCTCAACGTTCTGCATGGACGCTGCCTCAGACAGGGTGGCAGGAGCTCCAAGTCTCTGGGGTTTGCTCCTTCCTATAGTCCCAGTCCTGATCCATCGTCTCTTATTAGATCCCAGCCTCACCCCTCCTCCTCCAGCTCCTCCACTCCCCCCACCCAGCCACGCCGAGCCGCCTCCCCAGCCTCTCACGTCTCCTCCTCTGGCTGCTGGAAGACCTTCTCTGGCTCCTCTTCCTCAGTGGGGGTGCCAGGCCATACCCAAAGTACCCGGGTCCACAGTAAAAGCCTGCTGAAGGTGTGGTGTTTTGCAGCGGGGGAGAACCCGTCCCAACAGGGTGCTGCTTGCCTGAGCCCCTCAGCCCCTGGTGCTACATGTCAAACGAAAGTCCATTGCCACTCCCTGGGAGCAAGAGGGGAGGCTGTCTGACTGGGAACACTAAAGGATTCTGGGTAATTAAAATTCCCCCAAGTTCTGGGAAGAGATGTAGCACTTATTGGCATGAAGTTAAGACATCTCTCTCGAGATCTGCTGGAATCAGTCAGTACAGCTATTGACATAAAGCTGATGTGTCTTCATGTTTTGGGAAATGGGAGAGAGTACACCCACTGAAGAAGATACTGTAACACACCTGGAGGTAGAGATGTACTGTACTGTATGTGCTCCACTGTAGATCGATGTACAGTGTGAATCAGAAGGATACACAGTGTCAGTACAGAAACTGAATAAAGAGTACTGAGTCAGTAAAGAGACCAGGGTTGGGGAGTAGCTGATTACATGTAAGATTACAGATACTTTAGAAAAACTAGATTACTTCTTGGATTACTTTAAAATTCAGAAAGGCTGTTTGCGAAAAAATACATTATGACACCTTTCTGTTTTCTCAAATCAAAATAAAATCGAATTTGTCACATGCGCCGAATACAACAGGTGTAGACCTTAGCGTGAAATGCTTACTTACAAGCCCTTAACCAACAATGCAGTTTTAAGAAAAATAAGAATTAAGAAAATGGTGACTAAATAAACTAAAGTTTAAAAAATACAAGAGTAACAATAACGACGCTATATACAGGGGCTATTAGTACCAAGTCAATGTGCGGGGGTACAGGTTAGTCGAAGTAATTGAGGTAATATGTACGTGTAGGTAGGGGTAAAGTGACTATGCATAGACTATAAACAGCGAGTAGCGGGGTCAATACAAATAGTCCGGGTAGCCATTTGATTAGCTGTTCAGGAGTCTTATGGCTTGAGGGTAGAAGCTGTTAAGAAGCCTTTTGGACCTAGACTTGGCACTCCAGTCCCGCTTGCCATGTGGTAGCAGAGAGAACAGTCTATGACTAGTGTGGCTGGAGTCTTTGGCAATTTTTAGGGCCTTCCTCTGACATTCAATTCAGCATTGATAAAAAGGTACAAGTTTAAGATCGTTCCAACTGAGCGAGTCTGACCACAAGTTAGAGACCACTATGATGACACACCAAATGTGTTTGATGGATCCTTTTTGTCTTGTTCTGATGTCTCTTAAGGGGAAAGTAATCCAAAAGTACCTGAAAGTAATCAGATTACGTTAGTGAGTTTGGGTAATCGCAAAGTTACGTTATTGATTACAATTTTGGACAGGTAACTAGTAACTGTAACAGATTACATTTAGAAAGTAACCTACCTAACCCTGACAGAGACTGAATGAAAATGTGCTTCAGGTCACCGAAGATGATTATTTGAGGATGATGTCCATACATAGGTTCAATTTACAGTTCATACTGCTACGTTTTTTTGGACAATATTTATGACAAGCTTACCATCTGACATGTGCAGTTTTCACAGTGCTTTGTACTGAAAAATGTAACACGTGCTCGGCTCTTACTATGTAAAGTAGCTACTGTGCTGCTGGTGTGTATGCTTGTGTCTTGTGACAGTGGTCTCTTTCTTTACCTACTCAAATAGCAGAAGAACATGTCCGTCAAACACATGCACAGCTAGATACTCCGACACACTAGACCCAGAGAATGAGCCAAATACCTGCTATGTATTGTGGGATGTTATAGTTCATTGATCAGTACAAATAAAGTCCGTAAGAGTCTGTGTAACCCATTTCAATCTTAAATGCAATGGAAATTGTGTAAAATACAGAAAATATTTATTATTATGCCTCTCTCCAATTATAGTTGAATATTTCACTATCTGCACCAATCCTCAATGAAAATTAGACATGTCACCTGTTGTTTTGCCTGTGTGATGAATAATTATAATCAGGAATGCATGGCCTTTTTAGCTGTCAGTCAGCCCTCAATACATAGTATTCCAAACATTAGGAACACCTTCCTAATATTGAGTTGCATCCCCCTCATCCCTTTTGTCCTCAGAACAGCCTCAATTCGTCGGGGCATGGACTCTACAAGGTGTCGAAAGTATTCCTCAGGGATGTTGGCCCATGTTGATTCCAATGCTTCCCACAGTTGTGTCAAGTTGACTGGAGGTCCTTTGGGTGGTGGACTATTCTTGATACACACGGGAAACTGTTGAATGTGAAAAACCCAGCAGCGTTGCAGTTCTTGACACAAACCGGTGCGCCTGGCACCTACTACCATACCCTGTTCAAAGGCACTTAATTATTTAATCTTGCCAATTCACCCTCTGAATGCCACATATACACAATCCATGTCTCAATTGTCTCAAGGCTTAAAAATATATTTTTAACCTGTCCCCTCCCCTTCATCTACACTGATGGAAGTGGACTTAACAACAGACATCAATAAGGGATCATAGCTTTCATCTGGATTCAATGGGTCAGTTTTTCAAGGAAAGAGCAAGTGTTCTTAATGTTTTGTACACTCAGTTTATTTAGTATGTTATGATTTCAAATATCCATATAGCCACTTGTTAGACACCAAAATACAGGGAGGTTCCAACAGTCCGGTTGTTAGTCACAGAGTCCGGTTGTTAGTCACAGAGTCCGGTTGTTAGTCACAGAGTCCGGTTGTTAGTCACACAGTCCGGTTGTTAGTCACAGAGTCCGGTTGTTAGTCACACAGTCCGGTTGTTAGTCACACAGTCCGGTTGTTAGTCACACAGTCCGGTTGTTAGTCACACAGTCCGGTTGTTAGTCACAGAGTCCGGTTGTTAGTCACAGAGTCCGGTTGTTAGTCACACAGTCCGGTTGTTAGTCACACAGTCCGGTTGTTAGTCACACAGTCCGGTTGTTAGTCACACAGTCCGGTTGTTAGTCACAGAGTCCGGTTGTTAGTCACACAGTCCGGTTGTTAGTCACACAGTCCGGTTGTTTGTCACACAGTCTGGTTGTTAGTCACACAGTCCGGTTGTTAGTCACACAGTCCGGTTGTTAGTCACACAGTCCGGTTGTTAGTCACACAGTCCGGTTGTTAGTCACACAGTCCGGTTGTTAGTCACACAGTCCGGTTGTTAGTCACAGAGTCCGGTTGTTAGTCACACAGTCCGGTTGTTAGTCACACAGTCCGGTTGTTAGTCACAGAGTCCGGTTGTTAGTCACACAGTCCGGTTGTTTGTCACACAGTCCGGTTGTTTGTCACACAGTCCGGTTGTTAGTCACACAGTCCGGTTGTTAGTCACAGAGTCCGGTTGTTAGTCACACAGTCCGGTTGTTAGTCACACAGTCCGGTTGTTAATCACACAGTCCGGTTGTTAGTCACACAGTCCGGTTGTTAGTCACACAGTCCGGTTGTTAGTCACACAGTCCGGTTGTTAGTCACAGAGTCCGGTTGTTAGTCACAGAGTCCGGTTGTTAGTCACACAGTCCGGTTGTTAGTCACAGAGTCCGGTTGTTAGTCACACAGTCCGGTTGTTAGTCACACAGTCCAGTTGTTAGTCACACAGTCCGGTTGTTAGTCACACAGTCCGGTTGTTAGTCACAGAGTCCGGTTGTTAGTCACACAGTCCGGTTGTTAGTCACAGAGTCCGGTTGTTAGTCACACAGTCCGGTTGTTTGTCACACAGTCCGGTTGTTTGTCACACAGTCCGGTTGTTAGTCACAGAGTCCGGTTGTTAGTCACACAGTCCGGTTGTTAGTCACACAGTCCGGTTGTTAGTCACACAGTTCCAGGGTTGGTTAATGAAGGAGAGATTTTAATTCAGATAACAGATTCTAAAGTGATATGGAAAAGGTCAACTCAAAAATGACACAACAATTATCCAATAAAAATAGATTAAATGATACCAAACAAAACAACACAATAGGATGACAACGCCTGGATAGGTATTTTACTCCTTTAAACAGACTAGGGGACATACTGCCATCTTGTGTCATGAGAGTGTACTTGCGCTCATAGGACTGAGCAGACCATTTTTCCTGTGGGGATTTGATGAGCCTACAGCAGTTTCCCAAAGTCGGTCCGGGGCCGTTTTTGTTGTTGCCCTAGCACTACACAGCTGATTCAAATAACCAACTCATCATAAAACTTTGATTATTTGAATCAGCTGTGTAGTGCTAGGGCAAAAAACAAAAACGTGCACGGGGGCAGGACTGACTTTGGGAAAACCTGGCCTACATTACATTTATTTATTTATTTAACCTTTATTTAACTTGGCAAGTCAGTTAAGAACAAATTAATACTTACAATGCCGTCCTACATGAGCTGAATAAGTAGAGAGGCAACATTGACGTCTGTATCTTTGCAAGAGGCCCTTTGGAGAGCATTCAGTAATGTTTCTGTATGCACTGTAATTTACAGTATAATTGTTTGGAATTGTTTGACCGATTTGGATGTTTAGCCTTACTATTCATATTCATATGGTCTTTCCTACACAAAGGTTGTAATATTGTTGTTAATATTGGGGGGCACAGTAACCTTAATACACAGGGCACTATAGGGCTAGACTTAAACACTACACACAAATCAAATGTCGGGGCGGCAGGTAGCCTAGTGGTTAGAGCTATGGGCCAGTAACCGAAAGGTTGCTAGATCGAATCCCTGGCATTTAACCCACTGTTCCTAGGCCATCATTGTAAATAAGAATTTGTTCTTAACTGCCTTGCCTAGTTAAATAAAACATTTAAAAAATTCTGTCAAACATGATCAGTGGCCATGTGATGCGCTATTACCAAGGGTGAGGAGTGGAGAGAGGGAACACATTCTACCTCCTATGGTCAGCACACAACAATCACCAAAAAAGCCAGAGGCTGAGTTTTGTTTTTGATCTTTATTTTTTTTGGTTATTGTTTTTACATCACCATCCATGGGATTTGACACTTTCCATAGAGAGCAAGCATCCTCAAAACCCCACAGCCATCAAGACAAACACCATCACACAGTTTCACTTTCACAATCGGAGGGGGTTAGGTGGAGGGGGGAGACACGGGGTGTAGGGTGGGATTTGAACAGCATTATCAACCTCCAACCTAAAACTCTCAATCTGTGTTTCGCTTACATCACATATTAGCGATGTGAAAAGAAAAACATCCAAACTGACAGAGCAAGAAGAAGGAATGCTTGCATGTGTGTGGGTGCTTTGTCCTGATCTTGTCTACATTCTGATTGTGCCCACATTTCCAGACATGTGTCTACACATGGTATTACCTTGTGTCTGTTATCTGTCCACTGTGTCTGCATTGTGACAAGATTTCCTGGTCCCTTACTTTATGCAAATTATTCCACAGCTATTCTTTCAAAATAAAATGTATTTTACAAACATATTGATGTAATCAGTCAATGCTGCCAACTGTCAATGATTTTAGAGGGAGGAATAATTATTTCAATGGTTTCCCTGTCTAGATCTGTCTACACTTGTAAGATATCCAGACACTTGTCAAAAAATGTGAGCACAATCTGAATGTGTACAAGATCAGGACAAAGCACAAAAATTAGAACCAGGTATAAAAGGGGCTTGTGTGTATACAGTATATTGTGGGGACACGATGGCAGCGCCAGCGTTGACAGCTGGTTTATAATATCTGAGTCAATGCTTTAGGGATGGGTGCTCCACCACAGCGTTGGGTGATTGGTAGATATCTGTGGCCTTGTAGAGGAGCTCTGTGTAATTGCTGTGATGTGAAGCTTGTGGTGCAATCTTAAAGACACAATTCAAGGGCCAACGAATCCTGGGTCAGCAGAGGTATGTGGATCCCACCCAACTAATCAAAAGCTTATATACAGACGGTGACACACTGAAACAGTGTGATTCTGCAGCAGCAGTTCATTTTAGAAAAGCAGGGTAGGGAAGAAAACGTGCGTGTGGAAGGAGTTCTACAGAGTGCATGGCTTCCATACAGCTAGTCTGCCACACACTACATGCTCTTCTAGTAGCACCAGGTCCGGAGGGGTTGCTATGGGCAAATTCCGATCTTACAACCGTTGCCATGACAAACAAAAATCAGGGCCTAGGGTGACTCAAGGGCCTCGTAGTCAAGGCAACAGAGGGCAACAATAGAAGAGCCAGAGAGAGAGAGAGAGAGGTAGAAACGAGCAGACATACTTTGAGTCTCAGGAGGACTCATGCGCTTCTGGCTGACAGATCTTATTTGTGCTTTGGCAGGCCCCTTGCTCCACCCTCCAGTCTATGGGAATAGAGGTATGAATCATTTTAACCCTGCATCCCCCTCCGTTTGAGAGAAATGCATTCCAAAACCAAGCAAGCAAGTGGGAGACTCACGCTGAAAAAATACCAATACATTGGCCAGGGTTTTCCATGGGATGAGAAGAACAACTGGAGAATCTAAAATCTAAAATATTGTTAGTCATCATAGTAAAATAATAATGACAAAAATAATCACAATAATAACCAAAATCTGAATAATGATGACCATAATATCTCAATGAGAATGATAAAAAAGTGAAGAGGCAAAGAGAAAATAAAGAGTTTTTGCTCAGCCATGTAGCCTACTCTTCACATGTGAGGACGGAGACTTATCCCGGCCTTAATCTTACATGCCAGACAGTACAGTTTAGATCATTCAAGGGTTTTTCTTTATTTTTACTATATCCTACATTGTAGAATATTAGTGAAGGCATCAAAATGATGAAATAACACATATGGAATCATGTAGTAACCAAAAAAGTGTTATATTTGAGATTCTTCAAAGTTGCCACCCTTTGCCTTGATGACAGCTTTGCACTCTTGGCATTCTCTCAACCAGCCTCATGAAGTAGTCACCTGGAATGCATTTCAATTAACAGGTGTGCCTTCTTAAAAGTTAATTTGTGGAATTTATTTCCTTCTTAATGAGCCATTAAGATAGCCCTATTTGAGCCATTAAGATAGCCCTATTTGGTAAAAGACCAAGTCCATTTTATGGCAAGAACAGCTCAAATAAGCAAAGAGAAATGACAGTACATCATTACTTTAAGACATGATTGTCAGTAAATCTGGAAAATTTCAAGAACTTTCTTCAAGTTTCTTCAAGTGCAGTCGCAAAAACCATCAAGCGCTATGATGAAACTGACTCTCATGAGAGCCACCGGAAAGGAAAACCCAGAGTTACCTCTGCTGCAGAGGATAAGTTCATTAGAGTTACCAGAAATAAATGCTTCACAGAGTTCAAGTAACAGACATATCTCAACATCAACTATTCAGAGGAGACTGCGTGAATCAGGCCTTCATTGTCGAATTGCTGAAAAGAAACCACTACTAAAGGACACCAATAAGAAGAAGAGACTTTCTCGATTTAGACCCCCACCAGCCCTCGGTAGTGTCTGTATAGGTGTGTGTACATATAATTACTATTCGTACTTTATAATTATTTTCTCTTAGCATGTTACCATAATGTATGTGTATATTTTAAACTAGTGTAGATTATTATTCTGGGGCATGAATGTTTGTGTAGGTATGTGTATGTATGCATATATATATGTATATATTTTTTTTTATATATTCTTTTACATGTATTTTGGGTGTGGTGTGTGTGTGTGTGTATGTATATATATATATAGTGGGGAGAACAAGTATTTGATACACTGCCGATTTTGCAGGTTTTCCTACTTACAAAGCATGTAGAGGTCTGTAATTTTTATCATAGGTACACTTCAACTATGAGAGACGGAATCTAAAACAAAAATCCAGAAAATCACATTGTATGATTTTTAAGTAATTAATTTGCATTTTATTGCATGACATAAGTATTTGATACATCAGAAAAGCAGAACTTAATATTTGGTACAGAAACCTTTGTTTGCAATTACAGAGATCATACGTTTCCTGTAGTTCTTGACTAGGTTTGCACACACTGCAGCAGGGATTTTGGCCCACTCCTCCCTACAGATCTTCTCCAGATCCTTCAGGTTTCGGGGCTGTCGCTGGGCAATACGGACGTTCAGCTCCCTCCAAAGATTTTCTATTGGGTTCAGGTCTGGAGACTGGCTAGGCCACTCCAGGACCTTGAGATGCTTCTTACGGAGCCACTCCTTAGTTGCCATGGCTGTGTGCTTCGTGTCGTTGTCATGCTGGAAGACCCAGCCACGACCCATCTTCAATGCTCTTACTGAGGGAAGGAGGTTGTTGGCCAAGATCTCGCGATACATGGCCCCATCCATCCTCCCCTCAATACGGTGCAGTCGTCCTGTCCCCTTTGCAGAAAAGCATCCCCAAAGAATGATGTTTCCACCTTCATGCTTCACGGTTGGGATGGTGTTCTTGGGGTTGTACTCATACTTCTTCTTCCTCCAAACACGGTGAGTGGAGTTAGACCAAAAAGCTCTATTTTTGTCTCATCAGACCACATGACCTTCTCCCATTCCTCCTCTGGATCATCCAGATGGTCATTGGCAAACTTCAGACAGGCCTGGACATGCACTGGCTTAAGCAGGGGGACCTTGCGTGCGCTGCAGGATTTTAATCCATGACGGCGTAGTGTGTTACTAATGGTTTTCTTTGAGACTGTGGTCCCAGCTCTCTTCAGGTCATTGACCAGGTCCTGCCGTGTAGTTCTGGGCTGATCCCTCACCTTCCTCATGATCATTGATGCCCCACGAGGTGAAATCTTGCATGGAGCCCCAGACCGAGGGTGATTGACCGTCATCTTGAACTTCTTCCATTTTCTAATAATTGCGCCAACAGTTGTTTCCTTCTCACCAAGCTGCTTGCCTATTGTCCTGTAGCCCATCCCAGCCTTGTGCAGGTCTACAATTTTATCCCTGATGTCCTTACACAGCTCTCTGGTCTTGGCCATTGTGGAGAGGTTGGAATCTGTTTGATTGAGTGTGTGGACAGGTGTCTTTTATACAGGTAACGAGTTCAAACAGGTGCAGTTAATACAGGTAATGAGTGGAGAACAGGAGGGCTTCTTAAAGAAAAACTAACAGGTCTGTGAGAGCCGGAATTCTTACTGGTTGGTAGGTGATCAAATACTTATGTCATGCAATAAAATGCAAATTAATTATTTAAAAATCATACAATGTGATTTTCTGGATTTTTGTTTTAGATTCCGTCTCTCACAGTTGAAGTGTACCTATGATAAAAATTACAGACCTCTACATGCTTTGTAAGTAGGAAAACCTGCAAAATCGGCAGTGTATCAAATACTTGTTCTCCCCACTGTATGTGTGTATATGTGTGTATGTATGTATATATATATATATATATAACCTTTTTATTTTTTATTTTATTTTCTGGTTGGGGGTACGTTTAATTTAGAAAAATTCTTGTTTCCTATCTAACCCACAATATGTAAATGTTCTGCTGTCTGTCGGTTGCTGATGGTTCATGTTTAGACCGGCATTGCTTAGCAATATAATCTTGTGCTGCTATATCTTGCTTATCTCAGGGATTGACCCAAGATGACGCTTAAGTGCGCAATATGTTTAAGTTGCAACTTATCCTCTTTAGGTTTATTAGATGTTAATTGAACACTTTACTCGCGGGAGCCTCCTCAGTTCATATGTTAGTAGAAGTTCTAGGATAGTGAGAGGTGAACGTATAGTTGGGATTTTATTTTTGTTTCACCTCTTGTTCGAGGTCGCGCCGTGCTTTTTTGGCATCGGCCAGACAATGTGTTTATTATTTTTATTTTTATATTTTTTTCTCTCCTATTTGTGTATGCCTGTTAAAGGTGGGTTGATCGGGGGGGTAAATGGTGGGGAAAGTAGGGGAACAGGGTGGGAAGTAAAGGTGCTTGTAGGGGGGGGGGGCTGGTTGGACACTGCTCGGGTGTAGGTGCTACATATGCTGATCGTGACGGTTTGGTGCGCTTGCTTACCTTTTTACTGAGTTACATGTTATGCAGGCCACCATAGGAACTACAAATGAGAGGGGGGCGGGGCTCACATTCACTTCCTGGAATGTCAAGGGTTTAAACGAACCAATTAAGAGAGGCAAGGTCCTAGCCCACTTGAAAGCACTCTCGTCTGATATTATATTTTTGCAAGAAACCCATCTGAAAAATAATTCTCATAGCAGACTTAAATGTAGGTGGGTGGGGCAAGTGTATCACTCTAACTTCTCTGCCAAAACGAGAGGCACAGCGATTCTGGTACGGAAAGGAATTCCCTTTCTACATAAAACCACTATTGTGGATAAAGAGGGTCGTTATGTGATCGTAATAGGAGAGATCCACTCTACTTCTGTAACTCTACTAAATATCTATGGGCCAAACATTGATAACCCCTCTTTTTTCAAAAGAGTCCTTGCCCTGATTCCAGATGTCTCCCACACTAACCTGGTCATCGGAGGGGACCTTAACTGTGTGCTAGACCAATACTTGGACAGATCCTCTACCCGGCGAACCCCCACCTCCTATTCAAGTGAATTCTTGAATACCTACATAAAGAATTCTAACTTATTTGATATATGGAGGATCACTAACCCTACGGGTAGGGAATACTCCTTTTACTCTCATGTTCACAATGTTTATACTCGAATTGACTACTTTTTGGTTGATGCTAAACTACTCCCCTATACCTGTAATGTGAGGTATCATGATATTATAATCTCGGACCACAGTCCACTCACCTTCTCCCTGAGATTGGCTGACATCGTACCAAACGAGAGGGTCTGGAGGTTGAATCCTCAGCTCCTCACAGAACCAACATTCTGTGAACATCTTAAAGACCAAATTGCATTTTTCTTTGATACCAACGACAACACAGAGACTTCCCCAACATTATTGTGGGAAACACTGAAGGCTTATTTGAGAGGCTGTATCATCTCCTTTCAGACTACCAGGAGTAGGCAAAACAGGGGAAAATTGGTAGAACTGGAGGGACAAATTCACTTACTGGATAGGGAGAATGCTAGACATCCATCTATGGAGAAACATAAAAAAATTACCTCTTTAAAATTTGAATATAATCAGATTCTCTCAGCTAAAATTGCTAAATCCTTTCTCTACGCCAAGCAAAAATATTTTGAGTTTGGTGACAAACCACACAAATTACTCGCCAGACAACTTCGAAAAAATGTGAGTGACCGAATGATTCACAAAGTAAAATCGACTTCTGGGGAATTAGACTCTTCCCCCAAAGACATCAATGACAGATTCCGACAGTTTTATGAGACTCTATATACATCTAAAGCAGATCCTAACCCCTTAATTATGCAAAACTTTTTGGAGGACTGTAATCTTCCTGCCCTGAACCAGGAAGATTCTAACTTCCTGAATAAGGAAATTTCTCTAGCAGAAATTTGAGAAACAATTAAATCTCTAAAGAGTGGCAAGACCCCGGGCCCAGATGGATACCCTGGTGAATTCTATAAAACATTCAGCAACATGCTCTCTCCCTACCTGCACAAAATGTTGGTTCAGGCCAAGGAGGAGGGAGCTCTCCCGTCTACTTTGGATGAAGCATTCATTACAGTTATACATAAGAAGGGTAAAGATCCGGAAGAGGTAGGGTCATACAGACCAATATCCCTCCTTAATACAGACCAAAAGATTTTAGCAAAAACCCTGGCTAACAGGCTTAGCACTTTAATTGGCAAATTGGTCCACTCGGACCAGACCGGCTTTATCCCGAACAGAAACTCATACTTCAATCTCAGGCGCCTCTTCAACATTATGTATTCTCAGAGGTTAACCAACATGGACCTTGCCGTGATATCTCTTGACGCCGAGAAGGCTTTTGACCAAGTTGAGTGGTCCTATCTGTTCAAAGTCCTACAGAAATGTAATATTGGAGATGGGTTCATAAATTGGATCCAGCTTTTATATAGGAACCCCTGTGCGAGAATACTCACTAACCAATCACTGTCGCCCCGATTTAACCTTTACAGAGGGACAAGGCAGGGTTGTGCGCTGTCGCCTATGCTCTTCGCCCTAATCATTGAACCTCTCGCTCAGGCGATTAGATCTGATCCAGCAATACACGGCTATAATACTAAAGATACTCTAAATAAGATCTCCCTATACGCAGATGACATTCTCCTCTATGTAACAGAACCCCAAGCTAGTATTCCAGCTATTCTTGATGTGATTAATTTGTTTGGTACCTTCTCGGGATACAGAATAAATTGGAACAAGAGTGAATTAATGCCCATACGGTTACAAAACACCTCCTGGCTAGAACATCTTCCAGTTAAGTTATCTTCAGAAAAATTTACCTATCTAGGAATTGTAGTTACCAAACAATACTCCTTACTATTTAAAGAGAATTTCCCCCCTCTGATGCAAAAACTCAAGACAAACATACAATTTTGGAGAACTCTCCCAATTTCCCTGCTCGGAAGAATTAACGCCATTAAAATGGTCTTCCTCCCACAACTACTCTACCTATACCAGAACATCCCAGTATTCATACCTAAATCCTTTCATAAACAACTGGACTCAATTATCAATCCTTTCATCTGGGATTATAAAACACACAGGATAGGTAAAAAACACCTCTGCAAATCCAAGATGGAAGGAGGATTGTCTCTCCCAAATTTTATATTTTATTACTGGGCCGCTAACCTCCGCGCAGTTACGTTTTTGCTGGATGACGCACGTCCGTCACCCAGCTGGCTTAGTATGGAACGTGAGGAGTGTCACCCCTTCTCTATCGGTGCTGTGATTTTGTCGCCTGTCAATCTGGAGAGGTCACTTTATCGTAACAATCCTATTATACATAGCACAGTCCGAATCTGGAAGCAAATCAAAACCCACTTCGAGCTTAGACCAATGTCATTCATGCTCCCTGTTGCCAGGAACCCCTCCTTTGCCCCCTCTAACCTTGATAACACCTTTGAGCAATGGGGAGAGTTGGGGATAAGTACCATAGGGGATTTATATATAGAAGGGACCTTTGCTTCCTTTGAGTTGCTGAGGGAAACTTATAATCTTCCCAGAAGTAACTTCTTCAGATACCTACAAATCAGAGACTATGTTAGAAAACACCTCCCAACATTCGGGAACACTAAGCCTTCCATGTTTGACGGATGCCTAAAAACATCCTCCACCTCAGACAAACTGATATCTCGTTTATATGATGCTTTTCAATCTGTTAGCACACCTTCTACAGATGCCATTAAGGCAAAATGGGAGGAAGAACTAGGGACTGACATCTCAGTGTCAGACTGGGAAGATAGCTTGGAGTACATCCACACCTGCTCCATTAACTCCAGACACCGTCTCATACAATTCAAGGTATTACACAGATTACACTATTCCAAAACCAAACTGCATAGGATATTTCCTGATACATCCCCTATGTGTGATAAATGTCAGGCTGCACAGGGTACACTACTCCACTGCTTTGCCCTATGCTCTAGCTTGTATGGGTACTGGAGTGGAATTTTTAGGATCCTCTCGGAAGTTTTGGAGACTTCAATTGATCCAGACCCGCTTCTGATAATCCTGGGAGTGTCGGATTCCCTAAACGGATTAACCAACCCCCAAAAACAACTCATCTCTTACAGTCTCATTTCGGCCAAAAAATTAATCTTGTTGTTTTGGAAAAAGAGGGAAGCGCCCACTACCAAATTATGGCTCAGCGAATTGGCAAACACTGTACACTTAGAAAGAATTAGATATATTCTGAACAATAAATTATCAACATTTGATCAAATCTGGCAGCCTTTCCTCTACTACTTAGACCATGTGGCGCTGTGAATTTGTACTTTTTAACGCACTCTCAACTGTAATATTTTAATCCACCTTTGGTCAGCGTGTGCTGGCACCGCCACCCGAGCAGTGGGGAGGGTAATAAGGGGTAGGGATAAAGGGGGGGAAGAAGGGGGGGAGGGATAAAGGGGGGGAGGGGTAAGGGGGGACACCTACCCTCTTTCTTTATACCTGTCCATGTTCTGTATGTCTTGTTTTGTAATATTTGTTTTGTACCCGGAACCCTGGGTCTTTTTGTTTCTGTCTGCTATTTTATGTATAGATAAGAACTGTATACCTGGCTTTTATACCGATACACCATTCTTGTATGTGTTCAATAAAAAATATTTGAACGAAGAAGAAGAGACTTGCTTTGGCCAAGAAACACGAGCAATGAACATTAGACTGGTGGACATCTGTCCTTTGGGCTGATGAGTATAAATGTGAGATTTTTGGTTCCAACTGCCATGTCTTTGTGAGACGCAGAGTAGGTGAACAGATGATCTCCGCATGTGTGGTTCCCACCGTGAAGCATGGAAGAGGAGGTGTGATGGTGTGGGGGTGCTTTGCTGGTGACACTGTCTGTGATTTATTTAGAATTCAAGGCACACTTAACCAGCATGGCTACCAAAGCATTCTGCAGTGATATGCCATCCCATCTGGTTTGCACATAGTGGGACTATCATTTGTTTTTCAACAGGACAATGACCCAACCCACCTCCAGGCTGTGTAAGGGCTATTTGACCAATAAGGAGAGTGATGGAGTGCTGCATCAGATGACCTGGCCTCCACAATCACCCGACCTCAACCCAATTGAGATGGTTTGGGATGAGTTGAACCGCAGAGTAAAGGAAAAGCAGCCAACAAGTGCTCAGCATATGTGGGAACTCCTTCAAGACTGTTGAAAAAGCATTCCAGGTGAAGCTGGTTGAGAGAATGCTAAGTGTGTGCAAAACTTTCAAGAAGGCAAAGGGTGGCTACTTTGAAGAATCTCAAATATAAAATATATTTTGATTTGTTTTACACTTTTTTGGTTACTACATGATTCCATATGTGTTATTTTATAGTTTTGATGTCTTCACTATTATTCTACAATGTCCAAGCTTTTGACTGGTACTGTATGCATATGCACAATTCTGAGATATAGTCATCTGGCTGCATTAGATCATCCAAACGCTGACTGGAGTGACCCTTTCACCTGAGTGATTGAACACTAACAAGCAGACCTTCCTCCCATCCCTGTCTAATCTCATTCCCTGTAGGCAGTCACACTGAAGTGTCAAACTTTCATTTCCCTGCTATGGATTCCTTAAACACAGATAACATTACTACCCTGAAAAAGACTCTACCTTCTAAGGGCTTCCTATGAGACCTTAACACAGCCAGGAAAACCAAGGGTCCAAGCCACAGCACAGTGCTGGAAGGACATACAGACACCACTTGTTCTGTGAGTGCATGCGTGCGAGTGTGTGTGTGTCTGTCACAGTGTGAGTGTGTGTGTCTGTCACAGTGTAGGTGAGTGTGTCTGTCACGGTGTGGGTGAGTGTGTCTGTAACGGTATGTGTGTCTGTCACGGTGTGAGTGGGTGTGTCTGTAACAGTGTGAGTGTGTGTGTCTGTCACAGTGTGAGTGAGTGTGTCTGTAACAGTGTGAGTGTGTGTGTCTGTCACAATGTGGGTGAGTGTGTCTGTCACGGTGTGGGTGAGTGTGTCTGTAACAGTGTGAGTGAGTGTGTTGCTCTGTGTTGAGTCATGGAGAGGAAAATGCGAACACTGAAAGAACAGCGACTTTTAGGCCAGGATCTCGCTGACATGCGAGTGAAGGTAGAAAACAGCTGCAGACTACTTTGCCTTAATGAAAACCAGACCATGCAAAACAAAGGGCCATTACCAGCACTCCAGGTCTGAGACCCAACACTTAACACTGCACATTAGTTAGATATGCATTACTCCAGGTCTACTTTCAAGCTCAAATGAATAGTGTTCAGCCTCAGGCCACAGCTTACAGAATGACACTAAATATAACAACAGTTAAAAACTAAAACATTAGAACATATTAAGTAAGCATTGTTGTTTTTAAAGGAGCACTATCAGTGGAATACGAAATAACAAAAATCTGGCACCTTTGTATCAGTTAACATCAGCTATTTTACATTTTTATCTTACATCCTTCTCTTACCATAATAAGAATAATACAAAATCGAACTATCAGTACAACTTCTGTGGGTTCAGGCACATAAAGAGTTAAAAAGGAAAAGGGGGAGTGCATGAATTAAAAAGAGGAGGCCGGGAGCAGAAAGAAGACCAGTCTTCTGAATGCACTGTTTGGTACTGGGACATTCTAGAACAGAGGGAGGGATGCTGCCTGCAACACTGTCAATTAAATGGTGTATGAATCTCAAAGATCCCATTACAGTGATAGATTACAATCCCCTTCAGGCGAGGTATATGGTCACATACTGTACTATAGCGTAGCTGAGAGGGTGAGTTGAATGAGGCTATGAAAAATTGGGCATTCCCTAGTATTCTGACAAATCTTCCTTCCTTCGCAGCCGCCCGGTTACACTCCTCCCAACATCCTAAAATTGAGTCACATCTCCTCTCATGGGCCGTTAAGTTCCATGACGGCCTCTCCCTGGGAGACAGCGCTCTATCCACCGCCCGCCAAAACTCCTCCTAATCTACTGGACTTTCCTGGCTCACCAGCAGCTTCTAAATATGGACCATGTTTTTTCATTCCATTTATTCCTTCAAACAAATCTTCTGGTGGGATGACATGAGATGAGCACCCGTGAGAAGTTCCTTTAAGGTTTTCAACAGTGGTTCAGCTTACTACTAATCTCATGGCTCATCCCGTAACCTGAGGACGAGGATAGCATACTACCAGCTTTAAACAATAACAATGGACAAGTCAATAAATTGTGTTGATCGTAGCCAGTGCTGTACTGATCTTAACAGTGTGGGAGATGACAAGCACAGTGGAGGGCAAGGCTGTATAAACAGTAGAGAACAAACACAAACCAGTGAAAAGAGGAAAAGATCAATATTGAGGAAGGCATAAGCAACTTATCTCTTCCATGTTTGTTCACTACATAATGTTAGCGCAACTAATCTGATGTAGAACATGTTACCCATGTGTCTCCATACTTCATTTACACTACATTGAAAATGAAAAAAGACGAACGGAAACAGATTGGACTTCCTCCGTGCAAATGCGACATGCACTGTCTTGACTAAACTAAATGATACATGGCAGGAAGAAAGTACAGGGAGAACACTAAATAATAGAGTCAAAAGTGCTCAAATAAGGGCTGTTGTTTTCGTCTCTTTTTTCTTCAAATGAGGCAAATCTTTTTTATAGGCGTCTCCTTTATAGTGGGGTGTCGGGGGAGAGAGAGTGGGGGAGAGATGTAGTGAGCGGCAGATGGGGGAGAGAGATTGAGGAGGGGAGAATTGGTTTGGCTCCTGGTGGAATGGCCCCTAGTCCCTGATGCCCCTCTCCTCAAGCCCTCGTTTCCCCTGGTGGCCAATGGGAGGGGTTAACCCAGGCTGGTGATGTTGGCCCTGCCACCAGGTGGCTCCACAATGCGCTGGGTGTTACGCCGAGGAAGGTTGTCATCAACTTGAGCACCTACAAGTACAGAAGAGGAGGAAGTCAATATCACTGTATTATGACATTTTCATTGTTATGAACATATCATAGTTTATCATCAAAACTATGATAGGTATAGGCCTCCCGGGTGGTGCAGTGGTCTAAGGCACTGCATCGGCAGTGCTAGCTGTGCCACCAGAGACTCTGGGTTCGAGCCCAGGCTCTGTTGCAGCCGGCCGCGACCGGGAGGCCCATGGGGCAGCGCACAATTGGCCTAGCGTCGTCCGGGTTAGGGAGGGTTTGGCCGGCAGGTATATCCTTGTCTCATCGCGCACTAGCGACTCCTGTGGCGGGCCGAGAGCAGTGCACGCTGACCAGGTCGCTAGGTGTACAATGTTTCCTCCGACACATTGGTGCGGCTGGCTTCCGGGTTGGATGCGCGCTGTGTTAAGAAGCAGTGCGGCCTGGTTGGGTTGTGTTTCGGAGGACGCATGGCTCTCGACCTTCGCCTCTCCCGAGTCCGTACGGGAGTTGTAGCAATGAGACAAGACAGTAACTACTAACAATTGGATACCACGAAATTGGGGAGAAAAAGGGGGTAACAAACTATGATAGGTATAATGTCAGATATCTCTAGTGAATGGATTCATGGATCCTCACCAGATAGGCTGAACCCTGACTGGTGCAGGTTGCGGACAGGCTGGGCGCCGGCTACTGCCTGCTTGGCTGGAGAGGTCTTGGCAGAGGAGGCAGGAGTCATAGTTTTGGGTGTGACTGACACCTCACAGACAGGCCCGTCATAAAGCCCCCGGGGAACACCCCTTAGCTCAGCCAGCTGGAGAACAGGGAGGAGGCAGAATCAAGAGTCAAGATCAAACAACCCGAACCTACTGCATGGGTTAAACCCCCGAAAAAACACCATGACTAAAACTTAAGTTGATCTCAGATCGATTGTCTGCAGGGAGAAATTAACTTCCCCCTTCATGTAAATTAACTTCCCCTTTCACGTAAATTAACTTACCCTTTCATGTAAATTAACTTACCCTTTCATGTAAATGAACTTACCCTTTCATGTAAATTTACCTCCCCTTTCATGTAAATTAACCTCCCCTTTCTAGTAAATTAACTTCCCCTGTCAAAACTGCGAGTTTGACCAGCTCCGGTCCTTTTCAATTTGATAAAAAAAAAAAAAATATATATATATATATATATATATATACACCTTAAAAAATATATAATAACTACTGTACAACCAAAAAATCTATATGATGGAAATCCGTTGCAGTGACAGAAATTTTACCCTGCTACTTATAGTGGAACGCAACATCCAACTTGTCAGCAAATACCCTCATCTTATCATGAGTCAACAACTTAACATGATACAGGGTATTTGAAAAGGGAACCCACTCCCTTGGAAATAAAACACATCAATGCAAAAGACAGCACACCACGATGACACAGTTCCAAAACAGTGCCTTACCCTGCTGCGGGCCTTTATCCTCTTGTAGACGTAGTCAGAGAAGGGCTTCCGGCCCACGAAGCGGCCACACCCCTCGGTGGTATGGAGGTTCCCCTCCTCCAGGACGATCTTACCCTGGCTGATCACTACCAGGGGGGCGCCACGCACCTCCACACCCTCAAAGATGTTGTACTCCACATTCTGGAAGAGCGACAGGGGGAGAGAGGAGAGGTAGAATGTAGTACAAAAGATTATTTTTCTTATGATTTGTGTGAGTTGATTGGTTTTAGTACTAGTGTGGTGGACCTCCCTCCTCCTCCATCCTTTGCCAGTGAGCTGCTGTTTTATAGTGGGCCAATGTTCAAATCATTAAGTGTCCCCTATGGGTTTTGCAAAGGTTAGATAAATGGCAATTGAAAACCCTCCTGAGATAGCATCATTGATCATCACAGACCATTGATTTAGCCAGGCAGCGAGGAGCAGAGTTACCAGGCACTTACAAGGATGGTGTGGGCAGTGGAGAGCAGTGTGGAGTGTGACCACCCTCGTAAAAACTACTGGCTGACTAGGAGTGAGGTCATGGCAATTTAGTGGGCTCCACAGGGCTTAGAAAAAGCATGAGATCACCAAGAGGCTGGACCACCCAACCCACACACACTATGTCTCTCTGAATTACCAATTTTCCCCATGTACATTAGTCCATTTCTTTACCAAATGGAAAGAAAGAAACCATAGAACACAGAGAGGTAGAGCAATTAGATTGCAAAAGCACACACACGCACATACACACGCACGCACACTGTGATTTGGCAGCTAACAATCAGAAATGACATGTTCCCGTACTCTGGCAGAGTTTGGGGGTGACATAACTCCTCTGAGTTACCATAAGGCCCACGCCCTAGAGCTGGGGAACCCAACCAATCATATGTGGTCAGGAGTTAGATGACCATAAAAATACCAATATGGTAATTTCATAGAACCATTGCAATTTAACCTCAAGTTCACTTGAATGTTCAAAGTTTAACTATTTAATTTTGGGCAGTTTCCCAAAGATGAATCTGTGGTGTAATACCACATGTGTAATACCATATGGCTGGATATAGTAGATTGCGCTTTTCTGAAGGTATAATATTTGTGCGTAGTGCGTGTGACTGACTGACCGAGTTGTGGCTCTTGGCTGAGATGATCTTGGTGACGTCTGGGTCCCAGAGTACCAGGTCGGCGTCAGAGCCCACAGCGATGCGGCCCTTACGGGGGTACAGGTTGAAGATCTTAGCAGCGTTGGTGCTGGTGACCGCCACAAACTGGTTCTCATCCATTTTACCTGTCACCTGAATGAGCCAGGGGAACACAGAGAATGGGGCAGTTCACTGTGCAAATTCACACAATGCATACAAATTCTATACATGATGTACACTGTAGGTTCTACTGTATATACTATGAACTGTATATGAGTATACTGTATGTTCTATATATATAACATGTAGTCTCTCACCACACACTTGTCCCAGATGAGGGACAGTCTCTCCTCAGTGCCGTTGGTACCCTCGGGGATGAGGGTGAAGTCGTCTTTGCCCACGGCGCGCTGGGCAGTGTTGAAGGTGCAGTGGGCACTGCCAGTCACCTGAAGGTCTCCACTGGAGAGGAAGGCACAGGACAAGAGATTAGACTGTGCCACCTGGACTCTGAGTGGGATGATTGTCCTACTTGATATTGTCACCATGATAACAGTTTACACCATATGAATATGGATATTTGTCCATATGGCCCAATCCAGTGTAATGGTGCTGAGTTAGTGTTCTCACCAGGAGAGCAGGGAGCTGAGATAGTCGGGCGTGGTCGGGTCTGGGCTGAGGGGCGGGGACGTGATGAAGGCGGCGGCCTTGGCCCAGTTCTTGCTCCAATAGTGTGAGCCGTCTGTGCCCAGGCTGGCAGTGATTGGCTCCCCGTACACCACAGTGCCTGCAAGGCCAATCAGAAACATCATGTGATTACAAATATGAATGATGTTATTGACCTATTATCTCCCTTCTTTTGGCTCACACATGCATCTTCCCTTCACCTTTCTGTATGTTTGTACCCTAGCAACAGCCTAGCAACAGTCTCTCACCCTTCTTCCTGGCCTGAGCGATGACATCAGCAGCACTCTTGCTCATCACCTTAGTGATATAGAGGGGACAGTTGGTCTGATTGGCTACTGTCACAGAACGATTGACAGCCTCTGCCTCCACCTGAAAGACACACCCAGGGTTCAGAGGTCAAGGTGACCATGCAAGGACGCATTTTGAAAATATAAAGGGAAGATAAAAACAGAGAGGTAAAGAACTTTGAGGTCAAATGCAGATGCATTATACCTCTTCAGGACGGCTCAAGACGTGTCCCTCAGGTCCAGTGATGCCCTGCTCCAGGATACGACGCTGCTCCTGAATGGACAGAACAGGCACGCTTTAAAAATGTCCAGTGTTAGATATTTTAGATCGGGTTTTGATAGTCCAGTAAATGGTGTATTGTTAGCTGGGCTTTGGCGGTATACTGTATATACCATATAACGGGGTCTTTGGGAATAGCCACGGGATGGTTTTTCCATACCGTCAATACTGTTGAAAGCCAGTCACCTGTTTGTTTGTAAATAGCACAACGGGATAAAGTGGGTGCAGGTGAGCCCAGCTGTGTAGTCCGGCTGTGTAGTCCGGCTGTGTATTGACAGGGGTCGCGTATTATTTTGAAAGTCAACAGTGTTTTTGTTGTTCAATAGAGTGATCAGGGACGTGCAACTATAGTTTTCCTTCACAAAAAATACATTAGTGCAACACATTCGGCAGAAAATAGCTTAATTTTCATCAGATGACAACACAAGTGCAAAGCTATTTGGCTGGCAGCCACACAAGTAAATAAGCTTACAATGAAAAAACAAGTTATGTTTTGCAAAAACAATGCATGGCCATTATACTTCTAATGTTTATCATAGAAAGAATGTAGCCAGGTACATTTGCTAATGTTTTGCTTGAAGTGAAACTTGGCTACACAGAGAAAAGTAGCTGCACATCAGTCAGTGCTGTCTGGTGATAGAATGCCTGTTTGTGAATTCTCATCCGAGTAGAGAAGTGAAACTAAAGCACAACATTTGTCAGATGCCGAGCAGAAATTACAATAAGAAGCATTTTAGATGTGCGCTTACAAAACGCAGCAAGATATTTATTCTGTTTTATATCTTCTTTCTGCGTGAAAAATGCTAAATTCTGAGTTAACGCGACCCCTAAGTTTAACTTGCTAGTTATCTAAGTAAGTGGCTGAATTAATAAGGTGACGGGGCATCATGGGTCCTCTTGTTAGCTTCCTGCCATGTTTGAGAAGTCAAAGTCCTTTGGATGAGTTATCTGTACAGCTGCCAGTGCTATCTTGATTTCCTTGCATTTTTTTTATCCTCTCCGTTTGCTCCCCCCCCTTCTCTGAGCAGAGCAGGCAGGCCCGTTGCCCAAGCAACTCCAGACTCCACAGACAGTGTGTACACAAGTACAGTTTGTCCTTTAGACAAGCATGCGTCAAAACTTTGTTCATTTTGTGGCAAATGTCCAAACTTACCAAAAATTACATATATATATATGAGCTGGCCAGCAGGGAGCTACAAGGAAAGAGCAGGACCTTAGTCAGCTCCAGAGGGCTACAGAGGCCGAGGTGAGTCAGCACCATGGACAGCTCTACAGGCACCGACTGGGGCTGGTGATTCAACACCCATACTACCCAGTCCAGGTGCTGCAACCAATTGGACCTGGAATTGGTCCCACCGTTCCCTCGTTACCCCAAATGGGTATAAGTAGAGGTGCAGTCACTCGGACTCTTGGGTAGATAGGCAGAGGGTACTCCTAGACCCTAGAAGAACAGCAGTGAGTATGATAAGCACCTCGATCAGATGACAAAGAAGATACTAGGTAATGTTTGACTCAACTTTCTCTCTTCCTTTTCTTTGGGCCCAAAGCAAGAGGACCCATTCCCAGACACAACGACTCCCGGCGCAAGTATTGAAACCCCAGACTCATCACTCTCACTCTCTTTTTTGTTCATATGGACGCTTTAAGCACCAGCTGTCAGAGCAGCTCACAGATCAATGCACATAGCTCATCTGTAAATAGCCCATCCAATCTACCTCATCCCAATACTGTATTTATTTATCTTGCTCATTTGCACCCCAGTATCTCAACTTGCACATTCATCTTCTGCACATCCTACCATTCCAGTGTTTAATTGCTATATTGTCATTAATTTACCACCATAGCCTATTTATTGCCTTACCTCCCTTATCCTACCTCATTTGCACATGGTGTATATAGATTTTTCTACTGTATTATTGATTGTATGTTTGTTTATTCCATGTGTAACTCTGTGTTGTTGTATGTGTCGAACTGCTTTGCTTTATCTTGGCCAGGTCGCAGTTGCAAATGAGAACTTGTTCTCAACTAGCCTACCTGGTTAAATAAAGGTTAAATAAAAAAAATAAAAAAATAAATGAACACAGGCGGTCCGAGGAACAGCCACACTGGACACAGTGACCCGTTACATGAGAAGCCTTTCAGTTGTATTTCTCCAACCTTTATTAAAAATCAACTTTTGTTTAAGCACCGCAAAACCGACTCTCGCTGTCTTATTTATTGTGTGTTTCACCTCTGACTCCCCTGGGCTGCCACAATTTGCACAATGTCTCTCGTTCACATTCGCTTGTAAATGTCCAAACTTACCAAAAATTACATATATATATATACATGAGCTGGATTGACTGTCTTTGCAAATTGCTTATTTTCGTTTTCGCTCGTTAGCATATTTAGCTAGCAACCCCCTTGGAAAGTCGTTACTACTTGTGCTAATTTTGTTAGCATTCTGTGTTTTTTTGGCGCCCCCTTGTGTACTAAGCCGGCAATACTGAGAAGGTCGGTATGACAATATCAAATCAAATCAAAGTTTATTTGTCACGTGCGCCGAAAACAACAGGTGTAGACCTTACAGTGAAATGCTTACTTACAGGCTCTAACCAACAGCTCAAAAAAGGAACAATAGGTAAGTAAAGAAATAAAAACAACAGTAAAAAAAATAATAAGTGAAAGTGAAAAATAACAGTAGCGAGGCTATATACAGGCACCGGTTAGTCGTGCTGATTGAGGTAGTATGTACAATGTGATATGGTTAAAGTGACTATGCATATATGATAAACAGAGAGTAGCAGTAGGGTAAAAGAGGGGTTGGCGGGTGGCGGGTGGCGGGACACAGTGCAGATAGCCCAGTTAGCCAATGTGCGGGGGCACTGGTTGGTCGGGCCAATTGAGGTAGTATGTACATGAATGTATAGTTAAAGTGACTATGCATATATGATAAACAGAAAGTAGCAGCAGCGTAAAAGAGGGGTTGGGGGGGGCACACAATGCAAATAGTCCGGGTAACAATTTGATTACCTGTTCAGGAGTCTTATGGCTTTGGAGTAAAAACTGTTGAGAAGCCTTTTTGTCCTAGACTTGGCACTCCGTTACCGCTTGCCATGCAGTACCTCCCTAAGTTTGCCTTACTCACCGCTTTAGCACACTCTGCCAACCCTGATGTCCTTGCCGTGTCCGAATCCTGGCTTAGGAAGGCCACCAAAAATTCTGAGATTTCCATACCCAACTATAACACTTTCCGTCAAGATAGAACTGCCAAAGGGGGAGGAGTTGCAATCTACTGCAGAGATAGCCTGCAAAGTTCTGTCATACTTTCCAGGTCTATGCCCAAACAGTTCGAACTTCTAATTTTAAAAATTAATCTCTCCAGAAATAAGTCTCTCACTGTTGCCGCCTGCTACCGACCCCCCTCAGCTCCCAGCTGTGCCCTGGACACCATCTGTGAATTGATCGCTCCCCATCTAGCTTCAGAGTTTGTTCTGTTAGGTGACCTAAACTGGGATATGCTTAACACCCCGGCAGTCCTACAATCCAAGCTTGATGCCCTCAATCTCACACAAATCATCAAGGAACCCACCAGGTACAACCCTAAATCCGTAAACATGGGCACCCTAATAGACATTATCCTGACCAACCTGCCCTCCAAATACACCTCTGCTGTCTTCAATCAAGATCTCAGTGATCACTGCCTCATTGCCTGTATCCGCCACGGGTCCGCGGTCAAACGACCACCCCTCATCACTGTCAAACGCTCCCTAAAACACTTCTGCGAGCAGGCCTTTCTAATCGACCTGGCCCGGGTTCCCTGGAAGGATATTGACCTCATCCCGTCAGTTGAGGATGCCTGGTCATTCTTTAAATGTTACTTCCTCACCATATTAGACAAGCATGCTCCGTTCAAAAAATGCAGAACCAAGAACAGATATAGCCCCTGGTTCACTCCAGACCTGACTGCCCTCGACCAGCACAAAAACATCCTGTGGCGAACTGCAATAGCATTGAAGAGCCCCCGCGATATGCAACTGTTCAGGGAAGTCAGGAACCAATACACGCAGTCAGTCAGGAAAGCAAAGGCCAGCTTTTTCAAGCAGAAATTTGCATCCTGTAGCTCTAACTCCAAAAAGTTCTGGGATACTGTAAAGTCCATGGAGAACAAGAGCACCTCCTCCCAGCTGCCCACTGCACTGAGGCTAGGTAACACGGTCACCACCGATAAATCCGTGATAATCGAAGACTTCAACAAGCATTTCTCAATGGCTGGCCATGCCTTCCTCCTGGCGACTCCAACCTTGGCCAACAGCCCCGCCCCCTCCGCTGCTACTCGCCCAAGCCTCCCCAGCTTCTCCTTTACCCAAATCCAGATAGCAGATGTTCTGAAAGAGCTGGAAAACCTGGACCCATACAAATCAGCTGGGCTTGACAATCTGGACCCCCTATTTCTGAAACTGTCCGCCGCCATTGTCGCACCCCCTATCACCAGCCTGTTCAACCTCTCCTTCGTATCATCTGAGATCCCCAAGGATTGGAAAGCTGCCGCGGTCATCCCCCTCTTCAAAGGGGGAGACACCCTGGACCCAAACTGTTACAGACCTATATCCATCCTGCCCTGCCTATCTAAGGTCTTCGAAAGCCAAGTCAACAAACAGATCACTGACCATCTCGAATCCCACCGTACCTTCTCCGCTGTGCAATCCGGTTTCCGAGCCGGTCATGGGTGCACCTCAGCCACGCTCAAGGTACTAAACGATATCATAACCGCCATCGATAAAAGACATTACTGTGCAGCCGTCTTCATCGACCTGGCCAAGGCTTTCGACTCTGTCAATCACCATATTCTTATCGGCAGACTCAGTAGCCTCGGTTTTTCTAATGACTGCCTTGCCTGGTTCACCAACTACTTTGCAGACAGAGTTCAGTGTGTCAAATCGGAGGGCATGTTGTCCGGTCCTCTGGCAGTCTCTATGGGGGTACCACAGGGTTCAATTCTCGGGCCGACTCTTTTCTCTGTATACATCAATGATGTTGCTCTTGCTGCGGGCGATTCCCTGATCCACCTCTACGCAGACGACACCATTCTATATACTTCCGGCCCTTCCTTGGACACTGTACTATCTAACCTCCAAACGAGCTTCAATGCCATACAACACTCCTTCCGTGGCCTCCAACTGCTCTTAAACGCTAGTAAAACCAAATGCATGCTTTTCAACCGTTCGCTGCCTGCACCCGCACGCCCGACTAGCATCACCACCCTGGACGGTTCCGACCTAGAATATGTGGACATCTATAAGTACCTAGGTGTCTGGCTAGACTGCAAACTCTCCTTCCAGACTCATATCAAACATCTCCAATCCAAAATCAAAGCAAGAATCGGCTTTCTATTCCGCAACAAAGCCTCCTTCACTCACGCCGCCAAACTTACCCAAGTAAAACTGACTATCCTACCGATCCTCGACTTCGGCGATGTCATCTACAAAATAGCTTCCAATACTCTACTCAGCAAACTGGATGCAGTTTATCACAGTGCCATTCGTTTTGTTACTAAAGCACCTTATACGACCCACCACTGCGACCTGTATGCCCTAGTCGGCTGGCCCTCGCTACATGTTCGTCGTCAGACCCACTGGCTCCAGGTCATCTACAAGGCTATGCTAGGTAAAGTGCCGCCTTATCTCAGTTCACTGGTCACGATGGCTACACCCACCTGCAACACGCGCTCCAGCAGGTGTATCTCACTGATCATCCCTAAAGCCAAAACCTCATTTGGACGCCTTTCCTTCCAGTTCTCTGCTGCCTGCGACTGGAACGAATTGCAAAAATCTCTGAAGTTGGAGACTTTTATCTCCCTCAACAACTTTAAAAATCTGCTATCCGAGCAGCTAACCGATCGCTGCAGCTGTACATAGTCCATCTGTAAACTACCCACCCAATTTACCTACCTCACCCCCCATACTGCTTTTATTTATTTACTTTTCTGCTCTTTTGCACACCAGTATCTCTTCTTGCACATGATCATCTGATGATTTATCACTCCAGTGTTAATCTGCTAAATTGTAATTATTCGATTTATTGCCTACCTCATGCCTTTTGCACACATTGTATATAGATTCTCTTTTTTTTTTTCTACCATGTTATTGACTTGTTTATTGTTTACTCCATGTGTAACTCTGTGTTGTCTGTTCACACTGCTATGCTTTATCTTGGCCAGGTCGCAGTTGCAAATGAGAACTTGTTCTCAACTAGCCTACCTGGTTAAATAAAGGTGAAATAAAAAAAAATAAAATAAAAGTAGTAGAGAGAACAGTCTATGACTGGGGTGGCTGGGGACTTTGACAATTTTTAGGGCCTTCCTCTGACACCACCTGGTATAGAGGTCCTGGCTGGCAGGCAGCTTAGCCCCAGTGATGTACTGGGCTGTACGCACTACCCTCTGTAGTGCCTTGCGGTCGGAGGCCAAGCAATTGCCGTACCAGGCAATAATGCAACCAGTCAGGATGCTCTCGATGTTGCAGCTGTAGAACCTTTTGAGGATCGGAGGACCCATGCCAAATCTTTTAGGTTTCCTGAGGGGGAATAGGCTTTGTCGTGCCCTCTTCACGACTCTCTTGGTGTGTTTGGACCATTCTAGTTTGTTGGTGATGTGGACACCAAGGTACGTGAAGTTCTCAACCTGCTCCAATACAGCCCTGTTGATGAGAATGGGGGCATGCTGAGGTCCACCTTTTCCTGTAGTCCACAATCATCTCCTTAGACTTAGTTACGTTGAGAGGTAGGTTGTTCTTCTGGCACCACCCGGCCAGGTCTCTGACCTCCTCCTTATAGGCTGTCTCGTCATTGTTGGTGATCAGGCCTACCACTGTTGTGTCGTCTGCAAACGTAATGATGGTGTTGGAGTCGTGCCTGGCCATGCAGTCATGGGTGAACAGGGAGTACAGGAGGGGACTGAGCACGCACCCCTGAGGGGCTCCAGTGTTGAGGATCAGCGTGGCAGATGTGTTTCCACTTACCCTCACCACCTGGAAGTCCAGGATCCAGGAAGTCCAGGATCCAGTTGCAGAGGGAGGTGTTTAGTCCCAGGATCCTTAGCTTAGTGATGAGCTTTGAGGGTACTATGGGGTTGAACGCTGAGCTGTAGTCAATGAATAGCATTCTCATATAGGTGTTCCTTTTTTCCAGGTGAGAAAGGGCAGTGTGGAGTGCAATAGAGATTGCATCATCTGTGGATCTGTTGGGGCGGTATGCAAATTAGAGTGGGTCTAGGGTTTCTGGGATAATGGTGTTGATGTGAGCGATTACCAGCCTTTCAAAGCACTTCATGGCTACGGACGTGAGTGCTACGGGTCTGTAGTCATTTAGGCAGGTTGCCTTCATGTTCTCGGGCACAGGGACTATGGTGGTCTTCTTGAAACATGTTGGTATTACAGACTCAATCAGGGACATGTTGAAAATGTCAGTGAAGACACCTGCCAGTTAGTCACCACATGCCCGGAGCACACGTCCTGGTAATCAGTCTGGCCCCGCAGCCTTGTGAATTTTGACCTGTTTAAAGGTCTTACTCACGTCGGCTACGGAGGGCGTGATCACACAGTCGTCCGGAACAGCTGATGCTCTCATTTATGCCTCAGTGTTGCTTGCCTCGAAGCGAGCATAGAAGTGATTTAGCTCGTCGCAGGGCATAGCAGGATTTCTTATAGGCTTCTGGGTTAGAGTCCCGCACCTTGAAAGCGGCAGCTCTACCCTTTAGCTCAGTGCGAATGTTGCCTGTAATCCATGGCTTCTGGTTGGGGTATGTACAGTCACTGTGGGGACGAGGTCATCGATGCACTTATTGATAAAGCCAGTGACTGATGTGGTGTACTCCTCAATGCCATCGGAAGAATCCCAGAACATGTTCCAGTCTGTGATAGCAGAACAGTCCTGTAGTTTAGCATCTGCTTCATCTGACCACTTTTTTATAGACCGAGTCACTGTTGCGTCCTGCTTTAATTTTTGCTTGTAAGCAGGAATCAGGAGGATATAATTGTGGTCGGATTTACCAAATGGAGGGCGAGAGAGAGCTTTGTACGCGTCTCTGTGTGTGGAGTACAGGTGATCTAGAATTGTTTTTCCTCTGGTTGCACATTTAACATGTTGATAGAAATTAGGTAGAACTGATTTAAGTTTCCCTGCATTAAAGTCTCCGGCCACTAGGAGCGCCGCCTCTGGGTGAGCGGTTTCCTGTTTGCTTATTTCCTTATACAGCTGACTGAGTGCGGTCTTAGTGCCAGCATCTGTCTGTGGTGGTAAATAAACAGCCACAAAAAGTATAGCTGAAAACTCTCTAGGCAAATAGTGTGGTCTGAATTTTATCACAAGATACTCTACTTCAGGCGAGCAAAATCTAGAGACTTCCTTAGATTTTGTGCACTGGCTGTTGTTTACGAATATGCACAGACCGTCCCCCCTCGTCTTACCGGAGTGTGCTGTTCTATCTTGCCGGTGCAGCGTATATCCTGCTAGCTGAATATCCATGTCATCATTCAGCCACGATTCCGTGAAACACAAGATATTACAGTTTTTGATGTTGGTAGGATATTCGTGATCGTACCTCGTCTAATTTATTGTCCAATGATTGCACGTTGGCGAGTAATATTGACGGTAACGGCAGCTTTCCCACTCGCCTTTTGCGAATCCTTACGAGGCACCCCGCTCTGTGTCCTCTATACCTGCGTCTCTTCCTCTTGCCAATAACTGGGATGTTGGCCTTGTCGGGTGTTCGGAGAATGTCCTGTGCGTCCTGCTTGTTGAAGAAAAGATATCTGTCTAATCCGAGGTGAGTGATCGCTGTCCTGATATCCAGAAGCTCTTTTTTTGCCGTAAGATACGGTTGCAGAAACATTATGTACAAAATAAGTTACAAATAACGCAAAAAAAAAACATAGCACAATCGGTTGGGCGCCTGTAAAACTGCTGCCATTTCTTCCGGCGCCATTTTAGAAAGAGAAAACCGCCTTACCCCATTAGCCTCAGGTCTTACCTCAGCCACAATGTCTCCATTCTCAGCATGGACCTGAGCGATGGCCCCCAGGTCCCGGATCACACTGAACACCTCATAGACCTACAGGAAATAACCATGTCAGCAGCCTGAGACAACCACAGATGGGTCATAGAACAGACAAGGTAAAGTTAATTGAGGATACTCTGATAGCTGAGCAAAGTGAACAATAACGCCAATTTCACACCATGCAAAACTCACTCTGAAGGTCTCAAATACAACAGTGGTAGAGGGGAACCTGTTACTGATGTATGAGCGATGTGTGAGTCTTGTATGAGTCATCTCCCAAAAGCCAGAAATATAATACCATAGGTTGCCTTGGGAGACCTGCACAAAATAGAATGAAACGCTCTGGCCAAGCAGCCTGAACGCATTCCTCACACAGGTGCAAAGACCAACGTGGGCCGTTTTCAAAGGAGCCTCCAGTCCAAGATGAATCTGTTTTACCATGAGTCAGACACAAAGACTTGGACTGGTGCATTCTTTCATCATCCCTTACTCCCACTGGAGACACACACAATTAATGCCTCAACCTCCCCCACCCTCCCTCCTCAACTCAGCCCAGAGCAGGCCATGGGATATGCTGGGTGGGAAGGGCTGGAGACCTACAGTATATAAAGTCTTACAGTGCATGTAATTAAGCATTCAGCATGATTTTGTCCCATAACTTTTAACAGTACAGTTAATGCGGTGCGAAAAGAGGTGAATTCCTTTCATACTTTTTTCTTAAAGATTATTTTAACCATTCATGTCCTTTGTGGCGGTAGCAATCGATGTGTGTTTCCTGTAAGACAAACAGGGGGCCAACGTTAAAAAAAAAGCTACCATATGATAAGGTAAGTCATACCTGAGAGTCAGCAAGCTGGAAAACATCCTTATAAGCCAGATAGACAAGGAAAGAGTTGACACCTGAGGGAAGTGAGCACGTGTCAAAAGAAGGTACAGAGAGTTGGGATGAGAAACAAAGAGAGGCAAAGAGACCAGAAACCTATGACATACAGTACACCAGGCAAAAGTTTGGACACACCTACTTATTCCAGGGTTTTTCTTTATTTTTTACTATTTTCTATATTGTAGAATAATAGTGAACACATAAAAACTATGAAATAACACATATGGAATCATGTAGTAACCAAAAATGTGTCAAACAAATAAAAATATATTTGAGATTCTTCAAAGTAGCCACCCTTTGCCTTGATGACAGCTTTAAACACTCTTGGCATTCTCTCAACCAGCTTCATAAGGTAGTCACCTGGAATGCAAGAACAGTGCAAATAAGCAAAGAGAAACGACAGTCCATCATTACATTAAGACATGAAGGTCAGTCAATACGAAAATTTCAAGAACTTTGAAAGTTTCTTCAAGTGCAGTTGCAGCCCTAGAGTTACCTCTGCTCCAGAGGATAAGTTCATTAGAGTTACCAGCCTCCGAAATTGCAGCCCAAATAAATGCTTCACAGAGTTCAAGTAACAGACATCTCAACATAAACTGTTCTGAGGAGACTGTGTGAATCAGGCCTTCATGGTTGAATTGCTGCAAAGAAACCACTACAAAAAAACACCAATAATAAGAAGAGACTTGCTTGGGCCAAGAAACACGAGCAATGGACATTAGACTGGTGGACATCTGTCCTTTGGTCTGATGAGTATAAATTGTCCAAATTTGAGATTTTTTGTTCCAACCGTCCTGCCTTTGTGAGACTAGGTGAACGGATGTGTGGTTCCCACCGTATAGCATGGAGGAGGTGTGATGGTGCTTTGCTGGTGACACTGTAGGTGATGTATTTAGAATTCAAGGCACACTTAACCAGCATGGCTACCACAGCATTCTGCAGCAATACACCATCCCATCTAGTTTGTGCTTAGTGGGACTATTATTTGTTTTTCATCAGGACAATGTTCCAACACACCTCCAGGTTGTGTAAGGGCTATTTGACCAAGAGAGTAATGGAGTGCTGCATCAGATGACCTGGCCTCCACAATCATCCAACCTCAACCCAATTGAGATGGTGTGGGATGAGTTGGACAGCAGAGTTTGGAAAAGCAGCCAACAAGTGCTCAGCATATATGGGAACTCCTTCAAGACTGTTGGAAAAGCATTCCTCATGAAGCTGGTTGAGAAAATTCCAAGAGTGTGCAAAGCTGTCATCAAGGAAAAGGGTGGCAATTTTGAAGAATCTAAAATCTAAAATATATTTTTAACACTTTTTTGGATACTACATGATTCCATATGTGTTATTTCATCGTTTTGATGTGCTCAGTATTATTCTACAATTTAGAAAATTGTAAAAAATAAATAAATAAGAAAAACCCTTGAATGACTAGGTGTGTCCAAACTTTTGACTGGTACTGTACATGTAGGAAATCTAACAACCATACAGAAAGAGAAAACATGAACACAACCAATCAAAATGTACTATATGACATTATGAGATGTTGATGTGGATGTGTCTGTACCGTGGTCCTTGACAAGGGCCTCCATCTCCTCCTGGACTCCCTTGTGCCACTCAGTGATGTCCACATGTAGTGAGTAGTCACAGCACGACTTGCTGTCCGCCCACTCACGCCACTGCTCAAAGGCAGACAGCAAACTGACCCCGGGTTCCGGAACCACGTGGTCAACTAGTGGACACACACACACATACAATTGTTTCGTAAATTGGTTCATTCTTATTGTTCTGGTCGCATTCAACTATGATATGCAGTAGGTCAGATTAAAAGCCTAGATCAGGACCTTGCATCATGTTTTTTCCACCAGATTGTACTGTACTGCACTGTGACCCAGTAAGCCTCTGTTTCGTGACGTGACCCATTTACAGAGATGGCTCTGTGGACTCCGCAGTGCTGTCAGCAGGAGTCAGCATTCTGCACGATGTGATAAAGCCACCTTACTCTGCAGGAGTCTGTGTAACTACTGAGCAGGGAGATTGACCTTTACTGAGGCAGCTAGGATATTCAGTAGAACTCTAGGAACGCTACAGGCAGGCCATGCTGTTACTGAGCAATTAGGAGGAGAGTGGATAAACAACTTGAAAAAGGTTTTGAACGTCCTCCCTAGTCCACTTTTCACAGCACTCAGCAGCACTTGGTGGCAAGCTAGTCTGTAGCAGATG
Organism: Salvelinus alpinus; assembly: GCF_045679555.1. Classification (NCBI taxonomy): domain Eukaryota; kingdom Metazoa; phylum Chordata; class Actinopteri; order Salmoniformes; family Salmonidae; genus Salvelinus; species Salvelinus alpinus. The sequence goes on along the minus strand of NC_092103.1, from coordinate 18,245,921 downwards.
AGACTTTATGGGATCAGGAACTGGTGCTGCCATAGATGGAACTGGCACTGTGCCCTGCCCATGACTCTTGAGAGGGGGAGGACAGAAAGTGGGTAGGTGGTAGTGTACATACTGATCATGGTAGTGCCCCCTGCCAGAGCGGCGCGGGTGCCCTGGTAGAAGTCGTCCACCGAGGTCATGCCTCGGTCGGGCATCTGGAAGCGTGTGTGCACATCAATGCCCCCTGGCATCAACATGCGCCCGTGGGCATCGATGGTCTTCACCCCACCGGGCACTATCAAGTTCTCGCCAATTTGTCTGGGAGTCAGAGGAAGAGAGATAAAGAGAGAGAAGGGAAAGCAAGAGAGAGAGTTGTTATAGAGTTATCATTAGGACTGCAATTTAGTCTGTAAAAGCAAACAACGACCAGTGTTAAAAGTCTAACGCATGGTAAGGATGGTGCAGAGGTAGTTAACCTCTGAGAAGTAGAGCATGTAGTCGTCGTTGTGAAACTCACTTGATATGACCATCCTCCATGTAGACGTCAGCACAGAAGGACTGGTCATCATTCACGATTATCGCCCCTTTGATCAGGAGACGGTCGCTCTAGAGGATCATTTAGAAAAAAGTATTATTAGATGAAGAATTCACTGTGAATCATGGTAACGTTTCTTTATGTGTCAATTAATCCTGTAAGGGATGGGTTGCCAACTGTCATTCATTCATTCATTAGTTAGTATACACATGTCCAGTTCTCTTCATTCTCACAGAGTTAACACAGTGAAGTAAGCGTTCCTTTAGGAAAAGCCTTTAATGTCCGTGTGGGAAAGCAGACACCAGAATGTAACGCACAAAAAAATGTCCTGGGCATTTATATGGCCTTATTAAAATGAGCTCATGATGGTGAGAATTGTATTTGGCACCACCGCAGCACCAGCCACTTTCTTTACAGGAAGTATCAGCTAACACTGTGCTATTAATATACTAAATACAGACACGTAAAATACTAAAGACAAGCCAAAAGACTTAACCCCCCTACATGTCCCTGCCATCCCCCCCACCATGGCGGGACGTTCCGACTGCCTCTCTGCTGTATTGGGCAGTGTCACATCATGTGTCACTGTCACAGCATTATCTGATGTTCTGCCTTGTTGCGTCATGGGGATATTAGGCTTCGTCCAAGTGAGTTCTGTGATGATAAGGAACAACTTATCCTCCCACAATGTTTATGGTTGCCCCAACTGGTTGTGTTGAGCTGGCATGATCTATTTGATTATGGATGGCTTGTGTTGTAAGTCTCTCTCTCTCTCACACACGACGCACGCACACCACAGAGGAAGAAGCAGTTCCATGCAGGGATAGTTTGGATCGGCACCAGGTCTTGGGTGCAGCTTGTTCAACCATTACAGTATGTGAGTGAGACAGAGAACAGGACAGAAAGTGATTGGGTATGTAAGAATAAAGGAGTTAGATCGAGAAGCAGAGCAATATGAGAAAGGGAACAGGAGTTAAATAGGAACCAAAGATCTGAGTTGAGCAGCAGCCTGGAATGAAAGCAGGACGACTGCTTTGACAGAGTCTTAAAGAGAGACTGCGTGATCAATGCTTCATGCACATCCTAATACAGGAAGGGATAAAGGGAACGCAGATGTACAGTGTGCTTATTACAGATGGCTGAATACAGCATGTCGTGACCAGGAACAAAATACGGAATATGCATCTTCGAATGGATAATTGACTAGGTAGGATGATACCCGCATAGCTCAAAATGAGGGTGAGGAATGCACTGATGAATCAATGACTATCAGCAGAGCACGCCACGCCCCTCCGGCATCCTCACTGGGAATCAGTCTTCAATACCTCGGTCACCAGGCCACTTGTTTCTGTGCGAGACTAAGACCCGGCCCCCTGGCACCTCCCTGTGTTGCCCCAGTGGTGACGGCCTACTCTCCAAAAGTGGAGGCACAATTCTGGTCACGAGGCATTTAGCCCCCTCCACAAACAAAGGTTGCTCTGTTTGAGTTTCAGCCTCTAGCGTGTTCCCTGCTAGAAGCCCTGGCCTCAAGCAGAAATGCTTTCCAACGGGGTTCACAATGCCCCGCCCGAAATGCATTTGGACTAAAGAATAGAAAACACATCTCTATGACATTGACATACTTTGGTATATTTTTTCCCAACAAAGGTGGTTACTTGTTCCCTGCCAACTGACAAACATTCTATAAAACAAAGACACAAGCAGAAACGCACGCGCATTTCTCTCCTCTCTTTCGAACAAACCTCCAAAGAATGTATTTTTAGTGATGGCTATGTCAGGACATTTTTAATAACTCGTGTGACAGGAGTGATGAACCCAGTCCATTCTCACATCTACATGATTCCATCCTGTTTTGGCAACTGTTCACTGAACAAAAATCATGTGGTTGACTATCACTATTTCATTATTTGTCGTGCCATTTCACATATACAGTGCATTCGGAAAGTATTCAGACCCCTTCCCTTTTTCCACATTTTGTTACGTTACAGCCTTAATCTAAAATGATTTTTTCCTCATCAATCTACACAATACCCTATAACGGCAAAGCAAAAACAGGTTTTGAAATGTTTTTTTTTGTAGTATTCAGACCCTTTGCTATGAGACACGAAATTGAGTTCAGGTGCATACTGTTTCCATTGATCATCCTTGAGATGTTTATACAATTTGAGTGGAGTCCACCTGTGGTAAATTCAATTGATTAGACATGATTTGGAAAGGTACACACATCGATATAAGGTCCCACAGATGACAGTGCATGTCAGAGCAAAAAGCAAGCCATGAGGTCGTAGGAAATGATCGTAGAGCTCCGAGACAGGGTTGTGTCGAGGCACAGATTTGAGGAAGGGTACCAAAACATTGCTGTAGCATTGAAGGTCCTCAAGAACACAGTGGCCTCCATCATTCTTAAATGGAAGAAGTTTGGAACCACCAAGACTCATCCTAAAGCTGGCCACCCTGCCATACTGAGCAATCGGGGGAGAAGGGCCTTGGTCAACCATCTCTGCAGCAGTCCACCAATCAGGCCTATATGGTAGAGTGGCCAGACGGAAGCCACTCCTCAGTAAAAGGCACATGTGTATATATATATATATATATATATATATATATATATATATATATATATATATATATACAGTGGGGAGAACAAGTATTTGATACACTGACAATTTTGCAGGTTTTCCTACTTACAAAGCATGTAGAGGTCTGTAATTTTTATCATAGGTACACTTCAACTGTGAGAGAAGGAATCTAAAACAAAAATCCAGAAAATCACATTGTATGATTTTTAAGTAATTAATTTGCATTTTATTGCATGACATAAGTATTTGATACATCAGAAAAGCAGAACTGAATATTTGGTACAGAAACCTTAGTTTGCAATTACAGAGATCATACGTTTCCTGTAGTTCTTGACCAGGTTTGCACACACTGCAGCAGGGATTTTGGCCCACTCCTCCATACAGACCTTCTCCAGATCCTTCAGGTTTCGGGGCTGTCGCTGGGCAATACGGACTTTCGGCTCCCTCCAAAGATTTTCTATTGGGTTCAGGTCTGGAGACTGGCTAGGCCAATCCAGGACCTTGAGATGCTTCTTACGGAGCCACTCCTTAGTTGCCCTGGCTGTGTGTTTCGGGTCGTTGTCATGCTGGAAGACCCAGCCACGACCCATCTTCAATGCTCTTACTGAGGGAAGGAGGTTGTTGGTCAAGATCTCGCGATACATGGCCCCATCCATCCTCCCCTCAATACGGTGCAGTCGTCCTGTCCCCTTTGCAGAAAAGCATCCCCAAAGAATGATGTTTCCACCTCCATGCTTCACGGTTGGGATGGTGTTCTTGGGGTTGTACTCATCCTTCTATTCCTCCAAACACGGCGAGTGGAGTTTAGAGCAAAAAGCTCTATTTTTGTCTCATCAGACCACATGACCTTCTCCCATTCCTCCTCTGGATCATCCAGATGGTCATTGGCAAACTTCAGACGGGCCTGGACATGCGCTGGCTTGAGCAGGGGGACCTTGCGTGCGCTGCAGGATTTTAATCCATGACGGCGTAGTGTGTTACTAATGGTTTTCTTTGAGACTGTGGTCCCAGCTCTCTTCAGGTCATTGACCAGGTCCTTCCGTGTAGTTCTGGGCTGATCCCTCACATTCCTCATGATCATTGATGCCCCACGAGGTGAGATCTTGCATGGAGCCCCAGACCGAGGGTGATTGACCGTCATCTTGAACTTCTTCCATTTTCTAATAATTGTGCCAACAGTTGTTGCCTTCTCACCAAGCTGCTTGGCTATTGTCCTGTAGCCCATCCCAGCCTTGTACAGGTCTACAATTTATCCCTGATGTCCTTACACAGCTCTCTGGTCTTGGCCATTGTGGAGAGGTTGGAGTCTGTTTGATTGAGTGTGTGGACAGGTGTCTTTTATACAGGTAACGAGTTCAAACAGGTGCAGTTAATACAGGTAATGAGTGGAGAACAGGAGGGCTTCTTAAAGAAAAACTAACAGGTCTGTGAGACCCGGAATTCTTACTGGTTGGTAGGTGATCAAATACTTATGTCATGCAATAAAATGCAAATTAATTACTTAAAAATCATACAATGTGATTTTCTGGATTTTTGTTTTAGATTCCGTCTCTCACAGTTGAAGTGTACCTATGATAAAAATTACAGACCTCTACATGCTTTGTAAGTAGGAAAACCTGCAAAATCGGCAGTGTATCAAATACTTGTTCTCCCCACTGTATATATATATATATATATATATATACATTAGCAAAAATGTGTAGAAACCTGTTTTTTCTTTGTCATTATGGGGTATTGTGTGTAGATTGATGAGGGGGAAAAAACTATTTATTCCATTTTAAAATAAGGCTGTAACATAATGTGGAAAAAGTCAAGGGCTATGAATACATTCCAAATGCACTGTAAATTGGAGGCCTTTACTGAAATCCATTCATAAACATTCATACAACTATGTGTGAGGCAGCCATGATCTAAAAAGTATAATTACATTTTTAGATACTCGTACATTACCAAAAACGACAAGAAAGGTTACAGAATAATGTGGCACTGTGTCAGGATTACAATGAAAGTCATTCTCTGTCACTCTTAGTAAAGGTCCAATGATAACAACAGTCAAGTGCTTTTAAACTCAATCTACGGTGTTTAGTTTATAAATGTGCATGCCTATTTCATGTTTCTTCTTATTTTAACCTACCTAGCTGTTCTTGTTTTTAAAGAAGCATTTGCAGGTCAAAGTCAGTACCCAATCTGCTTGCCCTGTGATCGTCCATCAGACATCATGTTTTTGGAGAGCATCTATCTTTTGATTGTTCTGGACCTGAGCCAAACATGACAGTGACCTTCCCTGGAGGAGAACCAGTTCTATCCACACACAAACAGGATGTTGACTCAATTGAACAGGGTTTTAACTCTTAGACGAATAATATGCCTAGGGTGTTGGTCAATGTTTAATATCAACAACAGGTAATTCATCTCTGACCAACTAATACAGCCCTAATACAACTTATTCAATTGAGATTTAAGTGTAGAAGCCGTTTTCAGAAATTCCCTAAACAGCAAAAAACTAATCTGAACGGAGCCCAGCACCAGACTAGAGCCTGGATAGGTTAGAGGTCAATCAGAGAGATAGACTGATGGATTGATGTTGCATTGAACCGTCCTCTCTTCACGCTGTGTGGCAGATCAATCCAATGTATCATGTTTTAGAGGGCTCGAATTAAAGACTACTGACGTGTAGTCAAAGACGTGACATCAAACGTTAAAATTGAAACCATTAGGCAAAGAAGTTATTCACACATTGCATGAAAGCAATAGACAGGGCCCATTTCTACTGGGCCTGAGCAACCTTCCTCGATCGAAGACAAATGCTGTCAAATGAGGTAACCAAGGAACAGCATGTGTTGTTCTCTCCCAGTGGAAAACTCCCAGGGAACATGAGCTGGAGCTGGGGTGGAGAAGCATCAAGCACGCCTAATCCAAATAGTTACTGATCCAATAGTTTCTTTCCAGTGGATGGGTGAACAGGAAACCGCCCTCAGGCCCCGTCAGCTCTATGTCTCCTGGAACTGGAATAGCCAGACAGTCCCCCTGATCAAAGACTGCAGGAGCTGCTGGGTGGCTGTCTGGTTTAAGACACACAGACTATGACTGCGACTGTACAGACGCTCCAGTTTAGAAGCATGGATTTAGTTGAGCCAACAATCTGGCTGAATATGTACTGTGTAGCGGCCGCCGGATCCTCTTATATAAAAAGGAAACCTTGCTTGTCAGGGAGAAATCCCAGGTTGCACTGGGGCACCATTCCTTCCCCTATCTTCCTGTGCCCAGCTGCTGAAGTGGACATAAATAAACACTATCTCACATTGGAGGGTTTATGAATGGGGATTTGCTGGATTATATCTCACAGCATAGAAGGAAAAAAAGCGTTCTTGGCAGGCAGTCGGTGTCCCTTAGAACTAAGAGTGTGCTTTGTGTAATGTGTGAACACGGAATTCCCCGGGCCACAGTGCATTATGGGATTACTGTGGGAGAATGGCGGGCTGGAGATGAGCAGCGCCAGGCTGGACTGTCTTTAGTAACAGAGACTGATCTAACAGGAAGATACAGGGGCCGTGTCTGAAATCTGGCTTGCCTACTGCTTACTTCAATTGCATACGGTGTACTAATCGTACTAACTACATACTATTTAGAGCATACCGTTTAGTAAAAAACTAATGCAGTACACACAAATATCAATACTAGGCTCATCTATACTGTGAAGGTGTCATATAATGTGCAATTGCATTGAATCCCACCATTTGTTCATTTTGGTAGATTGCGTCCTCTTGTCTGATTATCAGCGGTTGTCAAAAACACACGAGTCTTGAAAAACGATGCTCTTCCTCAATAATGTGCAGCGAATTCTACTAAATTAAAAGCCGAAATGAGTAAGAAATCATGGCATTTAAAGCATACTGAATTTCACATTCTATACACTGTAACTTGTATTTTCGCATACCCAAAATGCATACTATTTAGAATGCTGGTAGGGGTATTCGGACACTGCCAGAGGCTTCTGGATAAAATGGCATCCACAGTGGCCTATCCCAGGTATTCCACTGACTCCTGAACTCTTGACCCCAGAGCCTGGGAACAACAGGAAGACCTCTCTCATTAAACTATTCATGATATGTCCATCCTGCAGTTAAGTCCATCAGTTTTTATACAGGAACCCTTTAGAGTCCTCCCCTTAAAAAACAATAAATCCCCAAATCTATTTCTGTTTCCGCATTTTCCAACGGTAACTTTGAGTGAGTGCGTGTGTGACTGTAAATTAACCTAATCCTATGCATGAGAGAGTTGGATGAATCATCTTTTGAATGAGGCCCCAGGTGGTGATTTTAGAATGACATTCATACTTGATGAGGCGTCTCTGAGGTGTGCTGCTTCCTAGTCTGCAGCTGACCACTCCAGCTGGTGACGACAACCTCGTACTGCAGCCTGCCTGCTGCACTTTGACTTTCCAATCTCAACAAATGTGTGTGTTTACACCTATGTTTCTGTGGGGGTGTTTGTCATAATCCCCCCCAAAAATCACAATTGACTTAACTTGAAAGACAGAAAGTAGCATACAAGAACATTATTTGTGTGTATCTATAGTGATCGTGTGTTTGGTTATATACAGTGGGGAGAACAAGTATTTGATACACTGCCGATTTTGCAGGTTTTCCTACTTACAAAGCATGTAGAGGTCTGTCATTTTTATCATAGGTACACTTCAACTGTGAGAGACGGAATCAAAAACAAAAATCCAGAAAATCACATTGTATGATTTTTAAGTAATTCATTTGCATTTTATTGCATAATAGAGGTAATAATAATATTATTTATTGCTCCCTTGGTACTGCATTCTGTCACCCTTGGTACTGCACTCTCGGTACTGCACTCTCAGTCACTCTCGGTACTGCACTCTCAGTCACCCTTGGTACTGCACTCTCAGTCACCCCTGTTCATCTGTCTGTCTATCCATTTTGCTCTTACAGTATGAAAGATGGGCCACTTTAGGCGTACCTCTATTATTTCTCTGTCTCTCACGTCATCCTCATGTTGGGCAATGGCTGAGTTTAGCAACAGGAGCTCAGAGAGGGATGAGGACAGGAAGGGTGCATGCTCAGTAGAAGGGCCTGAGCGCCGCAGAATGATAGTGTGTGTGTGTGTGTGTGACTATGTGAATAGATCATTAAGTGGGGTAGCCCTAGCCTGCTCCCTTCACCGGGTCATGGCTGGCGGCTGCCCTATCCATATGAGCAGGCTGTGGGATGTGACAGGGTTTAGGCCAAACCTGCAGCAGTTTTGTCAGACTCAGCCAGCCTGACAGCCTGCTGGAGTAACCAACTGGGATGCCAGCCAAAGCCCCTTTCAAATTGCTTTCTTGTCCACAAAAAATGCTCACATGCACACGCAATGAGGAGAGAGGCACTTTCCCCATAAAAGCTTAGACTGTTATAGATCTTCAGGACATCCATTACATGGAGAAGTAGGCCTATGGTTTTACGACAAAGGCCTAGACTTGTTTTTCAAATGTGTATTGAAGCATATGTTCATTGCAATGTGTTTGGGAAGCATGAATGTTGGATTAATAGTTGGGGAGTTCATATAGACCACTGGAGACGAATAAATATGGAAAGACATGCGGGAGCCAATAGTCATGTTTGCCCCTTTCCGTTCATTAGTGTGGAGGCTGAGAGACAAGGCAGGAAACTGGACCCTCTGCCGCCCCCCTTTCATTCTTCTTCTCATTTCATTATCCTATGATATTCTCTCTTCGCCATGATTTAAAATCTGGTGCGAGACATGGTTGCTGCCTCGCCCAGAGTCACACAAAATCCGTAAACAATAACGAGCTATATGTCCTAAACCCGCCTACATATAAATAACAATTTTACCGAATTCACCGGAGTTGGAATTGTCCAGAAAAACTAACCCGACATTGCAGCGGATGGGCACAAGCGAGAAAGCTAATGCATTTGCTCCACCCGTTGGCGAACGGTGATAACCTGTCAGATACCGTTCTCTAACAAAGAACATCGGCATGGAAATGTCGCCTATAATGCGCGACCACGAAACCACAGCCGTGCGACTGAATTAATTTTACATGTGGAAATGACTCAAGGACAACATTGATTTCAAGAAGAGTCTTACAAGAGCCAAATGTGATTTGGGCTATCCAAAGGTGGACAGCTAGCCTCAGGCTCTCATCTTGTCAAATAAAGACAATTGAGATAAATTAAGTCCTTGAAAGATAGCCTATACTCTGAACGATCACGCGTGTTGACCCGATAAGCAAAACTGTAGTATCCCAATTAGCCCATTGTCATTTGAAAGATAATTTCTTTACATAGTCTCATAAATTTGGCCTCTCCATTTTAATCCTAAAGACCCGTTCATTACACATGTATTACCAAGAGCTCGTGCAGAATGCATTTCACAGTTTATGCAAACAGGTCGTTCACCTTTGAGATGTAGCCTAAAGCTACCCGAGAGAGCTTCAACTAATTCGGATCACAAGCCTCATTTTAGCGATGCACATCTTTGCTTGACTGGTGAACGGATAGTTGTAGCAATACATGCACAATGTTCAATGGAATGAATACATGTTTTCCTAACTCACTGTAATGCGGGGAATGTTCTTCTTGCCCTGATAGCCTTGCCCAGACATCTTCGCAGTTCTGTTCTTGCTGCGCTTAATGGACCGCTATCAATGGAATGGGTGTTCAGAATAGTGCGGTTTGCCGGGTGGATAAGGCCGGTGTGGAATAGGCAGAGATGTTAGCAGCAAAGAGAGTGTACAATTCCAAAAGGAGTCGGGCGTCCTAAAGCGGGAGGCCACCGCTCGCAGAATCTAGGGAAAGAACCGCAGCTCCAAATCACGTCCTCTCTCTCTCCTGTTCTCCGCTGATGCGCCAAACCTTGCCAGACGGACTCACACACCGAGGGAGGGAGGGACAGACACTCTTGACGAAGCACTACGTGCATGCGCAGAGCCCCGCCCTGATCCATTGATAAATCAGGCACTATGCTATGCATTTCTCAACCAGAATTAGGGAGTACAGCATGCTACAGATTTAGCTACACCCCTGCTGCCTGCCCTGAATATAAATTCCACGGCATGTGCACGGTTTAGCTGTCGATTCTCTATGGTATGACGTCATATTTCCTTGAGTTATTTTATCATTGAAGAATTTGGCCTAAAAACGTCATGATAACCATACAAAAATCATAGATCAATCCTGAAGCAATGTATAGGTATAAAAACACCATACATTTATAACATTACGTAATAGCTAATGAACAAGAATTTTACTTTAGATTTATTAAATCACATAATATTGATAAACCATTGATTGCAGCCTATACAATAAGGGATAAACATAAATAAGTGTGTTAGTCTACATAGGAAATGGAAGGTAAATCAGAGGGTATTTGGAGAGCACATCAGTCGCGGGCTTAATCAATAAGTGCATAGACCAAGTTGTTCGCACGGTGACTACAGGAATTCATCCAAATAAAAACCCATGGATTACAAACAATATCCGTAGAGCTTCCACTCACAAAGACCGGGACACGGACATGGACGCATACAAGAAAGCCCGCTACGAACTTCGACGATACATCAAACATGCAAAAGGACAATATAGGAGGAAGGCTGGAATCATATTACACCGGCTCCGATGCTCGTCAGATGTGGCATGGCTTGCAGATGATAATTGATTACAAAATGAAAGCCAGCTGTGAGATGCCCAATGAAGAAAAACGTTCAAATGAGCTAAATGACTAATGCTTGCTTGCTTCGAGGAAAACAAAACCATCCTACATGAAAGCACCTGTTGTTCCTGATGACTCTTGCTCTCCGTGGCTGATGTGAGTAAAGCTTTTAAACAGATTAACACGTACAAGGCTGCAGGGCCAGACAGAATACCAAGGCATGTTCTCAGAGCATGCGCAGACCAGCTGGCAAGTGTCTATACAGACATTTCCCATATCTCTTTGTACCAATCTCAACATGTTTCAAGCTGATCACCATTGTCCATGTTCTCAAGAACTCAAAGGTAACTTGTCTAAATGACTATCACCCTGTAGCACTCACATCTGTAATTATAAAGTGCTTTTAAAGGCTGCTCATGACACATATGAACACCATCATCCCATACACTCTGGATCCACTCTAATTTGCAAACCGCCCCAACAGATCCACAGGTGACGCAATCTCAATTGCACTCTACACTGCCCTCTCCCACCTGGAAAAGATGGGTAATAACTATGTGAGAATGCTGCTCATAGACTACAACTCAGCATTCAACACCATAGTCCCTTCCAAACTCATCACAAAGCTTGGAGCCCTGAGTCTGAACACCTCTCTCTGCAACAGGATCCTGGACATCCTGACATGCCAGCCCCAAGTGGAGAGGGTAGGTAACAACACCTCCGCCATGCTGACCCTCAACACAGGTGCCCCTCCAAGGAACGTGCTTAGTCCCCTCCTGTACTCACTGCTCACCCACAACTCCAACACCATCATCAAGTTTGCAGACAACACGACGGTGGTAGGCCTGATCACTGATGGCGATGAGACAGCCTACAGGGAGGAGGTCAGAAACTTGGTAGTGTGGTGCCAGGACAGCAACCTCTTCCTCAACATCAGTAAGAACAAGGAGCTGATCGTGGACTACAGGAGAAAGAGGCGAGAGCACGACCCCATTCAAATCGACGGGGCTGTAGTGGAATGGGTCGAGAGCTTCATGTTCCTTGCCGTCCACATCTCTAAGGACTTAACATGGTCCACACACACCCGCACAGTCATGAAGAGGGCACAACATCGCCTCTTCCATCTCAGGAGGCTGAAAAGAGACATCACTGTGGCCGAGCTCCCTGCCATCCAGGACCTCTATATTAGGCAGTGTCAGTGGAAGGCCCAAATAATTACCAAAGACTTCAGCCACCCAAGCCATAGACTGTTCACTCTGCTACCGTCCGGACAACGGGCTCCGAGACAGATTCTACTCCCAAGCCATTAGACTGCAAAATAGCCATAATACTGTTAAATAGTTAATTAAATGGTTACACGGACTATCTGCATTGACCCGATCTTGCATTGACTTTATGCACACTCACAAGACTATAGTGCCTTCAGAAAGTATTCATACCCCTTGACTTATTCCACGTTTTGTTCTGTCACAGTTTGAATTCAACAATTACAAAATAAAAACATCTGACTTATCTACACACAATAACAAAGTGAAAACATGTTTCTAGAAATGTTTGCAAATTGATTTAAAATGAAATATAGATATATCTCAGTTACATAATTATTCCCACCCCTGAATCAATTCATGTTAGAATAAATTTTGGCAGGGATTACAGCTGTGAGTCTTTCTGGGTAACTCTTTAAAAGCTTTGCACAACTGGATTGTACAATATTTGCCCATTTATTCTTTTCTAAATTCTTCAAGCTCTGTCAAATTGGTTGTTGATCATTGCTAGAAAACCATTTTCAAGTCTTGCCATAGATTTTCAAGCAGATTTAACTCAAGACTGTAACTCGGCCACTCAGGAACATTCACTGTCTTCTTGATAAGCAATACCAGTGTAGATTTGGCCTTATGTTTTAAGTTATTGTTCTGCTGAAAGGTGAATTCATCTCCCAGTGTCTGGTGAAAAGCAGACTGAACCAGGTTTTCCTCTAGGATTTTGCCTGTGCTTAGCTCCAATCTGTTTATTTTTTATACTGAAAAACTCCCCAGTCCTAAACGATTACAAGCATACCCATAACATGATTCAACCACCACTATGCTTGAAAATATGAAGAGTGGTACTCAGTAATGTGTTGTGTTGGATTTGTCCCAAAAATAACACTTTGTATTTAGGACAAAAAGTGAATTGCTTTGCAGTATTACTTTAGTGCGTTGTTGCAAACAGGATGCATGTTTTGGAATATTGTTAATCTGTACTGGCCTCATTCTCTTCACTCTGTCAATTAGGTTAGTATTGGGGAGCAACTACAATGTTGTTGATCCATTCTCAGCTTTCTCATATCACAGCCATTAAACACTGTCACTGTTTCAAAGTCCCCATTGGACCCATGGCGAAATCACTGAGCAGCTTCCTTCCTCTCTGGCAACTGAGTTAGGAAGGACGCCTGTATCTTTGTAGTGAATGAGTGTATTGATACAACATTCCAAAGTGTAATGAATAACTTCACCATGCTTAATTGGATATTCAAAGTCTGCTTTTTTTGCATTTTTATCTACCAATAGGTGCCATTCTTTGGAAGGCATTGGAAACCCTCCCTGGTCTTTGCGGTTCAATTTGTGTTTGAAATTCACTGCTCGACTGAGGGATCTTACAGATAATTGGATGTGTGGGGTACAGAGATGAGGTAGTCATTCCAAAATCATGTTAAACACTATTATTGCACACAGAGTGAGTCAATGCAACTTATTATGCGACTTGTTAAGGACATTTTACTCCTGCATAACTTGGTGCCTGAACGGTCACACGATCCTTAAAGCGAGAGCGGGGAGTTGGCTCTGGTCTGAAACCTGGCTCCGCCAACCACCCCATGTGCCCCCCCCCCCCCCAAAAAAAATTGGGGGCTGCCTCTCGTGCTTGCGTCGTGCTTGCGAACCCCGGAGTCGTCGTTGATCCTCCTTCGCTGCCTCCGCCTGCTTCCATGGAAGGGTCTTGTCCCCTGCCATAACCTCCTCCCATGTCGATGATGTGCTCCACTCTCTTTTTCCCGGGCCCAGGATCCCTGCTCCTCCTGGTCACGCTGCTTGGTCCTTTGGTGATGGGATATTCTGTCACGAAGATCGTAGTAATGATCGGACCAAGGCGCAGCGTACGTTGAGTTCCACATAATTTTAATGAAAGTGAAACTTAAGCAAATACAAAAAAAACTAAATAAAGAATAAACGAACCGTGATGACAATGCAGTGTTAAACAGGCAACTGCACAGAAACAATATCCCATTACCCACAGGTGGAAAAAAAGCTACTTAAGTATGATCCCCAATTAGAGACAACGATAGCCAGCTGCCTCCAATTGGGAATCATACCAAAAACCCCAACATAGAAAAAACAACCTAGAACCCCACATAGTAAATATAAACTAGACTATGGCTGGAGGACATCAGAGTAAAGCCATATGTCTGGAAGTCATGCCCAAAAATGAACAGTGAACTCACTGGCATAGGACAATGCTTTGTCAATCAAATCTCATCAAAGCTCATCTGTTGCCCCTATCGATGAAGTGTAGCCTACTACTTAGAGGGGTATGGTCACTATGGTGTAAATCAAAAGCCTCATACACTGTTCCTACTATGATTTGCACCTGAGAGGTTAGTGGTGAGAACAACTTTAATAAATGTAACTATTGTATTGGGTTCAATTGTGGCTAACTGAAAACTTTAATTCTGAACAAGTCCGCAGAATGGGGTCAAAAGGCAGTCAGAGCATATCTCACAGATTGCTACTTTACACCCAGCTCAACAATGAAGGGAGCTATCCTTTCAGCACCACCCCATTCTGTGTGACTGAGCAAGTCTGCGCACAAGTGGCAGGTGAGCTGAGAGCTCTGGCAGGAGTTGCTCATGTTCTGAATTCTTTCTCCCTTGCTCACACATGTCAAAAAAACATTACTCAAATAGATTCTGAAGACGAAGTGCATTTTAACTTTTAGCTCAAGATGAAAGAAAAAGGAAACCGCACACTGCTCTTGATAGTATCACCAATATTTAATAACCTTACGTATCGGCCACACGGCCTTCGTCAGAGATTTTGTGATTTTTTAAAATGTGCACCCTTATGTAGACCTGGCCCCACCCACATCCGTTCTACACATCGAAGGGGGTTGGAGGCAAAGGAAAAACAAATAAGTGCTACCAAATATAACAATATGCATTTCATAAATATTACAAAAGTGTATAAATAAGGCGTATTGAACACGTCGTTAAAATCTCAATGAGGACATAGCAAGTTTCACATTAGTCATTGGGTACATCGTACGAAAAACGTCAGAATAATCTACAAAATACACATATTTCATGTTCAAATTCACAACATAACATACATAGGCATTTCATCATTAAGTCCTTTAGGAAATAATGTCTGGAGGGTGAAAATCCAAAAACATTCTCTTTAACTCAGAGTATTATTAATATCTCCTCCCCTGTCTGATAGCTTAACTTTCTTTATGCCACAAAATCTAAAGGTGGAAATGTCATGCTTCAGGTCATTGAAATGTACAGCGACTGGATAATCCCTGTCGTTTCTCCTGATTTAACTTTTATGTTCACTAATACTCTGTTTGAGAGAGCGGGTGGTTTTACCGACATAACAGAGCCCACATGGACATTTAATAATGTAAATAACATGGGTGGTGGAACACGTAATAATGTAATTTATTTGGAACCGTTTTCCTGTGTGTGGGTGGCAGAAATATTCACACTTCATCATATTGTTTCACTGTGCGCATCCTCTGCATTTATAGCTACCATTTGGTAGAGGGCGTAAAAGAGTTTGGCTAATTTTCTTTTGTGGCTGGCAGTTGGCATGAACCAATTTATTGCGTAAATTGGGACCTCTCCCATACACAATACGTGGTGGATATTTAAATTCAGCCGGCAAAGCTGGGTCCGATGATAAAATATGCCAGTGTTTCTTGACCACAACTCCCACTTTTAGGTCAATAACGAAGTTGCCCAAAAACAGACGACCACTGGGACCCATGTCTGCCTTCTGGTCCTTGCATTACGAAACAGATGGGGATCAAAGAGTTGTAAATCCATTTTATGCACTGTTGCTAATTACACTGTCACAGAAAACACAACTCTGAAGTTGATGCACTTGCATCCATTACCCCAGTGGTTAGAGAATGTATTTTATGTGTCTGGATTAACAGGTAGTGCACAGCAATGATCACTGCTTTCTTTTGGTAACACACACACACACACACACACACACACACACACACACACACACACACACACACACACACACACACACACACACACACACACACACACACACACACACACTCTTTTTCCATCCCGCCTCCTAACCCATCCCATCTTCTCCTCCTTCCCCACACAGAACCTCCGAACACCTGCTTCCAGCCAATCCAGAGGCGGCAAGTTCTCCAGCTCCTCCCATTGCAGCTTGTGGCGTTACCATGGGTTACAGGGTGGTGGCCGGCTCTGTGTCCTTCTCCAGTGAAAACATAACCCTCCCCATCTCAACAGGCCAGACTTCATACAACACACTCAAACTACATTCATTCATGTTTTACTGATATTATCTAAATTAAAAAATGGAGGATGTACATGCATATTTTGAATGACTAATGATGTGTATGATGTGCATCATTACAAAGCATGCAGAACTGAATTCTAGGATCATTTCTATTTGTATCTCAGGAATGCCAAACAAAATCCCCCCTTCATTGATTACCATCAATTACTGTTCTGCCCCATGCCCCACTGGTTAGAGAAGAATGGGAGTGGGGGTGGACTCTTCTTGGATACTGCTCAACAGCATTCTGACTCATTGTTGATGGAATTTATATGTTTAAATGAGCGATTATAATATTCCACCCTGAAACCATATAATGGTATGAAATTGATTAGAATCATAAAATTAGTATTAATGATGTGTGTAGTTTTAGTCAGTAAATTTATACATCTGTACAATATGTCTCTATAGTATCTTAAACACAGACTGTCTGAGCAAGATTCGGTGCCGACCTTGGCTAGGGGCCACTGAGAGATTTGGGAAAGGACAGGGAGTGCTTCTCGCGGTCCCTAATCGTTGTCGGCTGGGTATTGATATGTACAGTGGGGAGAACAAGTATTTGATACACTGCCGATTTTGCAGGTTTTCCTACTTACAAAGCATGTAGAGGTCTGTAATTTTTATCATAGGTACACTTCAACTGTGAGAGACGGAATCTAAAACAAAAATCTTGAACTTCTTCCATTTTCTAATAATTGCGCCAACAGTTGTTGCCTTCTCACCAAGCTGCTTGCCTATTGTCCTGTAGCCCATCCCAGCCTTGTGCAGGTCTACAATTTTATCCCTGATGTCCTTACACAGCTCTATGGTCTTGGCCATTGTGGAGAGGTTGGAGTCTGTTTGATTGAGCGTGTGGACAGGTGTCTTTTATACAGGTAACGAGTTCAAACAGGTGCAGTTAATACAGGTAATGAGTGGAGAACAGGAGGGCCTCTTAAAGAAAAACTAACAGGTCTGTGAGAGCCGGAATTCTTACTGGTTGGTAGGTGATCAAATACTTATGTCATGCAATAAAATGCAAATTAATTATTTAAAAATCATACAATGTGATTTTCTGGATTTTTGTAGATTCCGTCTCTCATAGTTGAAGTTTACCTATGATAAAAATTACAGACCTCTACATGCTTTGTAAGTAGGAAAACCTGCAAAATCGGCAGTGTATCAAATACTTGTTCTCCCCACTGTATGTGCGTATGATATCTACTGTTTGTGTGTGAAAGTATGTGCGTATGATATCTTCTGTTTGTGTGTGAAAGTATGTGCGTATAGAGCCAGTATAAAATGAATGGTTTTGTACAACTAACCAGCGCTCTCGTGAATAAACATTTTGACGAACATAGCTGGGCCTCCGTCTGTTTCATTCAACCAGTATCTTACACATTCTGGGTGGCAGACTGAGTAGTTTAATTGAATCGGGTTTTGAACATTGAGAACATAATTCTCGTAACACTCATTTAGCCATCCTGACTGATCAACGGGTTCAGTGCAATTGTGTTAAGATCAAGTTACACTGCACCTTACAATCTGACTCTCAGTGTCTGTGTCATTTATATATATATATATATCTTCACCACTAGAGGATAGTAGGCTATTCTTTATAGGGACTGAACAAGAAACGATGTAGACCTCAGCTTAGTCCCTGCTACAAATCAAACGTCTGTCACTGGAGCTGTTTAATTCCTGAGTTCTTGCTAAACCAGATGCAGACCGAGACAGCTAATTCCTGTGTGGCATCCGTGAGCTGCTTCAAATCGCACAAAATCAATGCTTTCCATTGGTGTCCCAGGCAGGGGTTCTATTCCAGTTACATGCCGGGAAGTATCATGGCCGTGGGGTTAAGGGTCAGAATGACTGAGCTAGGAGCATGGGGTATTGACTGACAGCAGCTTTTGGAGAGTGTTGTTCACCAGTTGTTGGTGAGATCTCTATATCTGTGCTGTTTCTACAGGAAGCCAGAGGCCACTAAAAGGGTTTCACTGATTGATAATTCAACCTGGGTAGACGTAACATAGTAAACGTAAATCTGGGACACTCCAATTAGTAATATATTATACTTTTCATGGTATATGGTATATATTAATTTGTCCTTCATCCATTTGTATGATATGTTACGAATTGAAATTTGTACAACATGCTACGACTCGTACAAAATATTACGAATTTGCAAAACTTATATGTTAAGAATTTCAATTTCTTGTGGCTAACGTTGGCTAGGTGGCTAACAGTGGCGTGCCGTGGGCCTGGGGCCTGGGCCTTCAGTGAGGTCCTACACAGTCCCACCCGAATTAATCCACCTCTTTTACCATCATTATGATGCCATGGCTCTAGACACTATACATTTAGACAGAAACGCAGTATAACAAGGCGTTGCGTCACCTTGAAATTGACAATAATTGACATTTTTGGGTAGACAGTGTTTACCCAAAAACATGACACAATCAAGGAGTCTTTTCAATATTTCCCTATTTTTCTTCACCTTTTCATTGTGCAGCTCCGTTGCCCTGCGCGCTTGTTCGTTGAGCTGTAGATCCACTCGGGTGTCCCCAAAAGTTTTCAAAAGCACCATTGCTTGTAAGTGCCCAGCCGTACTTTGGTGTCTCGTTGCTGCCTTGGTTAGACAACTCAAGTTTGCAAAGCCAGTGTGGCTCCAAACACCAAATCGATCACTTGCAAATAATAGGCATTCCCAGCAGTACAGTTTGCAGTGCTTCTCGGAGCCTGTGAGCCATTGATAGCGCTCGTAGTTGGAACTTTGAAAGTGCCGAACGAACCCCTTTCCCGCCTGTGACAGGCTTTGTAGCGTCGGCGTCGGGCGACCTCTCCTTACAATGTCTAACTTTTCTTGAAAAGTTTGTCTTGAGAATGGCGTTATAATTATATCCTCGACCAAATCGACATCTTCTCCTCCTTCCGCCATTGTGGGTTGAAAAAACAGCTTAGTAGTATGCGAATTAATTCGTTTATCAAATTCAGTTTCCTAGTTCTGAGGTTCTGCATAGACCTGCCCATAGGACCTGCCTCTCAATATTGGTAATCCAATCAAAAGACGTGCACGCACTACGCCTGCTAGCTGGCTCCTGTGTAACACTGGAGCCAGCCAGCAGGCGTACAATAGCCAACTCTAAAGCTGATTGGTTGACACTAAATTTTCATTTCCATTCACTTTAAGCTACAAGCGCCGCACTGTTGATTCTGAAGGCCTGAGGGCAGATTTTAGACCCCTGGCAACACATGATGGCTGAATATGATTGGATAAAAGATCTAACATAAAGGCCAGCCCTCCAAATCTCAACCTGGGGCTGGAAGCAGTGCAACCAAGAGGAAAGCTATGAAATGAAGAGTATAACTCTTACTCTGGGGAATAATTTAATACATATTTGTGGGAAACTATATTTAAAAAAAATATATATTCTGATGATGTTTAGGCCAGCAGAGGCCTTGCTGGCCCACCACTGGTGGCTAACGTTAACTAGGCTAGGGGTTAGGGTTTGGAGTTAGGTTAAAGGGTTAGCTAACATGCTAAGTAGCAATTCAGCTAAAATGCTAAAGTTGTCTGTGATGAAATTTGAACACGCAACCTTGACTTGCTACTAGACGTTCGCGTTATACGTCTACTCATCCACCCCGACCAACCACCCTCCTTTTGTCTTATGTAACCATACCAAGCGTTACATTTCATACTAATTTGAGTGTCCCGGAGTTACATTAAATATTTTACATCTAGTCTATGAGTCTCATTTTAGTGACAGACAGGATGTGTGTGAGTATGTGTGTGTGAGAGAGAGAAGGGGGGCATGAAAGTATCGGAGTTTTGAAAGTCTCAGGGTAGTCACCTTACAGTCATGGAGCTTATAAAGAGATCCACAATCATGTTACAAGCATTAACACAGCGATATGAGAAACAACATGAGTGGGATATTGCCCAGAGGGGCAAACTACAAAGTAGGTTCAATAAGTTACGCAGCTAACTTTAATAAACAACCAGAAATAACTATTGATTTTCTGGTTCATTAAGAAATGCAGAAAGCTAAACATATGTGTTATTGGTTGTTGAGTCAATTACACCATGAAAGCTTCTCTCTCTAAAAAATCTAAAGTTATTTACGAATATTTAAGCATGTTAGCTAGCTAACTCATTGGTCCTGCTTTGTAGTACACCCCCCCAGGAAGAGGCAGAAGTAACAGTTGTTTAGGATGACTGTATGATAACCCTCTCGGTAGCCGATGAACAAAACCTTAAACAGGTCAACATTCACAAAGCCGCTGGGCCAGACGGATTACCAGGACGTGTACTCAAAGCATGCTCGGACCAACTGTCAAGTGTCTTCACTGACATTTTCAACCTCTCCCTGACCGAGTCTGTAATACCTACATGTTTCAAGCAGACCACCAGAGTCCCTGTGCCCAAGGAAGCAAAGGTAACCTGCCTAAATGATTACTGCCCCGTGGCACTCACGTCCATAGCCATGAAGTGCTTTGAAAGGCTGGTCATGACTCACATCAACAGCATCCTCCCGGACACCATAGATCCACTCCAACTCGCATACCGCCCCAACAGATCAAGATGACACAATCTCAATTGCACTCCACACTGTACTTTGCCACCTAGACAAAAGGAACACCTACCTGAGAATGCTGTTCATGGACTACAGCTCAGCGTTCAACACCATAGTGCCTTCAAAGCTCATCAATAAGCTAAGGACCCTGGGACTAAACACATCCCTCTGCAACTGGATCCTGGACTTCCTGACGGGCCGCCCCCAGGTGGCAAGAGTAGGCAAAACCACATCTGCCACGCTGATCCTTAACACTAGGGACCCTCAGGGGTGTGTACTTAGTCCCCTCCTGTATTGCCTGTTCACCCACGACTGCGTGGCCAAACACGACTCCAGGACCATCATTAAGTTTGCTGACGATACAACAGCGGTAGGCCTGATCACCGACAACGATAAGATGGCCTACAGAGAGAAGGTCAGAGAACTGGCAGTGTGGTGCCAGGACAACAGGAAAAGGTGGGCCAAAAAAGCCCCCATTAACGTCGATGGGGCTGTAGTGGAGCGGGTCGAGAGTTAAGTTCCTTGGTGTCCACATCACCAACAAACTATCATGGTCCAAACATACCAAGACAGCCGTGAAGAGGGCACAACAAAACCTTTTCCCCCTCAGGACACTGAAAATATTTGGCACGGGTCCCCAGATCCTCAAAAGGTTCTACAGCTGCACCATCGAGAGCATCACTGCCTGGTATGGTAACTGCTCGGCATCTGACCGTAAGACGCTACAGAGGGTAGTGTGAACAGCCCAGTCCATCACTGGAGCCAAGCTTCCTGCCATCCAGGACCTGAATAATAGGCAGTGTCAGAGGAAAGCCCATAAAATTGTCAGAGACTCCAGTCACCCAAGTTATACTGTTTTCTCTGCTACCGCACGGCAAGCGGTACCGGAGCGCTAAGTCTAGGACCAAAAGTCTCCTCAACAGCTTCTACCCCCAAGCCATGACTGCTGAACAATTCATAAAATCGCCACCGGACAATTTACATTGACCCCCCCCTCCCTTTTGTACACGGCTGCTACTCGCTGTTTGTTTGTTACCTATGCATAGTCACTTCGCCCCCACCTACATGTACAGACTACCTCAACTAGCCTCGACTCGGTACCGGTGCCCCTGAATATATCCTCGTTATTGTTATTGCGTTACTTTTTATTATAACTTTTTATTTTAGTCTACTTGGTAAGTATTTTCTAATTCTTGAACTGCACTGTTGGATAAGAGCTTGAAAGTAAGCATTTCACAGTAAAGTCTACACTTGTTGTATTCGGCACGTGACAAATAAAGTTTGATTTGAAGTGCCAGTCAGCCGAACCAGGATTGTGTCCTCCCTGGGGACATTCAGTGACAGGACAAGCTCCATTGCATGACAAATGACTGTGCAGGCACACTCAGCTAAACATTGTGTTTTAAGGCTCTGGAATATGAGAACTGACTGCATGTTATAGGCTGAGGTATGAGGACTGGCTAGTAGCCATACCACCCTCCCTTCTCCCTGCTGGCTCTGATCTGATACAGTGTGAGATTATGCATTTTAGTCCGTGTGTGTTTCTAGGTAATCAGTCAAAAGTAGAACCAACGCAATACATCTTTTGGCCTTCTTCAGGTAAAAAACCCTGAAGGCCAGAAGCCTTTCATGTTGTTTCTACTTAATACACTTAAAGCATTCAGCAACTCCTGTCCTGCAAGAGTTGCTGAATCTCCTATCCACTTTATTTCCTCAATTCATGCACCTTGGTGGGAAAGAGGTGATCCCTTCCCTTTGCATAGTTAAGTGAAACTAATACAAAATAATTCTTAACAATTCAGCTTGATTGAGGAAATTTTAATGACAAAACCTTTTTCCATTTTACAATGAGGGGAAAAAACAAAATTAAATCAAAAGGATGTGTATGATTACAATAACTATTGTTATCATAGCAGTCTGAGGGGAATCATTTTTAATCTTTCCTTTTCAAAATGGGCCCTGCAAAGTGTATATTTCTAACAAAATCTTCATTAAATCTCTGATGAGTTCAGTCTTATCATAGCTATACCTCCTGCTCTGTGCATTCAGACTCCAACGTCACAATAGACAATAAAACTCACTGAAACAAACCATAGAGTAGCCCCGGTGTCAGATCACAGACATACACTGACCAACAGAACCACAATGGAGTCTTGGGAACAGAGGTGAGGCACGTGGCTACTGAGAAGAGTTGAGGTTCAAGGTGGACCTCAGTTCCTTTTGGCAGTTGTGTAGAGGGAAATAAAGAGGTTGATGTCAGCCATATCCAGCGGTGGAGTGGTAGTACAAACAGACCCATTTTAAGTTCATCTTAAATCTCAACTTTGAAACACTGCGGTCCCTCTTTAAGCACTGTGACGTACTGTAGGTCGCAGTGACATTCAGAGCATGCTTGAATTTGTCCATGTGGTTGTGCCTCTAAAACTAATCTGCCTCTGGACTCCAACTATCAGTGTGGTGAAACATCAGGGTTAATCTCCAGCTGGACTAACAACCTACATAAACTCGTTCTTAAATGTCTGCGTGTATGCTGTACAAGTGTGTAAGGTGGTAAGATGACCTGTCACAGTTGCGCAGGCATATCAGAGGTTTACCCATTGAACCAGGCCTAAATGACTAGGCCCATGATATGTCGTAAAGAACTCAAGACAGAAACAAGACAATGACATGTACTGGATACATCTCATCTGGCAGGCCAAGCACTCTCTCCAATGCACAGCATCTGGTGGTTGTGGATTTGACATGGCCACAATGGTAACACCCTTAATCAAAACTCCGGCTTTATTATGGTGGTAAGAATATTTTTTTAAAGACCATAACATCTACAGTAAATTGTATTTATAGTTATAGACAAAATGATTACTTTCAAAGGCATGCTCACATTTTCAGGTTAGCTTCTTTCTTTCTGAAATTAGTTAGACCCTTTCAGGGTCAAGTGACGGGCTTGAGAGATTCACCCAACCACCGTTGTAGATGGCACAATCTTGGGCAACTTCTATCTTGTAAATCTGTGGGGCAGACAGCTCTTTCTTGTACCAGGCATGACAGAGTGCTGGAGCTAGTGTGTAGAAGAGTTTGGTTTGGTTTTATGCTTTGCTCCCTTCCCCCCAAAACACCCTTTATAAACAATTACACCCAAAACAGGAGGAAAAGGGAACATGACCTCACTTTTTCCTTGAAAAGCTAATACAAATGAGGAAGGAAGGGGGAGGGGGCTGGAGGCAACGCATCTGTCCTGAGAACACAGCACGTTTCAGGTCCGCGTAGGTTACAGGAGGAGGAAATGCTTTAGGTGGGAGAAAGCAGAGAGAGAAAGAGGGGGAAAAGGAGAGGTATAGTTTGAGGAGAGAGGGCATTCTTCATACAACAGCGTAATTTTTCCCGCAGGCACTCGTTCAGCTTCTTGCTCAGAAAGAGCTCGTAGGGGGCGTGCTCAACCTCTTCCCAATGTACACCCTGAGGGGGAGAGAGAGCAGTTACACCCAGAGTCATTAACTAGTCGGCTGATAAGTGATAGATGGAGTTGTGGATTGTCCCTGCCGTGTCATGTGTGCTGTCAAAGTGTGTGTTAAGGGTGTGGTGCAGCAGGTGTCCATCCATCCCAGCAGCAGCTGTTCTACTATCTAGACCCAGGCATATACACAGGGCTCGAGCATTGCAGCTGCCCACTATATGCTGCCACCACAGAGCCTCTGCTGGTTTATACAGAAATATGCATGGAAGTGCGCGAGTGCGCATATACACACACATATATATAGTGGGGAGAACAAGTATTTGATACACTGCCGATCTAAAACGGAATCTAAAACAAAAATCCAGAAAATCACATTGTATGATTTTTAAGTAATTAATTTGCATTTTATTGCATGACATAAGTATTTGATCACCTACCAACCAGTAAGAATTCCGGCTCTCACAGACCTGTTAGTTTTTCTCGGCAGTGTATCCAATACTTGGCAGTGTATCCAATAATCGGCAGTGTATCCAATACTTGTTCTCCCCACTGTATATATATAGTGGCTAATAATTTTCTGTACATGCAGTTTTGTTCCAGGGATATCTGATTCCCAGTAAACAAAACAACATGATGTATTGGATCTGATTGGGGTTCTTCTAATTGTATGTAAACAACTATAAACAGAAGGACATTGAAAGCTGTTCAGGAGATTCCATGTAGGAATTGTCTACATTAATCTGAGAAGGAAGTGTTTACTTAGCCAGCTAATGGCTAAATAATGGAAATGTTATTCTCAATGCAGACCCATTGATGGATTGAAACAAGCCTTCCATAATGTCATCACTTGGCTTTTTCACTTCCATAAAAAAAGTGCTATTATCCTACTTATAACACAAATGATTGCCAAACTGAGGTTGATCGCAAATGTGTCCAAGGTTTGCTCTTACCCCAGTCCCAGGACCAGGATGTGTGATAGTAGCAGTGAGGGGATGAACACTTTGAGGAACTCCGCAGAGAAGACACCTCCTTTCTTCATCGCCCCGGTCTTTCTCATGCTGAGTGTATCTGAACGCCGGGGGTGGCGGAAATGGAACTCCCTACAGGCAAGGAAATGTGGATTCATTACAGTATTATTCATCTTCTCCTTATCATGTGGAAATATTTAGCCATAAGTAGTATTACTAAATGCACAAACACACTAGGATTTACCTAGAAGACCAGATACACTAAGACTTGTATGTTTTAGGGGCAATGGGACTGTGTACATCACTCACTTAGGAGGAATGTTCTCGGGCCGACTGGACCAGTCTGCTACCCAGTCTGAGTCCTTCATCAGGATATCCATGTCCCTCTCCTTCTCCAGGGTATCCTCCTCTGACTGCAAGGGACACATGCTGCGCATTAGGACACTGATCTCAATACAGACAACAGGGGGAGGCAGAGACAATATGGCTGACCGCCCATACAATACAATAAACCCTGTGTGAGGCTGCCATGGTTACAGACACAGAGTCAGTCGTCAACATAAAAATGTGGCTTTGCCATGTCATCCACTGACAGAGTTTGTGTGTGTGTGTGTGTGTGTGTGTGTGTGTGTGTGTGTAATGGAACCTAAAGCTGAGACTACTGCCGTGTCCATGGATTCAAACCCACCCGGTTAGTGTTTCCTGTCGCCATCGCCATTTTAACAAAGTTTATGGTTGTCATTCACAAGAGACTGAGAGAAGCAGCAGGTTATGTTATCATTGAAACATACATGTGACGTAGGTAGCTCAAGCACACCGAGTAATAACTCTTACTTGGCCATCTCTTCTGCTGCTCACGTCCACATCAAAGATGATCTGTCCATCATGATCATCCTCCTGGGGACTAGGAGGCCGGGGAGGACTGTGGGGAGGATCAAACAACAAAATAAAAACAGTCACAGCCAATCACTGCACTCCAAGTCTTCTCTCCCTTGGTGCATAGGAATGTACACTTGTATGCAGTAACCAGGTTGAAGATTTGGGGCTTGTTCAAATTCCCAATGCATTAATCAAGAGACCTCGCCTCTGATGGCTCAATGTGCATATGAATCATGCCTCTATTAGGCTTTCACTTTGCCGTCAGCCTGCAACCTCAAAGTGGATGGATGAGTCTGTCTGTGAACTCTACCATTAGTAGGCTGTTGTAGAAACACTCCTGGTAAACATTCTCAGGTGACTCATTGACAGCTGACGGACTCAGCTGACCGGGCAACCAGATAAGCCTGTGTTTATGGCAGGCAACCTCATGGCTCAGAGGGTAGGGAAAGCAGAGGTGTGAGTGGATTTAAGTCCAATGACTTAGGTGATGAAGATGTTTACTATTGCAAACGGATTATATTTACAGCGCCATAACAGCATACAGTACTATATCAATCCAGAGATTAAATCTACATTGATTTTGGGCTAGTATGTGACCTCAACAGTGAATTGAAAAGAGTTACAGGTGATTTTTAAGAATGGTTCTAGATTTGTATTATTATATGTACCTAGTTTTTTCAAGGCCAAGCTGAACTGTGTTCTTCCTCATTGTAGCACCACCTACCTAAATGGACATCCGGCGCCGAAACGAGATGGCCGCCTCGCTTCGCGTTCCTTGGAAAATATGCAGTATTTTGTTTTTTTATGTGTTATTTCTTACATCGGTACCCCAGGTAATCTTAGGTTTCATTACATACAGTCGGGAGGAACTACTGAATATACGATTAACGTCAACTCATCATCGTTCCTACCAGGAATATGACTTTCCCGAAACGGATCCAGTGTTTTGCCTTCCACCCAATACAATGGATCTGATCCCAGCCGGCGACCCTGTGCGACGCCGTAAAAGGGGCAAACGAGGCGGTCTCCTGGCCAGGCTTCGGAGACGGGCACATCGCGCTCCACTCCCTAGCATACTACTCGCCAATGTCCAGTCTCTTGACAATAAGGTTGATGAAATCCGAGCACGGGTAGCATTCCAGAGAGACATCAGGGATTGCAACGTGCTCTGCTTCACGGAAACATGGCTAACTCAAGAGACGCTAACGGAGTCGGTGCAGCCAGCTGGTTTCTTCATGCATCGCGCCGACAGAAACAAACATCTTTCTGGTAAGAAGAGGGGCGGGGGGGTATGCCTTATGATTAACGAGACGTGGTGTGATCATCATAACAACACACAGGAACTCAAGTCATTCTGTTCACCTGATCTAGAACTCCTCACAATAAAATGTCGACCGCATTATCTACCAAGGGAATTCTCTTCAATCATAATCACAGCCGTATATATTCCCCCCCAAGCAGACACATCGATGGCCCTGAACGAACTTTATCTGACTCTTTGTAAACTGGAAACCACACACCCTGAGGCTGCATTCATCGTAGCTGGGGATTTTAACAAGGCTAATCTAAAAACAAAACTCCCTAAATTCTATCAGCATATCGATTGTGCTACCAGGGCTGGAAAAACCCTAGATCATTGTTATACTAATTTCCGCGACGCGTATAAGGTAGTAGTTGTGGAATTGTTAGGTTAGATTACTTGTTGGTTATTACTGCATTGTCGGAACTAGAAGCACAAGCATTTCGCTACACTCGCATTAACATCTGCTAACCATGTGTATGTGACTAATACAATTTGATTTGATTTGATTTGATACCTGTCACAGGAAGAGTTGCTGCGGCTAGACTCATGCTGAGCGTCCAGTAGAATCTTTTCCATGTCTCCGTTATGGATGGAAGATGAGGAGGGCACATGCTCTAGGCCCCCCACAATGGCCTCCACCACCTCCTCCTCCACCACCTGAGGCAAGGGGAGCAGACCCAGAGCCTGGCCAACGGTGGAGGTAGACTGGGACAACCCCGCCGCAGCTGTGGCCGCAGCTCTGTTCATCTCCAACTCCACCCAGGACCCTGCAGGACACGTACATACAGTACATTGGTCACATTTGTCAGTTGGGATACTTAGCGAATATATCAAACTTCACAACTTATTACATGTACATGATTACTTTCCATGTTTTTGTATATATTGTATGTTTTCTGTCAAAATGTTTTGCAGACCATGGCAAATTGTGCCTCTATGCTGAACTAATAGCCTAATGATTAAAAAACATCCTTCAAAAGACATTATACCTAGAACGATATGACGAGGGGGATAAAGAAACACACAGTCAGAGAGACTGGCAGAGACACACAACCACAAAGTTTAAAAAGGCCCAGCGTAGTCAAAAACTTGATTATCCTGTTTTACAAAAATTGTATGTATATTTCCAGGTTAGAATAATTGTGAATTATCACCATGAAAATGATAATGCCGTTTAAGTGTAAGAGCTGTTTGAAAAGACCACCTGAAATGTGTCTGTTTAGGTGGAATTGAGTTTTGGCCTGCCTGGTGACATCACCTGGCGATATACACTAAAAGTATGTGGACACTTACTTGTCGAACATCTCATTACAAAATCATGGGCATTAATATGGAGTTGGTTTCCCCTTTTCTGCAATAACAGCCTCCACTCTTCTGGGAAGGCTTTCCACTAGATGTTGGAACATTGCTGCGGGGACTTGCTTCCATTCAGCCACAAGCGCATTAGTGAGGTCAGGCACTGATGTTGGGCGATTAGGCCTGGCTCGCAGTCGGTGTTCCAATTCATCCCAAAGGTGTTCGATGGGGTTGAGGTCAGACTTTGTGCAGGCCAGTCAAGTCCTTCCACACCGATTTCGACAAACCATTTCTGTATGGACCTCGCTTTGTGCACGGTGGAAATGTCATGCTGAAACAGGAATGGGCCTTCACCAAACTGTTACCACAAAGTTAGAAGCACATAATCGTCTAGACTGTCATTGTATGCTGTAGCGTTAAGATTTCCCTTCACCGGAACCAAGGGGCCTAGCCAGAACCATAAAAATCAGCCCCAGATCATTATTTCTCCTCCACCAAACTTTACTGTTGGCACTATGCATTGGGGCAGGAAGCGTTCTCCTGGCATCCGCCAAACCCAGATGGTGAAGCATGATTAATCACTCCAGAGAACACGTTTCCACTGCTCCAGAGTCCAATAGCGGCTAGCTTTACACCACTCTAGCCGACGCTTGGCATTGCGTATAGTGATCTTAGACTTGTTTGCGGCTGCTCGGCCATGGACACTCATTCATGAAGCTCCCGACGCACAGTTCTTGTGCTGACGTTGCTTCCAGAGGCAGTTTGTTGCAACACAACAGTTCCAGAGGAGAGACGATTTTTACGCGCTTCGGCATTCGGTGGTCCCGTTCTGTGAGCTTGTGTGGCCTTCCACTTCACAATAACAGCACTTACAGTTGACCGGGGGCAGCTCTAGCAGGGCAGAAATTTGATGAACTGACTTGTTGGAAAGGTGGCATTCTATGACGGCGTCACGTTGAAAGTCACTGAGCCCTTCTGTACGGGCTATTCTAATGCCAATGTTTGTCTATGGAGATTGCATCGCTGTGTGCTCAATTCTATACACCTGTCAGCAACGGGTGGCTGAAATAGCCGAATCCACTAATTTGAAGGGCTGTCCACATACGTTACATGGCCACAAGTAAGTTAATAGACCAATAAGTTTCAAACCTTTCTGCCCGAAAAACAGCTAGTTCAGGTTACATATCCCTCCCATTAAGCCCCTCATTCAGACTACTTCCAGACAGTCCTAGCAAAGTTCTTGCTTGAGAAATTGGTCCTTGCTATGAAGGTTTTTGTTTCTTTTTGACCATTTAAAAAAATTATAATAAATCACAGTAAGGTACTTAATTGTTACCCAGAAATGATTTCATATTAAGATAATGCATTGGACCTTTACCCCTACCTAAGCCAGTGGTTCTGTTAGTCTCGATTACTGCATGATGACAGGATAGTGAATACCTCTTTGTGCTGTCAGTTTACAGCACCTGCTGTGATATACAAGCCATGGCCTAGCCTGGCTGATCCATGTTACTACATGAGCCCAGGCAGGGGAGACTGCCAATCACAACTAGGATACAAATTATAGGGAGTCACAGACACTGGAGAGACATCCAGTCTCTTTCTCGCTCTGGTTTCCCCATCTTAAAATGTCTCACATACTCCCAGAAGTTAGGACGCTAGGGTTCACAAGCAGAGCACATGATCTCATAGCAGAGAGAGTAAACACACTGGTCATGTGACAGTCAGCCTAGCTGACTTAGTCTCTCAGTCAGTTTCACTGGCCAGACATTGAATGACAGCAGCCCCTACCCCTCCCCCAAGTCCAACTCAGCACCCCAGACTCATCCCGAGGATTACACAGCAGCCTGAGCAAAGCCACTGTCGACAGTCCATTGTCAGTGCTCCATGGCCTAAACAAGGTTGTCATGACGCCAGCGGTGAGCCGAACATTCTGGCTGCTGCTCGCTCTGCTTTCGTGGAGCTGTTATCAGCTGTTGTATGGAAACAAATGTCTTATGGTAATAAGAACCAGTATGTATAGCCTAACCAATGGCTCCAAAGACTCACATAATCACCAGAGAAGAGTAAGGTAAACTGAATATACCCATTGTGTGGATGGGACTGAGATATCCTATCCAAGACAATGACATTGCAGTAGACATAAAGCTTTCCTCAATTCTGAGAATTACACAGCAAAAATGAGTATCTACTTATTTATAGGCAGAGTGAGTAAGCTCTGTCTAACAATAACAAACCTTGTTCCCTCCCTGGCTCGCACTGCAGCTGGAATGTAACTGACTCAACATGTACGCTCAAACTTCCGAATGAAAGGCTCCTGATCCTCACCCTAACTTTCCTACTCCACCCTACTGTGTCCTGAAAAACGTTCTGCACCTTCCACATGTCACCGTGTCCAGAAATAGCACAGCATGCCAACTCACTCAGTTCAGGGCTTGGCAATGCTCTAGCACATCTGCCCATACCCAGCAGCCCCCATAAAGGGAGGTCAACACAGTGCTGACTGTGTACTTCCTCTAGAGGCATTGTATGTGTGACACTGATAAACATGCCTTTTGCTCCCCTTGCAACCCACGCACAAGGCCTTGCCTTGTCAAAGCAGAGGCTTTCACACTGGGTTGTGGATGTCATTGCTCAGGCCTACAAGGGTGTAGGGCTCCCTGTCCCAGAAGTTTTGATAAGTCACTCGGTCCTCTGGGCCTCGCTGAGAGACATCCCCTTGAATGAGATATGTGCAGCTGCTACCTGGTCGTCACCACGCACGTTCTCAAGATTTTACAAGGTCAACATCGTATCCAGCCATACCATGGGGTCTACCATTCTTCCAATGGCACTGGCGCATTCAGGTTAGTTGTGCTATTCCTCACGACCTTGTTGGTATGAGTCATCCATACTTTCAACCGTACTGACGGTCTGAAAGGTATGAATTAGAACGGAAGATACGAATGTACAGTTGACGTCGGAAGTTTACATACACTTAGGTTGTAGTCATTAAAACTAGTTTTTTCAACCACTCCACAAATTTCTTGTTAATAAACTATAGTTTTGGCAAGTCTGTTAGGACATCTACTTTGCATGACACAAGTCATTTTTCCAACAATTGTTTCGACACATTATTTCACTTATAAATTTACTGTATCACAATTTCAGTGGGTCAGAAGTTTACATACACTAAGTTGACTATGCCTTTAAACAGCTTGGAAAATTCCAGAAAATGATGTCATGGCTTTAGAAGCTTCTGATAGGCTAATTGACATCATTAGAGTCAATTGGAGGTGTACCTGTGGATGTATTTCAAGATCTACCTTCAAACTCAGTGCCTCTTTGCTTGACTGGGAAAATCAAAATAAATCAGCCAAGACCCCAGAAAAAAAAAATGTAGACCACCACAAGTCTGGTTCATCCTTGGGAGCAATTTCCAAACGCCTGAAGGTACCACGTTCATCTGTACAAACAATAGTACGCAAGTATAAACACCATGGGACCACGCAGCCGTCATACCACTCAGGAAGGAGACGCTTTCTGTCTCCTAGAGATTAATGTACTTTGGTGTGAAAAGTGCAACTCAATCCCAGAACAACAGCAAAGGACCTTGTGAAGATGCTGGAGGAAACGGGTACAAAAGTTGCTGTCCACGCGCTGAGGTGTTATACATGCCTGAGGTGTTATACATTATACATGGAGTGCAGATCCCCTGCAGGTGAGGGCTGCGCTCACACATCTTGTGAAGATGCAAGGAGCCAGGGAAAGGCCGAAGGATAATACCACAAACTTGTATGCCTGGCCTTGGAAGGCAAACCACAAAAAACGCCTGTGTTCCTTTAACACAGGAATGTGAACATAAGTATCCTTTAAAATCGAGGGACGTGAACCATTCCCCTGCGGCTACGGTCTGGAAAGCATAAACCGTCCGCAACATGTGAAAGAACTTTTAGGAAAACATTGACCAGTTTTAAATCCAGAACCAGGAAATAGGTTGAGAAAAAGCCATCTTCCTGTTCTGATACTTTTACTTTTCTGATCATGCCCTTCTCCAGGAGAGATGTCATCTCCTGGTTGAGGATGCAAGCTTTCAGGAGGTCTGTGACTGAAGACATTCTGACCTCTGAGAATGGTGGGGGTCGGTTGTCGGAACTGCAGCCTGTACCCTTGTGAGAGGGTCATCACCACCCATGGGTCTGAAGAGTAGGATGCCCAGTAGGTCAAGTGCTGCTGGGTAAATCGGCAGACAGCCGACCCCCGCCAGTGGGGAAACGCCTCAGCCGTTTCCCCACGCCTGTTTGTGGTGTTGGGGGTTGGCTGCATTGCCGTCTGGGGCTGGCAAGCACGTGTTAGGCTGGTGGTAGGGCCAAAGGCGTGTGTCGGGAAGAGCGGCGAGGTTCACACGCGTCAGGCCTCCCTCTGCCATGACTCTGTGATGCCTGGTTTCTGGGTTCCACAGCAGTGTAGCCTGACTCAACTGTTTTCTATGTTTGAGGGCCCACTCTGCCGCAGGGTCAAAGAGCAGTCCCGGGACCACTGGGAGCTTTCTCATAGTCCGTCTGGAGTTATTGGACATTGGGGCTTGGGCAAGCCAGACCTGGTGACGAGTCACAACTAGGGTGAACATCAGTCTGCCTAGCTCTCTGGTCATGAACTCAAAAGCTTGATGCAATGCATCATTCAGGTTGCAGAGAATCAGGTCTGCATGGTCTAGCTGGAGCATCCTGTTCTGTACTAGCATGAACACAGAGAGAGTTCCCAATGTGGGCAGCTGTGTCGTAGACCCATGACAGTAGCTCATCTGTGGCCTTGCACGGAGGTCTGGGGCAGCGGGCATCATCCTTCAGGGCTTCATCTGGGGTAGAGCATCAGCTCTGCTATGCATTCATCCACTTTAGGCATATGGTCCAGCCAATGTTTTGCGTCACGCATGGCAGATAGCATCCTACTAGCTTTGGTGGTGGGCGAGAGCCCACGGGTTGGCCCAGAGCCCACGGGTTGGCCCAGCATCTCTGAAGCTATGTAAGAAAAGCCGGTGAAGGTGGCACACTGAACGGTGTAGATGCCTCAACTCTGCCTAGCCGCGCTTCCCTCACAGGCAGGATGGCACAGTTAATGCAGAGGTCTGAAAGGGCCTCATGCAGGTGGCCAACGCCTTGGCAGCAGGGCACAGGTCATGACCATCTTCTACTTGTAGTTCAGCTACACAAGAGGAACAGCCATGAATGCTCAGCATCATGGTGATGCGGTGTTCTCTCAGCTCAGAACGTGACGTTAAAAAGGACATAAATATAACATATTTCTTATGCAATATACAGATTAATCAAATTAACTAACAATAGTAACTGGAGAATGTATTACAACAGCTACCACAATACACAGTAAAGGTAGAGAGCTACAATAATCTGGCGGGAGTTGTACAGCACCCGCAAATAATTTCAGGTGAGCCTAGCTATGACCACAGGGCTGGAGCAGGAAAATTATGTTTAAACGTAGGCTTATTTATGGTAAACCAAGCTGACAACACACAGTGGCATCTAGGTGGAGTTGGTAAACAAGCTAGGGGAAAGGGATGCAATCTGAATCGCATGTTTTATAGCTGGCTAGGCTAACAACCTTCTTAGACACAGTTATCTAGGGAAGTGACCCGGTTGAGTTTTAAATAGTTGAAGGATGACTAGTGCCCGGTGGGCATTGATAACGAGCAAAGCAGTGGCGGATATCTTGAAAAGGGTAGCGCCAGGCTACGGTGGCCAACACACACACACACACTAGCTGGTGGGCTAAATCAGCACAAGACAAGGAATACCAATATCCTCCGATAAAAGGGATAGGTAGAGGAGAGAATTTTGCACTCTGACCCATAGGTCACAGGCTGTTGGGTGACAGACTGACAGTACACACAACTCAGAGTTTTGCTTACCCTACCAGGACCTGGGAAGATGCAACCCGAAAAACAGGAGTAGCGGCACATTTAACTTGCGCGATACAGCTAAACTAACTTTCCAAGAAGAAATAAGAGACTATTTTGTTTCATTGTAATTTCATATTTTTCTATCGATGTCTACCTAATGTGGACCTGACAGAGGCAATGGAATAGTTGTAATGTTCTGGTAATTGAATGTTCATTATTTAGTTCTTTGGAATTTCCATTATTTCATAATACATAGAATGTATAAAAAATCGAAATCGAAAACCATGATTATGTTTTAATAACCGAACTACCCCCAAAAATATCACTAAATTGTTCAGCACTAAATTGTGTTTAAATTGTTGTTAGGGGTTGATAGTAAATACACCTATAATCAAGCAAATGACCATATACCTGGTATAACAGTTCATTAGACTGATCATATTGTATTATTATTTTCACAGTAGCAGGCTACCCAGAAGTATCAGGCTGCTACATACAAATTGACCAGACTGAGTGCAGCAGGTGTGCTTAGAGGTGCACGTGTAGTTTTATCAGCTACTCTTTGCTGGTCTATATTTAAACCCATAGTCAGATTAACTAGGCCAGTTTGCTATGTTTACATCCACGGCAAGAAGACATATCTATTACACTGTTACACAATTAGCTGACTATGCATTTAATAAAAACACTTAATATATTCCAAGTATGTTTCGTTAGGTTTTCGTAATACTTTCCTCAAAACTCGGGTATGTGCACTAAAATGTTAATTTAGGAACATCTAACGTTAACCTAACTCCATTTTCGAGCTCTCAGATTTATTCCATCTCGTCTTGTTGACATCCACTTTATCCCGCCTATTCAGCACCGCGTGCTTCAACGATTGGTTTTACTGTTGATCAATCTTACGGTTTATACCGCCTCTTAAAATCACATTGGTCCATGATACTGTCAATACAGAAAACAGGAATAGCACAATATAGGTCCTTCCACAACCCTTCTCCATGACTACGTAGAAAACCAACCCAAAACTCACTAGATATTGTTTATACACTCAAAGTCAAATAGTAAAGTATCAAAAGACAATGATTCAAATTACCTGACAAGTTTTCTAATAAACAATAACAGTAAAATATAGCTAAGCATTTCGACGAATCATACCATTTATTCCAGCGTCTCCGTTATTCTCCGCTACAGCAGCAGCTTCAGACATCGTGCCTGTGAGCAGGGTGGCTTGCATATGACAGTCAATCGAACACGCACACTCCCTCCAAACATTCGGACGTGCGCGCATCCGCGTACCAAAACTGACCTGAGTCGCCTTTACTTTGTTGCAGAATAGCTACCGCCAACACAGTTAAAATAGGTGTTCTGTTAGCTGATCTGGAACCAGTGGTTATGAGCACTGCAATCTTCCTGGAGCTCTGTGATGACGTCAGATGAGCCAGTTCTTTAGTAACAAAGGCAGGCAAAAAGCATAGGCAGACTAACATTACGTAACGTGCTGGAAATTGACCACCCCCGTTCGTATTATACCTCTGACACCACATCGTGAGAAAATAACAGGAATAAATTATAAAATTGTAGTTCACTACTTTCACAACTCTGTAAAGGCATCATCTGTATATTTACAAGACGTGAAAGAAAATCTTCATTTGAGAACGCGCACATCGGCACGTACCCCAAGATGCCAATGCCATCCCTCAATACCCAGTTGTTAGTAGATCAAAGGATACTCCTATGCATGGGGATATAATGTTGCATTGTGCAATAAGACCCTCAAAACAACCTAAATAAGTGTGAGGTGAACTTAAGTTTGGCACTTGTTTATATATAAAAATAAAAAAAATGTTAAGAACTTTATGTACCTGGTGCATAAATAGCCAGCACCGCTACTTCAAAGTGGGTGTTATCAGAGTGATGTCAACATTGGACTAAACAAGGGCATGAATATGGTCCAATCTGAAGTGGCATCGAGTTTGTCAGTTTATAGTCCTAAAAAACTGAAATAAGTTACCTCTGCTCGTTCGGCCATTCCTATGGGGGAGGTGGGGAATTAATAGGGAAAGAATAGGGTTTTGGGATAACCTTTTAGACCTTATTTCAGTGTTTAACACAGGTTTAGGCAATATTATATGTTATGTTCTAGAAGATATGTTAAGTTATCTTTATGAATTAGGAAAGCCTTTATGTGCTTGTTTTGATTACATAAACAGTTGAAGATCCTCATAGAACAAAACATGATCTCCAAAGCCTGTTTACCATAGACCTCATTTTCAGTGTTTATCCAAAACACAGACGAGCCCTGGCAGAGTTAGTTACTACAAAAAGACGTCATTACTATTGATATCTATTAAAATGTAAAGACCAGGGGACGACACATTAGTAAAAAAAATAATTTAAAAAAAAGTACTTTATTCCTGTCATTGTCACTATAGATTTACAACAGCTGTATTATATTTGTAATTGTCAAACATGATTGGAGGCATCATGATTTCAACTGTCAAATTGCAATGTGTGTAGACATAAGTTGACGAGCAAAATCATAGAGCATGGTATTGATGAGTGAGTTCCACTTCACTCCGATTCAGTTTTTTTTTTTGAACATTGCCACTTTCATGGCAGTTCTTCATGAAATGCTACACACATCTTTAGCGTTTCACTATGTAATTTGCTGTATAATATTGGGAGTACTATGACACAGATCAAGTATGACACTGTATAGCACTTGGAATGACTTAGGTTTTCCTATAATGAAGTATTGCTTTTCTGCAATAGAAAGATCACTAAGCGAGGTATGAAAAGGGGATACTCCCGACAATATAAAACACATCAAGAGATTTCACTTCACCTTAAAGAAAACGAATAAAACGGATATTACATTTGTTCCATTTATAAATATGACAAATCTCAGAATGTGTGTCTCTTTGACAACAGAAAACCAAGATTTTTTATTTATTTTTTAAAGAGACACAGCAAGAACTCCTTGGTTGCAAGACTCAGTAAAGTCTCTCCCA
Organism: Salvelinus alpinus; assembly: GCF_045679555.1. Classification (NCBI taxonomy): domain Eukaryota; kingdom Metazoa; phylum Chordata; class Actinopteri; order Salmoniformes; family Salmonidae; genus Salvelinus; species Salvelinus alpinus. Next base: position 18,208,197 of record NC_092103.1, on the reverse strand, counting down.
AGCAGATGTAAGGAGTCCTCACTGGGCCACAGACTGGTTATAGATCTAGTAGTGTGTGCAGACACACACAAAAGTATGTGGACATCCCTTCAAATAAGCGAATTCACCTATTTCAGGCATAGCCGCTGCTGACGGGTATATAAAAATCGAGCACACAGCGAGCAAATCTCCATAGACAAACATTGGCCTTACCGAAGAGCTCAGTGATTTTCAACGTGGCACCATCATAGGATGCCACCTTTTCAACAAGTCAGTTCATCAAATTTCTGCCTTGCTAGAGATGCCCCAGTCAACTGTAAGTGCTGTTATTGTGAAGTGGAAACGTCTAGGAGCAACAACGGTTCAGCCGTGAAGTGGCAGGCCACACAAGCTCACAGAACTTGACTGCCGAGTGCTGAAGCACATAAATATTGTATGTCCACAGTTGCAACGAGTTCCAAACTGTGTCTGAAAGCAACGTCAGCACAAGAACTGTTCGTCGGGAGCTTCATGAAATGGGTTTCCATGGCCGAGCAGCTGCACACAAGCCTAAGAACACCATGTGCAATGCTGGAGTGGTGTAAAGCTTGCCACCATTGGACGCTGTAGCAGTGGAAACGTGTTCTCTGGAGTATGAATCACGCTTTACCAGCTGGCAGTCCGATGGACGACCCTGGGTTTGGCAGATGCCAGGAGAATGTTACCTGCCCTAATGCATAATGCCAACTGTAAAGTTTGGTGGTGGAGGAATAATGGACTGGGGCTGTTTTCATGGTTCGGGCTAGGCCCCTTAGTTCCAGTGAAGGGAAAACTTAAAGCTACGGCATACAATGACATTCAAGACGATTCTGTGTGTCCAACTTGTGGCAACAGTTTGGGGAAGGCCCTATCCTGTTTGAGAACGACTATGCCCCTGTGCACAAAGCGAGGTCCATTCAGTTGCGGTTTGTCGAGATCGGTGAGGAAAAACTTGACGGGCCGGCAGAGCCCTGATCTCAACACCATCAAACATCTTTGGGATAAATTGGAACGCCGACTGCGAGCTAGGCGTAAACAGCCAACATCAGTGCCCGACCTCACTAATGCTCGTGGCTGAATGTTCCAACATCTAGTGGAAAGCCTTCCCAGAAGAGCAGAGGCCGTTATAGCACCAACTCCATAATAATGCCCATGATTTTGGAATGCGAAGTTTGACAAGCAGGTGTCCACATACTTTTGGTCATGTAGTGTAGGACCAGTCATACTACATACAACATGCTCTGAGTAGATGTTTTAGACGGTTCCTGAGGTGCAGCAGTACACCAACAGCTAGGCTCTTTGATAAATGTGTCTGAATATTTCTGTGTGTAAGTAAGAGATGGAGGCTCTTGGAGAAGTATGTGGTATGAGAAACAATAGAAACAGAACACCAGTTCTTGTAATTGAATTAAAACAGAACAGTTTGGCAGTTGACTAATAAAAAAAACATGACTATGGCACCAGACAATGAGAGGTGCTGAAGGAGCAGGGATGGTTCTCGGCGTGTTTAAAAAAAATTTTTTTTACTAGCCCTCGACCCCCCCCCCAAAGAAATTGTGCATGTCAGACATACATATAAATTAAACGAGTTTCCCATGTTGCCCTGGGGCTGGGCGATACTGGGCAGGCGACGCACAAATTGGCACATCACCACCAAAACAATATCATGGTGAGTGACGCATCACTGTGCCACAGAGGCTGATGGTGGGCAAGAATATGGTTCCAGTTTTCCACACCTGGAAACATTGCAAAGTCTGTTTTGTCCAATGACAGGTTAGTTGTTGTTGACGGCGATGTTGTCACACATTTTGTTCTTGACTAAAATTAAAGGCTGAAGGTAGTGGAGTCTGCCTTCACAGAAAACATCTAGTTCACTTTGTCCTGGAATATATAGAGGTTGTTGGTGGTTGCCACGGCGATGATGTTGTCCTGAGGGTGCCAGGCAGTGTGGAGGATTTTCTTGTTGAAGTCCAGGCTGTCTACACTGATCTCATCCTTCTTCCGCTTCCCGTCGGCACACACCTTGCGGGGCTTCAGGACCTGCTGTGGCTTACTGCCCTCCCGGGACGCCTCCAGGGTCACGTCACGCCTCTGGCCCCGGTCAAACATCCGGAAGAAATTGTTGTATGAGCCCGTCATCACCACACTGGAAAGGAAAATGAGAGAGGATTAAAACAAGGAAATGAAGAACCTTGGGCTTGTTGTTTTTATGAATACAATTTGAGAACATGGCAATGAATGTTAACCTGTCATTTCCGTTCCAGCAGCACTCAAACTTGTCGAAGATGCAGTCATTTTCATAGAGCGAGCACAGCTTACTCCTGAGGTACTCGTGAACCTGCCATGAGGGAAAAAGACAGGCCAGAGCTAATCAACATGGTGTAACATACACTAACCTCAGCGGTCAACTCGGTATTCATGAGTCATTTTGGGTAAAATATTCTGAATAGGAGGGTTAAGATGATTGAAATGGCCTACAACATAAGTTCAAAGTAAAACTTCTCATTTCAGGGTGTGATAGCACAGCAGTCTGGCAAGAACAGACTTAGAGTCCCCCTAGTGGACATTATCTGAAGATACATGCAGGAAATGAGGTGTGGTCAGTCCCTGATAAAAACGTGCACTAAAACAGCCTGTTGACTTTCTCAAACTTCAAGTCCCCACACTCCCTCTGCCAGTCTCACCTGGTATGTCTCCACGGGCCTGTTCTCCATGTTGAGGTCCCAAATCTTGACAGACAGGTAGTCACGGATCATCATGTAGCGCCCGTTGTGGCTGAACTTGACGTCTGAGATGGAAGAGATTATCTCAGAGAAGAAGGAGCGGTTGCTGGGGTCCTCCGGCTCCTCGAACACTGGAGAGGTCAAGTTAGTTCAAGTTAACTGCTATTAGAGATAATAAGGTGCATGTTGCTGTGCTAGCTAGCCCCCCCCCCCCCACATCTAATGTGAAAACAAGATATTCCCACATCTCTAACTATGCAGCAATGTGAATTCCGTCAAGCCATTTTATAATGGTCAAACGTGAAAACCCCTTATACAGAGGTTGCAGTGGCCACTAGGTGCCTGTTGATCATAGGTACTCACATTTGGAGTGCGTGTCACATAGTGCTGATGCCCTCATGTCACAGAGGCGGATGGTGCCCTTGCTGCTGCTGTAGACAAAGGTGTTGCACTGGTGTGGATGGAACTCAGCTGCTGTAATCACCTCTGTCAGCTCCTCCATGTTGGCTGGCTTTATATCCACAATGTCTGGGAGGGGCTAGAGTCAAGGGGGACTAGCACACCTACTGAGAAGAGATTTGGGACACATCAGGGGTAAACGTACACACACATCCCTCTGTCCCTTCCCTCAACCATCCTATAATTAACAGCTGGTCGAGGATACTGAAGCTGCGGTCGGTGATCTCCTGGTGCCAGAGATTGATGCGCAGGTCGTCTGCGGATAGATACGTCTCATGGTCACTGTTTATGGAGATGGAGTTGATGTGGTAGGTGTGCGCGTTGGCAAACACCCTGCGAGGGCTCGCCTCCACCATGAGGTCCATGGGTCTAAACACAGGCACCTGCAAGGGTACAGAGGGTAGTCAGCGGGTGAGGCGCTAAGGGTATAGGCTACACCCACAGTGACTAGTGTTTCTCTATACTATAACTAGGGCCCTATTTTTGTAAAAATATATTTTCTATATTTTTTGTTGTTTATTTTATTTTTTTATTTTTTTTAAATAGCAATTACTTGACATGCCAGGATTTTATCAAACTGTTCCCCTTTTATCTGTGTCAGCTGGACCAGCACCATCCTCAGATTTTTTTGTTGGTGTGTGCAATAGTTTCTAGAGAGCTTAAAATACAGAATAAATATCGCACTGTCACATGATTGCGCAGAACACGGCCCCAACTTTAGCCCCTGGCATGTAATCAGCGAAGCACGTACTCGAAGTGCAGTGACAGTGTTGGGGTCTATGTAGCGTCCATCCTCCTCTTTCAGGTTGTAGCCCTCTGGTCGCTTGTCTCGTTCACTGATCTTCCACAACTTTATGGTTTTGTCTGCCAATCAGAACACAGGACTGGATAAATACATTTAACAGATAAACAAAGCTCAGTGATGTGATGGCATGCACGTGTGAAAGTTCAGTGAAAACCGACTGACCGTTTGTGGACAACAGGAACTGAGCTGCGTTCTTCTGGGGCAGCCAGCGGATTTTGTTGATTTTCTCCTCGATCTCTAAACTCTTCAAGTAGTCAAACTCGGGCTCATGGCTCTGGAAAGTACTGTAAACATTATACTCACTACGGCACTGTGGCTGACTCTTATTCTGTTGGAGAGAGGGAATAGATGAAGAGAAAGAAAAAGGAGTAAGGAATGGAGGAGGCAGAGGGGAGGGTCAAAAATGTTAGCTTAATTTGTTTTCCACATCAACTCCTTTCCATTCAAAAGCAAATAAAAATGTTGATTTTAAAAACTCCAAACTTTCGGACTTCCAGTCTTACCTCTATTTCCTGCTGAAAGATGACGACCCTGCCACCCTTGTCTCCTGTGGCTAGCAGCTCCCCTGAGTGGTTGAACTCCACGGTAGATATGATGTCGGCTGAACACAAAACAGATGCAATTAATTTAGATTTGACTTCTATAAGTCATGAGAAAATCTAAATATGGTAGCCCAGTGGTTAGAGCGTTGGGCCAGTAACTGAAAGGTTGCTAGATCGAATCCCCAAGCTGACAAGGTAAAAATCTGTCGTTCTACCCCTGAACAAGGCAGTTAACCCAGTGTTCCTAGGCCGTCATTATAAATAAGAATTTGTTAACTGACTTGCCTAGTTAAAATACAAATTCTACCCAACACAACATATATTCAGAGAGAAGTTTCAGATGGTTGTATCCATGAGACAGCAGTTAGCATTTAACGTAACTAGCACTGAATTTGTTTAGAGGTCTATCGGCTATCCGGGAGCTGGAGTCTTAGGGCTGGATGAGTATCTGGGTGGATGTAGGCCATAGCATTCCACTGAGGATGTGATGGCATCCAAAGCAGACAATGATCAGTAACCAAGTTCCTACAGGCTGCAGCACATTCCCCCAACAGCAGTATGGAGGCTTTGTAGACAAAAGCTGACACTTTAACCCACTGTTGCCCATTTTCTCAGCATTGTCTTTCTGCTCAATGTTGCAGCAGGAGGCCATAGCGTGGGCTAAACACCCGGGGGCGTGTGTGTGTATCGTGTTTAAGGAGGCCATGGACACACCGCGTTGTCAATGCCCTGAACCCCCACATGTTTTCAGCACTTATTTCCATGACTGATCAAAACTTGTTGTTTTCCAATTAGACACTCTAGTTCCTCTGAGCAATGTTTGGAATATCGAATCACAATACATATGGATAATATCGCCACCAGTGATTTTATTTGGTAGCTCCGATTTTTTGGTTGGTGTTGGATTGACTAAAAACACCAGCAAATCAGCTCCAAGTGATTTTAATTGGAAATCCGTTCAAACTATTCCCACGCCTAATAGAGATGTGATCAAATCAAATGTTAATCACATGCGCAGAATACATGCTTACTTACATGCCCCCACCCACAATGCAGTTTCAGAAAAATACAGATAAAATGTCAAAAGTAATTAAAGAGCAGCAGTAAAATAACAATAGCGAGACTATATACAGGGGGTACCGATAGAGTCGATGTGCGGGGGCACCGGTTAGTCGAGGTAGTATGTACATGTAGGTAGAGATATTAAAGTGACTATGCATAGATGACAACAGAGTGTAACAGTGGTGTAAAGAGGGGGTGAGGCAATGCAAATAGTCTGGGTAACCATTTGACTAGATGTTCAGGAGTCTTATGGCTTGGGGGTAGAAGGTGTTTAAAAGCCTCTTGGACCTAGACTTGGCGCTCCGGTACCGCTTGCCGTGCGGCAGCAGAGAGAACAGTCTGACTAGGGTGGCTGGAGCCTCTGGCAATTTTTATGACCTTCTGACACCGCCTGGTATAGAGGTCTTGGATGGCAGGAAGCTTGGCCCCAGTGATGTTTCGGTCCGTTCGCACCACCCTCTGTAGTAGGGCTTGGCGATATGGCCAAAATATCATATCCCGATATAGGTCATTTCATATCCCGATAACGATACATAGCACATTTTCTGTAAATTCAATGAATAAATACTTTATATAAAATGACCACATGTAAAGGCCTATTTCTTATTACTTAACAAATAAAATAATCAAATGAGTAAGTACCTTAGCAAATTTTTCAATTAAGCATGTAACAAAATTTATAAAATCTAAAAAGGTAAATAGAAAACAAACACTTCAACTATAGTTAAACAAAATAATTAACTATTTTTTAAACCAGGTCTCGTCTGTTTTGCATGTTATTTTGGCATTGTGTGCCACATATCAATTTGCATTTGGTACCTTGGGTTGAGTGTTAGCACCAACTCATGAAACCCGTTTCTTGACCATGTAAATTGTGGCCATGTCTTTGCAGATGTAAGTTGTAACGGCAGCTGTCATCTCCTTCCATCTTCGTGATTCTTTGCCATATGGTGTGCTGCGGGCAAAAGGAACTTGCAACGTCTGATTAGGGGGTTTGTTTTGAGCAGTCGTCTATACATTTTTGGGTCTCATCTGTAGACTCTCTCCGTACTGTTTGACATGATTCTTGCGTAGGTGGTAAAAGAGGTTAGTGGTGTTTGAGCCTGTTGTCGGGACCGGCCTGCGACATTTTGCAGTGGGCGGTTTTCTGGTCCGTGTCAGACTTTTCATACCCAAACCACGTCCATGAGACCGAAGTTGTCCCTCTTTAGGTACGAGCTCTGTGTCTCCGTGCTCTGTCACTCTTCCATGTTTGTTTTGCAAATTTTCTTCCACATGGCTCTGTAGTGCCCTGCGGTCAGGCCGAGCAGTTGCCATACCAGGCAGTGATGCAACCAGTCAGGATGCTCTCAATGGTGCAGTTGTATAACCTTTTGAAGATCTGAGGACCCATGCCAAACATTGTCAGTCTCCTGAGGGGGAAGAGGTTTTGTCGTGCCATCTTCACAACTGTCTTGGTGTGCATGGACCATGTTAGTTTGTTGGTGATGTGGACGTAACTTGAAGCCCTCAACCTACTCCACTGCAGCCCCGTCGATGAGAATGGGGGCGTGCTCAATCCTCTTTCGACAATCATCTCCTTTGTCTTGATCATGTTGAGGAAGAGGTTGTTGTCCTGGCACCGCACGGCCAGGTCTGACCTCCTCCCTATAGGCTGTCTCGTCGTTGTCTGTGCTTAGGCCTACATCTGTTGTGTTGTCGGCAAATGTAATGGTGTTGGAGTCGTGCAGTCATGAGTGAACAGGGAGTAGAGGGGACTGAGTATGCACCCCTAAGGGGCCCCTGTGTTGAGGATCAGCGTGGCGGTAGTGTTACCTACCCTTACCACCTGGGGGCAGCCCGTCAGGAAGTCCAGGATCCAGTTACTGAAGGTGGTGTTTAGTCCCAGGGTCCTAAGCTTATTGATGAGCTTTGAGGGCATTTTGTTGTTGAACGCTGAGCTGTAGTCAATGAAAAGCATTCTCACATAGGTGTTCCTTTTGTCCAGGTGGGAAAGGGCAGTGTGGAGTACAATAGCAATTGCATCATCTGAGGATGATGTTGATGTGAGTCATGACCAGATTTTCAAAGCACTTCATGGCCACAGATGTAAATGCTACAGGTCTGTAGTCATTTAGGCAGGTTACCTTAGTGTTCTTGGGCACAGGGAATGCGATGGTCTGCTTAAAACATGTTGGTATTACGGACTCGGTCAGGGAGAGGTTGAAAAATATCAGTGAAGACACTTGCCAGTTGGTCAGCGCATGCTCGCAGTACACGTCCTGGTAATCCGTCTGGCCCTGCGTCCTTGGAATGTAACTGTTTAAAGGTCTTACTCACATCGGCTGCAGAGAGCACGATAACATAGTCATCCGGAACAGCTGGTGCTCTGATGCATGTTTGTGTTATTTGCCTCAAAGCGAGCATAGAAGCAAATTTAGCTCTTCTGGCAGGCTCGTGTCACTGGGCAGCTCTCAGGTGTGCTTCCCCTTGTAGTCTGTAATTGTTTGCAAGCCCTGCCACATCAGACGAGCGTCGGAGCCGGTGTAGTATGATTCGAACTTAGTCCTGTATTGACAGTTTGCCTGTTTGATGGTTCGTCGGAAGGCATAGCTGGATTTCTTATAAGCTTCCGGGTTAGAGTCCCGCTCCTTGAAAGCGGCAGCTCTAGTGTTTACCTCAGTGCGGATGCTGCCTGTAAATCCATGGCTTCTGGTTGGGGTATGTACGTACGGTCACTGTGGGGACAACGTCATCGATGCACTTATTGATGAACCCAATGACTGATGTGGTGTATTCCTCAATGCCATAGGAAGAATCCCGGAACATATTCCAGTATGTGCTAGCAAAACAGTCCTGTAGCTTAGCATCTGCTTAAGCTGACCACTTTTTATTTATCTAGTCACTGGTGCTAATGATTTGTAAATCATGTTCCGGCCCCCTGACCAGTGAAAATTTCACCCTGTGGCTAATCTAGTTGTTGATTCCTGCCATCCATATGCCCAGTGCCTCTTTATTTTTAGTATTTTCTACATTGTAGAATAACAGTGAAGACATCAACACCTTGAAATAACATGGAATCACATAGTAACAGAAAAAAGAAAAGGAAAAAAAAGTGTTCAACATATCAAACTATATTTTATATTTGACATTCTCCTAAGTAGCCACCCTTTGCACGCTCCTGGCATTCTCTCAACCAGCTTCATGATGAATGCTTTTCCAACAGTCTTGAAGGAGTACCCACATATGCTGAGCACTTATTGGATGCCTTTCCTTCACTGCGGTCCAACTCATCCCAATTGGGTTGCAGTCAGGTGATTGTCGAGGCCAGGTCAACTGATGCAGCACACCATCACTCTCTTTCTTGGTCAAAAAGCCCTCACACTGCCTGGAGGTATGTTTTGGGTCATTGTCCTGTTGAAAAACAAATGATAGCGCAAAACAGATGGGATGGCATATCGCTGCAGAACACTGTGGTAGCCATGCTGGTTAAATGTGCCTTAATCTAAATAAATCACAGACAGTGTCACCAGAAAAGCACCCCCACACCACCGCCTCCATGCGTCACATTGGGAACCACACACGCGGAGAGCATCCATTCACCTACTCTGCATCTCACAAAGACACAGTGGTTGGAACCAAAAGTCTCAAATTTGGACTCCAGACCAAAGGACAGATTTCCACTGGTCTAATGTCCATTGCTCGTGTTTCTTGGCCCAAGCAAATCTCTTCTTATTGGTGTCCTTAAATAGTGGTTTCTTTGCAGCAAGTCGACAATGAAGGCCTGATTCAGTCTCCTCTGAACAGTTGATGTTGAGATGTGTCTGGAACGCCGTGAAGCATTTATTTGGGCTGCAATTTCTGAGGCCAGTAACTCTCATGAACTTATCCTCTGCAGCAGAGGTACCTCTGGGTCTTCGTTTCCTGCGGCGGTCATCATGAGAGCCAGTTTCATCATAGCTCTTGATGGTTTTTGCGACTGCACTTGGAGAAGCTTTCAAAGTTCTTCAAATGTTCCGCATTGACTGACCTTCATGTCTTAAAGTAACGGACTGTCGTTTCTCTTTGCTTATTTGAGCTGTTCTTGCCATAATATGGACTCGGTCTTTTACCAAATCGGGCTCTTCTGAATACCACCCCTACCTTGTCACAACACAACTGAATGGCTCAAACTTATTAAAGAAAGAAGATCCACAAATGAACAAGGCACACCTGTTAACTGAAATGCATTCCAGGTGACTACTTTATGAAGCTGGTTGAGAGAATGCCAAGAGTGTGCAAAGCTGTCATCAAGGCAAAGGGTGGCTACTTTGAAGAATCTCAAATAAAACATTTTGATGTGTTTAACACTTTTTTGGTTACTACATGATTCCATATGTGTTATTTCATAGTTTTGATGTCTTCACTATTATTCTACAATGTAGAAAATAGTAAAAATAAAGAAACCCTGGAATGTGTAGACGTGTCGAAACTTTTGACTGGTACTTCTGTATGTGTGCCTCGGTTATTATTTGACAATATATCGTATAATTTTGATAATGTCGTAATGTTATTTTTTCACTACATGGCTGTGCCTACACTAAAACGCCAGCGTTTCCCCCTTCATAGTTTGTTCTCCATCTTCTTTTTAAATAGGGAGCCAATTTGTTTTCAGCACTTATTTCCATGACTTATCAAAACCCATTTTCTCAAGGCTCTCTTGTCCCTCTGCAGCAGACATACAGAATCGCAATACATATCCTATCGCCACCTAAGTATCGTGATAATATCGCATTGTAAGGTCCCTGGCAATTTCCAGCCCTAGCGTACAGTGCACCATACTGGATGTTCAGACAGACTGTCAGCATGAGGCCACAGGACAAAAGACAAGAGAAAGCAGCAAGCAAGCCATTGTGTGTCAGAAATTGACTATGCAGCCACTCTTACACATAGCACTGGACTGTCTGCGAGGCTAGCAGTGTAAAATTAAGGGAGATGAGAAGTCCTGGGTGACCGCCAGGGAATGAAAGATAACTGGACAAGCGTGTTGCATTGAGTACCATTTATCCAGCACAACATAATTTGTGAAATATGAATAAATACTAGGAAGCCATGATGATTCTGCAACAACTACTGCCACTATGACCTGTGAAGAGCCCTTACCTTCGGCAACGTCGTCATCAATGGCCCCCTTCACCTGTGAGAAGCACCACTGCACGTCATTGCTCCCACCTCCAGCTCCTGAATGGCAGAATGACAGTTACTGATCGAGATATTGCATGACTGGTTATGTTACAAATCTGACAGTGACCACTGCCACGAAAAATTCTGTGTACAGACACAAAATGACCTGTCTTGGTCCCATCTTGTGCATTAAGCTCATTTGTCTTTGATAACATCTGATACTACATGGACTGACAACAGTCAAAATGAACACCAACGACCTCAGGAGTCCTTGGAGACCTATGACCGTACTTCCACAGTCTCTTGATAATACACTTGTTAAGAGAGACCCCTCTGGCACAGCTTAAGATAATAAATAATTAGGTGGGTGCTTATTTGCCCTACTGGAAATGTGTTTTTTGCATATCCCAACTTCCCCTGAGACACCCTCAGAGAGTGGGGTCAAGGCCTGAGTCTGCCATTATCAACAGCAACACCGGAGCAATTAGGGTTAAGTGCCTTGCTCAAGAGCACATTGACAGCTTTTTCACTTTGTCGTTTCGGATATCTGAACTTGCGACCTTTCGGTTACTGGCCCAACACTGTAACCACTAGGCTACCTGCCACCCTCAACAGCTGTTAACGTCAAACATCATACACTAGGTCAAGGCTGGGGAAATACTACAGTATTATATAATGGATAAGGAATAGACATTTCCCACAGAGATGTATAAATAACCACTGAAACAGGTCAACTAGTTCTAGCCCAGCTCTCTGGCTGGGTTATTACAGGTATAGTATCCCGACAGGTTCTCCATAATAATAAACAGTAATTGCACAATGAAACAGGTTGAGTTGTACATTTCCACAAGTAATGATTTATGTTATTGCACAATGGAACTGGTTAGATTTGTTGATTAAAACATGTCTGGGATGTGTTGGGTGTGTTTTAACTGCAGGAGGAGCAGGTATGACTAGAATGTTGTCAATGTAGAGTGAAGCCTAAATGTCCCATCAATAAAAGACAATGGGAAACCTCATACATGTAGCATGTAACTTGGCTGACTACAAGTGATCACAATTGTAAGTGCGCTAAACTAGGTTGACATCTGCCTCTGCAAAAAGTGATACAAGCACCATGGAGCCCTCTGTCAACAAGTAATACCTTATCCCATCATTAGGGCTCCCGAGAGGCGCAGCGGTCTAAGGCACTGCATCTCAGAGCTAGAGGCGTTACTACAGACCCTGGTTCAATTCCTGGCTGTACCACAACCAGGCATGATTGGGAGTCCCTTAAGGCAGCGCACAATTGGCCCAGCGTCGTTAGGGTTTGGACTTCATTGTAAATATGAATTTGTTCTTAACTGACTTGCTTAGTTAAATAAAATAAATCAGACAACCACTGCAATAGAAGCTGGAAGAAGACAATTCTATATTTAGAGCGCTGTATACTTTCGGCAGACACTGAATCTCATGCATAAACTGAGTCATAGATGGTTAGCATTGATTTCAGCCAAGTCATTACTGGCCCACCTAGCAATGCAATCCCAGCCTGAGGGAAATGGCACGGTAATCTTCATGTTCAAGCACACATAAATATTAAAGCAAAGCCCACATCCAGCATAGAACCGTGACTCATGGCTAAATCGATGATGGTGGTGGTGTGGCATTAAAGGTGGACATCGTTGTGTTACAGGTGCAAAGTGCCGTTCGGAAGAAGCCAGTCACCATCCACCCACCCCACCATCTTTCACATCAAGACTCCCGCTCAACTCGCCGGTCATGCTAGCGCGACAGTGCCACATTAGGGATAATTTAGCTACCAGTAGTACTACCAGAAATACTACTTGGCTGGCTAACTCACTAAAAGGAAAGTATGGCCTTTGGCATAGTTAGGTAGCTAACGTTACAGTTTCAAACTAACAGTTTGCATGAAATAACAGCGATGAATAGTATGTGATTGAGAGGAACGTGGGGCTAACTATAACTTAGCCACATCTAGCTAACGTTAGCCTGTAAAGTTGGACGTCCCCAGCGAAGATGATTGGTGAGGCCCAGTGACACATGAGTTAGTTAGCTTTAGCAATGAGTTAGCTAGACGTACATATACGTCTAAATACAGCATTGTATATAACTAGCAAGCTAGCTGGTTAAGGTCGCTAGCTAACGTTATTACCGCCGGTAGATTTACTAGCAGCTATTTAGCTAACATGTTACTATTTCAATTTACCTGCCATGGCTAGAGGGATTCCCGGGCTTGTTTGTCAGGTTATGACTCGTGCAAGCGGTCTCAAATTAAGAAACTGAATCGTGAGACCGAGACGTTCTGGCTTGTTCACTCACACACCCTCCCCGACAAGTCTTCCCACCCTTCCGACACCCACCATCCACAGACAGTTCAAAATGGCGCTACCGCATCCCACATGACATCATCATAACCCGCCTCTTCTTGAGTGGAAACGGTGGGCGTATAACTAAAGGGGACACACCCACTGATGGGACGCACGGTTCTTATTATCATGTATATTATTCAGCATCCTGGTGACGTCCATAACCTTACCCATTGCCCCAATCTCTATTGAGCCTTTGGCTGATCAGTGGGCAACGGCCGGCCCCTTACCAAGATGGGCAAGCCCGGTTTTCTGATAGGTTGAATTGAGGTCGGGCAAAATCAGATTCAAAGTGATTATTATATATGTTCTTAAAATATATGATAATATATGATCATATATTTTAATATGTATGTCACGTTTACATATGGTTTTTAAATATATGATCATATTTTCAAAGTTCATCCAACTCAGAATTCCAAGTCGGAAACTCAGGCCACTCTCTAGAGCTCCACTTTCCAACCTGAGAATCACTGATGTCATGATTTGACCTCGTTTTTCCCCCCAGAGTTCTTAGTTGTCTTGAAGCACCATAAATCATCAGTTAGACAGACAAGATCATGGATTGTAAAAAACAGAAAGGGTGCATATAAAAATAAAAATAGCACATTTTACATTGTCACTTCACTCAAAACGTCCTATTTTGGAGGTGGCTAAAACCATGATTTGGTCAAAATAATTATGTAAATAAGGTATTTATGTTTTTTAATATTTATACATTTACAAACATTTCCAAAAACCTGATTTTGCGTTGTCATTATGGGGTTTTCTAGAGCAATGGGCCAGTAGCCGAAAGTTTGCTGGATCGAATCCCCGAGCTGACAAGGTAATAATCTGTCATTCTGCCCCTGAGCAAGGCAGTTAATCACTGTTCCCCCGGCGCCAAAGACGTGGATGTGGATTAAGGCAGCCCCCCATACCTTCAACATTTCAGTTGAAGGCATTCAGTTGTACAACTGACTAGGTATCCCCCTTTTCCTGTCCCTTTCCCTATTGTGTGTACATTGATGAGGATTTTTTTGTTGATCCATTTTAGAATAAGACTAACGTAACAAAATGTGGAAAAAGTCAAGGGGTCAGAATACTTTCCGAATGCACCAATTGATTCTTGAAGAATATAACTTATAAATGCCTCATGAGCTTAGTTCAACTGTCACACCCCATGAGAACCCAAAATATAAGCTTATTTTTATCCAATGTTTGTAAACATTGTAAATGTAAACAAATACTACATACTCTGAGTAGATATTCACATAATAAGGAATGACCTCAACCACCAATTGGGGAAAACAAACATTTCTCATTGACCTCCAGTGTAAAAGAGGCAACTTTGTCATTGGTATACAGATATATATGTTCAATATACATGTAACCAGGTAATAAATCCTGATCTACAGTTTCAAATGCTCCCACGTAGGGAAATAGAGCCTGCAAGAAGAGCCCTGTGGCTTCAGGCTATTTGGCATGGGAGAGATGGAAATTGTGGGGAGCCAGTGTCCAAGTAGGCTACACATGCTGTAGCTACAGCTCTATGTGTGTGGAAAACATTTAAATCACAGGTAGGACAATTAACTTGATTAGTATGTTCTGGGAACATAGACGAGTACAAACAGTCCAGCTATGCCCTCCAGGCAATGAAACCGGCAAAATGACAGTACAGGGACAAAGTCGTGTTGCAATTCAATGCCTTAGACATAAAAACGTATGTGGCAGGGACTCCAGACAATCCTGGGTTATAAAGGGAAAGTCAGCCAGGTCGTGGGCGCCGATACCTTGCTCCCAGACAAGCTAAACGCTTCTTCCTCTATGATATAATGGTGGTACGCAACCAAATGTCAAAGGTGCTTGCCGTCACCTACTGTTTTGGAAGTTTGTGGTCAATCACGGTCTACAACATTAGCTCCACATTTATAAATCCTCCTACTTAACTCAGTACTTGTGTAAGGACAGACGCTGGGAAATGAGAAGCAAGTCCAGGTAGTGAACATGTAATAAATAACTAACAAGAAAAAAAACAAGGACAGCATCTGAACAGGGGAAAACATAACGACAATAATGCTGACACAGTGAACAAACTGAAGAACAGACAGATATAGAAGGGGAAATCAACGAAGTGAAGGAGTCCAGGAGAGTCCAATGAGCGCGGATGCACGTAATGATGGTGACAGGTGTGCGTAATGATGGACAGCCTGGCGCCCCTCGAGAGCGGGAGCAGGCGTGACAGTACCCCACCCGGCATCCCACCTGGGCGAGCCTGACAGGCTGGCCCGAGACATGGCAGTCGGACATGGAGCCTGCCAAAGCAACCGAGGAAAGGAAACCTCTTGAGCCAGCTAAGGTGTGGAAGCCCGACAAGCCAGCTGAGGCACCCCCGGTTCCTTCGGGAGCGGCACCCAGACCCGACGTAACCAACAAAACAAAAAACTCCCTGTTGCTTCAAATTGGGGAAAACAACGACAATAATGCTGACATGGGGAACAAACTGAGGAACAGACATATAGAAGGGGCAATCAACAAAGTAAAGGAGTCCAGGTGATTCCAATAAGCACTGATGCGTGTAATGGTGACAGGTGTGCGTAATGATGGGCAGCCTGGCGCCCTCTGTTACGCACGCCTCTAAGAAGAGGGAACGCCACACCCTGCTACAACTCAACTGTCCCGTGAAGTGAAAGAGGTATGGGACTGTAGGTGCGAGTAAGGATGACAAAAGGCAGAGAATTTACCGCTTACTAGGAATTTATTCCTTCACACGGTAATAATATGGGGAAAAGGGGCTGGACGGAACCAAAGCAAAAAAAGTAAATATCAAAGCCCCCTCTCCTACCTTACCTGCCTACCGACTACCACCTGGTGCGCTAACTAAAATACAGGGGGTGGTCTGCCCAGGTCTTTCCTAGTGTGCCTAGACAGTGAATATACTACGGGTATGTGTATGCCCACGGGCCTCTTGCCTAAGCACTCCCTAGGTGCCTTCCCCCCTGGGAACAAATGAAACAGAATTATCCAAACAATTTGAATAATCAAAACACTGCATCCTATTGACACACAAAAGACATAACCAATCAGCTCTCTCACGCAACCAATACAGGACACACTAATAATCTCCCTCTGAGAACAACCAACACAGTATATCACCCTCACAGCCATCAGCCTCCTCTCTCAGCAATCATCTCTCAGTTATGATCTCCCTCTCTCTGCATTCTTTTCTCCTGAACAGAACACTGGCTTTGAAAAAGCTTCAGAAGGAGTCTAATCGGATACAGCTGTAACTTGATGAGGGGGCAGGGTCAGCTCCAATCATCAATGGGGCTGACCAATCAGCTGCTTGGGGAGAATTCAGGAAGCCATCTCCTGAAACACACACACTCAAATACAAACTACAACACAGAAACTGGGGAACGTAACACCCTCAAGTGCCAGAGAGGGGGTGCGAGAGCAGGCGTGACAACTTCTGAAAAAAAGAGCCCGACTTACTTCTAATTGAATCTTGGTTCACCGACCTTTCTTTGGAGAGCATATAAATGCCAGCCCTTGGGCTAAGAGTCCCATCTCTTCTGCCACACATCTATCAAAATGGCTCTGATCTTACATTTGACCTCACCTCTACCCAGTGGAACATTAATATCAAATTGATCTCATTTTAAAAGCTCTTTTGGCTATTTGGTCTACAATTTCATTGCCTTCCACACCAGAATGGGCTTGGACCCAGCAGAATCTCAGTACTACACCCAATCTCTCAATTCTCCATAATAATATTAATGTTTCCAATAGTAGGTTTCTCCTATTAGATTTGCCAGATGATAAACTAGTCAATACAGACAGGGAATCTGAGCATACTATCATTCTGACAGGTTGAATGTCCTCCACCCATTGGAGGGCAACTACTATCACCATCTTCTCAACTGAGTATACTGACAGTTCCTCTGTTAGTCTTCTACATACTGTATCTGCACATCAAATTCATGAATTTAAACGTCTGCTCCTGTGCACCCACTATCTGGGTCCTGCTTAACACCGTCTTCGCCTGCTTCGAGCAAAACACAGTGCTGCCGACACGGGCCACCGCCACCCACGAAGACTGTGACCTCTTGTCCTCCGTGGCTGACGTGAGTAAGACATTTAAGTGTGTTAACCCTCGCAGGGCTGCTGGGCCAGATGGTATCCCAAGCCGCGTCCTCAGAGCATGTGCAGACCAGCTGGCTGGAGTGGTGACGGTCATATTCAATCTCTCCCTATCCCAGTCTGCTGTTCCCACTTGCTTCAAGATGTCCACCATAGTTCCAGTACCCAAACGAATGTATTATCCTCAATCATTTTCCATCCAAGTTGTCAGACCCAGGTGGCTTATCATTGTTGATAGACAACAATATGTTTTTTTATGTCTTCCACACTGACTTTTCGGAATTAAAAATTACAGTGCTTGTCTTTCATAATTTGGTCAGTTATACTTGCATGTGTAATTTCAGCGTTTGTTGCTGGCATGTCATGCCTAAGTTTTCTAATCTTGCAGATTAAAAAGTCATTAAAGTAGTTGGCAATATCAGTGGGTTTTGTGATAAAAATTAGCCATCTGAATCAATGAATGATGGAGCTGAGTTTGCCTTTTTGTCCAAAATGTCATTTAAGGTGCTCCAAAATGTATATAATTTATCTTAGTTTCATAGTATAGTTTCTTCTTCTTTTTATTCAGTTTAGTCACATGATTTCTCAATTGCAGTTCATTTGCCAATCGGTTGTGCAGCCAGACTTATTTGACATTCCTTTGGCCTCATCCCTCTCCATCATACATTTTTTACATTTCTCATCAATTCACGGGGATTTAAGTTTTTATAGTCATTTTCTTAATGGGTGCATGGTTATTAGTAACTGAAATAAGCAATTTCATAAATGTGTCAAGTGCAGCGCCTGGTTGCTCCTCATTACACACCACAGACTAGAAAATATTCTTTACATCATCAACATAGGAATCACTACACAACTTATTGTATGACTTCTTATACACTATATTAGGCCCAGCCATTGGAACTTTGGTTTTCCTAGATATGGCTACTAGTGTATATTGTGATCACTACATCCGATGGATTTGGATACTGCTTTAAAGCAGATTTCTGCTGCATTAGTGAAGATGTGATCAATACATGTTGATGATTTCATTCCTGTGCTGTTTGTACATGCCCTGGTAGGTTGACTAATAACCTGAACCAGGTTTCAGGCCCTGGTTACAGTTTGAAGCTTTTTCTTGAGTGGGCAGATTGATGAAAGCCAGCCGATATTAAGGTCACCTATAAAATATACCTCTCTGTTGATATCACATACATTATCAAGCATTTCACAAATAGTATTCAGATACTGACTGTTAGCACTTGGTGGTCTATAGCAGCTTCCCATAAGAATGGGCTTTAGGTGAGGCAGATTAACCTGTAGCCATATTACTTCAACATTATTTAACATGAGATCCGCTCTAAGCTTTACAGGAATGTGGCTCTGAATATAGGCATTTCTGTCTTTTCTGTAGATGTTATTGCTACAACTGTATCATCATATGTATTATCTATCTGTTACTAGAAAGTTATTGATTTCATGAACCTTGTTTCTTAAGCAAAATATGTAAATATGTTCTATTTTTAGCACTTTTCTGGGATTGTTTTTATTGCTTTACTGAGAAGTTTATCAGAAGTAGACATGACAATATTATTTTTGTTTTAGCTGACAGTGCAGGGTGAGCCGCATACAGTGGACTTCCTACTAGAGCACATCGCCTCAGTGATAACAGTGTAACTCTGGTTCATCGGCACATGATTACTGTATACAATAGCTATAGGATCGACAGGGGCATTCAGGGGAGTTAGAGGGACAAATATTAGGTTACTTACATTGTGAATTTCAACGCCCCTGGGATAATGTACATTTGCTGCAGCATTACGACAACTCAGAGACACAATGAGTAAAGCCAGTGTGTCTATGTATGCGGATGACTCAACACTATACATGTCAGCTACTACAGCGACTGAAATTACTGCAAAATGTAAAAAAAAGCTGCAGTCAGTTTCAGAATAGGTAGCGAGAAATAAGTTAGTCCTAAATATTTCAAAAACATCCCAAAGGTGTTCGATGGGGTTGAGTTCTGGGCTCAGTGCAGGTCAGTCAACCATTTCAGTATGGACCTCGCTTTGTGCACAGGGAAATTGTCATTCTGAAACAGATAAGGGCCTTCCCCAAACTGTTGCCACAAAGTTGGAAGCACATAATCGTCTAGAACGTCATTGTATACTGTAGCATTAAGATTTCTCTTCACTGGAACTAGGGGGCCTAGCTCGAACATGAAAAGAAGTCCAAGACCATTATTCCTCCTCCACCAAACTTTACAGTTTGCACTATGCAAACGGGCAGGTAGTGTTCTCCTGGCATCCGCCAAACCCAGATTCGTCCTTCAGACTGCTAGATGATGAGGCGTGATTCATCACTCTAGAGAACACGTTTCCACTGCTCCAGAGTCCAATGGCGGCAAGCTTTATACCACTCCAGCTGACGCTCGGCCATGGAAACCCTTTTCATGAAGCTCCTGACGAACAGTTATTTTGCTGAAGTTGCAGTTTGGAACTTGGTCGTGAGACAATTTTTAAGCACTACGCGCTTCAGCACTCAGCGGCCCCATTCTGTGAGCTTGTGTGGCCTACTACTTTGCGGCTGAGCCGTTGTTGCTCCTACATGTTTCCACTTCACAATAACAGCACTTACAGTTGACCGGAGCAGCTATAACAGGGCATAAATTTGATGAACTGACTTAGGCGGCATCCTATGACGGTGCCACGTTGAAAGTCACTGAGCTCTTCCGGCCATTTTACGTCCAATGTTTGTCTATGGAGATTGCATCGCTGCGTTCTCGATTTTATACACCTGTCAGCAACAGGTATGGCTTTGACTATGCGTGCTCTTCCTGGTACAAAAGCGCCCCCAAGATAGACATTTTAGTCAGGATTATACTGAAACTTCCAGCACTTACGCATTTTGACCATTCCCACTTTGAAAGCCTTAGATGGCTCAAAGTGGAGGAGAGAGTCTCTCAGATTAAATTGTGTCTTGTACATAAGATTGTCCCCAGGTACCTACAGTGGGGAGAACAAGTATTTGATACACTGCCGATTTTGCCGATTTTCCTACTTACAAAGCATGTAGAGGTCTGTAATTTTTATCATAGGTACACTTCAACTGTGAGAGACGGAATCTAAAACAAAAATCCCAAAAATCACATTGTATGATTTTTAAGTAATTAATTAGCATTTTATTGCATGACATAAGTATTTGATACATCAGAAAAGCAGAACTTAATATTTGGTACAGAATCCTTTGTTTGCAATTACAGAGATCATACGTTTCCTGTAGTTCTTGACCAGGTTTGCACACACTGCAGCAGGGATTTTGGCCCACTCCTCCATACAGACCTTCTCCAGATCCTTCAGGTTTCGGGGCTGTCGCTGGGCAATACGGACTTTCAGCTCCCTCCAAAGATTTTCTATTGGGTTCAGGTCTGGAGACTGGCTAGGCCACTCCAGGACCTTGAGATACTTCTTACGGAGCCACTCCTTAGTTGCCCTGACTGTGTGTTTCGGGTCGTTGTCATGCTGGAAGACCCAGCCACGACCCATCATCAATGCTCTTACTGAGGGAAGGAGGTTGTTGGCTAAGATCTCGCAATACATGGCCCCATCCATCCTCCCCTCAATACGGTGCAGTCGTCCTGTCCCCTTTGCAGAAAAGCATCCCCAAAGAATGATGTTTCCACCTCCATGCTTCACGGTTGGGATGGTGTTCTTGGGGTTGTACTCATCCTTCTTCTTCCTCCAAACACGGCGAGTGGAGTTTAGACCAAAAAGCTCTATTTTTGAATCATCAGACCACATGACCTTCTCCCATTCCTCCTCTGGATCATCCAGATGGTCATTGGCAAACTTCAGACGGGCCTGGACATGCGCCTGCTTGAGCAGGGGGACCTTGCGTGCGCTGCAGGATTTTAATCCATGACGGCGTAGTGTGTTACTAATGGTTTTCTTTGAGACTGTGGTCCCAGCTCTCTTCAGGTCATTGACCAGGTCCTGCCGTGTAGTTCTGGGCTGATCCCTCACCTTCCTCATGATCATTGATGCCCCACGAGGTGAGATCTTGCATGGAGCCCCAGACCGAGGGTGATTGACCATCATCTTGAACTTCTTCTATTTTCTTCTATTTTCTAATAATTGCGCCAACAGTTGTTGCCTTCTCACCAAGCTGCTTGCCTATTGTCCTGTAGCCCATCCCAGCCTTGTGCAGGTCTACAATTTTATCCCTGATGTCCTTACACAGCTCTCTGGTCTTGGCCATTGTGGAGAGGTTGGAGTCTGTTTGATTGAGTGTGTGGACAGGTGTCTTTTATACAGGTAACGAGTTCAAACAGGTGCAGTTAATACAGGTAATGAGTGGAGAACAGGAGGGCTTCTTAAAGAAAAACTAACAGGTCTGTGAGAGCCGGAATTCTTACTGGTTGGTAGGTGATCAAATACTTATGTCATGCAATAAAATGCAAATGAATTACTTAAAAATCATACAATGTGATTTTCTGGATTTTTGTTTTAGATTCCGTCTCTCACAGTTGAAGTGTACCTATGATAAAAATGACAGACCTCTACATGCTTTGTAAGTAGGAAAACCTGCAAAATCGGCAGTGTATCAAATACTTGTTCTCCCCACTGTATGTACTGTAAGTACTTTAACTTGGTACAGGATAACCGTAACTATTCCACTAGAAGGAGTGAAACTGACGTTGTTCCTTTTAGATTCAAAAGTGGTATGGGGAAATACACTTTTTTATACTCAGCTGCCATTCTTTGGAATAGTCTTCCGAAGAATTTGAATCTTATAACCTCCATAGGTAGTTTCAAGTTCTCACAGAAAAAATAGTAGCATGTCTCAAAAGTGAGTCGTAAGATTATATTACGTGGACGAGAAGGAAATGCTTTTTGGTGCCTGTTGTTTATCATATTGTGATTGTCTTGTATATATTAGGGATTGATTGTTTATATATTAAGGGTATGTGAGACAAGGGAGATGTACCTTTCCATAGTTGTTTATTAGGAAAGGGAATTGTACTAATTATCTCATGTTATGTAGGTCCAGCCGTCCGGATAGCCAAATAGATATAGGTAGGTTCTGCCGGCCAGAAGGGTGGGTCCGGCCGACGAGATAGCTAGGTCCAGCAGGCCATCCAGCCAGATAGATATGTCCGGCAGGCCAGAAAGGTAGGTCCAGTCAGTCAGACAAATAGGTAGGTTTGGCAGGCAGGTCAGATATGTAGGTCTTGCCGGTCAGATAGCTTGGACCGTCCAGCCGGCCGGCCAGATAACTATGACCATCCAGCTGGCCAGATAGGTCAGGCCAATCAGATAAGTAGGTTCGGCCGGCCGGGCAGATAGGTCTGGCCAACCAGATATGTAGGTTCGGCCAGATAGGTCTGTCCGGCTTGCCGGCAAGATAGGTAGTTACTACCTATCCGGCCAGCCGGCCAGATAGGTAGGCCCGGTCCAGCCGGCCAGATAGGTAGGTCCGGTCTGGCCAGATAGATAGGTATGTGCGGTAAAGCCTGCCGGCTAGATAGTTAGGTAGCTCCCGTCTGGCCGGCGGGCCAAAGAGCTAGGTAGGTCTGGTTCAGCCGGCCGGCCAGGTAGGTAGGTATGGTCCTGCCAGCCGACCAGATAGGTAGGTCCGGCCAGCCGGCTAGTTAGATAGGCCCGGCTGGTCGGTCTTATAGGTCCGGCTAGAGAGCTAGGTAGGTCTGGTCCGGCCAGATAGGTAGGTCCGGTCTGGCCGGCCGGCCAGATAGACAGGTCTGGTCCTCCCGAACGGCCAGATAGATAGGTAGGTCCGGTCCTCCCGGCCCTCCCGGCCGGCCAGATAGGTAGGTCGGTCCTCCCAGCCAGATATTGAGGTAGTTCCGGTCCTCCCTGCCAGCCAGATAGGTAGGTCTGGTCCTCCCAGCCAGATATTGAGGTAGGTCCGGTCCTCCCTGCCAGCCAGATAGGTAGGTCTGGTCCTCCCGGCCGGCCAGATAGGTAGGTGGGTCCAGTCCTCCTGGCCGGCCAGATAGATAGGTAGGTCGGTCCTCCCAGCCAGACAGGAAGGTAGGTCTGGTGCGGTCGGCCAGCCAGCCAGCCAGCCAGATAGATAGATAGATAGATAGATACGCCCGGGCCGTCGGTCAGATAGATAGGCCTGGCCCGTTGGTCAGATAGATAGGCCCGGCCCGGCGGTCAGATAGATAGGCCCGGCCAGAGAGCTAGGTAGACCCGGCCTACCAGATCGGACAGATAGTTGGGGTCAGCTGGCTGGCCGGACCATACCTAACTAACTATGTGGCCGGATAGACAGATAGTTAGGTAGGTCCGGTCCAGCCAGATAGGTAGGTCCGGTCTTCCTGGTCGGCGAGTTAGATAGGTAGGTCTGTTCCTCCCAGCCGGCCAGATAGCTTCCAGTGGCTAGTCCCACTGCAGATGGTATCCGCTATGGCTTTAAGCACCAAGTTGTAGAACAAGCGATAACGACCCTCGCCTATGGCTTTTTAGCAACAGCTGAGGATGTACTCAAGTGTTCCTCCTTTTAGACACAGAGAGCATGATGGTGAATCGACCTTGCCCCAGCAGAACAGGTCAGATGGACTTGGTAGGACATCATAGACTATACCCTGATGAAGACAACTTGGCTGTCGAAACGTTGATTAATGAACTATTGCATCTGAGGTCCTAGACCGGCTCTCCTTTTCATTTTCAGGACATCGTAGACTGCCTGGATCAAGAACTTGATGCGATAGGGCTTGGCCTTCCATAGCTCGGACCATCTTGTTGCCTTGTTGCCACATTCCGACCATCCTGCTGGCCCCCTCCTCCTTGACTACTGCTAACACTTCCTCCTGCACCAGCTTCTGCCTGTCTTTCACTTGGGCCTTGTCGTAGCATGGTGTTGTAATGCTACCAAGGCCTGCTCTTCCGGGAGTTACTGTACACACCGTAGCCGTGACTCAGCCTGCTCACTGCATCCTGAGCTCTCCACTTCCTTCCTGTCCTCACCGCTGTACTGGCCTAGGAGACTTTCGGTGTTGCTATACTCCCTGTATTGCAGCAGCTCCTTGTGCTTCTGCCTTAGGAGCTGTTTGGTGAATCCAAATGGATTTGTGAAAAAGGCAGGCCACTTCCTGGCCCTCTCTTTCCTGCGCCTTCTATGCCAGTCAGCTCTCTGCAAGGTCCTGAGGATGTTACGTAACTCTGACATAGCTGGTCTTTCTCCCTCACTCGCATCCTTGAACTGTTCTCAACTCCTGCCTTATCTGGTGGTTCTTTGCTGCTCTGTTGTTCATGGTGCATGGTGCCTTCACTTTTATCTTCTCCTCCATGCCAAACTTCTATGCAGCCAGGGAAACAATGATTCTTGTCATTGTCTGGAGATGTCTATCTGCTTCACGTTTTGGCTAATGCTTCAAGGATGTTTTCAGCATCTTCATCAAACTGGAGCTACTCGTTGAAGTTTGCAGCACTTGGAGGTTCCGGGCATTGTGGGGTAGTAGTGGAAAAAGTACCCAAATGTCATACTTGAGTAAAAGTAAAGATACCTTCATAGAAAATGACTCCAGTAAAAGTGAAAGTCACCCATTAAAATACTACTTGAGTAAAAGTCTAAAAGTATTTGGTTTTAAATATACTTAAGTATCAAACGTAAATGTAATTGCTAAAATATACTTACGTAAGTATTAAAAGTATTAAAAGTATAAATCCTTTCAAATTCCAATTTCAAATTATATTCAGCAAACCAGACTGCACAGTTTTCTTGTTTTTTTATTTACGGATAGCCAGGGGCACACTCCAACACTCAGACATAATTTACAAACAAAGCATTTGTGTTTAGTGAGTCCGCCAGATCAGAGGCAATAGGGATGACCAGGGATGTTGTCACGTTCCTGACCTATTTTCTGTTGTTTTGTATGTGTTAGTCGGTCAGGGCGTGAGTGTGGGTGGGCATTTCTATGTTTTGTGTTTCTATGTTTAGGTCTTGTAATCAGCCTTATATGGTTCTCAATCAGAGACAGGTGTTTGACGTTTTCCTCTGATTGAGAACCATATATAGGTTGGCTGTTCACACTGTTTGTTTGTGGGTGATTGTCTCCTGTGTCTTTCGTGTCTGTGTATGTGCACCACACGGGACTGTTTTGGCTGTTCATTCGTTTGATGTAGTCTGTTCCTGTCCGTGAGTTCTGCGTGTAGTTATGTAAGTTCCATGTTCAGGTTTTCGTCTACTTCGTTTTCTTATTTTGTAATTTTCCAAGTGTTTTCGTGTTCGTCTTTGTATTTCAAATAAATTCATTTATGTCTACATACCTCGCTGCGTGTTGGTCCGACCCATGCTCCTCCTCGTCCGAGGAGGATGCAGATTTAGAACGCCGTTACAGATGTTCTCTTGATAAGTGCATGAATTTGATAATTGTTCTGTCCTGCTAGCCAATCAAAATGTAATAAGTACTTTTGGGTGTCAGAGAAAATGTATAGATTAAAAAGAACATTATTTTCTTTATGAACGTAGTGAAGTAAAGGTTGTCAAAAATATAAATAGTAGAGTAAAAATAATGAATAGTAAAGTAAAGTACAAATATCCCCAAACTACTTAAGTAGTATTTTAAAGTATTTTCACTGAAGTACTTTCCACCACTGCTGTGGGGTAACTCCGGGCCATGGACACCACCTGCACGCATTTCATCCTAGCCTGGTGTATCTTGAGGCCACGCGGGTTCTTGCAGTCTTTCCCGCAAACACATTCTGTACTCGTAGTCATTATTCTTTTGCCAAGTGTCGGTGTCCTTTGGTCCATCAAGCTGGGGTGCTCATCCTACCCCCTCAAGGGCACCACTGGGGATTTATCTCTGTAAGTCGATCTTTAGCTTGGTATCGGTCTTTTCTTCTCAGAAAATGCAGATTGGTCTGCCAAACCTTGCTGCCCCTGTTGCCTTGTCTCTCCAGCCATCACAACTCTATTCTTGATAGTCAACCAGTCTGTTCCCGGTCGTCACTGGTTGGGCCCGCTCGACGGTTTGAAAAATACATCTTCTCAGATCTTCAGCGATGTAACCTGAGGTCATCGGGTGTTTCGGGTCTTTCAACATCATACACCCTTGCCTAGGTGACACAGCAACCCAGCAACTTGGTATAAAGTGTTACTGGCCGACTATACCCAGTTGGTTAACCAAGCAGTCTATGGCCTATGGGGCTTCAAGAAGGAGTATTCTCCTCTTGACAACTCTCTGCTCTCACTAATTGACATTGGCCTACTGTTAACTATCGGTCACTTTATTCTTGTACATGTCTACATAAATTAACTCGTACCCTTGCACATCAACTCAGTACTGGTACCCCTTGTATGTAGCCAAGTTATCATTACTCCTTGTGTATTACTACTTTTACCATTATGTGTTTTACTTTTCTATTATTTCTATATTTTCTTCCTCTCTGCATTGTTGGGAAGGGCCCGTAAAGGCATCAGCATGCTTTGGTTTGGCTGCCGAACTCATCTAGGCGAACTGAACGAGTGTGTATGCATTCTCACTAGGATTATGAACCATCAGTTGTTCAATTCACTCTCAGACTGCTCTGTCTCCATCTTAATGTTGTTCTGACTGCAGGTCAGCCTGGCTGCAGGTCATCAGTTTGACCGGGATGTTGAGCTGTTGTTGTATTGCGCCCATCAGCCTATAACACAGACTTCTGCCAAGCCCAGTGAGGGGAGGCTGGGTGTAGTCTGTTGTAGATGTGTGTATGTGAGAATTTGTGGATCTGTTGGGGCGGTATGTGAATAGGAGATTTGCCAAATGGAGCTTTGTAAAGGTGTAAAGGTGATCTAGAGTTTTTTTCTCTCTAGTTGCACACTGGTAGAAATGAGGTAAACCGGATTTCAGTTTTCCTGCATTAAAATCCCCAGCCAATAGGAGCATTTTATTGTTTGCTTATGGCCCTCTACAGCTCGTTGAGTGCAGTCAGTGCCAGCATTGGTTTGTGGTGGTAAATAGACAGCTACAAAAAGATCTGGAGCACATCCAGTTTATTCTCCAGTGATACGTTTGCCAATAGAATTGAGGGTAAATGCGGATTATCCCTTTGTCAGTTATCCCGCTCGCCAGCCTCTTCTTACAAATGACGTGGATTTGGGCCTGTTCTGTGAAGAGCAGTATGTTCGTTGCATCGGACTCATTGTAGAAGAAACCTAGTGCGCACGTACAGTGGGGAGAACAAGTATTTGATACACTGCCGATTTTGCAGGTTTTCCTACTTACAAAGCATGTAGAGGTCTGTAATTTTTATCATAGGTACACTTCAACTATGAGAGACGGAATCTAAAACAAAAATCCAGAAAATCACATTGTATGATTTTTAAGTAAATAATTTGCATTTTATTGCATGACATAAGTATTTGATACATCAGAAAAGCAGAAGTTAATATTTGGTACAGAAACCTTTGTTTGCAATTACAGAGATCATACGTTTCCTGTAGTTCTTGACTAGGTTTGCACACACTGCAGCAGGGATTTTGGCCCACTCCTCCCTACAGATCTTCTCCAGATCCTTCAGGTTTCGGGGCTGTCGCTGGGCAATACGGACTTTCAGCTCCCTCCAAAGATTTTCTATTGGGTTCAGGTCTGGAGACTGGCTAGGCCACTCCAGGACCTTGAGATGCTTCTTACGGAGCCACTCCTTAGTTGCCATGGCTGTGTGCTTCGTGTCGTTGTCATGCTGGAAGACCCAGCCACGACCCATCTTCAATGCTCTTACTGAGGGAAGGAGGTTGTTGGCCAAGATCTCGCGATACATGGCCCCATCCATCCTCCCCTCAATACGGTGCAGTCGTCCTGTCCCCTTTGCAGAAAAGCATCCCCAAAGAATGATGTTTCCACCTCCATGCTTCACGGTTGGGATGGTGTTCTTGGGGTTGTACTCATACTTCTTCTTCCTCCAAACACGGCGAGTGGAGTTAGACCAAAAAGCTCTATTTTTGTCTCATCAGACCACATGACCTTCTCCCATTCCTCCTCTGGATCATCCAGATGGTCATTGGCAAACTTCAGACAGGCCTGGACATGCACTGGCTTAAGCAGGGGGACCTTGCGTGCGCTGCAGGATTTTAATCCATGACGGCGTAGTGTGTTACTAATGGTTTTCTTTGAGACTGTGGTCCCAGCTCTCTTCAGGTCATTGACCAGGTCCTGCCGTGTAGTTCTGGGCTGATCCCTCACCTTCCTCATGATCATTGATGCCCCACGAGGTGAAATCTTGCATGGAGCCCCAGACCGAGGGTGATTGACCGTCATCTTGAACTTCTTCCATTTTCTAATAATTGCGCCAACAGTTGTTTCCTTCTCACCAAGCTGCTTGCCTATTGTCCTGTAGCCCATCCCAGCCTTGTGCAGGTCTACAATTTTATCCCTGATGTCCTTACACAGCTCTCTGGTCTTGGCCATTGTGGAGAGGTTGGAATCTGTTTGAGTGTGTGTGGACAGGTGTCTTTTATACAGGTAACGAGTTCAAACAGGTGCAGTTAATACAGGTAATGAGTGGAGAACAGGAGGGCTTCTTAAAGAAAAACTAACAGGTCTGTGAGAGCCGGAATTCTTACTGGTTGGTAGGTGATCAAATACTTATGTCATGCAATAAAATGCAAATTAATTATTTAAAAATCATACAATGTGATTTTCTGGATTTTTGTAGATTCCGTCTCTCATAGTTGAAGTGTACCTATGATAAAAATTACAGACCTCTACATGCTTTGTAAGTAGGAAAACCTGCAAAATCGGCAGTGTATCAAATACTTGTTCTCCCCACTGTATATCCTACATGATGAGGTTATTATAATGGACAAACAAGCAAGATTATTTGAATGTGTCAAACGGCAGCCAAGCATCGATTATCATATCACCAGAATAAGACCCTCGATATTTGTTGGAAAGGAGCATCAAGCTCATCACTTTGCACTTTCACCACCCTGTGAAATTCATCATCATTTATTTAATCTGTAGGCTAGGAAACTGCATGCTTTCCTGACGAGTTGTCGTGGGAGGACCACACAACATGTCATCGCGTGACTCCAAGTTTACTTCAATATGATGGTTATTACAGTATATCAATCTTTGCGCATAAAAGCGTTTCCACTGGCGTTTCTCTCATAATTAATTTTACAGACACAAAAAGAGCCCATCTTCTCTAGATTATTTTGTTTGGCCGAAAAATGTTCTGTTTCCATCATGCCCGTCATGAAATGTTTTATTCTACATGTACTTTACTCCCATAAAAAGGTTGAATGGAAATCTGGTTACTAGCTAGATTTTCATGCGATTCTTCTAGAATCCGCATAACGAAAATATGCTCATTTTCCCAACACTGGTGTTTCCACCAAATGGATTTAAATCAGTGCGTGATGACACGGTGCACACAATGTACTTTTTTGCTTACGTTTTTATGTACCCAATTAAAATCTAAAGTTCAACGTGCTTCTGTTGCATTTTTAACTCTACCGATAGTTGTGTCACAAAAACTGTTGCTTTAAATAAGAAAATGTGCAGTTTGGCTAGTCTACACGATGAGATTATTATGGATAAGAGCAAAAATATTTTTATTTGTCAAACGGCATTCAAGCATCGATCCTCATGTCACCAGAAGAAGATCCTTGATATTTATTGGAAAGGAGCATCAAGCTCATCACCATGCATTTAAACCATGCTGTCAAACTCCTCATAATAAACTGCATGGTTTCCTGAGTTGTAGTGGAAGGACCACACATCAAATCATCGCGTGACTCCAAATTTATGTTGACATGGTGCGATTATTCTGGTGACATGATGATTGATGCTTACAAACAATATTGCTCTTATCTGCGAGCTGTTGGCTAGAGCGCATGTGTCAAGACCACAATGGGAACATTTGCTATATAACCCAACAGTTTTTGTGACAAAACCATCAGTAGAGTTGAAAAAACTCAGTTTGATGGAAACATCTCTGGTGGGAAAATGCGCGTATTGTTTTATGCAGATTTTTGAATATTCGCATGAAAATCTGGTTGGAAGGGAATTGGGTGATGGGGGACGGTTTGTTAGAAGTTAGTAGAGCTCTTTTCTTATTTTAGGTAGGAGAGTTTAGTTTTTCTTCATGCTTGTTTCTTTCTTCATTTATTCTGTAAACTGTGATTGACTATACACTCCAGTACAGTACATGGCAGCTTCACCGTCATACACCTCTATCATTTGTTTTCTGACCGCAATAATACCATAGAAGAAGAAGCAGTTCGGCTGATTTTAGCGCGTATTGATGGTGTAATGAGAGATCAGCTGCCGTTAATCTGCTCATCGATGGTTGCAATAGGCCCATACATTTCCAATTGAGCAAATATACAACACATTTTAAATACTAAACGTTCTGTGCTTGAAACACAAAACCTTTAGTATTTAAAATGTGTTATATTCTTGAATCAAGACATACGCCATATTTTAGAGCACACTATAAGGAGTACAATAACACCAATATGTTGTCTGTATCATGTACGGTTCACAGATCATAGGGTCTTACAGGAAACATACATAGGTCTAAAAAGGTTCTAAAATGTCCACTTTCATCATGATTATCTCATTGTTTGTGATACAAATGTAAAAATTATTTCAAACATCTTCCTCCTAATTCAGTTTTTATGTGAGAATTGCCAAAACAATCTGACATAACAAAAATATTTTAATCTTCCATGGAATCGCCCATACACAAGTTCACCGGGTTAGCAGAACTGCATTGGTTTTGTAACTGGGTGGCCTCCCAGGCATAAGCGCATACACTAATGTGCACAAATCATCTTGTTTCGGGCAAATTCTTCGCTAGCTGTAATGTGCCTCTGACTGGGGGTACGTGATTCCATTTTGTGGGGCGTGCTGACAATCAGTGGTGTTTGTTGTTTAGTGCTCCGAGCAGTCAGCGATCAAAATAGGTCTAGTTCCCCCACCTGCTGGCTGTGGTATGTAGGCTAAGCATTCGGACAACCTTTCATCTCACTGTCAGAAATCACAACATTGCTCATTAAAACTCAGTGGTTTATAGAGTATATTAATCAATTGACAGTGAACCAAAATATCACTCAATGAACAATGTTTTAATTAGCACAATGTAAATAGATTAAGACTGATTAACACTGGGTATGACCAGTTCTGACATAGGCCCATCTGTCTGTGTGTGTGAGAGATTAGGTGAAAATGTATTGAATAAGACTGTATATGTGGGAGGAAGGCAGAGAGCCATGTAAGTCAGAGTCCAAATAGAAGAGATATGGTGAGAAGGAGACATAAAGAGAAGACCAATGGAACCACTGTGTGAGAGTGTCTGCCTTCAGGTGTAGCTGTGTGAGTGAGCTGCTGTTAAAAGTCAGGAACAGCTCCGACAGTCTAAAAACAGAGTGAGATGGGGGTGGAGGGAGTCTTGCAGCTACAGTTATAATAAGATGCACATGTTTTACAGATTAGGCTAATTACAGATAAATTAAGTAAGTGGCCTGTATTGTATGAAACAATATATAATAATGTACAGCAAATATTCCATAAATGTTCCATAAAAAGCAATGTAATTATCATATTTGAATCACATCCATGTCAAGTTTGTTGCAACAATATATCTACAGGCAATGAAACATGCCCCATGAAGACAGACATTGTGTAGCTATAGGAAAGTATTTAACACAAGCAGAGCCACTAAATGTTTTTTTTCAATTGAAATGACTAGCTACTTTTTTTTGTCACATTTTAATGCAGCAGGTGGCAGTGTTGTCCTACCTTACTGACGCCATATCACAAAGAGAATAGCTCAGAAACATCCAGAGGATACTAAAGACAGTAGATGGCAGTCTTTCTCCACGACACAGTTGGCTCCACCTAACTAAAGACACACAGGGACTGCAGCACGGAGGGGGGATGGACTGACAAGCGAGAGGAAAGAAGGAAACCAATGTTATGACTAGAGGGCAGTCTTGCCCAACTATACCAGACCGGGAGAAGGAACGAGATAATGCAGAGGGCTGTTGGGGTGTGGGCAGAAGAAAGGGAGAGATGGAAGTTGGGCTTGGGGGGTGTTGAGCGTGGGAACGACAGCGATTGAGGGGTTGGCAGAGGAGAGTAGTTAGGGAAGAGAGCTGGAGAGAAGAGGATGCAACATAGCTAGGCTCACTGAGGGAGGGGTTGTTTATCTGGCACCCATATGATCTCTTAGACAGCTTCCCTAGTCGACAGGATTTCAAGGGAATGTCTTTTAATTACATTGTGAGAGTCACCCGGTGGTGTGTTAGCTAAGGGTGTAGTCACAGTTTAGCCAAGTGCCTGACTTTGTTATTTATCATAAGCAGGTCAGTTGATGTGAAGATTTGTTGCAGAAGTCCCTTACTACTTTTCCTCCAACACTCGTTACACAGGAATACATCTCTTTCAAAGCTTAAGTGCTATGCCAACAGACATTTTCTCATGTACATTAAGCAGAATACAGAAATGAAGACAGAGGAGACAGAAAACAAAAGGCTAAAAGCAATCATAAGTTGTTGTGCTTGCTTTCTATGTACCTCGTATGTATTACCATGCCCATGGTGTCCATTCAATCCAAGGATGATTGGCAAGTTAAGTCACAATTAACCAAATGACCCCCCCAATCGTGTCATTTTTCAGTCTGTTTATGTCTGATGGAAATAAGCAAATTTAATCATAGCACTCACTCTGGCTGATATGCCTAATGCAAAATATAATAATGGAAAACTAATGAAGTGTTGGAGATGCCCTTATTGTCTCTACTACAGTCACATTAAAGAAAGCCCTTCTCCAGCACACTGTGGTACAATTGAAAACTCAAAAAGGAAAGGAAGCACTGTGTGCCTAGGACCTACTATTTGATTCCCCTGTGGTTCCATAGTAATCTGATCATTCTGTTTGTGTTAGGCCTAATTCCCTTGAGTGTAAAAAGGGATTACTTAAACATGAAAACAAGGTGAAACACGTAGTGATGGAGAATCTCTTCCTTCCTTGTGTGTAGTCTTTCAGCCCTCCATTTATTTTCATTAAGTGCTGTCAGTAAGGACCATTAACCAGGCTAGAGTATAATAGGTAGGTAGCCTAGAGGTTAAGAGCATTAGGCTGGTTACTGGTTCGAATCCCCGAGCTGGCTAGGTGGAAAAATCTGCCGTTCTGGCCTTAAGCAAGGCATTTAACCCCCAACAACAACTGCTCCCCGGGCACTGATTAATAATAGTTTGTATTTCAAACCGTTCGGACACTACAGATGATTTTGTGAGAAGACCGATTATCGGGATGTCTCATAGTCTGACAAACACAGATCTAGCTCTGACACCTTTCACAGCAGATACGGAAATGTGACATAAGCTGATGCGATGGATTGGGACTCATCCATTGCAAAAAAAGCATTTAACATTTTTTTAAACCTTTATTTAACTAGGCAAGTCAGTTAAAACCTCTTAAGGATCGGACAAATTCTTATTTACACTGACGGCCTACCCCGGCACCACCCTATGGGACTCCCAATCACGTCCGGTTGTGAAACAGCCTGGAATCGAACCAGGGTCTGTAGTGACACATCTAGCACTGAGATGCAGTGCCTTAGACCGCTGTGCCACACAGGAGCCCCCCCCAAAATATATCTCTATCTTAAACTGACAGATTCTTATGGGGATTTGTTTAGTATGCTAATTAGGTTTCCGTGCGGGTGCGGACATCAACCTTAGGGTGTTAAAGCAGCCCCCTCTCTGGTTCAGAGGGGTTGGGTTAAATGCGGAAGACACATTTCGGTTGAATGCATTCAGTTGTACAACTGACTAGGTATCCCCCTTTCCCTTCCCCTTTCCCTAATCACCTCCCCTGAGTGGTGACTCGTTTGTGGTGACGCGTTTATGGCACTGGACGAGGTTAACGAAAACAGCCCACCTTAGATGTACCGACACAAGACTGAAAGCACAACACAATAGGCGTTCTGGAACAGCCTATATTAGATGTACCTACCAGAGATTTAAATGGTACTGGCCACAAGATTCTGAGCACAACACACACAATAAGCATTCTAGAACAGGCAGCTCACCTTGTAGTATCGAGAGCATAGGCTCAAGAGTGAGAGTATAGTTCAAACAGTTCACCGATATGTAGTAGATCACACAACCCATAATTAGCAATTTACTGTAAACATAGAAGCACTCTTTGTGTTCTCTCTTTACTCGTGAAGGCAAGATGAAAACATGACTGTATAAATAGCTTGTTCGCAACGGCCAGCATATACCCAAATGGGCATTTCAGTCTTGGTTAATACTTTTTGTATGCATGAATGATATAAACTTACAGGAATTCTTAACACGTCTTAATCTACAGAGACCCTTTATAGAGCTATTCCTGTGAGGACATTTTCCCTTAAGGGTGAAGTGATTAGTTGACTGTCAGGATCTAGAGGGTTACAGAGAATATTCTGTGGATCAGATGTGGGATTATGATCATTTATTTTTGGCTGTATAAAATCTCTGGGATAAGGCAGTGTCTATGACATGCATCTCCAGTCCCTTGGTGAGGGGTATAAATACCTCATCCTTCAATGCTGTGAATACAGCTAAAGTATAAATATCTTCATTATCTATCCTACATGTATTTCAGGTTGTCAAAACTTGTATGTGAGGGAGCATTTGTCTACATGTAGCCTAACAGTGTTATGAACATACCGTAAAATCACTCCACAGCTAGCTTGAAATGTCGCCGATGGAGGTCCTGGATTCAATCCTCTGTGAGCCGAATCAGGAAGAAAGCGGTACTCACTAAGCAAACAGTGTGACGTCTGTTACACATAGAAGGGAAGCCAATTGGTGTGACACAGATGAAGAGTCATATACTGTAGGATTCTCTCAGCCATCTCTGAGCCCACTCTTTCCATGTCATTTGATGAGTTTTGGCCTAGGGATACCAGACAGAGAAGAACAAACCTTAATGCTTTCATTCTCTGAGGGTCTTTCTGCAACCAACATCTACCCATGCTGCTTATTTCTCAGGCAGTGATCTGCTTTCTGCAGGGGGGAGAGTATGGAAGAGGCCTATTAGATTGTAACCCCCAGCTCTATATGCCATTTTGAGCTTTCCTGCAGAAATCCTGCAGATTGTCACTGATCCCACGTTCTGATGCTGAAGAGCTCTCTGTGGCGTCAGAGTTCTTCAACTCTGTGCTTAGTCATTTGATCTCATCAACTGCAACATACAGATCATTCAAGTTGGACAAGCTGGACACATGGTTTTAATGGTGTTTCACTTAAAAGAAGATAAGGCAAATCACCTAAAAGAGGAGGATAGCCAGTTTAGCCACATGCTACAAAATAATGTGCAACACTGGTAGAGATTCATCCCACTATTTGACTAGGCTATTCCTAATTGCTTCAAATGCATCTAGTTGTATATTTTATGCATTGTTTGTTTACTGTTGTTCAGTAGATATCACAGTTCTAATGCTTGTTTTCCCCTATCAAAACGGCATTTATTATAAACTGTATAATTTGTCTAAATTGAACATTGTGCTGCACATTTGTTAAATTATACAGTTGCAAGGGGCTCTTCAGTTACAGATGCATAAACTAGACTGATTATCAAGGATTTGTGTCTTGCCTTCTGGACATACATTTGAAGGCAGCACAAAGTGTGTGTGTGTTTGTTATATGTGAACTGTGTTTTCTTAGTGGTAAACAAACAATTGTCAGGGAACAATGGCGCACGCGCAGACACACACTATACTATGGTGCAGTTCATATAAGATTGTCAGGGACATCAATCATATTAAGAGGGTATGCCATCCAATTTCAGTGGGTAAGATTGGGATGGAGAATAGAAAGGAAACCATTTGGGGACTATGAGATTTGCAACATTTCAGATACTGTCAGCGTGGTGAAAATGTTTTATTTGCCATCACGTAGACATGGAGATTTGGCAGGCCGCCCCTCATAACCTCATTAACACAACAGAGCCAATCAGGTGGCACACATACCAGCAAACACATAGCTCTGGAAAAGACACAGCATTTCTAAACCAAGGAGAAAATCATAATTACAACCACAACTTACAAGCCACACAACTGTCTTTTCCCTCTCTGTTTGATTTGAGACATGCAATTTTTGCAGTCTTGTGACTTTATTGTAGTCAATGATGACTGATCTATGTTTTTACACATGACTAAATCCAGCACATCACTGACAGTCATTATGCACATCATGCCGTTGATAAGAGGTGTCATTGGTTATGCAAGACGGGGTTGAAGAACTTCACCTCTACGCTCATATTAGTAACCATCATTTCCCATCCAACATAAAGAGACGGCTCTTCTTAATATGGCTCATCGCCTTGCATCAAATATGACGTGCTATTAGACAAGACATCAAAAATGCATTATGCATCTTTTATAACCTTTCTGCAGCGAAAATTTGATTTGTTTAATCTATTCCATGCAATCATAGGCATAGGCTATTTAGACAAACACAATGGAATCTTATTTTTTCACCACATGCACAGATGTTATTTTCCATCATGGGTTTTATTTTTCATCAGTCATAAGGGAACAATAAAGCAGAGAGCGTAGGATTGCTTGTATTGTGTACAGAATGTTCTGTGTTTGGACAAGATGTAATTTCACTCTATCAGTTGCTATGGCACTGAGAAGAAAATATCTTACAGTTTGGGAATGAGGGTCTGGTTCTTTTGACACTTTTTACTCTGTTCCAAACCACTCTGTTCCAGAGTGAAAGTGGAAATCATCTATGCCCTCCACGTCAGTACAGTACAGAGACAAAGTGGAGTCGCA
Organism: Salvelinus alpinus; assembly: GCF_045679555.1. Taxonomy (NCBI): domain Eukaryota; kingdom Metazoa; phylum Chordata; class Actinopteri; order Salmoniformes; family Salmonidae; genus Salvelinus; species Salvelinus alpinus. The sequence continues at coordinate 18,171,204 of NC_092103.1, read as the reverse complement.
ACTCAACGGCTCAGACACAAGACTTATGACAATCACCAGTCTCAACGTCAACACTGAAGAGGCGACTCCGGGATGCTGGCCTTCTAGGCAGAGATGCAAAGAAAAAGCCATATCTCAGACTGGCCAATAAAAATAAAAGATTAAGATGGGCAAAAGAACACAGACACTGGACAGATGAACTCTGCCTAGAAAGCCAGCATCCTGGAGTCGCCTCTTCACTGTTGACGTTGAGACTGGTGTTATGCGTGTACTATTTAATGAAGCTGCCAGTTGAGGACTTGTGAGGCATCTGTTTCTCAAACTAGACACTCTACTGTACTTGTCCTCTTGCTCAGTTGTGCATCGGGGCTTCCCACTCCTCTTTCTATTCTGGTTAGAGACAGTTTGCGCTGTTCTGTGAAGGGAGCAGTACACAGCGTTGTACAAGATCTTCAGTTTCTTGGCAATTTCTCGCATGGAATAGCCTTTATTTCTCAAAACAAGAATAGACTGATGAGTTTCAGAAGAAAGTCTTTGTTTCTGGCCATTTTGAGCCTGTAATCGAACCCACAAATGTTGATGTTCCAGATACTCAACTAGTCTAAAGAAGGCCAGTTTTATTGCTTCTTTAATCAGAACAACAGTTTTCATCTGTGCTAACATAATTGCAAAAGGGTTTTCTAATGATAAATTAGCCTTTTAAAATGATAAACTTGGATTAGCTAACACAACGTGCCATTATATGTATTTCTAGAACTACAACCCTAAACCTAAATGCTTGTTCTAATTCAACTCATTACAATTCTCTCTCACAAACATGAGCAAGCTCACAAATGCATTTCATACAGGAGTGATGGTTGCTGATAATGGGCCTCTGTAGGCCTATGCAGATAAACAATCAGCCGTTTCCAGCTACAATAGCGATTTACAACATTAACAATGTCTAGACTGTATTTCTGATCAATTTGATGATATTTTAATGGACAAAAAAATGGCTTTTCTTTCAAAAACAAGGACATTTCTAAGTGACCCCAAACTTTTGAATGGTAGTATATATATATACACACACACTACCGGTCAAAAGTTATAGAACACCTACTCACTCGAGAGTTTTTCTTTATTTTTACTATTTTCTACGTTGTAGAAATACCAAATAGGGCTATCTTCTGTATACCCACCCCACTCCCCACCTTGTCACAGCACAACTGATTGTCTCAAACGAAATTAAGAATAAAAGAAATTCCACAAATGGACTTTAAGAAGGCACATCTGTTAATTGAAATGCATTCCAGGTGACTACCTCATGAAGCTGGTTGAGAGAATGCCAAGAGTGTGCAAAGCTATCATCAAGGTAAAGGGTGGCTTGAAGAATCTTGTCCCGCGCCAGAGCCGCCACCGCGGAAAGATGCTCACCCAGACCCTCCCCTATGGGTTTAGGTTTTGCGGGGGGGTACTGTCATGTCCTGACCGTAGTTCCTTTTTTATGTCTCTATTTTAGTTTGGTCAGGGCGTGAGTTGGGGTGGGCATTCTATGTTTTGTTCTGTGTGTTTATATTCTATGTTGTAGGTCTAGGGTTTCTGTTTCTATGTGTTTGGCCTGGTATGGTTCTCAATCAGAGGCAGCTGTCTATCATTGTCTCAGAGCCATACTTAGGTTGCCTGTTTTCCCACTATGATTTGTGGGTAGTTGTTTACTGTCTTTGTATTAGTTACCAGACGGAACTGTTTCGGTTGTTCTTTGTTTGTTTATTTTGTATTTTAGTGTTCAGTGCATTTAAATAAAATAACGAACACTTACCACGCTGCACATTGGTCCGATCCTTCCTACTCCTCCTCAGACAAAGAGGAGATCCGTTACAGAACTACCCACCACCAACGGACCAAGCAGCGTGGTAACAAGGAGCAGAGGGTTCTGGACTCCTGGACTTGGGAGGAGATATTGGACGGTAAGGGACCCTGGAGTCAGGCTGGGGAATATCGCCGCCCCATAGAAGAACTGGAGGCAGCGAAAGCTGAGCGGCGGAGATATGAGGTAAGGCACGAGAGGCAGACAGGGAGATTGGCGGTGTCAGGCGATAGACCTGAGCCAACTCCCCGTGCTTACCGAAAGCAGCGTTGTACTGGTCAGGCACCGTGTTATGCGGTTGAGCACACGGTGTCGCCAGTACGCGCTCATAGCCCGGAGCGCTATAGGCCAGCCCCCCGCAAGTGCCATGCGAGAGTGGGCATCAAGCCAGGGCATATTGTGCCGGCTCAGCGTGTTTGGTCTCCGGTACGCCGTTTCGGCCCAGGGTATCCTGCGCCGGCTCTGCGTGCTGTGTCTCCGGGGTGCTGGGAGGGTGCAGTGCGTCCTATGCCTGCGCTCCGCCCGTGCCGGGCGAATGTGGGCATTGAGCCTAAGGGAGAGGTGCGAGTGGTATGCACCAGAGCTCCAGTGCTCCCCCACAGCCCGGTTCAACCTGTGCCTGCACTCTGGAGGGTCCGGGCTAAAGTGGTCATCCAGCCTGGAGGAGCTGGATACAGGACTTTCTGAACTAATCATAATGGCAAGCAATCCCCTTTGTATCCTTTCATACGCTATATATGCAAAAGTATGTGGACACCTCTTCAAATTAGTGGGTTTGTTTAGTTCAGCCACACGTGTTGCTGACAGGTGTATAAAATCAAGCACATTGGCAGTGAAATGGCCTTTACTGAAGAGCTCAGTGACTTTCAACGTGGCATCGTCATAGGATGCCACCTTTCTAGCAAGTTAGTTCATCAAATTTATGCCCTGCTAGAGCTGCCCCGGACAACTGTAATTGCTGTTATTGTGAAGTGGAAACGTGTAGGAGCAATAACGGCTCAGCCGCGAAGTGGTAGGCCACAAGTTCACAGAACGGGACCGCCGAGTGCTGAAGCATGTAGCTAGTAAAAATCATCTGTCCTCAGTTGCAACACTCACTAATGAGTTCCAAATTACCCCTGGAAGCAATGTCTGCACAAGAACTGTTAACCGAGCAGCCGCACACAAGCCTAAGATCACCACGCACAATGCCAAGGATCGGCTGGAGTGGTGTAAAGCCATTGGACCCTGGATAATGGAATACTGGTCTGGGGCTGTTTTTCATGGTAACAGAACAGCATACAATGACATTCTAGACGATTCTGTGCTTCCAACTTTGTGGCAACAGTTTGGGGAAGGCCCTTTCCTGTTTCAGCATGACAATGCCCCCAAGTACAAAGCGAAGTCCATTCAGAAATGATTTGTCAAGATTGGTGTGGAAGAACTTGACAGAGCCCTGACCTCAACCCCATCAAACACCTTTGGGATGAATTGCAAAGGGAGGGACCAATGCAGACTGCAAGCCAGGCCTAATCACCCAACATCAGTGCCCGACCTCATTAATGCTCTTGTGACTGAATGGAAGCAAGTCCCCGCCGCAATGTTCCAATATCAAGAGTGGAGGCTGTTAGAGTAATAAAGGGGGGGACCAACTGTATGTGAATTGTAAATTCTTTTGTCTGTAATGTCTTTTTTGTAATATGTCGGACCCCAGTAAGGTTAGCTGTCACCATTGGCGTTGGCTAATGGGGATCCTAATAAATCAAAACTCAAATCCATATTAATGCTGATGATTTTGGAATGAGATGTTCGACGAGCAGCTGTCCACATACTTTTGGTCATGTAGTGTATCAGAACGAAACATTGTTGATACAGTAGAGATATCTTTTTGCCTGTTGTGAATCTTCCTGAAACGATGTTGGAGTTTACTCATTAGGGGTATAGTACCTGCTGCTTTAAGATGAAACGTTCAGGGTGTCTAACCCATATGTTGCTCAACCCTGAGGCAGCTCAGATAATGTAGATATTTGGCCAATATCTTGGAGAGGCTTTCACTGAGAGGGAATAACTGAAATCTTACTAAAGCATGCTGGATGTTGTCAGGCCTAAGGGTGCATGACGAACAGTAGTCTGAGGCCCCTTTGATCAATACTTACTCTACATTACACAACTGACATTAAATAGCCTCACTCCAAAGACTACTCCTAGTCCTATTAACAGAGTCCAAATATATACAATCAGAGCATGAATCCCTTCTTAATTATCAATTACAATACATCTACACGCATGCTATAGTATAACTGTTGCTTCCAAGGTCCTGTATTTCTCTGACTTTGTAAAAGTAGCAAGAGAAGGTGTGGAAGTGACGGAGGCATTTAGTGTGAGAGGAAGAGTTTTGGCCTCTCTGAGGAGGAGTTTATGAAAAGGGATCTAGCAAATGGCTGTTGACAGGGCAGGAGGTATTCATCAAAGAAACAAGTATCGAGAACGCTGAGACCAGAGTTGGGGCTTGAATGAATCTCATAGAAACAAATCTAATCTAAACTCAGCCAGAGAAGCCATTTATAACCCTATAACATCACAACGTGCATCCACAGAGAGGAGAGGGGGAGTGGGAGAGGGGAGAGAGAGAGGAGGGAGGTGGAAGGAAGGAAATGTCCTCCCCTCATGACCAACTGATCAATCATTTTTCTCATGCGGTAGTTAGGCTACCCGTTCTCATAGTACAGCCTAATTTACCATAATGTTTATTGGATTAACAAAATAATAAATACATACAGTTGAAGTCGAAAGTTTACATACACTTAGGTTGGAGTCATTAAAACTTGCTTTTCAACCACTCCACACATTTCTTGTTAACAAACTATAGTTTTGGCAAGTCAGTTAGGACATCTACTTTGTGCATGACACAAGTCAATTTTCCAACAATTATTTACAGACAGATTATTTCAGTTATAATTCACTGTATCACAATTCCAGTGGGTCAGAAGTTGACTGTGCCTTTAAACAGCTTGGGAAATTCCAGAAAATGATGTCATGGCTTTAGAAGCTTCTGATAGGCTAATTGACATCATTTGAGTCAATTGGAGGTGTACCTGTGGATGTATTTCAAGGCCTACCTTCAAACTCAGTGCCTTTTTGCTTGACATCATGGGAAAATCAAAAGACATCAGCCAAGACCTAAGAAAAAAAATGGTAGACCTCCACAAGTCTGGTTCATCCTTGGGAGCAATTTCCAAAAACCTGAAAGTACCACGTTCATCTATACAATAGTACGCAAGTATGAACACCATGGGACCACGCAGCCATCATACCGCTCAGGAAGGAGACGCGCTCTGTCTCCTAGAGATGAACGTATTTTGGTGCAAAAAGTGCAAATCAATCCCAGAACAACAGCAAAGGACCTTGTGACGATGCTGGAGGAAACAGGTACAAAAGTATCTATATCCACAGTAAAACGAGTCCTATAGCAACATAACCTGAAAGGCCGCTCAGCAAGGAAGAAGCCACTGCTCCAAAACCGCCATAAAAAAGGCAGACTATGGTTTGCAACTGCACATGGGGACAAAGATCGTACTTTTTGGAGAAATGTCATTTGGTTTGATGAAACAAAAATAGAACTGTTTGGCCATAATGACCATTATTATGTTTGGAGGAAAAAGGGGAGGCTTGCAAGCCGAAGTACACCATCCCAACCGTGCAGCCCGAGGGTGGCAGCATCATGTTGTGGGGGTGCTTTGCTGCAGGAGGGACTGGTGCACTTCACAAAATAGATGGCATCATGAGGGAGGAAAATTATGTGGATATATTGAAGCTACATCTCAAGACATCAGTCAGGAAGTTAAATCTTGGTCGCAAATGGGTCTTCCAAATGAAAAATGACCCCAAGCATACTTCCAAAGTTGTGGCAAATGGCTTAAGGACAACAAAGTCAAGGTACTGGTGTGGCCATCACGAAGCCCTGACCTCGATCCTATAGAACATTTGTTGGCATAACTGAAAAAGCGTGTGTGAGCAAGGAGGCCTACATACCTGACTCAGTTACACCAGCTCTGTCAGGAGGAATGGGCCAAAATTCACCCAACTTATTGTGGGAAGCTTGTGGAAGGCTACCCGAAACGTTTGACCCAAGTTAAACAATTTAAAGGCAATGCTACTAAGTACTAATTGAGTGTATGTAAACTTCTGACCCACTGGGAATGTGATGAAAGACATAAAAGCTGAACTAATTCATTCTCTCTACTATTATTCTGACATTTCACATTCTTAAAATGAAGTGGTGATCCTTACTGACCTAAGACAGGGAATTTTTAATTTGATTAAATGTCAGGAATTGTGAAAAACTGAGTTTAAATGTATTTGGCGAAGGTGTATGTAAACTTCCGACTTCAACTGTACATACACAGACATTGTCGTTCGAGTGTAGGATTTCATGGAGTAACACAGTACATGTGGAAGCATTCAAACACTGTAGTTTTTACTGTCATACCTTTAATTCACAAGTGCCTGTGGGCCAGTGGAAATCCATCCATCTCCAAAGCTCTACAGACCTAATGGTTAACCTTTTTAATTCGGACACTTGTGTTCCCTTTACCTCTTTGACTGCAGACAAGTCTTCTCCTGGGATGTGCTGGATAATACAGAGGAATATAGATGCAGGCTTTGGTTACTATGTTGGTCTACGTTAGAGTATTGTCTTCTGGCTGCTGTTCAATACACTTGTCTCTGATAACGGTGAATACAATAGATCGCAGATCTTGTGTGGGATTCATCACCTAAACCTAGTTTTGTTGTCTGTTGCTGTCAGAGTCAAGGGACTAATAGTAAACAAACACATAAGAAATCACCAGAAACTCACAGTAAACACTGAATTTCTAGAAGAATAGAGGAGAAACAGCTTAATGAGAAAACTTGTTATATTAGTTCTAAGAGCTACCAATAGTATAATACCAACATTAAGGAAATGTAATAGAAAATCTCTTCTAGCATCAGTGGGTTATTACCAGAGAAATTGAAGTTTACTGCGTTTTCTGCCAACCCAAGAAAGTTAGCAATTGTTTAATGATCCACTAACGTGAGTGCTGGCCCTGACTGGTTCACAGTGGACGTTGCACTGTTCACTTCAGAGGCTTTGACAGTGCACCTCAGGCACCTCCATGAGCTTTCCCAGGCCAAACAATGAGTTCCATCCTCACCACGCTCCCTGTGTAATCCCTGATCAAAGGTCCCAGGGAAATGAGGATGGATTCTCCGCTCTAACAACCACACTTTTTCTGATGGGAAAAATTGAAGCCATTTCTTTATCTTCATTCTGCAGGTTAGCGCTCAGTGGTTTGGAGAGATAGACCTTGCCATGATAGTGCGGCCTGGCACAATGCAGAACACACAGGCAGACGTGACTGAACGCTTCTCAGTGCGTTTGATGTCTGTTTTCACCCCCTGCATTTATGTTCCCCCCTGAGCAACACCATTTACGATAAGTAAAATGAGAAACAGCAGTCCAGTGCCCCCCCCCCCCAAAAAAAACAACGAGTTCAACAGAATGTCTCTAGCAATTATTCCTCCAGACTTTGAATTTTATGCCTGATTGATGATGTGTTATTCTCCAAATATCATTTGAAATATCATCAAAATATTTGTCACGTTAATCAATAAACGAGGCTGATTGCTTTACTGTGTATGGGGGATTCTGAGGACATTCATATTTTTAGAATTATTTTATCTTTAACTCTGCATTGTTGGAAAATGACTTGTAAGTAAGCATTTCACTGTTAGTCTACACCTGCTGTTTACGAAGCATGTGACAAATAACATTTGATTTAGTTAGTATTTGCTCCTGACACATCGCAGCATCATTACGATCCCTCTTCATAACAGGTTCTACCCATTTTTTTTGTAGTGGTTAAATTTCACTCCCATTCTTTATTAGCCTATGCTGCTGCAGTGTTGAAGATGAATATCAATTCTGCTCTCCTTTTTAGTTCATATTTATGTCACTCTGTCCCATCTCAACACTCTCTGTGTTTGGTGATCCGTGGTTCTGGTGGTGACAGCAGAGTGAGATGGGAGACTGGCGGCCTGAACTATATGCCATTCTAACCGTTTGTGTGTGTGTGTGCGTGCGTGCGTGCGTGCGTGCGTGCGTGCGTGCGTGGGCAGATAGGGGAGTAAAACATATAGCTAATATGGGTGAGTAGTATTTATCTTCAACCATATGACTAGAAAACTGGAGATAGAGGAAGAGTGGGGAACAGAGGGAGATCAGAGGGTGCAAACTAGACGGATGTCCAGATGCCCAGACTGACTGATTCATGCTCTGGAGCCTCCAAGACAAAGAGGGGGTGATTGGCAGACACATCTGAGGCTTCAGGGGGAGAAACTGTGAGGACAGAAAGAAACACACCAGGAAACGGCTTGGATGGAGTCAAACAGAGTCAATAATACATCAGTCGGACTGCTCATGTTTTATGGTTCTGGGAAACAACCCAGAAAGATAAACCAGACACGGAATAAAGACATACGCCAAAAAGCTGCCTGAATTACTGAAAAAACTGAAGCCCCTCATGTTAAATAAGGAAAATTATGCAACAAATTTAATACTCCCGCCCAACCACACAAAAGGGCAAAATTATGCATTGAAATCTGAAAGCTGCAGATCGTTTTGAAAAAAATGATGTTGACAAACCTTTGAACCTCTGGCATACTTTTATCATGTTAAAGAACCTTGCTTGAACCTTAAACAAAATAACTGATCTCTCTGACATCAAATATGAGGTTGTAGTTCAGGTAACTTTGAACTTGCATTTTGTCCTTTGATAATGGCTCCGTATACCACAATGTGTAAATGCATTATTTTCTAGAAATATCAGTCTGTATGAACAGTGTTTTGAGCTCAGTGTAACATGGAATTTGCAGTCTTTCTGTAAATATCACAGTGGTAAACTGCTGTCTTAAGTACAGCAGGTGGTATCACATTCAGCAGCTTGTTGACAGCTCAGAGCGACAGTGTGAACTATAACAGACAAACAGGCCTCCATTAGAGCTGAGACAGTGTATTTGGAAAGTATTCGGACCAGTTGACTTTTTCCACATTTTGTTACATTAGCCTTTTTCTAACATTTATTAAATAGTTTTTTCCCCTCATAAATCTGCATACAATTGAACAATGACAAAGCAAAAAACAGATTTTTTGAAAAAAAATTTAAAAAAGTAAATATTACATTTAAACAAGTGACCCTTTACTCAGTACTTTGTTGAAGCACCTTTGACAGCAATTACAACCTCGAGTATTTTTGGGTATGACGCTACAAGTTTGGCACACCGGTATTTGGGGAATTTCTCCCATTCTTCTCTGCAGATCCTCTTAAGCTCTGTCAGGCTGGATGGGGAGCATTGCTGCACAGCTATTTTCAGGTCTCTTCAGACATGTTGGATCGGGTTCAAGTCTGGGCTCTGGCTGGACCCCTCAAAGACATTCAGAGCCAATCCTACGTTGTCTTGGCTGTATGCTTAGGGTTGTTGTCCTGTTGGAAGGTGAACCTAAGCCCATAATCTGAGCTACTGAGCGCTCTGGAGCAGGTTTTCATCAAGGATGTCTCTGTACTTTGCTCCGTTCATCTTTCCCTCAATCCTGACTAGTCTCCCAGTCCCTGCCTCTGAAAATCATCCCCACAAAATGATGCTGCCACCACCATGCTTCACCGTAGGGATGGTGCCAGGTTTCCTCCAGATGTGATGCTTGGCATTCAGGCCAAAGAGTTCAATCTTGGTTTCATCAGACCAGAGAATCTTGTTTCTCATGGTCTGAGAGTTCTTTAGGTTCCCTTTGGCAAACTCCAAGAGGGTTGTCATGTGACTTTTACTGAAGAGTGGCTTCCGTCTGGCCATTCTACCATAAAGGCCTGATTGGTGGAATGTTGCAGAGATGGTTGTCCTTCTGGAATGTTCTCTAATCGCCACAGAGGAACTCTGGAGCTCTGTCAGAGTGACCATCGGGTTCTTGGTCACCTCCCTTACCAAGGCCCTTTTCCCCCGATTGCTCAGTTTGGCTGGGCGTCCAGCTCTAGGAAGAGTCTTGGTGGTTCCAAATTTCTTCCATTTAAGAATGATGGAGGCCACTGTGTTGTTGGGGACCTTCAATACTGCAGAAATGTTTTGTTACCCTTCCCCAGATCTGTGCCTTGACACAATCCTGTCTCGCAGCTCTACGGACAATTCCTTCGACCTCATGGCTTGGTTTTTGCTCTGACATGCGCTGTCAACTGTGGGACCTTATATAGACAGGTGTGTTCCTTTCCAAGTCATGTCCAATCAATTTAATTTACCACAGGTGGACTCCAAGTTGTAGAAACATCTCAAGGATGATTAATGTAAACACGAGCTCAAGTTTGAGTCTCATATTAAAGGGTCTGAATACATATGTAAATAAGGTACTCCTGTTATTTTTTTTAGATAAATTTGCAAACATTTCTTAAAACCTGTTTTTGCTTTGTCATTCTGGGGAATAAAATAATTAAATACATCAAGTTGTAGAAAAATCTCAAGGATGATCAATGGAAACAGAATGCACCTGAGCTTAATTTCGAGTATCATAACAAAGGGTCTGAATACTTAGATAAACAAGGAATTTCTGTTTTATTGTTTCTACATTTGCAAAATTGTCTAATCCTGTCGTCGCTTTGTCATTACGGGGTATTGTGTGTAGATTGATGAGGGCCAAAAATGTATTTAGTCTATTTTAGAATAAGGCTGTAACGTAACACAATGTGGAAAAAGTGAAGGGGTCTGAATACTTTCCAAAGGCACTGTACATGTGTGGTTACATAAGACTATCTGGAAAACATTCAAAAATAAATAACTGTTTATGACAATGATATCAGCATATATTTTTGAGTAAGCAGCACTCTCCATGTTTCTCTAAGTAGAGACACCTTGCATTGCTTCCTTTTCAACATCCTTTATTCTCCAGTGCAGTGCAGCGGTGGTCATGGCAGTTTCACCACGCATGAGCGTAGTGTGTTGTCTTGTAATTGACAACTGGACAGTGAGAAGTCATACTTTATCAGAGTGCTACCTCACTGAGATATACAACTGCGTAATCTTACATGGACAGATGCACGTAACATAAATGGTAGTAGCATCTGTCAACAGAGACTGGGATGTCATGACTCACAAGGAACTTTGTTCCGGTATGCTTAATGTTCATCATTGATCATTTGGATAAATCACGATTTCTCAGGTGCTTGCATTTCTTTTGAATTTAGGAAGGGGAGGGAGCTTTTGGCCCATGGACTTCGGGAAACTGGCTGAGTGTTTTCGTTGAGAGGGGTAGAGACTTTGATACTGACTTTAGTACATTATCTAACATGTTTTCCACAAGAACTAAATCCAGCATATATTGCAATTACGTGAGATTTTATTTCTGGGTGTCCGAGATTAACCACTGAGAACCACATTGACAGGTGGATGGACACCAGACATGATAAAATAAGAATTATGTTGGACCACTACTTTGTGCAAATCAAAAGGTTTAAATGTATAGTACAGCCGTTCAACCAAATGGACACTGGTAGCCTGCCAACTGTATAATAATCTTTCATCAAGTGCTAATACATGCAGGATTGAAAGCCTTCCTTGCTATTCAGTGCAACTGCCAAGGCAGAACGCTTTCTCTCGCTCGCTTGAACTCTCTCGCAAAGAACTGTCTCGCGCTCTCTGTCCTGATGAATGTAAACAGGCGCAGAATTGCACTCCAGAGCCTGTCTTTGTGGCCTGCTGTGTAGGAGGAAACCAATCAGTAGGACAAAATGCTACTCCCACACAGAGCAGTGTAAATGGTTGGGTTGGTTGAAAGTCAACACTGTGCTGCCATAGCATCAACAGACAACTGTACTCAGAAACGTTCACAGCATTGCAGAAAGAAAAACGGACAGGTATAATTCTTATAATGCAACTAACACATTGTAAGATTTATCATAAGCATGTATTACTCCCTTACAATGTCTACATTCATCTCAAAATGATCCTGACTAGATTACAGCTATTTCACTAAATCTTCTTGGCCGTGGTGGAATATTGTGCGCTCTAGATAGGGCTGTTGCGGTGACCGTATTACCACCACACCAAAAGTCACCAGTCATGACCACAGTCAAATTCCCAGTTGGTCCCTGCAATCCCATCCAGAAATGGTGTTGATGGGTAGCCTACCAAACTTGCTAAAGTCCCTCGCTAATGGCTCTAGTGTCCCTCTAATCATTCTCTTAACACTTCATGATTGAATTTGAATAATCTGAATGATGAGGACAAATGGTGTTGGGAGTTGGAGCTCCCTTACTGAAATGGACACCAGAAAGATCCGTAAATTGGTCTGAATACTCTCCCGAATGCACTGTATCATCCCATCCGATTACATACAGTGCCTTCAGAAAGTATTCACACCCTTTGACTGTTCCACATTTTTTGTTAGTCTGAATTTAAAATTGATCACATGTATACTTTTTTGTCACTGGAGTACAAACAATAGCCCATAATGTCAAAGTGGAATTATGTTTTTAGAATTGTTTACAAATTAATAAAATCTTTAAATCTGAAATGTCTTGAGTCTAAGTATTCAACTCCTTTGTTATGGCAAGCCTAAATAAGTTCAGGAGTAAAAATGTACTTAACAAGTCACATAATAAGTTGCATGGACTCACTCTGTGTGCAGTAATAGTGTTTAACCATTTACTGCAGTGGGCTAAATCAGGGTCACACAGTGTTTCTTGGTAGTCTTAAATAAATCACCTTTGAAACAGAAGTATACACTTCACCCACATGGTAATGGGCTTTAAAAAATATGATGCCTGTGCCATGTCAGGTACAGAGTTGAAATCTATTACATTTTGAGTTTCCCTATCATTATTACACTTTATATGCATCACAAAGACTGAAATAAAACAAAACTGTTTTACATAGAAATGGGATGTTTATTAATTATGAAAAATATTAACATTCCAACCATGAGACTACTAGGTAATTTGACTGCAGGAAGAGCTACCATGATTTTTCAATGACTACCTCACCTCTGTATCCCACACATACAATTATCTGTAAGGTCAGTGAATTTCAAACACAGATTCAACCAATTCAAAACCAGGGAGTTTTTCCATTGCCACTCAAAGAATGGCACCTATTGGTAGATTGGTAAACATCAAAACACAAAGATACAGGTGTCCTTCCTAACTCAGTTGTCGGAGAGGAAGGAAACCGCTCAGGGATTTCACCAACAGGCCAATGGTGACTGAAAAAAGTTGCGGAGTTTAATGACTGTGATAGGATAAAACTGTGAGTGGATCAATAAAATTGTAGTTACTCCACAATGCTAACCTAATGACAGAGTGAAAAGGAGTTAGCCTGTATAAAATAAAAAATATTCAAAAACATGCATCCTTTTTGAAATAAGGCACTAAAGTAAAACTGCAAAAAATGCAAAAAACACAACACATCACTGACTACCATTCTTCATATTTTCAAGCATGGTGGTGGCTGCATCATGTTATGGGTATGGTTGTCATCGGCAAGGACTAGGAAGTTTTCTTAAGATAAAAATAAACTAAATAGAGCTAAGCACAGTTAAAATCCTAGAGGAAAACCTGGTTCAGTCTGCTTTCCATCAGACACTGGGAGACAAATTCACCTTTCATCAGGACAATAACCTAAAACACAAGGCCACATTTACCAAGATGAAATCTATGGCTGTCTAGCAATGATCACCAACCAATTTGACAGTGCTTGAATAATTTTAAAATGAATAATGTGCAAATATTGTACAATTCAGGTGTGCAAAGCTCTTAGAGACGTACCCAGAAAGACATACAGCTGTAATAGCTGCCAAAGGTGATTCTAATTGACCCAGGGGTGTGAATAGTTACATAAATTAGATATGTTTTCACTTTGTTATTATGGGGTATTGTGTGTAGATGGGTGAGGAAAAAAATATATTTAATCAATTTTGAATTCAGGCTCTAACACAAGACAGGAAATATAGAAAACGGAAGTTCCAAGTGTGGTATTTAACGATATGTCTAGCTGTTAGCTTGTGCACTTGACATGGGAATATAATTTTTGTGATTTGAAGTTGTATTGAAGAATATTGTGACCAAGCTTGAATATTCATGTACAGTTGAAGTCTGAAGTTTACATACACTTAGGTTGGAGTCAATTAAACTCGTTTTTCAACCCCTCCACAAATTTCTTGTTAACAAACTATAGTTTTGGCAAGTCGGTTAGGACATCAACTTTGTGCATGACACAAGTAATTTTTCCAACAATTGTTTACAGACAGATTATTTCACTGTATCACAATTCCAGTTGGTCAGAAGTTTACATACACAAAGTTGACTGTGCCTTTAACAGCTTGGAAAATTCCAGAAAATGATGTCATGGCTTTAAAAGCTTCTGATAGGCTAATTGACATCATTAGAGTCAATTGGAGTATCTATATCCACAGTAAAACGAGTCCTATATCGACATAACATGAAAGGCTGCTCAGCAAGGAAGAAGCCACTGCTCCAAAACCGCCATAAAAAAGCCAGACTACGGTTAGCAACTGCACATGGGGACAAAGATCATACTTTTTGGAAATATATCCTCTGGTCTGATGAAACAAAAATAGAACTGTTTGGCCATAATGACCATTGTTATGTTTGGAGGAAAAAAGGGAACGCTTGCAAGCCGAAGTACACCATCCCAACCGCGAAGCACGGGTGTGGCAGCATCATGTTGTGGGGGTGCTTTGCTGCAGGAGGGACTGGTGCACTTCACAAAATAGATGGCATCATGAGGGAGGAAAATTATGTGGATATTTTGAAGCAACATCTCAAGACATCAGTCAGGAAGTTCAAGTTTGGTCGCAAATGGGTCTTCCAAATGGACAATGACCCCAAGCATAATTCCAAAGTTGTGGCAAAATGGCTTAAGGACAACAAAGTCAAGGTATTGGAGTGGCCATCACAAAGCCCTGACCTCGATCCTATAGAAAATATGTTGGCATAACTGAAAAGCGTGTGCGAGCAAGGAGGCCGAATATTAATTGAGTGTATGTAAACGTCTGACACACTGGGAATGTGATGAAAGAAATAAAAGCTGAAATAAATCATTCTCTCTACTATTATTCTGACATTTCACATTCTTAAAATTAAGTGGTGATCCAAACTGACCTAAAACAGGGAATCTTTACTAGGATTAAATGTCAGGAATTGTGAAAAACTGAGTTTAAATGTATTTGGGTAAGGTGTATGTAAACTTCCGACTTCAACTGTAACACACTAACAGTGTTATACTGATGGCAACGGTGTTTTGGGGAGGGGGGCTAACAGTGGCTAACAAATGGACAGAAATCGCCTCACAGGGAGATTCACAATGCTTCCTCATACATACAAGTTATGGACTCTGTTCATTCGCCTTGTGGTTCAGGATGGCCTCCTTTGCCGCAGGGTTCGTCACAGATCCACACACAATACTCAGCTTCAGGTTGTGGTCCCACGAGTGTTAATCCCGCGTGTTCTAGAACATGTTCATGGTCACCCATCAGTAGGACATTATGGGTACTTTAAATCACAGTCAGGACGTCCTGTCCTACTGGCCCCATATGTCAGCTGATATATCTGCCTTTTGTCAAGACTGGAGCATGTGCCACGTGAGCAGGCACACTTGGTCCCAATCTAACCCTCGCAAACCTTCCAGAGGATTGCTGCCGACATCACAAAGCTGCCCCACTATGAAACTCTTTGGCCTACTGCCTGTTTGAACAAAGCATATGGCTACATGGTGTGCCCCATACTGTGTTAAGCAATCAGGCCTGGCAATTCGAGTCAGATTTGGTAAAGTCAGTCTGCTCTCTCCTAGGGACTACAAACGCCAAACTTCTGCACATCATCCACAATGTGACGGGGCAGTCAAATGCGACAATTGCACCCTCAAGGCAGAATTGGCAAAGGTCCCAAGACAGTGGATTTGAATGGGATGATGACTCGCCTCAGGTAGATCTGGCATATAACACATCTACTCATGCTAGCTTGGGCTTCACACCTTTCTTCCTGGCCCATGGACGAGAGGCTAACCTGGTGATCGACATATTCCGGTATACACAGCCAGGAGCAAACCCCACACCTGGGATGCCGGCAGAATATGCAATTTCCCTTTAGAGCAAACTACAGAGAGCAATTTGAGATGTACATGCATTCAGCAACTGAGCAAAAGGACAACAGAAGCACTACTTTGACCGACGTCAAAACTATGTTCTATACCAGGTCGGCAACTTGGGGATGGTGGATGACCCAGCATGTCTCCGTGACAAGCTGGCACGACGATGGTTAAGACCGTACATGGTTCTGCACCCCATCAGCATGTGAAGAGACCACGCACCTGTGAACTTTGAATACAGGGAGTTGGCAGAACAACAAGCAAAATCCAGGGTTGTTCATTATTATCGCTTGAAGCACTATGACCATCCTGATCCAGTGTTACGGCACTGCTCCACTAAAGTTACTGATGAATGCCCACTATTTTCGTCAGGTCACTTCTCTTCCCCCTGTCCCTCCCGACAGCCTATTCTAGGTCCTTGCCCCCACTGAAACGCCTCCCTACATCCCTTCCCCAGCTCCTGGACATTGTGCAATAATGAGCATAACTGGACATTACGGAACAGGGACAACATGATTCGGGGCCCCTATCCTGTTCCACCACCTGCAGGGCCCTCCGCTTCCTGAGGTGCCTCAGCCTCAGGCCCCTGCTCCACCTGAACTGGCTGAGATTCCTGTTAGAACTCAGACAGTAAAACGCACACCTTGTCACTTGGAGGACTTTGTTTTGACTTAAAGCTGAAATATGTAACTTTTTGGGCAACCAGACCAAATTCACATAGAAATGTTAGTTATAGATCTGTCTAAGAAACGGTAGATCTGTTTTATGTGCACTAGTTCTATGCTTCCCGTTCTTAATCAAATCAAATTTTATTCGTCACATGCGCCGAATACAACAGCTGTAGACCTTACAGTGAAATACTTACTTAGGAGCCCCTAACCAACAACAGAGAGTGGCAGCGGTGTAAAAGAGGGGGAAGGGGGGGGGGGCAATGCAAATAGTCTGGGTAGCAATTTGATTAGCTGTTCAGGAGTCTTATGGCTTTGGGATAGAAGTTGTTTAGAACCCTCTTGGACCTAGACTTGGCACTCCGGTACCGCTTGCCGTGCGGTAGCAGAGAGAACAGTCTATGACTAGGGTGGCTGGAGTCTTTGACAATTTTTAGGGCCTTCCTCTAACACCGCCTTCTATAGAGGTCCTGGATGGCAGGAATCTTGGCCTCAGTGATGTACTGGGCCGTTCGCACTACCCTCTGTAGTGCCTTGCGGTCGGAGGCCGAGCAGTTGCCATACCAGGCAGTGATGTTACCAGTCAGGATGCTCTTGATGGTGCAGCTGTAGAACCTTTTGAAGATCTGAGGACCCATGCCTCCGACCGCAAGGCACTACAGAGGGTAGTGCGAACGGCCCAGTACATCACTGAGGCCAAGATTCCTGCCATCCAGGACCTCTATACCAGGCGGTGTCAGTCTCCTCAGTCTTTAGAGGGGGAATAGGTTTTGTCATGCCCTCTTCACGACTGTCTTGTGGTGCTTGGCCCATGTTAGTTTGTTGGTAATGTGGACACCAAGGAACATGAAGCTTTCAACCTGCTCCACTACAGCCCCATCGATGAGAATGGGTGTGTTCTCAGCCCTCATTTTCCTGTAGTCCATGACAATCTCCTTTGTCTTGATCAAGTTGAAGGAGAGGTTGTTATCCTGGCACCACACTGCCAGGTCTCTGACCTCCTCCCTATAGGCTGTCTCATCGTCGTCTGCAAATGTAATGATTGTGTTGGAGTCGTGCTTGGCCATGCAGTCATGGCTGAACAGGGAGTACAGGAGAGGACTGAGCACGCAGCCCTGAGGGGCCCCCGTGTTAAGAATCAGCGTGGTAGATGTGTTGTTACCTTCCCTTACCACCTGGGGGCAGCCTGTCAGGAAGTCCAGGATCCAGTTGCAGAGAGAGGTGTTTAGTCCCAGGGTCCTTAGATTAGTGATGAGCTTTGAGGGCACTATGGTGTTTAACTTCTCTGTGCTACGGATCCCTTTTACGGGATCATTTCCCTAAACAACCGCTGAATTGTGCAGGGTGCAAAATATTACAAAAAATATTTATAATCATGCAATCACAAGTGAAATATACCAAAACACAGCTTAGCTTGTTGTTAATCCACCTATCGTGTCAGATTTTGAAAATATGCTTTGCAACGAAAGCAATCTAAGCTTTTGTGAGTGTATCAATCAATGCTAAAACAGTTAGCCTTATATTAGCTTGGTTAGCTTGGTCATGAAAGTCAGAAAAGCAATAAAATTAATCGCTTACCTTTGATAATCTTCGGATGTTTGCGCTCACGAGACTCCCAGTTACACAAATGTTCTTTGTTCGATAAATATTCTTTTTATAACAAAAAAACACCATTTGGGTTGGGCGTTATGTTCAGAAAACCAAAGCCTCGTTCCGTTCGACGAAAATTCCAAAAAGTATCCGTAATGGTCGTAGAAACATGTCAAATGTTTTTTCTAATCAATCCTCAGGTTGTTTTTAACAAACATAATCGATAATATTTCAACCGGACCGTAACCTACTCAATAAGAGAGAAAAAGAAAATGGAGCGCTACCCTCTCGCGCGCAGGAACTAATCTGAGGACACCTGACTACTTTGGAAAAATCTCGCTCATTTTTCAAAATAAAAGCCTGAAACTATGTCTAAAGCCTGGTCACAGCCTGAGGAAGCCATTGGAAAAGGAATCTGGTTGATACCCCTTTAAAAATGGAAGAAAGACGGGCCAGGAAACACAGATTTTTATTTTTTTAATCACTTCCGCGTTAGATTTTCTCAGGTTTTCGCCTGCAGAATCAGTTTTGTTATACTCACAGACAATATTTTGACAGGTTTAGAAACTTTGGAGTGTTTTCTATCCTAATCTGTAAATTATATGCATATTCTATGATCTGGACCTGAGAAATAGTCCGTTTACCTTGGGAACGTTATTTAAAAAAATTATAATAATCTGACCCCTAGCGTCAAGAGGTTTTAAGCAGGGGGACACGTCTGGCACTGCAGGTTTTGAGTCCCTGGCGGCGTAGTGTGTTACTGATGGTAGGCTTTGTTACTTTGGTCCCAGCTCTCTGCAGGTCATTCACTAGGTCCCCCCGTGTGGTTTTGGGATTTTTGCTCACCATTCTTGTGATCATTTTGAGTGAGATCTTGCATGGAGCCCCAGATCGAGGGAGATTATCAGTGGTCTTGTATGTCTTCCATTTCCTAATAATTGCTCCCACATTTGATTTCTTCAAACCAAGCTGCTTACCTATTGCAGATTCAGTCTTCCCAGCCTGGTGCAGGTCTACAATTTTGTTTCTGGTGTCCTTTGACAGCTCTTTGGTCTTGGCCATAGTGGAGTTTGGAGTGTGACTGTTTGAGGTTGTGGACAGGTGTCTTTTATACTGATAACAATTTCAAACAGGTGGCATTAATACAGGTAACGAGTGGAGGACAGAGGAGCCTCTTAAAGAAGAAGTTACAGGTCTGTGAGAGCCAGAAATCTTGCTTGTTTGTAGGTGACCAAATACTTATTTTCCACCATAATTTGCAAATAAATTCATAAAAAATCCTACAATGTGATTTTCTGGATTTTTTTTCTCATTTTGTCTGTCATAGTTGAAGTGTACCTATGATGAAAATTACAGGCCTCTCTCATCTTTTTAAGTGGGAGAACTTGCACAATTGGTGGCTGACTAAATACTTTTTTGCCCCACTGTATATATACTGTATATAACATATTTTTGTGTGTATACATTTTGACCAGACCACCCAACCAAAAAATTGTCCAGCCCATCTGGCAATTCAGATTGCAGGGCCAATATCAGGGCCAATCTGCCCCTGATAAGGTCCCTGAACCTGATTCCGTTAGATAGATTGTAAAAAACTGGTAGAAGTCACACTGGAGATCACGTATTACAGCCATGACAAGATTTGAGATCTCATCAAGCGACACGGCAGAGCATAATAATTCCCAGGGTATCTCCTTCCCCCAGGGACTACAGTTCTGTGGAAAGAAGAAGAAAAGGAATTGATAACCCAATGCTGGGTTAATGTGACACAGCCAAAGTAATATGATAGCTCTTGGTTTTAGCAAGATATATTGCACCAAAGAAAGATGAATAAGTAAACCTTAATGCTATTCCCTGGCAGAGTCCTGATGACACTGTATTTCATCCAAGTGGCTGCTCTGCACACATTTCTATTGGCCATTTTGTAAATTGAATGGAACACATGGTTTGGATTTTGATAAGAATGCAAGGCTAATTCATTTCTTATTCATTCCCTGTCACAACACAACTATGTAGAGAAGACTATGTATGCCTATACAGTGACATGCGCAGACACAAGCACACACTCAGTTAGGCAGGCAGGCTTGCATGCACACTTGCAACACACAGACATTAAATGTACAAGCAAACACAGCTCATGACATTTAGTGTAGCACACACCCCATAGAGGACTCCTGATATCTCCAGGAGTGATAAGTATAATTTTTGTCTTGTACTGTATTTTTTGCTAGCTAGGGCCATCTACTTTAAGTGCTGCCTGTCTTCCTAGTAGCCGACTTGGTGTGTGAACTGCTGACTGCTCATATCTTGCAGTTGATTGTTGACACGTCAACAGGGCAGGGCAATTTTTTATTGTTGCTTTGGTAATCAGTGGCTTTATGGGAGGGGGCGTGGTTTCTCCTCTCCTAGCCAATTAGTACCTGTAGGTGTGCTCTTTACCTCTGCTAGGCAATTATCAATTAGTGTTAGTACTTCAGTCTCCCCTGCTGTGTCAGCGGCAGTCGTGTCAGCGGAGGTGTCGTCGCCAAAACTAAGACTGTTTTGCCGAGTTGTTCTGCTGAGTTATTTGAGGAAGGAACGAGAGGAAGGCTCCACACCCCTCTCTCACTTAAATATCTTACCTAGTTGTTTTCAGATCTAATTTAACTTTCTTGTAGCTTTGTCAACTATGTTTGTTCTATACCTGTTTGCTCCTCTCCATGTAGGCTTTACAGACACTCCCCACCCCTTGGCTGCAACCCTTCTAATTTAATATACCCTGCGCACACAACCCATGTGGAATTCTTGGTCTCCGTCGGGTGCCTGGCACGGCCGATCTGCAGTCAAGATCGGCAAGTTCATATCATCCTATGATGCCCTTCAGTCCCTAGATTTGTTAACCCTAATGGAAACATGGATCACCCCAGAGAACACTGCTACTCCCGCTGCGCTTTCTTTCCCCTCTATGCCTCTTTTGACCTCACCCTTTCCTACTCCTCTCCCACTCACAAGGCAGGCAATACACTTGTCCTCATCTTTACTCGAGGCTGTCTGCCTACTTATCTCACTGCAACCCCCCCCCCCCCCCCCACCCCCCTCCAGGTCTCTGATCATTACTTTGTTTCCTTTTTGGTCTCCCTCTCCTCCAACCCTACCCACTCAGCCTCTACTCAGATGGTCAATCGCCATAGCAATCTTCACTCTCTCTCCCCCACTACTCTTTCCTCTTCTATCCTATCATCTCTCCCTTCTGCTAAATCCTTCTCTGTTCTGTCTCCTGATTCTGCCTCTTGGACCCTACTCTCCTCCCTTTCCTATGACTCGCACTGTCACCTTTCCTCCCTCTCTGTGGACGACTTAGTCAACCACTTTGAGAAGAAGGTTGACTACATCCACTCCTCATTCACTCAGCCTATTGAGTCCACTGGTACCATTCACACAGAACTACCCTACGCCTTGACCTCTTTCTCCCCACTCTCTCCAGATTAAATCCTGCGACTGGTGAGGTCCGGCTGCCTGCTCGACCCCATCCCATCCCTCCAGTCAGTCTCTGGAGACCTTCTCACTTCCCTCATCAACTCATCCCTGACCGCTGGCTGCATCCCCTCTCACTTCAAAATTGCCAAGAAACCAACACTCAACAGCTCTGCCGTCAAAAACTACAGACCGATATCCCTTTCTTTTCTTTCCAAAACACTTGAACACAATTCTCTCACTATCTCTCTCACAACAGTCTTCTTGACCCTAACCAGTCAGGGTTCAAGATGGGTCACTCAACTGAGACTGCTCTCTTCTGTGTCACAAAGGCTCTCCGCACTGCCAAAGCAGACACACACTCCTCTGTTCTCATCCTAGATATATCTGCTGCCTATGACACCATGTATCATCAGATCCTCCTCTCCACCCTCTCAGGGCGGGGAGTCTCAAGCTTTGCACACTCTTGGATTGCATTTTACGTGACGTGTAGAGGATCTGTGTCTACACCACATACTCTCACTACTGGTGTCCCCCAGGGCTTGGTTCTAGGCCCTCTCCTCTTCTCTATGTACACAAAGTCACTCGGATCCGTCATATCCTCACCCTCAACTACTTTTCTCCTTCCACCCTTCTGGCATCCGCCAAACCCAGATCCGTCTGTTGGACTATCAGATGGTGAAGCGTGATTATCACTCCACAGAACGTGTTTCCACTGCTCCAGACTCCAATGGCGGCGAGCTTTACACCACTCCAGCCGACGCTTGGCATTGCACATGGTAATCTTAGGCTTGTGTGCGGCTGCTCGGCCATGGATGCCCATTTCATGAAACTCCTGACAAACAGTTATTGTGCTGATGTTGCTTCCAGAGGCAGTTTGGAACTCGGTAGTGAGTGTTGCAACCGAGGACAGATGATTTTTACGTGCTTCAGTACTCGGGAGTACCGTTCTGTGAGCTTGTGTTGCCTACCACTTCACGGCTGAGCCGTTGTTGCTCCTACATGTTTCCACTTCACAATAGCTGCACTTACAGTTGACCGAGGCAGCTCTAGCAGGGCAGAATTTTGACGATGCCACGTTCTACTGCCAATGTTTGTCTATGGAGATTGCATGGCTGTGTGCTCGATTTTATACACCTGCCAGCAGTCGGCGTGGCAGAAATAGCAGCATCTGCAAATTGGAAGGGTTGTCCACATACTTTTGTGTGTGTATTTATAAAGCCCTTTTCAGATCAGCAGATGTCACAAAGTGCTATACAGAAACCCAGCCTAAAACTCCAAACGGCAAGCAATGCAGATGTAGAAGGATATATAGTGAATCTTAAGATGAATGCACTAACTATAAGTCGCCCTGGATAAGAGCATCTGCTATATGACTAAAATGTATATGTGTCTCTGCTGCTCCACTAGACTGGAAGAGAAGATGGAAGATTAGGCTGTGTGATGCTGACACACAGCCTTTTTGTGACCTGGCTTCTGTTTGGTGTTTATCAGGTCCGAGACATCCAGTCCCTCCCTGCTGTGCTTGGAAAGAGGGGATGAAGAAATGGTTCAGAAGCAGTGGAAGATAAGATGACAGGCTGGCGGGCAGAAGAAAGAGATCATAATCGAGCCAGCCTTGCAGTGTGAAAATGAATAATCATGAATTTACTAAAGTGCAGAAAAGCAACCAGCTGAATTATGCCTCTCACGTCAATAATAATAAGCATCACATTGTCAATGGATCCACTGCTGTGTGCTTTTTTAGAGCATTACATAATGTTACCTGTATTAAATGTAGTTCTGAGCATTTATGATGATCTATAATATCGTGTAGGAATGGGGAAAGCCTCAGAGCAGCCGTAAAAAACTATATTATTCAGGAGAGTTGAGGTCATAACAAGTCAACATGAATGACATCCACACTGACCCTGACAGCAAGTCACTCTGTCTCTTTAAAAATTCTAGATGATGTGAAAGTGTCTACTCTGAACCACTCTAGCATTTTGTCCTGGGTTGAGCTCTAAATTGTCCGCCTTGGTCTTCATGATGGGATATGAAATTATAAGCTGGGCGGAAGGGGAAGAACCGCTTATTGTTTATTATCTTTGCTCAGATGATTATCTCACCCTGCTTACCTTATTCTGTTACGCTAGTTCATTGATTTTGTCCTGTAGGCATGCTAGGTCTGTTGTATGTTGTATGCGTTCATCCACCTCTGGCCTGCTCGCCTCCCTACCTCTGAGGAAGTACAGTTCCCGCTCAGCCCAGTCAAAACTGTTCGCTGCTCTGGCACCCCAATGGTGGAACAAACTCCCTCACGACGCCAGGTCAGCGGAGTCAATCACCACCTTCCGGAGACACCTGAAACCCCACCTCTTTAAGGAATACCTAGGATAGGATAAAGTAATCCTTCTAACCCCCCCCCCCCTTAAAAGAGTTAGATGCACTATTGTAAAGTGGTTGTTCCACTGGATATCATAAGGTGAATGCACCAATTTGTAAGTCGCTCTGGATAAGAGCGTCTGCTAAATGACTTAAATGTAAATGTATGGGTACCATACTGATGAAAATGTACATACACAGTGCAAGCTAAGATTTGTGTCAGAAGCCAGAAGAACTGGAAGCTTTCAAGGTTATGAAATAAGTCTATGAGAGAGGGGGTGGTGTACTGAATATCTCCTGGTATCCTTGTTTCTTTTGTTAGATCAGGTGCGGCTCAGGTCAAGATGGAGTCTAAGATGTGGAGGACATAACATTGATTATGTGGATGTGCTAAAGTGAGGTTTTACATGTGTTTTTCTGGAATCTGTTCCCTTTCTTACATAAAATATCAGGTAATAAAATAGAGTAGAATATTTTTCATGTTTCAGAGTTACCTAGCATAGAAAATAACAGTAGCACATTGGCTTCTGCATTGCTTGAGGAAAGGTAAGCCGGTGCTGCAGTAAACAATATAAACAATAATGTATGCATCAAAAATGCCAGAATCCACACCAGCACATTTTCACAAATCACCAATATGAATACGTTGAAGCGTTCAAGGAGCAATAGTGAAACAAATGACACCGACAACATTAGTAATCACCAACAGCAGAGGCCATTTTGTAGCAATGTGATAATTCCAGAAGACTTCTAATAAGCTGTGACAAAAACATGGAAAATATGAGGGGAAAAAATTGGTGTAATCAGGAAACAATTAGTTTGTCTCTTAATGACATACCAGACCTAGCCTAGTGAGGAACGTCACACTGTCATAACTACAAGGTCACATAGCAGAGATAGGGAGAGTTTGATTACATAAGAGAAACTGTGAGAGAGAAAGGAGCAGGCAAAGGAAGAAATTGGGTCATAGTGGATGGCACTTTAGTTGACCACTCTAGTCAGTATCATCAATGTGATGTGTTGTTTAGTGACAGTTTGTTCACTTGTGCTATTTGAGATAAATCGAGTGGAATACATTCACTGATTTATTTTTAGACTGTCTTGTGACAAATCAGGCAGGCAGGGCTTCAGAATCTGTGCCCAGACGCTCGTGGATGAGTGGGGTGTGATTTTCCCGTCTTTAAAGATGCACTCATGCAGATGATAGAAAACTCTACTGTAGCCTTCCTCTAAACAATCCCTTGCGTTACATGTTTGAAGTACTTTAACTTGCTGGCAGTGGCAAAAAGGTATTTTTTCCCCTTGGTAAACTTTGAATCAGACAGTTTCAATTATTTCCCCTGATTTGCATATTTTTCAATTTCTGTCTCAAAATGCTTCCCTTTGACTTTTCAGAAGCCATAATTCTGACTGGAGATGGCACGACTCGCATCCAAACACAAAGCTCTTTTCTCTCTTTGCCATTTGAGATTCAGCCAGGCAAAAGCTCAGTTAATTAGAAATGAACAAATACAAGGAAGTGTAGAAAAAACATAAGAGTGATGTGTTTTATAACCCGGCAGAGTGAGATTGATCCTTTGGCTGATTTGTAGTCTATTCAACACTCCTAGCTGTGAAGAGGATGGAGGGAAAACACTCAAGACAGACAAGGGTATACGACAGTACACTGAGGAAATTATTCAGCATCAAGGCTGAGATGGAAAGGTGTGGTAACACATGGTAAAGGTCATCTAACCAGTCCAATAAGGCACTGGAGTGCTGTCACAGTGAAGTGAATGGATACATCCTGGACCATGGACAGATCTGTTGAGTTTCATCAGTAATCTCAGCTTTAGCTCAGTGTTGAATCACTTTACTCTTACTTTCAGAACCATGGACAGAGCTCATTCTGTTCCCTCAGAGGTGGGAGAAGTGAGGAAATCTGCCTGAGGGATACTGTAGCTGCTGTGTTTTTGCATTTAGTCTGGAGACAGTTTAAACCATTGCATTATAGAATAGTTTTCTTTCAGATTCACCTCTTCATCCTTCCTGATACGAGCAGACAAGCTGGTTCCCAGAAACTGCAGCTCAAATGTCAAATCAGGTACTTTTTCATCTCAGAATGTAAATGTTACTTAGGGCTTTAAGGGAATGAAATGTTAAAGTGACTGCTCAAGAGCACTCTGATCCATGTTCAAATCTCATCAAACAGTTAGCACAGCACACCTCTACTCCAACCAACCCACATGGGGAAAGCCGTACAAAACAAACTTTTTGTTTCACTGTTTTCATAAGGGAAATATTATTACGCTTAGCCACTGCTACAATTTTTTTTTAAACAATTTGTTTATTGATTTTTCCTCTTTAACAAGACATAAACAAATAACAGCAAAACCACATCAAAAGTTAACAGTAACAAAAAATACAAAAATAAAAATGATGGAACAGCTAAGAAAAAACAAGTGTTACAGAAGCATAAAACCACCAAAATCACATTTTACAGTAGTCTGATCCAATAGGATAGAACACATTTGGGACAAATTTCAGATGAAACACAGCACCACAAGCCAATCGGATATCT
The DNA here is from genome assembly GCF_045679555.1 of Salvelinus alpinus. Taxonomy (NCBI): domain Eukaryota; kingdom Metazoa; phylum Chordata; class Actinopteri; order Salmoniformes; family Salmonidae; genus Salvelinus; species Salvelinus alpinus. The sequence goes on along the minus strand of NC_092103.1, from coordinate 18,144,584 downwards.
TTCACCATCACCCCACATGCACACAAAGCATAGTACACTACCCAGAGTTCCATTCATTAGCCAATATTTCACCCACATAACAATGCTCAACAAAATCCAAAAATGGTCCCCAAACCTTTTCAAAAGTGTCTTGTTTAACCTTAACCATATATGTTATCTTTTCCATTGTTAGGCAAGACGACATTTCCCTGAGCCAAATTGTAGACCTCCACAAGTCTGGTTCATCCTTGGGAGCAATTTTACGGTACCACGTTCATCTGTACAAACAATAGTACGCAAGTATAAACACCATGGGACCATGCAGCCGTCATACCGCTCAGGAAGGAGTTCTGTCTCCTAGAGATGAACATACTTGGTGCGAAAAGTTCAAATCAATCACAGAACAACAGCCATGGACTTTGTGAAGATGCTGGAGGAAACAGGTACAAAAGTTACTATATCCACAGTAAAATGAGTCCTATATCGACATAACCTGAAAGGCCGCTCAGCAAGGAAGAAGCCACTGGTCCAAAACCACCATAAAAAAGCCAGACTACGGATTGCAATTTTACATCAGACCAGAGAACTGTTTGGCCATAATGACCATTGTTATGTTTGGAGGAAAAAGGGGAAGGCTTACAAGCCGAAGTACACCATCCCAACCGTGAAGCACGGGGGTGGCAGCGTCATGTTGTGGGGGTGCTTTGCTGCAGGAGGGACTGTTGCACTTCACAAAATAGATGGCATCATGAGGGAGGAAAATTATGTGGATATTATTTGGATATTTTGAAGCAACATCTCAAGACATCAGTCAGGAAGTTAAAGCTTGGTCGCAAATGGGTCTTCCAAATGGACAATGACCCCAAGCATACTTCCAAAGTTGTGGCAAAATGGCATAAGGACAACAAATTCAAGGTATTGGAGTGGCCATCACAAAGCCCTGACCTCAATCCCATAGAAAAGTTGTGGGCAGAACTGAAAAAGCGTGTGCGAGCAAGGAGGCCTACAATCCTGACTCAGTTACACCAGATCTGTCAGGAGGAATGGGCCAAAATTCACCCAACCTACTGTGGGAAGCTTGTGGAAGGCTACCCGGAACGTTTGACCCAAAAACAATTTTAAAGGCAATGCTAACAAATACTATTTGAGTGTATGTAAACTTCTGACCCAGTGGGAATGTGATGAAAGAAATAAAAGCTGAAATAAATCATTCTCTCTACTATTATTCTGACATTTCACATTCTTAAAATAAAGTGGTGATCCTAAATGACCTAAGACAGGGAATTTGTACTAGGATTAAATGTCAGGAATTGTGAAAAACTGAGATTAAATGGCTAAGGTGTATGTAAACTTCCGACTTCAACTGTATGTTCGCTTCAACCAATTGTATTGCAATAGTTTTAGCCGAGTATTCACAGTTGGGGTCTGAGCCTTAGTACATATACTACTCCATTCGTCCAAGACTATGTCCTCCTGAATATCTTTCTTCCAATTGTTCAGTTTGTGCGCAGAGGATTCGGTTGAGCCAGACTCTACCATATTGTATAGAGCTGAAATTCTATCCTTACCATTACAATGGGTTGAGATCGTATTTTCTAAAGTGGACAGAAGGGGTTCTGTTAGGTTTTGGTTTTGGGCAGCCGTGAGGAAGCTCCTTAGCTGTAAATATATATACTGTATATTTTTATAGGAATGTCATATTCTGCTATGAGTTCTTCAAATGACATAAAATGACCTTCTTTATACAGGCCTCAAACCTTCCATAAACCCTTGCTGGCCCATAGTTGGAAACCCTGATCAACTCTCCTAGAAGTAAAACTGTGATTTCCCCAGATAGGACTAAAACATGACAAAGAATGTGTTTCACTAAGGAACTTCCTCACCTCATACCAAACGTTGATCGTATTAAAAACAAAGGGATTATTATTATTATTATTTTAGTGTCTTGATATCAGCTGAGTAAATGTAGAAGTTAAGGGGTAATTTGGGTACAACTGAAGACATTTCAATCTCCATCCACGAAGGGAGAGACTCGGAGGTAAAATAGTACATGCTGCCCAGTAGTACCACTGGATATTAGGCAAATGGAGCCCCCCTCTGTCATACGGTAGGTACAATAAGGACAAGCAAACTCTGGGATGTCTGTTATTCCAGATAAATATAGTGAACATATTTTTAAGCCTTGTAAAGAGGGATGGTGGCAGCAGCAAGGGAATGTTCTGAAATAGAGACAACAGTTTTTGGGAGGACATTCCTTTTCAGAATGTTAATCCGGCCAATTAAAGATATAGGTAAAGATGACCATCTATCGATTGAGTTACTGAATCTATGACAGGGTCATAGTTAGTTGAGACTATGCAGTCAATCTCTGTTACAATACGAATGCAGAGATATGTAAAGCATTCCGTTGCATAAAAAAAATATGTCAGAGGTGTAGGTCTACGTCTTTCCTCCTCCTTTAGCATCATAATTGAGGATTTTTCATAATTTATTTTGATCCCGAGAACACCCCAAACTCTTTGATTAGGTCCAGAAGTGTGGATATGGAATTGCACAAGTCTGTGAGAAACAAAATTACATAGTTTGCATGAAGGACAAATCTATGTTCTATATGATCTATTCTGATACCTGAAATATTGGGGTGGGACCTAACAGCTACAGTTAGAGGCTCAATGGCTAGGATAAACAGGAGAGGAGAAAGAGGGCAGCCCTGCCTAGAACCCCTGCAGATGTCAAAATGTTTAGATACCGTATTAATAGTAAGGATCTCTGCAGTGGGATTTGTATATAGTATCTTCATCCATATACAAAAGCTCTCACCACAACCAAAATGAGTAAACACTTCAAAGAGGTAGGGCCACTCAACCCTGTCGAAGGCCTTCTCTGCATCCAACGACAGGATTGCAGTGTCTGACGACCCAATTCTAGCATGTAGAACATTTCGCACTCACCTAACATTATGAAATCCTTGACGACCTTGAATAAAGACATTTTGGTCTCTACCCACCACACCCGGGAGAAAACCCTCCAGAATCCCTGTCAGAATTCAAAAGTGAGATAGTACGATAGGAATTACATTTGGTATGCAGCTTTCCAGGTTTTAGGAGAAGAGGGATCAGAGTTCCTCTCAAAGCCCTCCTGGGGCAGGAGACAATTTTTGTAAGATTCCAAAACATCTCCAGGAGGGGAGTGCACAGTTTGTTCTTGTACTCTTGTAGATGTCAATGGGCAGCCCATCTGGGCATGATGCTCTCCCCGCCCTCATACTATCAATTGCATTGGAAATTTCCTCCACAGTCAGCTCATATAATTTTTCATGAAAAGGAATGAAAGGTATTGTTTATCTCCTGAGGGTCTACCATCACAGCTCCCACTGCATCCTGAATTGAATTGATTGCTCTCTCTGCTTGCTGCTGTTTGAATCGCCAGACCAACAGCTTCCCAGCTTTTTCACCCTGGTCATAATATGATTGGTTTAGTCTCAATAAGCTTGCTGCAGCTCTACCCACATAAATTATGTTATATTGAGCCCTGAGCAAGAGCAACTCCTTGTGTGCACCTGTGGAATTAGTGAGGAAAATTTCTCTCTCCAGAGATTTAATTTTGGTTTCAGGTAATTTCATTTTTTGACCAGTATAATTTGACCCCGTATGAAAGCTTTAAAGGCTTCCCATCTAGTACAAGCTGAAGTATGTGTTGTGTTAATTGAAAAGTATAGGTCAATTTGCTGTCCAATGTATTCTGTAAAACTTGTATCTTGCAGCCATTTAGGTTGGAAGCGCCATTTAGGTGGGTCACCGACTAAATTTGAATCAGAATATTTAAGAAATGCTGGAGCATGGTCAGAGACGACAATGTTATCATAAAAGCAATCTTCAATTTTAGAGCGTAATGCTGCTGAGATCAAAAAAGTTGATTCGGGAATAGGTCTGGTGAGTGCTAGAGTAACAGGAGTATTCCACATCATCTGGTTTCATTTCTCTCCAAATCTCTATTAAGTTTAAGTCCTTCATAAAATGCTGTATGGTTTTCCTAGATTAGGTGTGGGAGTAGTTTGAATCCGAGGTGCGATTTTTAACAGGATCTAAAGTGCAATTAAAGTCTCCTACAACAATATAATTACCTGGAAGTGTGGAAAGGTTTAAAAACAAATCGTTAAAGAATTTATAGTCATCTTTGTTGGGACCATACACATGAATTAAATTAAACTGCTCGGACAGCAAGGTACCCCGTATAATAATATATCTGCCGGTTGGATCACAAATTGTTTGCAATATCTGATATGGAATGGACTTATGGAGAAGAATAATAACTCCCCTTCCATGGGAACTAAATGAGGCTGCAATGCCCTGCCCAGGCCACCTCTTGCGTATCTTAGGAATGTCGCCAGATAATAAATGTGATTCTTGCAAAAATATGATCTTCGTCTGCAGTTGTTTTAATATACTTATTACCTGTTTTATTTTCGCGATGTTATTTAATCCCCTACAGTTCCAGGATGTAAATTTAACCTTAAAACTATGAGTCATCGAATTTACCAGGGATACTTGAACTAAAACATTGCCCCATAAGAGCACATTGGATCAGCCTAATATACCAATAGACCTCTGTTACCACCATAAACAAAAACACAAAGGATGCTTTAAAGCACGTCATTGTACAAAAACACATGCCTAACAATCAACCACGAACGTGTGATTAACCATCTTACCCCAAAGTCTCTAACAGACCTCCCCCTCTCCCTCTCAGTGACACGCCGTATAAAGTGCTCAACAGATCCACACACATGTGAGGAGCCGCCAGTGCCTCTGTGTTTTTTCCCCCTTTGTACACTGTTTACTCCATGTGTAACTCTGTGTTGTTGTCTGTGTCACACTGCTTTGCCTTATCTTGGCCAGGTCGCAGTTGCAAATGAGAACTTGTTATCAACTAGCCTACCTGGTTAAATAAAGGTGAAAAATAATAATATATATATATATAAAAAAAACACCTTCTGCCCCATCAGTTGTCATTACACTATATTGTGTTCACCATTTAACTTCTTTGGGACTGGGGGGCAGTATTGAGTAGCTTGGATAAAAAGGTGCCCAGAGTAAACTGCCTGCTACTCAGTCCTAAAAGCTAGAATATGCATATAATTAGTAGATATGGATAGAAAACACTCGGAAGTTTCTAAAACTGTTTGAATGATGTCTGTGAGTATAACAGAACTCATATGGCAGGCAAAAACCTGAGATAAAATCCAACCAGGAAGTGGGACATCTGAGGTTTGTAGTATTTTAAAGTCATTGCCTATCGAATATACAGTGTCTATGGGGTCATATTGCACTTCCTAAGGCTTCCACTAGATGTCAACAGTCTTTAGAACCTTGTTTGATGCTTCTACTGTGAAGGAGGGGGGAATGAGAGCTGTTTGAGTCAGGGCTCTGGCAGAGTGCCACGAGCTCACTCTCGCGCACCCGTGAGAGTTAGCTGCGTTACATTGCATTTCTACAGACAAAGGAATTCTCCGGTTGAAACATTATTGAAGATGTATGATAAAAACATCCTAAAGATTGATTCTATACTTCGTTTGACATGTTTCTACGAACTGTAATAGGACTTTTCGTCTGAACTTTCGCCTGGACTTGCCCGCGCCTCCTGAGTTTGGATTTGTGTACTAAACGCGCGAATAAAAAGGAGGTATTTGGACATAAATTATGGACTTTATGGATTAAAACAAACATTTATTGCCGAACTGGGATTCCTGGGAGTGCATTCTGATGAAGATCATCAAAGATAAGTGAATATTTATAATTCTATTTCTGACTTCTGTTGACTACACAACATGGCGGGTATCTGTATGGCTTGGTTTTGTGTCTGAGCGTCGTACTCAGATTATTGCATGGTGTGCTTTTTCCGTAAATTTTTTTTGAAATCTGACACAGCGGTTGCATTAAGGAGAAGTGTATCTAAAAATCCATGCATAACACTTGTATCTTTTAGCAATGTTTATTATGAGTATTTCTGTAAATTGATGTGGCTCTCTGCAAAATCACCAGATGTTTTGGAACTACTGAACATAACGCGCCAATGTAAACTGAGATTTTCGGATATAAATATGAACTTTATCGAACAAAACATACATGTATTGTGTAACATGAAGTCCTATGAGTGTCATCTGATGAAGATCATCAAAAGTTAGTGATTAATTTTATCTCTATTTCTGCTTTTTTTGACTCCTCTCTTTGGCTGGAAAAATGGCTGTGTTTTTCTGTGACTAGGTGCCGACCTAACATAATCGTTTGGTGTGCTTTCGTCGTAAAGCCTTTTTGAAATCGGACAATGTGGCTGGATTTACAACAAGTTTATCTTTAAAATGGTGTAAAATACTTGTATGTTTGAGGAATTTTAATTATGGGATTTCTGTTGTTTTGAATTTGGCGCCCTGCAATTTCACTGGCTGTTGGCGAGGTGGGACGCTACCGTCCCGAATATCCCAGAGAGGTATAACACAATATATATACCAGGAGTGAGCCAGAATATAAGACCACCATGATCTAGCCTCATAAAGGCCTAAATAAAACAAAACCGTTTCATGGTACATAAAATTATAATAAGGCTTACTTGTAAACTGGCCATGTTATTATAGTTCAAAAGACAGTGCTACTATGCTACTAGATAAATTATAACACGGTGAACTGGCTCAAACTTTAAATACCTGTTTAGACAAAACCGAAAGCAACAGTTCGAGTCAAAGTTTAACTCTACGTTGCTATTGCCTCTTCTTCAGCGTTGCTCCGCTTCCACACCTCTGCCTAGCTTCTCAAGAATCTGCTCCGCCTCGGCTGGTGTATCAAAAATGTAGGTACGATTGCCGTGGGAGACCCTCAGGTGCGCTGGAAAGACGATTCCATACCGGATAGCCTTAGCCTGTAGCCGCTGCTTGACACTGTCGAAGCGTTTCTGCTGCTTGTGGACTTCCATGAAGAGATCTGGGATTATTGTAGAGTACTCTCCCTTTCACCCTGGCTGCATTCACCATGCGCATATTATCTTTATAGTTTAAGAACTTCATTATCAGAGCCCTCGAGGGTGCGTTTGGATCGTGGGACAGAAATCCGATGAGCTCTCTCAATGATCAAAAGAGAGCGGAGTGGCTCCATCTCCAGAGCCTGTGTGGCTCCATCTCCATGCTTGCTCTAGGAATGAGCAAACATCGCTCCCCTCAGCGCCTTCGGGGAGATGTACTAGTCTCATGTTTGATCTCCTGCCGTGGCCCTCCAAATCAGCTAGTTTGGAGTTAAGCGATTCAACCTTTTCCTCAAGAGCGGTGGTCATTGCCTGCAGGGCTATAATGTTGTCTTCGGTTCCAGAGATGCGTACCTCAGCCTGAGAGATTTGAACAGCACATTCTTTGACTACCTTTTTAACGTTGTCCACTGCAGACAGCACATTTTGGGGATGCAGGTAGCCTAGTGGTTAGAGAGCTGGGACAGTAATCGAAAGGTTGCTAGATCAAATCCCAGAGCTGACAAGGTAAAAATCTGTCATTTTGCCCCTGAACAAGGCAGTTAACCCACTGTTCCTAGGCCCTCATTGTCAATACGAATTTGTTCTTAACTGACTTGCCTAGTTAAATAAAGATAAATAAAAAAAAGTTGAATTTGATAGAGAATTCTGCATTCATATCTTTGATGGCCTTGAGGATATCTTTGGAGCTAACGGCACTGCACGTGTTTACCGCCTCAGTCCTGCTTCCACCTTCCACCGTGTTTGCACATGAAGCAAGCACGGTGCCTTCGTCCTCAGACTCTTTGGTGTGACTTTGTCGGCATTGTGGGTTTCGGAAGCTAATAAACTATTACTGCCTTTCCTGGTACATTAAGCTTAAGGGTGAACTTATTTTAGGATTTATTTCAAATTTGTATTGGATGCAAAAAAGATGCGACTGCTCAGCTCTGCGCCATACCGGAAGCCCCACAGCTACATTTATGCTGTGCAACAACTCCGTGGTGGAGGAGTGTGTAACATGCGTGGTAGTGCAAATCCAAGAGTCACATTTTTTTATGTATTTTTTATCTTTATTTAACTAGGCAAGTCAGTTAAGAACAAATTCTTATTTTCAATGACGGCCTAGGAACAGTGGGTTAACTGCCTGTTCAGGGGCAGAACGACAGATTTGTACCTTGTCAACTTGGGGATTTGAACTTGCAACCTTTCAGGTTACTAGTCCAACACTCTAACCACTAGGCTACCCTGCTGCCCCAGATGAGGCAATTGAGTTCTCAAATGGGGATTTATTAACTAAAAAGGCTTAACAGGTAGCTTGGGGAATCTTCATGTCCCAAAATAAAGTTCTCACTCAAACTTGGCAAACTCTCCATATCAAACACTGGCCATTTAAGGCAATAACTAAAATAAACTTAAATACTGCTGATATCCCAGAGGGTGTCTTAGTCAAGGCACAGCTTTAACCTGCATTGTGGTTCTAAAGCAATGGATATTTATCACTAGACTGTTCACAGAGCAGTGCTGCTCATTCACATTACCTTCATTAGGATTTTATGAGAGGCCATTCTTCTTGTTCCCCTACTCAAAGAGCTTCAGCGTGGACAGTGAAAATGACAAACAAATCACATTTATTATCTCTGTTAACTAATCTAAATTCACAGTACTTTCAGATAGCGGCTTAAGAGATATTTAGAGCACTACTGTAAAATGAGACTGTAAATGTGCTTACTTGCAATTAAATAGCAATTTATGGGTTTGCGTCAGCAAACCTCCAACGACCCGAATACGGCCAGACGTTCCAAGTGCTTTAAAAGCCTCATGGGGAAAACTGGGAAAGTTTATCAAGTTTATTAAGTCTGCCCCACTTCCTAATGTAGTCTGACTCCCACATGGTTTACTACAGTGATGAGTGGCATGAGGCAGAGTGGATGTGAAATGTGGGCACAAGCTGTGGGCGGTATCTGCTTCCTCTGTCTCCATTGGAGATGACAGGGAGACAAGAAGGCCTTCTGCACATTAGCCCGTCACTAATTCAAGATAGCAGCTGGAGTCAGAGGGCATTGTGTGATAATGTGTGTGAGGAGCACAGGAGTGTTACTATAACAAAACATCTGCTGGCATTATCTGTTTAGGGGTATAGTGTAACATTTGTTGGAAATATGCCACCTGTTTACATATTCCATTAATATGATATGTGCTCTTGGTGTAAAGTCAGCACTAATACCTCCTGGTATCCATTTATTTAATGTCCAAGAAATGTTGCTTTATTTGATGCAGTTTTCAGCTTCTTCTATAGGCTTAGACCTCAGATATTTATTGAAGCTGTTTAGCCATATTCTGTTAAGCTTTTATAAAGGGACATTGGGGCAGAATAAGGCCTGTACTCTATGTCAATATATATCTGTCTATGATTCTATCCTTCCTCTTATTTTCCACATCCTGTGTCTCTACTTACTTCACTCAAATGTTCCACTTCCACACTGTTTCTATCCATGTCTACCTTTTACTCCTTTCTCTGACTGTGACTTGAATAGCTTTGAGTCACTAACCTCAGGTTCCCCCTCATCCACAATCGTTTAGCACGGCTTTGAAAAGGGCCTGTGATTTTAGGACCCTGTCAATAAGTCAAGTGTGGAGAGATAATCGTTTGACTGTTCTCATCCACAGAGACCCACTGCTGGGAATAGAGGAGAGGAAAAGCTCTCTTAGAGTGACACGGTTTTGATAGATCTTGTTAGTCAAAAAGCTCTTTAACATGATTCCCCAGAGTGCGTGACTGGCCAGTCGATATTGGCCCAACATCGCTCAGTTTGAAAGTGTGAAAGTCTGCTCTAGGACTCCAGTCCTCCAATAAGACTGGATCAAATATGGAGGTTTTCTGCTTTCTATCCCTCTCCTGGAGTCACCTGGCTCAGTAAAGGCCTCAGTCCTGTTCAAGTGAAATTATCTCTAGCTGCTCTGAAAGATGAAAGGCTGTGCATCCTCTCTGATTGGCCCATTTCCTCTCATTAATCTGATCCAGGATCTAGGGCCGTGGAGCTGCAGCCCAATGCACGGCCGCTGACAGCTAATCAACTTCTCATTCATATCACATGTCACATCAAGCCAGAGTTCTCTTGACTCCTTAGCCATTTAATATTGGGTTATGGACTGATTTGTCTTTTTTTCCGACAATTGAATCTTCGCCATGTTAGATCTCTATAATTTCTGGTCATTCATAAAATGGGGCAATATCCAATAATGAAAGGCAAACAAGTAATCTAATTAAATGTATTACATCTGCCCTATTTGAGTGGTCCAAGGAGAAAGCTAAAGAGAAGTTCCAGAGTTGACTGTTTTGGGGGAATATATTTGAAATCCCTAGGGTGTGTGTAGAGGAACCAAAAACACAAGGCTCCTGAATATTTGTCTGTGTACAGATCATGTATCAAGGCTCTGTGTTGTAGTACGTATTTTGAATAACAGCTCGAGGCTTTTCTTATGCTTGTTTCTTCTGTGGTTTTCTATGGTGGCTAAGCCAGTTCAGACTTGTATTATTTGTGTGTCTGCATAGGGGAAACAAACGGTTTAGACACACCAAAGCCCACTGTGATGATAATCACATTTTTTGTTCCCCTCTCTCTGTATGTAATCCAGTGCAATCATACTCTACAATGGCTGTCCTGACTGACAATACATACTGTATATCTCACTGAAGCAGACAACAGTCACTTACAATATGTCACAATCCTCTTTTAGAAAGCGAAGTAAATAACTGTGTAAGCTCCAAAATGACAATATTGTATAAGTGTGTAGTGTCTTCCTTCACCATACACATACAGTACCTGCAGAGATTCAGAAAAACATTTCAGTCCCACAGACATTTTCATGAGGGAGGGGAGATAAAACCGAGACAGAGGAGAGAGAGGAGATAAAACTGAGACAGAGGAGAGAGAAGGGATTGGGGTGGTCTCTGTAGGATAGACCCTCTCTCTGTCTCCACAGTAGAGTATAGAGGAGTAAAGCCACACAGTCTTATCAGTGTTGTGCTGACTCAGCTGAACTCTCCCTCTGAGAGGCTGATGAGGAGGAATGGCCTCGTGGAGGAGCCGGTGATGTGCATCCATAGCTGTCATCATCAACTCAATACAGGACTGCTGAGTCTGCAGCACAGGCCCCCTGCATGGATGGGAAATGACCTGTCTGCATCAGACTGACACCCTCTTCGTCTTCACTAGGCCATCCAACCCCTCCAGCACTATAAACTACAGTGACCCTTTGACCTTCAATACACCATAGTTGTAGTATGTGGAAACCTTTTTCTGAGACTGCTTCATTGTGCTCTGACCTGTTGTTTGTGATGCATGGTGCTTTCAGGAGCTCAGCAGGAACATGTCCATGGAATCTTCCAGTTCCATCTGCTGTGGTCTGCCAAGCTGGCTGGGACCTCAACACTGGAGAGGGGGCGTGAGCTGTGAGTGAGACGATGGGGTTTTGGCTATTGGCCTATCCATTATACGGCGGGGATTTTTGGCAAGAGCAAAGAGTGAAATGTAATGTCTTGCATCATGTGGGCGTGTGTGATCCACTGTGGGACAACAATTTGGGGTTTGCTAATCGCTCACACCTGCCTCTTATGTGTTCTCATATGCCAAAATCCAGTGAGTAAACACACATGAGGATTTATATGTGTCCAGGATAGGGGAAAAATGTAAGATTTTCAAATGCTCTCATAGCAGTTTGCGGATCAAATCCATATTTATAGACGACAGGCGGCATTCTTTGCTTTCAGCAGCCTGTGCAGTGCAGTAAATTTAATTCTGGTACGCATTTCTCCCTGACAGAATGCTGAATAAGTGAAAGGATTTGTATTTTGGAGAAACGCATGAATGGCATGGTCTGCATATACTGTACTTCAGAATAAAAAATACAGTATGTTAGGGTCAAAACACCCTTGGCACTTGACAGACAGAAGACTCGCTGCAAAATAAAAGCATGTAAATTAAAGCTGGACAAGACAAAAATGTTTTTAAATTGTATTTCTACACTACAGAAGAAATGTACCACAGTTTAAATTCCTGTGCTGTTCAGCTGTATTGTGTTATCCTAGGCAAAGTTCTTCAATATTTTATTGTTAACAACTGTGCTATTAGCATATATTTCGTCAGAGAAACCAGGCACCAAATTAATTTAGACTTATTCCATTGGAAATAAGAACAAGAACGAATATTTGTAAAAAAAAGGCAAAAAATCTGTATAGTTAATTACGCGTTTTGATAAAAGCTATATTTCTCTATTCCCCCTGAGCCACCTCAGAGTGAATCTTCTCAGAGACACAGAGACAGTCTGCAGTGTTCTGCCACTGTGAATCTATTGATCTGTCAGGTCTTGGAGATGAGGCTCTGTATCCTCAAGTTCTCTTTCAATATCACAAAAAGTCTTTGTAAATATAAGAACGTCACTTCACACACTGCTTTTTGTAAATACAATCTTGGTAAGGCAGATAGTGTCAACATGATATAGACGGGTGCTACAACAGTATCTCAAAGGAATTCATGCATTTAAAAGTTGTGAAAGGGCACATTTTCTTTAATCAGTTTATAATGAATGTCTGTTAGTTGGTAGATGCAGGGCTGTGGAGTAATCTGGGCGGTGATAGGGCTAAGCCACACTTGACAGAGCTTACATGTGAAAGTGTGGTCGGTTTATCATAGCTCAACACAAAATCATCACCCGAGCATGGATCACTGTCAGTTGCAAATCAAAATGTCCTTGGATTAAATGAACGATAGGAAATGTCCTCAACATCAGTAACAAAAGGATACCGTAACTAGGGCCAAGAGCTTTTCCTGACCATGTGACCTGACTAGAGAACCTCCTGGCCCTAATCTTCACTAACAGTGAACCACTCTTCTCCCGCCAGTGTAGAGAACAGACAGAAACACAGCCACACAATCAAACGATGTAGGACTCATTTAGCACAATTAGAAAGAACTAGGAATGCTAAAATATAGAATACATATCAAAGGCCCTCAATTACACATAAAATACCAATGTCCTGCAGAGGGAACATGCTGTTTGTAATCTGAGGATTACATACGATGTGGTTCATGCCTATCAAGTAGGGGAGTCTGATCACCTAGAATTGATATGTGTGGACTTCAGCCCTGGTCAGAGTGCTTGTCTTGTGGAATGCAGAGCTGGAACAGCAAGTATCTGAGAGGGGCATGTCTGTAGAGACCACAGTACTACACAATAGTTATGTCTCATTACCATTCACTACCATGCTTATCATAAACAAAGGCTGTTATGCTGATATATTCACAGCAGAGAGGGGGAAAAAACTACTAAATGATTACATTAAGAATGCTGTATGTGGGAGGAGTAACAGTAACGTAGCCTATTCATTTACCTAATTACCATTCAGTACATTAGGTCAATCTAATCAGTGCTCACATGCTTTTTGAGTGGCATTTAAATGCGCTACTCTGTTTTGCTGTGGGTGGTTTGACTAAGAACACTGAGTGTACAAAATATTAGGAACCATTACATAGACTGACCAGGTGAATCCAGGTGAAAGCTATGATCCCTTATTGATGTCACTCAATCAGTGTAGATAAATGTTTTGTACACTCAGTGTACAAATAAAATGTGTTGCCCACTTCTCTTGGAAAATCTGTGACTGACTCACTCTACAAACACCTGTTCCTCCTCTTTCCTTCTCAGAAAGACTTAAAGGTAAAGATAGGTCCGCAGGCCATTTTCATCTCAACTGATGAAACAAACAAACTGTTCCAAAGGAAGTGTTTACTGTAACAGTACCCAGCAGCCCCAGGAGTAGGAGGAGGACCTACAGGAGCTAGCATCACTCATAGAAGCTGTCTCACGCAACCCTGCACCTACAAACTGACTGTGTTTTATTGTCCATTTCTCAACTGATAGCACATAGATTACAAAGGGACTGGTTTTTAAAAATGTGAGCGTATTGTGTAGAATGAGTCAGTGTCACAATTCTCAGAACATTTCTCAACTTATAGTAGCATTGTTCACAGAGGGCAAAGCGTCAGACTGCAAGTTCTCCTTGGCCTGAAGTGGCAAGATAGAGAGTGCACTCACTCACTGGCACTGCAGTCATTGTTTTGTTCTGTAACTTCATTTTGATTATTTTTCTCCCTACTCTGTCGCCCTGGTGCAGTCTTGGGTAAAACTACAAACAAGCGATGCACTTTGCCTCTCAACCCAGGAGTGTAACTAGCCAGTCAGGATGCACATTTGCGATGTAAGAACAGTATTTTGCAGTAGATGTATGAGAAAACACCAAACTTCTGTCAAGCCTTGCAGCCAAGTCCCAGTAAAGCAGGAGGCTCCAGCCAGTGGTCATCCATTTCCATTAGTCTTTTATCTGAGGAGGGAGCCGCTTGTTGTTGCTGTTGTTTGGGCCCAGCTGCAGGGTAATTAATGGCACTGCTCAGACAGCAGATGAAGAACGGGGAGAGGAATAAAGGTGAGGGATTGAATTGGAGACGCTGAGAGATCGAGCAGGCTTACACGGCCGTCAACCCACAGATATTGATATAGGTCACTAGGGCATGGTCGACGTGAGCTGTTTCCCTGAAAGCAGGAGCCTGGGGAGGAACTACTCTGCACTACTCTGTGTCATTGCCATCACACTGAACTGAACTGCCCAGGGTTATTCTGTTGTGTTTCATCCACTGGATCCCTCTTGTCACAACGGAGTCTAGGATATTATAACCTACTACAGGAACTCCCACTCAACCCATTTCATCATCCATTAAACTCCTCAAGGGGTCTGAGTTTCAAACTAACACATACAACTACAGAAAAGTGCATATTAATCTTACATTAAGTTGAATTGGGTTTTTATGAAACAAGTGGGTACATTTGTTTTTGATGAGAACTCTGATTGGAATGAGCATCACATTTAACAATGTGTGTTCACACTGCCCTGACAACAGCGGCCCTTTTAAAGAGACATGAATGAGAGCAAATTCAGATGATTACACTGAGTCCTCCCCTTCAGTGGGAACCACTAATTCTAACACTTGCATGCACAAAGTCATTAATCAATTAATGCTCCCAATTACGCATGAGACAGCCCATTCATTCACACCTTGCTTTTCCTTTCTGGTCCATTGTAGCTGCCTGGCTGTGTGCAGAGAGAAAGAGAGGGAATAAAGAGAAAGACGGGAATAGCGAGAGAGACAGTGAGAGAGATGGGTGAGTGTTAGTGGCTCATAATACTAATGAGGGCAGTCCATTGGCTGAGCATCCCTCATTGTTCAAGGCTGCAGGGGTGTGTGCAAACTGTGCATCCATGAGTCATCCGTGCTTGTGAGTGTGGTGAACATGTGTGTGTACTGTATGCATGTTTGTGTGAGGAAGAGGCAGTGTGATAGCAGTAAGCAGTGGAGAGAAAGAGTTGGGAGGATGCAGTGAAGAAGAAGACTGGAGGAGCAGATGGTGTTGAATTCCAGGGTTTATTTCCGGAGAGTTCAGTCTTTACGGCTCATATACTGACTTAATTATGAGACAGAGGGGAGAATGAACCCCTGAAAGAGAGATTTAAAAAGGGAAGGAAATCTTTATTAAACCCACAAGGTGTCAGCAGCACTGATAAATATAACTTTGCACTCCCCCTAAGATCCCTTTAACTTTGACAGCCCTCTGAGATCTATCACGATGGGATGATTAATCACACAGACAACAGATGGTCTCAGGGACAGTTGTTAGCTTTCATGTTATCCACTGTAATAACATTTTTCATTCCACTATGTTTTAGCATCTTTATCCATTCCGTTTAAAGTTGTTATTGATTTCATACCTCTTGTTATATAATTAGCATCAATATTCAACTCTTCTACAAAGACAATACAAATTGTACGGGTGGTTTCCCAGACACAGATTAAGCCTAATCCAGGACTAGAAAGCATTATCAATGGAGATTCTCCATTGAAATAGCTTCACAATCCAAGACTAGGCTTCATCTGTGACTGAGAAACCGGCCCTAATGTTTACTGGAATTGACCCACCTCATTAATGTTATCTCAGTTTTTTACAATCTCTATGTATATTGCGCAATGCATTAGACAAATATCTATGACCTCTCAGACCTAGAATCACTGAGAGTTCCTGGAACTGGTTCCCTGTGTAACATACACTACTAAAGTATGTAGACACCCCTTCAAAGGATTGGATTCGGCTATTTCAGCCACACCAGTTAATGACAGGTGTATACAATTTTAGCACACAGCCATGAAAATTCCATAGACAAACATTGGCTGTAGAATTGCCTGTACTGAAGAGCTCAGTGACTTTCAAAGTGGCACCGTTATAGGATGCCACCTTTCCAACAAATCAGTTCGTCATATTTCTGCCCTGCTAGTGCTGACCCGGTCAACTGTAAGTGCTGTTATTGTGAAGTGGAAACATCTAGGACCAACAACGGCTCAGCCGCAAAGTGGTAGGCCAGACAAGCTCACAGAATGGGACTGGCAAGTGCTGAAACACGGTTGAACACCTTTGGGATAAATTGGAACTCCGACTGCGAGCCAGGCCTAATCGCCCAACATCAGTGCCCGACCTCACTAATGCTCTTGCGGCTGAGTGGAAGCAAGTCCTCGCAGCAATGTTCAAACATCTAGTTGAAAGCCTTCCCATTAGAGTGGAGGCTGTTATAGGTAGCCTAGTGGTTAGAGCGTTGGACTAGTACCTGAAATATTGCAAGGTCGAATCCCAGAGCTGACAAGGTAAAAATCTGTCGCTCTGCCCTTGAACAAGGCAGTTAACCCACTGTTCCTATGCTGTCATTGAAAATCAGAATTTGTTCTTAACTGACTTGCCTAGTTAGGATTTTGGAATGAGATGTTTGACGAGCTTGTAGTGTATTTGGCCTATTCAAGACAGTCATGCCTTGTGATGTTAGGCATTTCCTGAAAGGAAGAACCTACCCTGGTAGTTCTATGGGTCTATTTCCTGTTAATTGAGGACTGGGGGGTCTGGTGTGACGCAGACGATCCCCATGGGCAGGGCGCCTAAATCACAAATATGGGAGAACTTGGCGGATGTTCGCCTGCAAATGGGACAGGCTCAGTGTCTTGGTCTCATTCGGTGTTACATTTTGGGCTCCCGAGTGGCACAGCGGTCTAAGGCACTGCATCTCAGTGCAAGAGGACTGGGGGTCCCGGGTATCGAATCCAGGCTGTATCACATCCGGCTGTGATTGGGAGTCCCATGGGGAGGCGCACAATTGTCCCAGCGTCGTCCGGGTTTGTTCGGGGTAGGCCGTCATTGTAAATAAGAATTTGTTCTTAACTGACTTGCCTAGTTAAATAAAGGTTAAATAAAAAAATTATATAATACATTTGACACACTATGGTGACTGTGGAAGAGATGGTGTGAGAGGAGGAGGTGTGTGTTAGAAGACCCAGCTCATTCTCTCACACTATTGACCCAAGGGGAAATCAACTTCCAGAATAGTGAATATGTCAGTTTACTCAGTAAATCAATGGTTTAATGAGACGTAAGCAATTCCACAATGGAACTTTCAGTTCCTGGAACACTCAGTGATTCTATGTCTGAGAAGTCAGAGTTTCTAGTGAGAGTACTTCAGGACAGGAATTACCCATCGAACCTGATTGGTTCGGCTAATAAGAAGCCCTGGGCTTAATCATTTTTTCCTTTCCCAGAACCCATTGCTGTGGAAGTGGAGCCTCTAAAAGACCTGCTATGTCAATTAATTTGTGCTATTCATCGGCTCAATAGTTGTTATTTTTTGCATCACACACGCATGCCATTTCTGATAAAAAAGCAAAAACATGAGCTCTTTGCAAAACACCCATCCTAATGCTTGAAGTGTGAAAGCACTCACAGCGGAGTCAAAAGGCGTCAAATCAAGAGTTCTTTATTACCTCTGGGATCGCAACAGCTGCTTCAATTTACACTTCATAAGGAGCAAAGTGCTGTAAACACCATGTTCACAAACAGTCAGTAAACTGTCCAATTTAGGAGGTGAAAGACTTTGGCAATGGCGCAAGCTCCTATTGGCTTGACATTCAAATTGATGGTTTAAATGAATTTCAAAGTCAAGTATGACTGCAAAAGAACCTCTTATGAAAGAAGATAACACATTTCTGGAAACAATTTCTCTCAGGGACTGCCAGTCAAACAACCGTCATCCAGGCATCCAAGCAAATATATTCAGGATAGTACAGGTGGCTCAGAAGATCTACTTCTATTTTGCATCCTTGGACTAAAACAGGAAAGTAGTTATAACTGATATAAATTATGAATGCTAAAGATAAAGCCCTAAAAGTTAGACACTTACTAGAACATTGTCTGTATTCAGCCCATGCCTACAATTCACAGTTCCTAAATTAATGAGGCTGTAGTTAACAGGACTGTAGCACATGCTGTACTCTGTTCTGCAGACCTAACTCTTACCATATTTCCAGCCTATTTACTTTGTCATGTTATCACAGCCAGTCTTGGGCCTGGCTTTATTTAGAGAGCCAGTCTGATTTGAGTAAATTCCTGACCTCAGCACTTCAGTTCAGTAGTTGTGTGTGTATGTGAGAGAACATTGGGGAAAGGGAAAAAGAAGGCATTACCTTATTGTTGAACAAAGCCATCCTCCCCTTATACTTGATATACTGTATCATTTTAATGCAGTACGGTTTGAACAGAAGGCTTGTCGTTGGTAATGTTGGCCTCGTGGCAACAGTGTGAATAATAAGTACAGAACACAGTCTTTAGGATGTGTCTATGGAGGTTGGAGTTGAAATCTTGTGTTAAAATGTCAACTCATTTTAAGAGCAATAATGCTATAACTGAATTGAAGAAAGCTCTGATTGTCTCCTAATAGTGTCAGTGCCAAGGTGTTGGGAAATACATAAAGAACAGGGCAACTTGGCAGCTGGAACTCAATAAAACCTCACTGAGGATATATATTTTTTTATTACAAAACATCAAAGCACATTTCACGTAATGCAATGAATAACACAATTACTGGGTAAAACAGAGCCAAATTAATTTGATTGAAAGGAAGGGGTGTATTATTGTGACAGAGCTACATTTGGGACTGCTGAGTCGTCTGAAGCACTCCTCTGAATACAAAAAAATAGTGGTTTTCAATTGGATTTATTTATGATTTCTCTTTCTTTCTCTCTCTCCTTCCAAGTGGAACTGTCCCCCCCAACACACTCACCTCGGCCTCACCTTCCATTGTAGCTTATTTGTTGGGGTGTCCTTAGATGACTGATAGGAGGACATCTGATATTGTCTAGGTATGGCTTTTCTTCCTCTCCGGATAGAATAAGGTTGCCATAGATGCATCTCTGATGTTGTCATAGACTCATAGAACAAATGGGCAATGTGACCATGTCATTGCAGGGCAGAGTAGTTGGATGAATAGAAAACTCTGGAGGACAACATTTCAAAACAACAAACTGTGTGTATGTGTGTGTGTGTATATATGTGTGTGTGTGTGTGTGTGTGTGTGTGTGTGTGTGTGTGTGTCCCATATGTATGCCAGGAACTAAAGTACAAGTAAGGAACTCTGATGAAGGCTTTGGGTAGTTCCATGTTTAATGACCCCGCTTTAAAAACATTGCTACGATAAGGTAAGACTACTTACAGTATCTCATTAAGTCATATTATTAAAAATCGAGGGGTGTATTTCAGATCTTAAAATAAGTGGACATCTCACAGGTTGTGCTTTCGGGCAACTTCAGGAACTCGAAGACACTTAATGTTGCCATAGCAACATTACCACATTCAAGTTCGCTTTACAATGGAGTGCACTCATACTAAGGAAAAGAACTACAACTAGTGACATGAGGCAGGCATGTCTTTATATGTTGTGTACTGTCATGACGTTGCCCTCTTTGGGTACAGCGAGCACCATTCCCCTCTCTCTGTCTCCTACACTCAGGCTGCTGTGACCTCAGGTCGTAAATTCCTGGAGGAGATTATCTCCTCATGGCCACAGTATAGAGAGAGAGGGAGTTTTCAGAGGGAAGAAAGGAATTTCTTCCACCTCACAGAACTTGAGGTCCAAACAACATTTATGTTCTGGAGAAGGTATAAAAGATTGGTGAAGAATCCAGCTACGAACTGGTCCGTTTGGTACAATTTTGTGAAACTCATGAGAGACAATATGGCAACATTACCATAACGCTGTTTATACAATAGCCTCAGATATAAGACTTACATCTAATTGTTGTATAAGATGAATGAGTGTGGATGATACTGTTTGTGAAATTGTGTAATGTGATTTTGGACTGTTTATTGAAGGAAACTCCAATTCCCTTTGTAGTTTAACCTCTCTAGGGTACGTGAGACGGTAGCGTCCCACCTCTTCAACAGCCAGTGAAACTGCAGGGCGCCAAATTCAAAACAACAGAAATCCCATAATAAAAATTCCTCAAACATACATGTATTTTACACCATTTTAAAGATACACTTGTTGTAAATCCAGCCACAGTGTCTGATTTCAAAAAGGCTTTACGACGAAAGCAAACCAAACAATTATGTTAGGTGAGTGCCTATTCACAGAATAACTCAGCCATTTTTCCAGCCAAAGAGAGGATTCACAAAAAGCAGAAATATAGATCAAATTAATCACTAACCTTTGATGATCTTCATCAGATGACACTCATAGGACTTCATGTTACACAATACATGTATGTTTTGTTCGGTAAAGTTCATATTTATATCCAGAAATCTGAGTTTACATTGGCGCGTTACGTTCAGAAGTTCCAAAACATCCTTTGATTTTGCAGAGAGCCACATCAATTTACAGGAATACTCATAATAAACATTGCTAAAAGATACAACTGTTATGCATGGAATTTTAGATGTACTTCTCCTTAATGCAACCGCTGTGTCAGATTTCAAAAAAGCAAACCATGCAATAATCTGAGTCGGCGCTCAGAGCCCAATCAAGACACAAATATATCCGCCATATTTTGCAGTCAACAGAAGTCAGAAATAACATTATAAACATTCACTTACCTTTGATGATCTTCATCAGAATGCACTCCCAGGAATCCCAGTTCCACAATAAATGTTTGTTTTGTTCGATAATGTCCATGATTTATGTCCAAATTCCTCCTTGTTGTTCTAGCGTTCAGTACACTTTCCAAACTCACGACGCGCGGGCAAGTCCAGCGGAAAGTACGGACGAAAAGTTAAAAAAGTTATATTACAGTCCGTAAAAACATGACAAACAAAGTATTGAATCAATCTTTAGGATGTTTTGAACATAATTCTTCAATAATGTTCCAACCGGAGAATTCCATTGTCTTCAGAAGTGCGATGGAACAGAGCTCGCTCTCACATTAACTCGCATGGTCAGAGCATGGTCAGCTCATGGCAGACCTTACTCATTCCCCTCTCCTTCGGCACCACTTCACAGTAGAAGCATCAGACAAGGTTCTAAAGACTGTTGACATCTAGTGGAAGCCTTAGGAAGTGCAACATTACCAATATCCCACTGTATCTTCAATAGGAGCTGAGTTGAAAATCGACCAACCTCAGATTTCCCACTTCCTGGTTGGATTCTTTCTCAGGTTTTTGCCTGCCATATGAGTTCTGTTATACTCACAGACATAATAATATGCATATTCTAGCTTTTATGGCTTTGTAGCAGGCCGTTTACTCTGGGCATGCTTTTCATCCGGACGTGAAAATACTGCCCCCTACCCCAAAGAAGTTAACTAAATCAGAGGACCGCCCATGAGCACAGTTATGGTCGGGCATCCTGGGACAGGCCCTTTTCTGCTCTTCCGAATAAAACCCCCACCCAGGTTTTCTATCACCAGACCATGTTTCTCTCAATTACGTGAGGACAAAGGCTGCAGACCAGCTTACCTCGATAACGAGAGGGCCAAGGTTTGAGATGATTGCTGAATCTTTTAACCATCCCACATGGTTAAACTCTTAGACTATCGATACCGACAGAATACGAACAAGTCTTTGATATTAATTACTAGTCTGCAGCTAGGAATTCGGTATCATTGAACGCGAAGACCGACAACCGCCAAAACATCTATTCTATAACGACATGAATGAATGTCACTCTGAACTATCCCTTCTAACCACGACAGAGAGAGAGAGAGGGCGGACAGATTCTCCAACAGAAACAAACTTTTCAACAGAGATCCCGGCGACACACTGAGCGTAAATATATATATATTGATTGCAATTGTTCCCGAATGAGTGAGCGTTCATGTGCAGGATTATCATTTCAATTTTTATAATTATTAACTGTGTGTTGTCTTAGCTCAGTTGTGTCAGTCGACACCCACTTCCCTTTTGTACACCAAGCTGCAATGCAGGTTTATCCCACTAGGGAAACTCCGTTATCATTTCCTTGTAACTATCTACTGTTTGTTTATGCATTTCTGTGAATTACTTAGTTAGTAAATACATGATTTAAGACAATTGATGTATGGATGACTCATAGTGAAGACTGGGTTCGTGCAGATAATCAAGAATTTACAACTTTCAGATGAGACTGAAATAAGGTGAAATAAGATTAATATTGACTGCTATTGATGTAAAATATTACTAGGTCTTTAAGAGTTTATTCGGAAGATAACAGCTCTATAAATATTATTTCGTGGTGCCCCGACTTTCTAGTTAATTACATTTACATGATAAGCCCGATCAGGTAATATTAATTACAGAGAAAGGATTTTAGAGAATAGCATGTCATATCACTTAATCCGGCATAGCCAAAGACACGACAGTACCCCACCCCTATACTGTGGGTGTCCTCTCCCTCTCTCTCTACTCAACCATACAACATCTACTGAGAAGGGGATGTGTGCTTCAAGTGCTCATTATACATAAACAACGAATGCAGCCTTGAGTTGTTTGAGTATATTTCCATACAGACAATTGGCCTGATTCTGGTGGCTGAGAGAAACCACTCAGAAAAGCGTTTTAGACTAAATTGATGGATGTGTCCACCTGATGAAGTAGAATACATAAGGTTCTCTCAGCATAAAAAGCATAGAGGTCACTATTTGGGGAGACTGACTAAGAAACTCAGCAAACACTCCTAAAACCAGGGAGACAGAAAGTTCTAGAAAACAGAAGGTTTTTCTGGCAGTTGTGAAATGGTTGCTGTTGATGTGTCTCAGTTTTGCCCTTCACTGGGGGAATGTGAGAGAAGAGAGGGACCAGACAGACAGCTCCTAGGAGGCTGGGCTCTCGGCAGCCAGAGCTCTGATGTAAAGGTCACTTATGCTCTGAGATAATTAAAACAACACCTGGCTCTGAGAGCACCTGCAGGCTGCCAGCCAAGTCATACAGAGAGACAGACAGGTCTCCCAGGTGCCAAATACAGCAGCAACCTGGACTGGCCTGGGGATGGACATGAAACACTTTATCCTTGGGGAGAGCAGGGCTAGCTGCACCATTCCCACACTGGGTTCCCAAGGCCTTTGTCTGGAAAATGTTGTGAACCTTGATTTAACCTCTATTTCTGATCATAGGAGCACTAGGAATCTTAATTGCCTTCTCCTAGCAGTTTAGTTTGTACACAGAAGTATACTAAATGCTATACATATACTGCATTCATAATATTCAGATATTGCTGAGCTGAAAACAGCCATAGATCTAGTATCTGTAAAGGCTAGTGTATATACAGTGCCTCCAAAAAGTAGACACACCCCTTGACTTTTTCCACATTTTGCTGTCTTACAGCCTGAATTTAAAATTGATTAAATATATATATATATACACACTACCGTTCAAAAGTTTGGGGTCACATAGAAATGTCCTTGTTTTTGAAAGAAAAAAAAAAATTCTCCATTAAAATAACATCAAATTGATCAGAAATAAAAAGAAAAGATTAAGGTGGGCAAAAGAACACAGACACTGGACAGAGGAACTCTGGCTAGAAGGCCAGCATCCCGGAGTCGCCTCTTCACTGTTGACGTTGAGACTGTTTTTTTTGCGGGTACTATTTAATGAAGCTGCCATGGGTATGCTTGTAATTGGTAAAGGTTGGGGAGCTTTTCAGGATAAACACCAATTGGAATAGAGCTAAGCACAGGCAAAATCCCAGAGGAAATGCTTTCCACCAGACACTGGGAGATAAATTCATGTTTCAGCAGGACAATAACCTAAAATAAAAGGGCAAGTTGCTTACCAAGAAGACAGTGAATGTTCCTGAGGGGCCGAGTTACAGTTTTAAGTCTACTTGAATCTACTTAAATCTACTTGAAAATCTATGGCAAGACCTGACAATGGTTGTCTAGCAATGATCAACAGCCAATTTGATAGAGCTTGAAGAATTATGAAAAGAATAATGGGCAAATGTTGCACTATCCAGGTGTGCAAAGGTCTTAGAGACTTACCCAGAAAGCTGTAATCACTGCCAAAGGGCCTTATATAAAGTATTGACTCAGGTGTGTAAATACTTATGTAAATTAGATATTTCTGTATTTCATTTTCAATAAATGTTTTAAATAAATAAAAACAACTTTTTCGCTTTGTCATTATGGGGTATACACATAATGTGGATGGATGGAAAAATGTATAATGAATGAATTTTTGAATTCAGTCTATAACACATCAAAATGTGGAATAAGTCAAAGGGTATGAATACTTTCTGAAGGCTCTGTCTACACTATAGCCTAGCTGCTTCTACCAGGGAGTTTATAAACACATACTTGTTTTTATATTTAATTTGACCTTGGCAGATCATTTAGCTGGTCAAATAGACCTATTGATCATCCAAAGGAGAGATGAGAAAAGCGTGCCCTTTGTAAAACAAGTAAAGGAATCAATGAAAACAGTTTTAACCATTTGTTTAAATGGTTTTTAGAAGAGACAACAGTTCATTCCAGATCCTCTACAGAATATTTCCTCAGAGAGTGTTTATGTTCAGAGAGTCCATGGCAAAACAATATATGATCTTAATTAAACATGTAAAGTTAATAAGGACAGTGTGGAGAGCAATTGATAATGTTGGAGAGTGATGATATATGCCCATGACCTACATTTTTAAAACATTACAGCTGTTTTCATAATCACTACAATTATTTTCAATTTGCTATCCTTTTTTCCTCTGAGGATTGGAATGACTTTGAGTGGCTTTGACTGCAGAATATTAAGTGCCATAGACATGGTCCCTCATTTAGATTAGATGAGCCTTGGGTCACCTTTTCCTTTAGCTTATTTTGTTTCCAAAGTCTTTGGCTAAAGCTGTGAGGACATTGAGTACGGCCTCAGTGGCCTCTATGGGATGTGTTCGATTAGTCATTGAGTGTACGCTACGTCACTCATTAGTTCTACTGCAGTGAACCGAGTCATGGCTGGATGTAAACACCTCAGGACCATCCGGTAATGCTGGCATTAAAAATGCATCCTTTCTGTAGTGATGGCGAGCAGTCCGAGGTACTAACTAGTGCATTCTGTGTCAGGGATGGGAAGTGTCAGGTCCCGTCCAAGCTCCAGTGATATAAACCAAAGTGGACAGCTGCCGATGTCTGGACGCTCTGGTACACAAGAAGTGGCAAAGAGACACACATAGGTCTGTCTACTGGCATTAGCCTGAGTGACACT
Source organism: Salvelinus alpinus (assembly GCF_045679555.1). Taxonomy (NCBI): domain Eukaryota; kingdom Metazoa; phylum Chordata; class Actinopteri; order Salmoniformes; family Salmonidae; genus Salvelinus; species Salvelinus alpinus. The sequence continues at coordinate 18,119,036 of NC_092103.1, read as the reverse complement.
CTTTCTGCACCTTCACAGCCACAGACACACATCTCCATGTCTGAACTTGAGACATAACAGCTAGCACTTTAGAAGAAATGGGATAGACAGAGATGGGATAGAAACTCTGTGAATATGTTGCAGTTGCATCTCAAAGGTGACATGTTGCTTCTGTGTAGGACTAAATAGCATTAGATGTAGTTATTATGTTAGACCTTCTCACTTTAGAAAGCAGGGCTAAAGAGAGATGACTGCTTTTACTATGCAATCCATCCACATATGGTAAATATGGAGACATATTGACTGAAGCCATCCCTAGATCTTTTTCCTACTCTAAAATTCAGTATCATCCTCCGCAGTCGGGTAATTAGTCTTCCGCTTACTGGAGAAACACACTGACATCTGCATAAAATGGAAATTAATGTATGTATTTTTTATGCTTTCCTAATGTGCTCAGGTCCTCCACTATTTATCAAATGTCCCCACTGATGTCAAAACATGGAAATTGAGCGTTGTTACTCACGATGCTCTTTGAGAACACATTAGTGGACAGGAAGTCACTGGAGATTTCCCCCTGACTGTAACTGTCACCAGGAAGTCTTTCTCTCACAGTGAACTCTGCTGTGTGTAGGGGAGCTCTCTCTGTCTGTACCAGCAGAGAAACAGGAAGTGATGCAGTGGTAGACTAGACAAGAAGGTTGAGTCGGGCCAATGTTTATATCAGTGAAAGTTTGTGAATAAAAACTTATTTATGTTTGTTTGTGAGTGCACATTTCTCTGTGTGTGTGTGTGTGTGTGTGTTTGTTTGTGCGTTTGTGTGTGTGTGTGTGTGTATGTAGAACTGCCTGAATAATAACTGTAAGTCTTTAAAGAGTAAATGATTCATGATTCCGTGCTAGAGAAGGCCCCAGGCCTGCCACAAGATCACAAAAATATCCCAGCCTGGGTGACACTGCACTGCACTTGCCTCACATACCATAGAGTGCAACATTGACTCATAGGAGGCAGCGCATCCACCTAGGCACATGCACATTGCCGTGCAAACACACGTGTGCATGCACACCTGTACACCTGCAATGACCCCATCTTTTCTCACGGACACCTTGGTCTTTAAACCAGAGAGACAAGCTCCAGGACGGACAAGTCTTGACCTAAGACTGGTGGCATTCATACAGATCCATAAAGTCTCCTTAGAGGTGCACAAAGCCCAATTTGTATCTTTCTTTGATGAGCAGGAATCAATGGAGGAAGGACAGAGGGGAGTAAACACAGCCACCGGCTCGCTCAGTGGATACTGTGTCTAGCACTTCCATAAACTAGATGTGGGAGTACTTGCAACACTTACTGAGCTGAAAATGATGACACAGTCTACCGTATCCAAGGACATAGCAATGTTATCTTTTAGAACAGCAAAAAGCATCTGTGATTATGCTCGCTCTTTGCTCTGTGTCCACTGAATGTTTAACTCGGGTCATACACGTTTCTACGTGCTTACAATATGTTCAGCCATTCTGACACACATAACACAGTCATACGTTGTAGCTATAGCTATGATAGAACGTGCAAACAAATGGGTGTTCTTATAAGTATGACCATTCTACCCTGTTCTCTCTGTCTCTGACTAGGGTTGACATGATTACACCCTCTGACCTCAGCACTGTTTATTAATACGCATCACTTTATATTGCCTCAAAATAAATAATGTATCGAAATTGTGACTATATGCAACTTGACCGTTCCCCTTTGGTCAATTAGATTGATGTCAGGGGCTAGTACGAGGCCTTGGGCCCTGTTGACAAAATTAGCCGTAAATGAATGCTCAGACACCAACACAGAGAATTTATGATGTGAGAAATACAAGGCTTACTAAGAGTACTAAAGCTGCTGCCCCTGATACTAAAAGTTAGGTTAAGAATAAGAACATGTGTTGTTGTATAAATATGTAACCGACAATTTGCATGTGAGACAGTCATTGTTGTTGTGCACTAGTGGTGGCTGAGTGGATTCTCACTTTCTCAGAGTGTGTCTTGTGTTTGGTACCAGAGCTACTGTAACAGAGTCTATTCTCAGAATGTGTTGTTATACTATGGGTGGCTGAGTATTCTCAGAGTGTGTTGTTATACTACGGGTGGCTGAGTATTCTCAGAATGTGTTGTTATACTATGGGTGGCTGAGTATTCTCAGAATGTGTTGTTATACTATGGGTGGCTGAGTATTCTCAGAGTGTGTTGTTATACTATGGGTGGCTGAGTATTCTCAGAATGTGTTGTTATACTATGGGTGGCTGAGTATTCTCAGAATGTGTTGTTATACTATGGGTGGCTGAGTATTCTCAGAATGTGTTGTTATACTATGGGTGGCTGGGTTTTCTCAGAATGTGTTGTTATACTATGGGTGGCTGGGTTTTCTCAGAATGTGTTGTTATACTATGGGTGGCTGAGTATTCTCAGAATGTGTTGTTATACTATGGGTGGCTGAGTATTCTCAGAATGTGTTGTTATACTATGGGTGGCTGAGTATTCTCAGAATGTGTTGTTATACTATGGGTGGCTGAGTATTCTCAGAGTGAGAGAGTAGGTTTGAGTGAGTGAGTGTATGTTGTGTGTGGTACTACTGTAGGGATAGCTGGTGGAGCTTGGTAAGAGCATCTGTTTCAAGTATAATGCGTGTGCCTCCCTTCTCTCGTACACGCTCATCATTAACAGCGTTTAATTAAAGCTGCAGCCCACTCCTGTGTTGGTGAGGGTGCTGTTAGGAAAGTGAGGGGGGAGATGACACACAGGGATATCAAACTCTATTAGTTATGAGAATGAGGATCTTCTGCAGAGGCCTAAGCAGCCTCAAAGCAGTGTTAGCTTAAAGGTGTTTACATTGTTTGTTTATTTGATTTAAATAGTGCTCTCTCAGACATGCTCTGCATCTTAAAGGTGATAAAGAAGAATGTTGGTTATCTTTCCCCTTTGAACTGATAAATACCAGTTTGCTGAATGTCTTATGTAATTCCTCTGTATCTGTTCATAAAAAAGTGTAAAATCATGAGCGATGATTGTATTGATAGCCTTAACCCCCCAAGGTTGATTTCCGAGCCCCTGATTAAATCTAATTAGCAGAATAAAATAATTATCATAAAAATCTGTTAGTTTAAGCTAGAGTTAATTTTTGTTGTTGTTGATGCTTCTCAATCCATTGCATCCACCTATGTCATACTTCCGCATCTGCGGTGAAAGGTGACAGAGCTAGAGTGGTGTTTGTCAGACCACGAGACATCCCGAAAAACTGTCTTCTCAAAAAATATTCTGTAGCGTCTGAACAGGTGAGAGGTGAGACTCTCACAAACGCATTGAATACAGTGCTTTCGGAAAGTATTCGGACCCCTTGACTTTTTGCAAATTTTGTTAAATTACATCCTTATTCTAAAATAGATTAAGTAAACATTTTCCTCATCAATCTACACACAATACCCCATAATGACAAAGCGAAAACAGGTTTTTAGAAATAACTTATTTACATAAGTATTCAGACCCTTTGATTTGAGACTCATATCTGGGGAAGGGGACCAAAAAACTTCCTTGTTGACCAAGAGATTAGGGAGGTGCCCGAGATTCCAATAGTCACTCTTACAGAGCTCCAGAGTTCCTCTGTGGAGATGGATGAACCTTCCAGAAGGACAACGATCTCTGCAGCACACTACCAATCAGGCCTTTATGATAGAGTGGCCAGACGGAAGCCACTCCTGAGTAAAAGGCACATGACAGCCCACTTGGAGTTTGTCAAAAGGCCCCTAAAAGACTCTCAGACCATGAGAAACAAGATATTCTGGTCTGATGAAGCCAAGATTGAATTCTTTGGCCTGAATGCCAAGCATCACATCTGGAGGAAACCTGGCAACATCCCTATGGTTGAAGCATGGTGGTGGCAGCATCATACTGTGGGGGTGTTTTTCAGCAACAGGGATTGGGAGACTAGTCAGGATCGAGGGAAAGATGAACGGAGCCAAGTACAGAGAGACCCTTGATGAAAACCTGCTCCAGAGTGCTCAGGATCTCAGACTGGGGAGAAGGTTCACCGTCCAACAGGATAATCACTCTAAGCCCAAGGTCAAGACAATACAGGAGTGGCTTCGTGACAAGTCTCTGAATGTCTTTGAGTGGCCCAGCCAGAGCCCTCACTTGAACCCGATCAAACTTCTCTGGAGAGACCTGAAAATAGCTGTGCAGTGACGCTCCCCATCCAACCTGACAGAGCTTGAGAGGACTGCAGAGAAGAATGGGAGAAACTCAGAATGGGAGAAATACAGGTGTGCCAAACATGTAGCATCATACCCAAGAAGACTCGAGGCTGTAATCGCTGCCAAAGGTGCTTCAACAAAGTGCTAGGTAAAGTGTCTGAATAGTTATGTAAATGTGATATTTCATGTTTTGTTTTGTACATTTGATCAAATCTGTAAAAACCTGTTTTTGCTTTGTCATTATGGGGTATTGTGTGTATATTGATGAGGGGGGAAAACGATTTAATCCATTTTAGAATAAGGCTGTAACGTAACAAAATGTGGAATAAGTCAAGGGGTCTGAATACTTTCTGAATGCACTGTATATGGACACATGTTCTTATATTTCTCAGATAAAGGTCAGGCACTTCAGAACAAACTTCCTTTACATTTTTATTTGGGGACATTCTGTTGTTCCATGCAGTGAATATGTTATTCAATGTGTTTGTTGTATTGGCTAATAGCAGTAAGACAACAAAAAAACGTTCATCAAATAATTGTTTTATACACTGTATATGTTTTTCAATGGGGTCTTAAAATTCTAAAAATGATCCTTGGTATGACCTCCCCCACATACTGATTTTACTGCTCGGTAAAATCAATGAGATTGAAATGTTCTCTTAACTTACACATTACTAGGAGAGCAATCCATTTTCCTGAAGTAATGAGGAATATCACAAGTTCTTTGATTAGTCAAACGACATTTTAGTATTCAAGCAAATAGGCCGTGTAATCACATAAATTGACACTGAACAGTTTCTAGCTGCAGTGAAATAATACATTTTGTGTTGGCTACAGAGGGGAGAAACAATGTTTGATATTGACAAAGCAGAGACTGATATACTCTTTGAGGAAGGGCTGACTTGGTGTTTACTGAGTAGTAAGAGACCATAATGACTACTCCAACAATAATAATTTGGTGGGTGGTTATATTTGTCCTATTTCACACATGTACAAGTGTGTATTAATTTTCATGTGTGAATTGGAAATGTGTTTTTTGCATATCCCAACTCCCCCTGAGACAGCCTCAGAAAGTGGGGTCACGGCCAGGGTCACCTGGAGCAATTACGGTGAAGTGCTTTGCTTAAGGGCACATAAACAGATGTTTCACTTTGTCTGCCCGGGGATTCGAACTAGCTACCTTTCGGTTAAAATCAAATTTGTCAGTACGGGAGTTGCAGCGATGACACAAGACTGTAACTATCAATTGAATACATTGAAAAAGGGGAAGAAAAAAAACTAAATAAATAAATGTTCCACTGTTGGGAATAGAGGGGTGCTCCCTCTGCTGTTTCCTGAAGTCCATGATCATCTCCTTTGTTTTGTTGACGTTGAGTGAGAAGTTATTTTCCTGGCACCACACTCCCAGAGCCCTTACCTCCTCCCTGTAGGCTGTCTCGTCGTTGTTGGTAATCAAGCCTGCTACTGTTGTGTCGTCTGGCCACGCAGTCATGTGTGAACAGGGGGTACAGGAGGGGGCTGAGCAGAAACCCTTGTGGGGCCCCAGTGTTGAGGATCATCGAAGTGGAGATGTTGTTTCCTACCTTCACCTCCTGGTGGTGGCCCGTCAGGAAGTCCAGGACCCAATTGCACAGGGCGGGGTTCAGACCCAGGGCCTCGAGCTTAATGATGAGCTTGGAGGGTACTATGGTGTTGAATGCTGAGCTATAGTCAATGAACAGCATTCTTACATAGGTATTCCTCTTGTCCAGATGGGATAGGGCAGTGTGCAGTGTGTGTGATGGCAATTGCATCGTATGTGGACCTATTAGGGCAGTAAGCAATTGAGGTGGGTCTAGGGTGACAGGTAAGAAGGAGGTGATATGATCCTTGACTAGTCTCTCAAAGCACTTCATGATGACAGAAGTGAGTGCTACGGTGCGATAGTCATTTAGTTCAGTTACCTTTGCATTCTTTGGTACAGGAACAATGTGTGGGATAGCAGACTGTGATAGGGAGAGATTGAATATGCCCGTAAACACACTAGCCAGCTGGTCTCTGGTCTGCGCATGCTCTGAAGATGCGGCTAGGGATGCCATCTGGACCGGCAGCCTTGCGAGAGTTAACACATTTAAATGTCTTACTCACGTCGGCCATGGAGAATGAGAGCCCACAGTCCTTGGTAGTGGACCGCGTCGGTGGCACTGAACACATCCCAGTCCATGTGATCAAACCAATCTTGAAGCGTGGATTCCGTTTGGTCAGACCAGCGTTGAATAGTCCTTAGCACGAGTACTTCCTGTTTGAGTTTCTGCCAATAGGAAGGGAGGAGCAAAATTTAGTTTTGGTCAGATTTGCCAAAGGGAGGGTGGGGAGGGCCTTGTGTGCATCCCAGAAGTTGGAGTAACAGTGGGTGAGTGTTTTAGCAGTGCGAGTACTATAGTCGATATGCTGATAGAATATAGGCAGCCTTTTCCTCAAATTTGCTTTGTTAAAATCCCCAGCTACAATAAATGCAGCCTCAGGATATATGGTTCCCAGTTTGCATAAAGTCCAGTGAAGTTCCTTGAGGGCCATCGTGGTATTGGCTTGAATGGGGATATACACTGCCGTGACTATAGCTGAAGAAAATTATATTGGTAGATAATACGGTCAGCATTTGATTGAGAGGTATTCTAGGTTGGGTGAACAAAAGGACTTGAGTTCCTGTATGTAATCACAATTACAACATGAGTCGTTAATCATGAAATATAAATCTCTGTCGGCGCCAATGCTCTAACCACTAGGTTACCTGCCACTCAACTAGTATTGCAAGTAAGTAGTATTGTCATGTAAAGTTGAGAGACCCAGTATAAAGTGTTATTCTGATCAGAAAGAGTGTAGAGGACATATTATGGAAATCAGGGTCAACTTATTATTTTTCTATTCCCCGGTGGCAGAGTGATGCTGTTCTCTCAAAGTCCTCTGACTCTGACCTTTACAGTCATACTACAGCTATGGGTGAAGACAAAGCCGCTTCTAACTTTAATAGGTAACATTGATAGTTTGATGATCATCTTTTAAATCTGCCTTCTGACCTCTCATTCTCATCCTATTTGTATTGTTCTTTGAAGACAGTTAGATTTAAAGTGCTGACTCAAACAGGCTTTGTAGAAGCAAGGACCCATCTGCTACTTGGTGTTATGGGACTGATATACAGGCCTAGTTAACCATGGAGCTCCAGGCAGTGTGATTGTGAGAGGTGTGGTAGTAGGGATTTGGGGTGGAGCTAAGAGGTGGGGTAGTAGGGATTGGGGTGGAGGTAAGAGGTGGGGTAGTAGGGATTTGGGGTGGAGCTAAGAGGTGGGGTAGTAGGGATTGGGGTGGAGGTAAGAGGTGGGGTAGTAGGGATTTGGGGTGGAGGTAAGAGGTGGGGTAGTAGGGATTTGGGGTGGAGGTAAGAGGTGGGGTAGTAGGGATTGGGGTGGAGGTAAGAGGTGGGGTAGTAGGGATTGGGGTGGAGGTAAGAGGTGGGGTAGTAGGGATTGGGGTGGAGGTAAGAGGTGGGGTAGTAGGGATTTGGATGGAGGTAAGGGGTGTGGTAGTAGGGATTTGGGGTGGAGCTAAGAGGTGGGGTAGTAGGGATTTGGATGGAGGTAAGAGGTGTGGTAGTAGGGATTTGGGGTGGAGCTAAGAGGTGGGGTAGTAGGGATTTGGATGGAGGTAAGAGGTGTGGTAGTAGGGATTTGGGGTGGAGCTAAGAGGTGGGGTAGTAGGGATTGGGGTGGAGGTAAGAGGTGGGGTAGTAGGGATTGGGGTGGAGGTAAACGGTGGGGTAGTAGGGATTTGGATGGAGGTAAGAGGTGGGGTAGTAGGGATTGGGGTGGAGGTAAAAGGTGGGGTAGTAAGGATTGGGGTGGAGGTAAGAGGTGGGGTAGTAGGGATTGGGGTGGAGGTAAAAGGTGGATTAGTAGGGATTGGGGTGGAGGTAGGAGGTGGGGTAGTAGGGATTGGGGTTGAGGTAAGAGGTGGGGTAGTAGGGATGGAAGTGAGAGGTAAAGTATGGCTAGAACTAGTGCTAGGGTTGAACATGAAGCTAGGATTAGGGTTGAACCAGGGGCAAGGGTTGATCCATGGGTTGAACATGAAGCTAGGCTTATGCTTGATCCATGGGTTGAACATGCAGCTAGGGTTATGGCAAGGGTTGATCCAGAGGTTGAACATCAAGTTAGGGTTGGAGTTGATCCAGGGTGTGGACATGAAGCTAGTGTTAGGGTTATGGCTAAGATTAAGATTGAGCCAGGGACTGAACATGCCTGCAGACAACTCCTGTCTTCACCAATATGGCCAGTAAAAATATGTCTTATTCTTTTTTATCTAAAATACGGGTCACATTTAATGAGGATAGTCTTGATAGTCCATCTGTAGATGATATCAACAAACTACATGTTGATACATTTAGAATAAGGGTTAGGGCTAGGGTTAAGGGTTAGGACTAGGGCTAGTATTTTGACAATAAATATATTGCATCAAATAATCCAGATATTTTGACTTGAGGTTCTATGTGTCTTCATACTGACGTGGCTTTATTGAGTTAAGTCTGTGTTTTTTGGGGCCAATGCAACACACAGGAGCTCCAGCAGAACAGAGTTGTATTCAGCCTGGCTGGCGCAGCTCCCAAAGTCTCTGTATAGCTCAGGGTTCTCAAACCCTATTCCTGAAGAGCTACTGTCCTGTAAGTTTTTAGCTGGTTGGTAAGCTGAATCAAGTTAGTTACAACTGGGGTTGGATTTAAAACCTACAGGAGGGTAGCTCTCCAGGAACAGGGTTGGAGAGCCCTGGCACAGCTGACAACACATTCAAATCAAGTGCATTTGTCCCCCCCTATCCCTCCCTCCCTCCCTCCCTCCCTCCCTCCCTCCCTCCCTCCCTCCCTCCCTCCCTCTCAGCGGCTTGGGTGAGAGTGATTCCATAAAGCAGGACATAAATCCACAGAGACGCCCCAGGCAAGGTCTTCATCAGAAGTTAATTTGTCATCACTTTACATAAAGTTGTCAGTGTACCTGTATAATACACTGTGCTTTAGGGAATATGGGCTGGGAAATGCATGCATCTATGTGAGACTGCTCACACAATAAGCAGTATACAATGTACAGCACCTTCGAAAAGAATTCAGACCCTTTGACTTTAAAAATTTTTTGTTAGATGACAGCCTTCTTCTAAAATGTATTCAGTTCTTTTTTCCCCCTCATCAATCTACACACATTATCCCATAATGACAAAGCAAAAAACTTTTTTTATATTTATGAAAAAATACAAACCTGAAATATCACATTTACTCAGCACTTTGTTGAAGCACCTTTGGCAGCGATTACAACCTCGAGTCTTCTTGGGTATGACACAACAAGTTTGGCACACCTGTATTTAGGGAGTTTCTCCCATTATTCTCTGCAGATTCTCTCAAGCTCTGTCAGATTGGATGGGGAGTGTCGCTGCACAGCTATTTTCAGGTCTCTCCAGAGATGTTCGATCGGTTTCACGTCCGGGCACTGGCTGGGACATTCAGAGACTTGTCCAGAAGCCACTCCTGTGTTGTCTTGGCTGTGTACATAGGGTCGTTATCCTGTTGGAAGATGAACCTTCGCCCCAGTCTGAGGTCCTGAGCGCTCTGGAGCAGGTTTTCATCTAGGATCTCTCTGTACTTTGCTCCGTTAATCTTTCCCTCAATCCTGACTAGTCTCCCAGTCCCTGCAGCTGAAAACCATCCCACAGCATGATGCCACCGTCACCATGCTTCACCATAGGGATGGTGATAGGTTTCCTCCCATCCTGACGCTTGGCATTTAGGCCAAAGAGTTCAATCTTGATTTCATCAGACAAGATAATCTTGTTTCTCATGATCTGAGAGTCTTTAGGTGTCATTTGGGAAAACTCCAAGCAGACTGTCATGTGCCTTTTACTGAGGAGTGGCTTCCGTCTGGCCACTCTACCATAAAGGCCTGATTAGTGGAGTGCTGCAGAGATGCCCGTCTGGAAGGTTCTCCAATCTCCACAGAGGAACTCTTGAGCTCTGTCAGAGTGACCATCGGCTTCTTGGTCACCTCCCTGACCAAGGCCCTTCTCCCCCGATTGCTCAGTTTTGCCGGGCGGTAGTTCTAAACTTCTTCCATTTAAGAATGATTGAGGTCACTGTGTTCTTGGGGATCTTTAATGTTGCAGAAATGTTTTGATACTCTTCCCCAGATCTGTGCCTCGACACAATCCTGTCTCGGAGCTCAACGGACAATTCCTTCGACCTCATGGTGTAACGCTCGTCCTCCTCCTCGTCTGAGGATGAGCAAGGATCGGACCAATATGCAGCGTGGGTTGAATACATAATGATTTATTAAAGAAAGACGAACACGAAGAACACTTGACAAAAATACAAAATAACAAAACGACGTGAACAGACCTGTACTTGAGAACATAAAACAAGAACGCACGAACAGGAACGTACACACGAACGAACGAAACAGTCCCGTGTGGCACAAACACTGACACAGGAACAATCACCCACAAACAAACAGTGAGAACAGCCTACCTTAATATGGTTCTCAATCAGAGGAAACGTAAAACACCTGCCCCTGATTGAGAACCATATCAGGCTAATTGAAAATGAACCCAACATAGAAACACATAACATAGAATGCCCACCCAGCTCACGTCCTGACCAACTAAACAAAGACAAAACAAAGGAAATAAGGTCAGGAACGTGACACATGGCTTGGTTTTTGCTCTGACATGCGCTGTCAACTATTGGACCTTACATAGACAGGTGTGTGCCTTTCAAAATCATGTCCAATCAATTGAATTAATCACAGTTGGACCCCAATCAAGATGTAGAAACATCTGAAGGATTATCAATGGAAGCAGGATGCACCTGAGCTCAATTTCGAGTCTTGTAGTAAAGGGTCTGAATACTTATTGTAAATAAGGTATTTCTGTTTTTTTGTTTTTATACATTTACAAAAATGTATAAAAACCTGTTTTCGCTTTGTCATTATGGATTATTGTGTGTAGATTGCTAAGGATGTATTTTTCTTTAATCCATTTTAGAAAAAAGTTTGCAACGTAACAAAATGTGGAAAAGTCAATGGGTCTGAACACCTTCCGAAGGCATTGTATGTACCTAGGTGCATAGTATGGTACATTAAGCTTTTCTAATTGTGCTTTTTCCACTTTTCTGTGCAGAAGGAGATGCTTTGCCATTCAGAAACATTTTTTGAACGTGTACTGCGAAAAAAAAACAATGTCTGCATCAAACAAATCATCGCAAGGGGTTAGCTTTGCCCCTGTGAATTCGCTGACAATTTGCATGAAACATTTAATTGTAGTATTTAATCATCAGCATTATCATGACCACGGTGCCAACAGAGTAGACAGGTTTACTGCAGAAAGTAAAACACAAATGGAGATAGAGCAGGCAACAGATAGTCAGGTAAGATGAAAAGAATATCGCTGTGGGAGTTCCTGATGATTCTGCACTCACCCTCTGTGCTTAATTACATAATTAATTATCCCATCATGGAAAATTGGGGATATTTAACAAGTAGTCATTAGTTAATCTTCAGTTACAATACACAGACACGAAGGTCAATACCATAAGTCATTTTAAATTTTATATATATAAACGTTCAGATACAATGGCCTGCAGAGGTAGTTTTAGACTGAATTAGACACTGCCACCAAGAGTCATTTGTCATTTTTAATGGGCCAAAAAAAAGAACCACTGCATTTTCAAACAAAAAGCACCCAGACATTTATAGTCTTCTTTCCTATTTCAACTCTTAACTCTGTTTGAGATTGTGCTATAATATAATAAAACAATCATCCTCCAGTTAGAATTGGATAGTCTCACATTCTACTAATTAGTTTGTGTGTGTGTTTGTGCATGTGAGTGAGTGTTGTGGGGTGTAGGTAGATTTGCCTGTGATTACTGTGCCATGTCCCCGCTCTGTGAGAGGAAAATAATGTAGGATTCTGTGCCCTTTGTGTTCACAATCTGTGTTAATGCTGAACCTATCAGTTGATTTAACCCTTTGTGGCAGACGGCAGGGAGAGGTAAGGGGAGTGGTAATTGAGGGTAGATATCTTGCAGGTCGCTGGCTCCACCCCCGTGCCTTATATGGACTTCCTGCCCCAACGAGGCAAGGCTGTGATTCGTTAAGCCAGGGAGGGCTTGGGGATAAAATAGGAAGTAGCCTGCACAAAGGGGCAGAGTAGGAGAGAACCAAGAGCAGTATGAAGAGTGAGATAAGCGAGAACAATATCTGTGTCATTACCCGTTGTGACCTGAACTGTCGGATTACCCCCCTTGTGTACCGGACTGGCTGAGGACCTGAGTGTTAGGATTACCCCTGTAAAACGGAACGGACAACGAGAACGGCTTCTGGACTCTGAGATGATTGGTGCATTTTCCCCAGTTTACCAAAACCCCTAATAAACTTCCCATTTGCATTCTATTTGTGCTACAGGTGCCTGTTTTGTTATTGTTCTTGGTGATGTGGAAACTCCACACCCTGGAGCCTGCTACACCTTGTGTAGTCTTAACTTTCTATATACTCCCCTTATCATCCAGGTAAAAAATGACCCACCTTCACTAAACCCCTAAAATAAAGCAGCTTAATTGAATTTTAAACCCCAAATCTATTTTGCATGAAGAAACAACCTGTAATTCATCACAAACTTTGTGAATATCTGGGTTTTCCCTCTTCACAATGCAGATAGACTGCATTTAATCAGTGGACACCACTCGTTTTTATTACAACACACCTGTCATTGTTTTCTTTAGTAACGTAGAGGTTTATTGCTAAAAGTACTGCATGGGTGTAAATATTTTGTTTTGCAAGAGATAGCACTTGTGTAGACTATGAAATTAGCAAAAATGTGCAGAAAGTAGTTTTGAATGCATTTTATTGAAGGGAAACAATAACAGTCAAACTTTTTTGGCAACATAGTGATATTCTTATATAATGAGGAATTCAACTACAAAATACTAGTCTTCTCCCATGTTTTGAACCATTGCCCCCACCCACAAGGTGTATAAACAACAACACAAGATAATAGATACAAAACAAAAATGTGAAGAACATAAATCAATCAACTCTAATTAGCACATTTAGGACGGTATGCAAGTGTGTGTGCATGGACTTTGCAGATGTATTTCTCACATGTGCAGCACATAGTATTTGTTTTACAGTCCTCCTTTGGTGGGCAGAATTGGCATATCCTCTTGCCTGCCCCAGCTGAAGCCTCAGGTGGATCAGGACAAGATTCAGTCCCCTGAACAGCTTTCACAAGTGCTGCAGAGGCTGCTGTGCAGGGGAGGCACTCCATCCTTTGAATGTGTGGGGTTACAAGTGCCTTTCCCAGCTGCTCCATGAACACCCTCCTCTTGTTCCGTTTATCAGGCATCAAGGTAGGGTTGATCTTGTTCCATTTCACGAAGGCATTGTATGAGGGCACATCAATGATATTATGGAAGATGCCCAGGGGCCAGCGGGCAGTTGTCCTCCTGCAGTTGTAAATTCCAATCCCCTTGTCCAGGTTGTCCACGCCTCCTTTGTTGTGGTTGTAGTCCAGGATGATGGCTGGCTTCCTGTCCTCACAATCACTGATCTCAGTCCTTTTGTGCAGTGTGCTCAGGAGGACCACATTCTTGTTCCTCTTTGGGAGGTAAGAAACTAGAGTGGGGGTGAAGGCAAACTTTGATGAGAAGGTTTCTCTCCCCCTTGTTGCGAGAAGTGCTGGGGGGAGCTCAGGTTTGTTCTTTCTAACTGTGCCAACCATGGTGATCTTCCTCTTCAGGAGCTTCTGGCTGAGTTCAATCCGTAGCACATATAATCTCAATTTCTCGTGTGTGTCTTTGTGGTTTTTGTGGTGTGTAAATGATTTTATAACTGCCAGGTCAAAAATGACCCTAAGACAATCTTTGTACCCTGGTGGTGTACAGTTTTCATGGAAATATGAACAAAGGCGATGTTTCCCTTTTTCCTAATGTTGGTCACTCTAGGATAAGCAATTCAATTTCAAGTTGAAAAAATATAATTTGGGGGTTTTCTCTGCTGTTTAACATAGTGGCGGGTCATTTTTTTTACCCTTTAGACAACACAAGGGTTAAACACCAGGGACTATCGAGAGACTACCCTGGGATATGGGTGACTAAAATCCATGGAAACCCAAACCTTGAATCTTTAGGGTAAACAAATCCAGGTGATAACGGATAACACCCTAGGACACATTTGTTCATAGAAAGTTTAAATAGGAGAATCAGATCATGACTACGAATGACCATTCAGGTATTGTAGGTGGAAACCCCTCTATGCAGTACAGAAGTGTAAAGCCGGTGTCCCTTCAAGTTTCCAGTTCCAGGGTGTTCAGACAGCCGATCCTGTGAGGTCTGAAGGTGCCCTTGACTGACTGACTGACTGTCTGGGCTCCAATGTACTGAGGTTCTGTCACCACTGGGAGAGGAGAGGTGTGGGTGGCAGGTTTTAATCAGCAGCTTGATATGAGCAGAGAAAGAAAGATGAGGTTTCCCATCTGCATATCAAAGAGGACCTGTCATCTATATCATCTATTATGTTGTCACAGAACCATTTTCTCACACTTAGAAATTCACCTGCATTCATAGCTGTGTCTTGAAGGAAAAAAGTTCTGTATGGTTTAATAAGATAAAGTACATGTGAAGATGAATATTATGTTAGCGATTCGTCGCATTGCAGCAGAGGTTGGTTGGGTAAGTGTGTTTACATATGGCACATAACAGTAAAGGCCTACCATATTGGACACATTCAATTCATCCAGTATATTGGGAGTACCGTGGCATGTGGGTGTCAGTGAGAAACATCACTGTTCTGCTACACTGAGCGTGGGAGAAGAAAAACAAATACAAAAGGTACATAATCAACTCGTATCACCTGGAACCATATATGCATAACCCTTTCACGTACAGATGATTTAACCAATATGACTTGGGGTTGATTAGATGTTCTCCTGGGATAAAGAGACAGACTGACGCTTCTTCCCTGTGCTCACCAAATAACACCTGGCCAGGGGCTCTCTAGTCTGTTTGTCCTCAGCCTTCACTGTCAGCGCTCTACGTTAGGACTTTATTTAAGTTCCTCCCTATGGATGGGATTTGAGCAGAGCATTGTTGAGATCTCAAGCAGTTCCTTATCACAGGCCTCTCACATTGTGCTCATAGAGCCATCACTCAGTTCACAATGCTGTACAGTCAAGTACAATAGCGCTCTCAGAAAGGGTGAGTCTGTGCAAGTCAGTCACCTTGAGGTGGTTGATAAGCAGACGTGTGATGCTCGACGAGGGAAGATTTACACAATCTTTTTGAGATCACCAGAGAAGTCCCTGGATAGAAAAAAAACGGTGATCATGGCCAAGAACACTTAAGCCAAGAAATGTGACATCTCCATGACAACTAGGCTGCAGAGCCACCAACCTGTCCCAGAAGAAGCCAGTGAGAGCAGCCAACATTGACAGCAGCCCACATAACTTGATTATGAAAGAAAAGCTAAGGGAAAGAATTCTGTAATAAAGTAAAGCCTCAGAAGTCATGAAATCTCAAAGGTCAGATAGGTTATTACAGTAGCTGCTTTGCCAACTTTTCATCCTGATATTTCCTGGGTGAAAGGTGGATGAGTTTGTTCACTTACCCACATTCAAAAATGCACTTTTTAATGAATGTACTGTCACAGTGTGGCAATATCTACCCGCTCATTTAATCTCTCTCCATCTACCTATCCAAACCAGGCTGACATGACTGTGTTATTAAAGGGGTGTTACACCTCTCTGTTCACACCTTCAAAAGCTTTTTCTTTACCAAGCTCTGAAGCTGGCTGTGTCTAAACAATCAAAGAATGCCGTGTCAGTGGATGGTGTTCTGGGGTTTCTTTTCTTGTACGTTTGTCTTGGTTAACAGCTGCTCCTCACACTTCAAAAGGCTGGCAGCAGTACTGAGGTAAAGCATGTTTCAGTGGGGTGGGGCTAGGCCCCGGTATTCTATCCTAAATTCACCTTGCATTGGAAGAAGAAAGAATGCCATGTCCCATGGGATTTATGAGGGAGCGTTTCACCAGTCGTTAACAGGATGCGTAGAGAAGGAGTGTGCTTAATGATTTATCCTTTGCTGCCACAGTGGAAATCAAAATGGATTTCTGAAACGTCTTGACTCTTAAATCCCGACCTGGAGGACTGTGATTTATGGGCCTGACGTCAGGAGCGGGCCGCTCTTCGGTGTGTCTTACTGAGCTTGAGTGATACAGCATTGTTGTCTCATTGGGCTCTGTTCTGTTATGCGTCTTAGGGATTGTGTGTCATACATTCCGGTCCTATGTGGGATGTTTTGTACTATGCTATCTTTGACATGGTTGGGTTGTGTTGTTGACACAACACCGCCGTCAACAAAGATAATTCACAGACTCACAATCATTCATGAATAACACTAGAACTGAATGATGTGATGCATGAGCAAACAGAGGTGGATGCAGCTGTTGTGGGAAAACATTGACTCGGCACCAGGCTATCAGTTGTGGTTGAGTTGGTCTCATCGGATGTTACGGTGTAAATAGGTCTTACTATTCTACAGAGAAAACCACAACTGTCACTGTGAAAAATTAGCAAGTTTGAGTTCTCTGGTACTTTGTTTAATGACGCAACAGCGTCAAGAAGCTGCAACAGTGAAGTCTCCAATCTTTGGTGTATGAAGAAATAGTAATTCATCCCTCGGCTCCAAAGCAGACCTGACTGAGATGACTTGCTCTTGTGAACATGAAAGTATCAAAGATATGAAACAGAGTTCCTGTCTCATAGAATTATATTGCTGATAGAGATACTGTTCTTTTCAGAGAAAAGCCATTTGATTAAGTTTAGAACTAACTCCCTGTTGAAAGTGAATTAATACACAGAACACGTGTTAATGATCGGGGAAGCAGATAGTTATTTTTGTCTGAATGGTTTGACATATTGATGAAAAAGTCATTGGTATGATTGAATTTTCAAAGTGCATGGGTTTGACTTGGAAAATACAAATTTCAGTATATTCAATTATTTCATTCTGAATGATCCAACAATTGATGTGATGGCTGACATGGACTTAGAAGCCAGAACACTTTGAAGCCGACTTACAGTGCCTTCAGAAAGTAATCACACCCCTTGACTTTTCCACATTTTGTTGTGTTATAGCCTGAATTTAAAATACATTTAGATCAGCTTTTTTCACTGGCCTACAAACAATACCCCATAATGTCAAAGTGGAATCATGTTTTTAGAAATATTTACAAATTAATTAAAAATGAAAAGCTGAAATGTCTTGTGTCAATAAATATTCAACTCTTTTGTTTTGGCAAGCATAAATAAGTTCAGGGCAAAAAATGTGCTTAAGAAGTCGAATAATAAGTTGCAGACTCACTTTGCATGCAATAATAGTGTTTAACATGATTTTTAAACGACTACCCCATCTCTGTACCCAACAAATACAATTATCTAAAGTCTCTTAGTAAGGTCTCTTAGTCGAGCAGTGAATTTCAAACACAGATTCCACCACAAAGACCAGGGAGGTTTTCCAATGGTTCGCAAAAAGAGCACCTATTGGGTAAATAACAAAGCAGACATTGAATATCCCTTTGATCATGGTGAAGTTATTAATTATACTTTGGAAGGTGTATCAATACACCCAGTCACTACAAAGATACAGGTGCCCTTCTTACTAACTCAATTGTCGGAGAGGAAGGAAACCGTTCATGGATTTCACCATGAGGCCAATGCAGATTTTAAAACAGTTAAAGGGTTTAATGGCTGTGATAGGAGAAAACTGAGGCTAGATCAACAACATTGTATTTACTCCACAATACTAACATAAATGTGACCGACTGGCTCGATTCGGTCTTATGTAACAAAATTTGAATTGGTGTTTACTACATTGGATAAAAGTAGAGACTCAGAGCTAGAAAATTGTATATCATACACTGCAGTTGAGGAACAATGGGAAAGTAATTCTGCTTTGAAAGCTGATAAGCTTGTAACCTCACTTTTGAGAAAATAGCCCTTGAATATTTTGTACACCGACTGGAGAGCTTGTCTTTGTCTACACTCCCATTCAGCATCGTTCACACCCTCTTAAGCCCTAGCCACACCCATATCTTTAAGGTTTCAGATATGAGGCCATGTACTAAACAACCAAAGATTTCAAGACTAAAGGCTGGTTTATACTACGGGTGTGTTCGTAAATTCAATCTGGAGTGCCAGTAAACTCAGAACGTTGTCAGATTTCCCGAGTGTTGATCCGAGCGTTCTGACCTAACAACAGCAGTCAAGCACCCAAGCTAATTGGCTAACATTGGGAAGATTGCTAGCTACTTCCAAACACAAATGAGAGAACAGCTCATTCTGACCATTTTACTCGCCCTAGCAGAGCTGGTTAGCACTCAGACGAGGGTGCTCTGAAATCGGAGTAGATAGCCAGGGCAAATTTACCAGCAATGTCTATCGACAGTTGTTGCAGTGACATGAACATTCTATTGAAATGGTTACTTGCATAGTGGAGTATTTTGCTTAGACATGTAGCTAGCTAAACAATGGGCCAAAATCCCAACTCATAATGTTACTACCCTGCATGAAACTGCAGGTAGCTATCGACCAGGTTCAATGTTAGCTAGCTAGCTAACATTAGGCAATAACTAGCAAAGCAAATGGCTCTGATATACAAATAATATTACTACACGTAACATTAGCTAGCAAGCCAGCCAGCTAATGTTAGCTAGCTAGCTAACGGTATGCTTTAACTTGAAATAAACGACTTTCTGACTAAATTAGAAATGTGTAATATCTGAAAATGTAGCTAGCTAGACTATCTTATCCGTATACATGGATGGACGCGTCTCCCTCTCTATCATAGATGCCATGGTTGCCCTTAGTTTGAAGATGTATAAAACACCTGTCTCCGGATTACAAAAGCCTTTAGTACCTTATTGGAAACAGGATGCAGTTTTTTGAATATTTTTGATTCTGTACAGGCTTCATTCTTTTCACTCTGTTATTTGTGACTTGCTCACAGGAGCCATTTGAACGTAAACTAGTTTTTTTACCAAAATGCATTTTTTGGCAGAAATGCCTTCTGGAACATGTGAACTTTCATGTGCCTTAATAACAAACGTGTATGCCATCTGTAAATATGAATGGTATTACAAGCCTAGTTGGTTTGCCCACCGAATGATTGCTTGAGATGAGTGGGCTGGACATGCCGAGAGATCAATCAATCAAATGTACTTATAAAGCCCTTCTTACATCAGCTGATGTCACAAAGTGCTGTACAGAAACCCAGCCTAAAACCCCAAACAGCAAGCACGGTGGCTAGGAAAAACTCCATAGAAAGGCCGGAACCTAGGAAGAAACCTAGAGAGGAACCAGGCTATGATGGGTGGCCAGTCCTCTTCTGGCTGTGCCGGGTGGAGATTATAACAGGACATGTCCAAGATGTTCAAATGTTCATAGATGACCAGCAGGGTCAAATAATAATAATCACAGTGGTTGTCGAGGGTGCAACAGGTCAGCACCTCAGAAGTAAATGTCAGTTGGCTTTTCATAGCTGATCATTCAGAGTATCTCTACCACTCCTGCTGTCTCTCTAGAGAGTTGAAAACAGCAGGTCTGGGACAGGTAGAACGTCCGGTGAACAGGTCAGGGTTCCATAGCCGCAGACAGAACAGTTGAAACTGGAGCAGCAGCGCGGCCAGGTGGACTGGGGACAGCAAGGAGTCATCAAGCCAGGTAGTCCTGAGGCATGGTCCTAGGGCTCAAGTCCTCCGAGAGAGAGAGAGAGAGAGAAAGAAAGAAAGAGTAAGAAAGAGAGAATTAAAGAGAGCATACTTAAATTCACACAGGACACCGGATAAGACAGGAGAAATACTCCAGATATAATAGGCAGAGAATCCCAGTGGAGAGAGGGGAACCGGCCAGGCAGAGACAGCAAGGGCGGTTGAAGACTTGTGAGGCATCTGTTTCTCAAACTAGACACTCTAATGTACTTGTCCTCTTGCTAAGTTGTGCACCAGGGCCTCCCACTCCTCTTTGTATTCTGGTTAGAGCCAGTTGCGCTGCTCTGTGAAGGGAGTAGTACACAGCGTTGTACGAGATCTTCAGTTTCTTGGCAATTTCTCGCATGGAATAGCCTTAATTTCTCAAAACAAGAATAGACTGAAAGTTCTTTGTTTCTGGGCATTTTGAGCCTGTAATCGAACCCACAAATGCTGATGCTCCAGATACTAAACTAGTCTAAAGAAGGCCAGTTTTATTGCTTCTTTAATAAGAACATCAGTTTTCAGCTGTGCTAACATAATTACAAAAGGGTTATCTAATGATCAATTAGCCTTTTAAAATGATAAACTTGGATTAGCTAACACAACGTGCCATTGGAACACAGGAGTGATGGTTGCTGATAATGGGCCTCTGTACGTCTATGTAGATATTCCATAAGAAATCAGACATTTCCAGCTACAATAGTCATTTACATCATTAACAATGTCTGGACTGTATTTATGATCAATTTGATGTTATTTTAATGGACAAAAAAATGTGCTTTTCTTTCAAAAACAAGGACATTTCTAAGTGACCCCAAACTTTTGAACAGTAATGTGTGTGTATATATACAGTATATCACAAAAGTGAGTACACCCCTCACATTTTTGTAAATATTTGAGTATATCTTTTCATGTGACAACACTGCAGAAATGACACTTTGCTACAATGTAAAGTAGTGAGTGTACAGCTTGTATAACAGTGTAAATCTGCTGTCCCCTCAACATAACTCAACACACAGCCATTAATGTCTAAACCGCTGGCAACAAAAGTGAGTACACCCCTAAGTGAAAATGTCCAAATTGGGCCCAAAGTGTCAATATTTTGTGTGGCCACCATAATTTTCCAGCACTGCCTTAACCCTCTTGGGCATGGAGTTCACCAGAGCTTCACAGTTTTCCACTGGAGTCTTCTTCCACTCCTCCATGACGACATCACGGAGCTGGTGGATGTTAGAGACCTTGCACTCCTCCATCTTCCATTTGAGGATGCCCCACAGATGCTCAATAGGGTTTAGGTCTGGAGACATGCTTGGCCAGTCCATCACCTTTACCCTCAGCTTCTTTAGCAAGGCAGTGGTCGTCTTGGAGGTGTGTTTGGGGTCGTTATCATGTTGGAATACTGCCCTGCGGCCCAGTCTCCGAAGGGAGGGGATCGTGCTCTGCTTCAGTATGTCACAGTACATGTTGGCATTCATTGTTCCCTCAATGAACTGTAGCTCCCCAGTGCCGGCAGCACTCATGCAGCCCCAGACCATGACACTCCCACCACCATGGTTGACTGTAGGCAAGACACACTTGTCTTTGTACTCCTCACCTTGTTGCCGCCACACACGCTTGACACCATCTGAACCAAATAAGTTTATCTTGGTCTCATCAGACCACAGGACATGGTTCCAGTAATCCATGTCCTTAGTCTGCTTGTCTTCAGCAAACTGTTTGCGGGCTTTCTTGTGCATCATCTTTAGAAGAGGCTTCCTTCTGGGCCGACAGCCATGCAGACCAATTTGATGCAGTGTACGGCGTATGGTCTGACCACTGACAGGCTGACCCCCCACCCCTTCAACCTCTGCAGCAATGCTGGCAGCACTCATACGTCTATTTCCCAAAGACAACCTCTGGATATGACGCTGAGCACGTGCACTCAACTTCTTTGGTCGACCATGGCGAGGCCTGTTCTGAGTGGAACCTGTCCAGTTAAACCGCTGTATGGTCTTGGCCACTGTTCTGCAGCTCAGTTTCAGGGTCTTGGCAATCTTCTTATAGCCCAGGCCATCTTTATGTAGAGCAACAATTCTTTTTTTCAGATCCCCCGAGATTTCTTTGCCATGAGGTGCCATGTTGAACTTCCAGTGACCAGTCAGTATGGGAGTGTGAGAGCGATAACACCATATTTAACACATCTACTCCCCATTCACACCTGAGACCTTGTAACACTAACGAGTCACATGACACCGGGGAGGGAAAATGGCTAATTGGGCCCAATTTGGACATTTTCACTTCAGTGTTGTCACATGAAAAGATATACTCAAATATATACAAAAATGTGAGGGGTGTACTCACTTTTGTGATATACTGTATATATATATATAGATAGAAAGATAAACAGATCTATAAAAAAATTATTTGACCTAATTTCCATATCAGACAACCCCCTAGGCCCTAGTCCAGCGGTTCCCAAACTATTTCCTACTTTGCAAGGTCTGTACGTGTCACGCCCTGATCTGTTTCACCTGTCCACGTGCTTGTCTCCACCCCCCTTCAGGTGTCGCCTATCTTCCCCCTTTATCCCCTGTGTATTTATACATGTGTCTTCTGTCTGTCTGTTGCCAGTTCGTCTTGTTTGTACAAGCCTACCAGCGTTTTGTCTCCGCTCCTGTTTTTTCCCAGTCTCTCTTTTTCTCATCCTCCTGGTTTTTGACCCTTGCCTTGCCTGTCCTGCCCTGTACTGACCACTGCCTGTCTCTGAGCCTGCCTGCCGTCCTGTACCTTTGCTCCACCTCTGGATTACCGACCTCTGCCTGACCTGACCCTGAGTCTGCCTGCCGTCCTGTAACGTGGCCTCTGCTCTGGATGATCAACCCCTGCCTGCCTTGACCTGTTGTTTGCCTGCCCCTGTGGTTACAATTAACATTGTTACTTCACATAGTCTGCACTTGGGTCTTACCTTGATTACTGATAGTACGTGCTTAACCAAGATGTAGAATTCAGCATTTGACATTACCTGACATATCTTCATATCTTTTTTAGTATGGGTCCAAACACCAAATATTTGGTTGTAGGCACAAGACATTCCCAGAACCTATTTACAACATGTTCCTTACCAAATAAACCTATGTCCCTGGCCGTTTCCAAGGGGAGGACAGGAGAACATGCAGTGTGGGACTGTAGATTTCAGGCCCTGTCTGTCTGTCAGGGTGGTCTCACCTCCAGGGACCTCATTAGTCGCTTGGACACTCTACTTTCCACTCCCCAAATATCTGATTCCATGACACAACTTGCCTTGATTAATTAAGCATTAGCACTGGCCTTTTCCACCAGCCAAGAAACCAGCACACCACATAGAGAGAGGGGGGGAGAAAGAGAGCGAGAGAGGAAGAGATTGAGAGCGAGACAGAGGCCACCATAAACGTCCCACAATGCTGCAGTAGCATCATGTCCAGTACTCCTCAGACCCCTTGTCTTGTCCTGCTCTAACTGTGGACGTCTCAGCTCGACTGAGGTAAATAATGAGGACCCAGCAGGCCGATAGCAGAATGTCAGAGTTCTCAACAAGAACAAATTACCTCACCAGAGTGCTGCTGGCCCCTCACACATCCTCTCCTCAGAAACAGGACACATGCAGAGGAGAGTTGAATCATGCTAACATCAGTCAATCCACTCGTACGGTAACGCCTCTGTGGATGCCCAATTATTCCTATACTATTAGCATTCATTTCTCTCAGACTCATGACGTTTCATGAAGTATTTAAGTTTAAAAAGGAACACTTCACTGAGAAAATGCATGCATAATGATTCTCAACATGCAATCCCTTCAAAATTGTTATGATGAAATCTTAAATTTTACCTGGTGAGCCATATTTGATCATTTATTGGCAATGTAATGAGAATTTTGTCTTTGAGAAATGCTTGAATGGCCAGTAAAATAAAGTGGCTTCAGAATGCATTGTGTAATTATGCATTTTTTGATATTTTTTTTATTTCACCTTCATTTAACCAAGTAGGCTACTTGAGAACAAGTTCTCATTTATTGATTTTTGTAATTTGTTCCAGTCATTGGCAGCAGAGAACTGGAAGGAAAGGCGGCCAAAGGAGGAATTGGCTTTGGGGATGAAAAACCGGATTGCACAGCGGAGAAGGTACGGTGGGATTTGAAATGGTTAGTGATCTGTTTATTGACTCGGCTTTCGAAGACTTTAGAAAGGCAGGGCAGGATGGATATAGGTCTGTAACAGTTTGGGTCTAGAGTGTCACCCCGTTTGAAGAGAGGGATGACCGCGGCAGCTTTCCAATCTTTAGGGATCTCGGACGATATGAAAGAGAGGTTGAACAGACTGGTAATAGGGGTTGCAACAATGAAAGAGGGTCCAGATTGTCTAGCCCAGCTGATTTGTACGGGTCCAGGTTTTGCAGCTCTTTCAGAACATCTGCAATCTGGATTTGTGTGAAGGAGAAGCTGGCGAAGCTTGGGCAAAAAGCTGCGGGGGGTGCGGAGCTGTTGGCCGAGGTTGGGGTAGCCAGGAGGAAAGCATGGCCAGCCGTAGAGAAATGCTTATTGAAATTCTCGATTATCGTGGATTTACAGGTGGTGACAGTGTTACCGAGCCTCAGTGCAGTGGGCAGCTGGGAGGAGGTGCTCTTATTCTCCATGGACTTTACAGTTTCCCAAAACCTTTTGGAGTTAGAGCTGCAGGATGCAAATTTCTGTTTGAAAAAGCTAGCCTTTGCTTTCCTGACTGACTGTGTGTATTGGTTTTTGTGCTGGTCGAGGGCAGTCAGGTCTGGAGTGAACCAAGGGCTATATCTGTTCTTAGTTCTACATTTTTTGAAAGGGGCATGCTTATTTAAGATGGTGAGGAAATTACTTTTAAAGAACGACCCGGTATCCTCGACTGACGGTTTGAGGTCAATATCCTTCCAGGATACCCGGGCCAGGTCGATTAGAAAGGCCTGCTCGCAGAAATGTTTTAGGAAGCGTTTGACAGTGATGAGGGGTGGTCGTTTGACCGCGGACCCATAGGCAGTGATCGCTGAGATCCTGATTGAAAACAGCAGAGGTGTATTTGGAGGGCAAGTTGGTCAGGATAATATCTATGAGGGTGCCTATGTTTACGGATTTCGGGTTGTACCTGGTGGGTTCCTTGATAATTTGTCTGAGATTGAGGGCATCTAGCTTAGATTGTAGGACTGCCGGAGTGTTAAGCATATCCCAGTTTAGGTCACCTATCAGAACGAACTCTGAAGATAGGCAATCAATTCATGTGGCTTGGAGAAAACAGGAGTTCAAACAATACGGCAATCTTTTTCTTAAGCTTGCTGTTGTAAAGCGCTATAGACTCGTACATACGAAAAGGGGGATGAAAATAAATAGGCCAAATGGCATTTCTCTGTTTTAAAAGGCTTCTGAAAACAACATGCAAAATAACTTGGTTAAGTACTTATGTCTTCTCCTCAAGTACACAGCAGCGCAACAGTCTGGAGCTATTCAGCAATACATGTCAGGGCCATAGTTTTGTAGAAGAAAATGCAGTATTGTGTTTATATAGTTCAATATGCACAATAACAGAGTCTACTCATATTTACGAGACAGTGGAACATTGCAAGACCAAAACACATTTGAAACTTGTTGCTGGGTATTCATCAAAGTTTCAAAGCAATAACCTCAATAAACCCATAATATTTGTACAGTTCCTAATGGTTTTTGTAGAATACAGCCGAGAAATACCTGAAATAGGGACATAGAGTTACAGTGTTAAGCCTGCTTCCTGTCTAGGTATCTTCCTCGGTTCCTGGCTTTATAGGGAGTTTTTCCTAGCCACCGTGCTTCTACATCTGCATTGCTTGCTCTTTGGGGTTTTAGGCTGGGTTTCTGTACAAGCACTTTGTGACATCTGCTGATGTAAACAGGTCATTATAAATACATTTGATTGATTGAATCTCCCAGAATAAGAACCAGTCATTAAAAAGGAAAACTGCAGTTTGGAGTGTAGCCTACACTGCGAGTGACCATACCAGGAAACAACAAACGTTACAGATTCAAATGGCAATAAGAAAAGTCTATATTTTTGGCTCACAAATTGTATTATTTTACTACAACAAATAGTGCATATCAATTACATTTTGGACTATTAGGGAAAAAATGAACATCTTCTGGAAGGTAATTTACTTGGTTCCTTGTGGTGTGTGGCATTTGATCAGCTTTTATTCTATTGATTACAGCTTTGTCTCCTAGCCGATGCACCTGAGGGGTTTGAAGGTTATGAACAGAGCCGTACCCCTGCTGGGCTTCACCTGCTGAGCAGATCTTTGGGCTACACAGCCTCCTGAGGGGGGCTCCAGTGGAGAGGTGGAGGGAAGGAGGGGGTCTTATTCATTAATCCCCTCTATGGAGCATCACTGGCAGGCCTGCGATGGGAAAGTTCAGAGGCGTCACAGGGTGAACAGGCTGCAGGATGCTGGATGAGGTAGAGGCTTCAGAGGGTATTCTCCCCGGGATACTCAGCCTGTCTGATCTTGGCAGGTGAAGCCTACTGAACAAGTGTCTCACTGCAGGGGTCTGATGTCAAGCAGGAGGTTGTGTAAATTAGGGGAAGGTTTATGTAAATTGACAAGAGAGCCAATCCACAGGTAACAAATCATTAAGAGATGGAGTCCCTCCCCCTCGTCACTCATCCTCTGGGTGGAGATGGAGCTCAGGGAGGACCATATAGTTGTATAGAGATCACATTGTTGTATCTTTCCCATTACGGCATCTGTGAGAGCATGGGCAGCACCATTGAGGCCATCTCCATTTTCTTATTTTTCTACTTCCCTGAGTTGGTAAACAAACTGAAAGGGTGCATACTACCACCTGGAGTGTGTTGTTTGAACAGGTATGAAGGCAATGTTGGCGATTTACTGCCACCTGCAGTTATGGAGTGGATGCTCACTAGTATAATTCATTGGATTGGCTGATCCCCCCTGATAACCTGGATGGAATTATGTGATCCTTCCTTAACCCATAGCAAGTCCCGCCCAGTTGACTACTTAAAAATGGTGAAAGTCCTCAATGGTGTTGCCCATGCTAAAACGGCCCATAGAGTCCCCTATATAACTATATGGGAGGGATTGAGAGAGACTAACCTAACGTAGAAGGTGTAAAAGAAACACCTGAGCGGTGTTTCTTTCTTTCTGGTCCTGATGAGAGAGATAAAATGTCGGGGGAGGTTCTCTTATGCACTATTCAAGCAATCCAGTAAATGTGGAGGAGGAGTTAAGATGGAGTGCATCCGGTTGGCTGCCCATGCTGAGGGTGGGGAGAGATTGCGAAGGAATGGGAGGGAACGCTTAAAGGCATGTCATGTCAGTCTTGCTGGTGACCATAATTAATTATGGCAGCATGACATTCAACATAGGTGTAACAAGTGTAAAAACAGATTTCACAGGCAAGGCAGGCAAAGTTCTCTCATCCTGCATGTCCCTGGTATGCACCAATACACACAGGGTTGCTGGTTCAAAGACAGGGGTATACTGTCCTGCAGAGTTCCCTACAGGCATAGTGTGAAAGAGACAACATCCAGATTTCAAACAAACAGCACGTTGTCGTGCGATTCCATGTTGAACCCAGTTGTGGTGCTGCATTTGGCATCCATTATCAGTTCAATTGACAAAGAGTATCGTATGTGGAAACCAATCTGCTCTTTCCCGGGTCAACACCTGTGCAACCAATAGAAATAGAACAGCATTATAATTGTACAATACATGAAAAGCACTGACCATGAAATGGTTTAATATAATTATCCCAATTTTGTAAAAAAATAATGTAGATGGGAACATGCATTAAAAAGTTTAAAAAATGCAGTGGATGTTTGCTGAATTATAGCACGTTTCCCTCCAGGCCTAGGTATTCATTTGGTTACAGCCATCTTTTCCCTCGGATGCAATTGTGCCATATTTCACTAAATAATACATGTTGCAGCTGTCAAATATAATTGTCCTTTCATAAATGAACAATGTAAGTTTCATGAATAGACAAAATAAAGAATGTTTGGGGGTTTCATTAGTTCAATGATTGACAGAGGAAGCCCATTTCAATTTGTACTCATAGACTGGATAGAATGGCTATCGCGGATGGGCATATGGCCTCAATTGGGTTTATAGGCAATGTGAAAACACAGGGACTAGAGCCAGGAGCTTTATCTAGCAGGAGGCTTCCAACAGCTCCTATTTTTGGACAGGGTAGGCCCGAACAGGAGTCGAAAAGTCTCACAGACTTGATGAGCCATATATCTATCTCTAATCATTTGCTTTCCTCTCTTACATAACAGTAAAACTCATATAAAAAAATGCCAAGGTTTTATGGGTAAAGAGTAAATTTTCATGTCTTGCGATCTCTATTGGACCTTGACTTCACATTTTAGATTTCCTTTTGTTTTGGAAAAACATTCGATTTGACAGGTTATGATAGAGAATACAAATCTTTCCATTAGTAAAGTGCTGTGATGTTGGCAGAGGGAAATTGAGAAAAAGTTACAGCTCATGGACTGTGGCCATTCCAGCAAAACAGAATGAAATATCCATAGCTAGCTTTTATTATTTAATTGTGGGGAATGGAAAATGATATAGACCAAACCCGGAAAGTAAAACTGAATATTCAATTCATCCAATAATTGTATGTTGATTTGAATGCAATGACAGGGTGGAGGGTTGTCGTGGTTGTGTGAACACACATTAAGAGTGCATTTACTGCCTGTTCCTCATTTCCTCTTTACCATCTCCTAAATGACCCACTCACGGCAGCTTGTCCTGACAGAAGGGTATCATCATCTGTATCGCTGGGTGTTTATTGGCCTAAAGTAGAGGGGGACTCTGAAACAAACAACACTGAAACAAACAACACTGTCCGGGTGCTAAATTGTAGCTAAATTGTAGCAATGAAGAACAACATTAGTAGTACTGTAGTCACCCAGGTGAATGAGCAAAGTGCCAACTGTGGTGAAAGAACCATTCTCAAAAACTCTTCATGAGTATTGAAATAGAGCCCAGACTGTGAAGCATCATGCCTGAACACAACTTAGCACTGCTTTAATGGGGAGAGTAATTAATGATGAACCATTATCATGAGAGTGAATAAGGGAGGAGGTAGAGGTAGAGGAGGAGGAGAACAATGACAATTAAAAGAATGAGAGAGAAAGAGAAAGGGGGGATTTTCGAACTCTATCTTAAGCAGTGGCGACCCGTCATTCAGAGCCCTACCTGTTTTGAGCCCCGCCTGTTTGGCTAAAAAAAGATTTACAGTACCATAAATGCCAAGAGTGTCATCAAGGCAAAGGGTGGCTACTTTGAAGAATCTAAATTATAAAATATATTTTGATTTGTTGAACACTTTTTTGGTTACGACATGATTCCATATGTGTTATTTCATAGTTTTGATGTCTTCACTATTATTCTACAATGTAGAAAATTGTCACAGATCTTTCCGGTACTGCTGGTCATTCCGTGCACCAGTTCCGGAGTTCTACGTCACCGACTTCTAGGTGCCACTGAACTGGTTCAGTACCACCAACCCCGGACTGTCTTGTCTATTTACGCACACCTGGTTCCTATATCCCCCTGATTAGTAATTGTATATACAGTATGTGCCCTCTGTTCACCATTGTGATGTCGGTTATTGTTGCCATGTTCGTTGGTCCTGTGAGTACCTTTGTTGTTGTTTCGGTTTTTGTGCTGCGTGTTCTGTGCAATTGTTATTACGGGTCTCGTCCCGTGCATTGTTATTACGGGTCTCGTCCCGTGCATTGTTATTACGGGTCTCGTTCCGTGCATTGTTATTACGGGTCTCGTCCCGTGCGTTGTTATTACGGGTCTCGTCCCGTGCATTGTTATTACGGGTCTCGTCCCGTGCATTGTTATTACGGGTCTCGTCCCGTGCGTTGTTATTACGGGTCTCGTCCCGTGCATTGTTATTGCAGGTCTCGTCTCGTGCATTGTTATTACGGGTCTCGTCCCGTGCGTTGTTATTGCAGGTCTCGTCTCGTGCATTGTTATTACGGGTCTCGTCCCGTGCATTGTTATTGCAGGTCTCGTCTCGTGCATTGTTATTACGGGCCTCGTCTCGTGCATTGTTATTGCAGGTCTCGTCTCGTGCATTGTTATTACGGGTCTCGTCCCGTGCGTTGTTATTGCAGGTCTCGTCTCGTGCATTGTTATTACGGGTCTCGTCTCGTGCATTGTTATTACGGGTCTCGTCCCGTGCATTGTTATTACGGGTCTCGTCCCGTGCATTGTTATTACGGGTCTCGTCCCGTGCATTGTTATTACGGGTCTCGTCCCGTGCATTGTTATTACGGGTCTCGTCCAGTGCATTGTTATTACGGGTCTCGTCCCGTGCATTGTTATTACGGGTCTCGTCCCGTGCATTGTTATTATGGGTCTCGTCCCGTGTATTTATTAGATGTTTAACCTCGCTCTTTGGTTTGGGTTATATCCCTGTGTGTTTTGTATACGTGTTTGTTTTGGGCTTTGTCCCTGTGCCTTTCATGGCATGTTGTGTAA
This sequence comes from Salvelinus alpinus, assembly GCF_045679555.1. NCBI lineage: Eukaryota > Metazoa > Chordata > Actinopteri > Salmoniformes > Salmonidae > Salvelinus > Salvelinus alpinus. Next base: position 18,088,490 of record NC_092103.1, on the reverse strand, counting down.
TATGGGTGGAGTATTAAAACCCCCTATTACGTATTCCTGCGCCTGTCTCCAATCATTTATACAATAGTAAAATAGTAAAATAGTAAAAATAAATAAAAACCCTTGAATGAGTAGGTGTGTCTAAACTTTTGACTGGTTTTATCTTTTTTTTTTATATAACCTTTATTTAACTAGGCACTGTATATATATATTATTTTTTGTGTGCCTGTTTTGCATGTTATTTTGGCATTAATACGTGTCACATATCAGTTTGCAAACTATGTCAAAAAATGTTTTATCATTGAGCTAATTAAGCCGCATACAAACATGGTCTCTTTTTTGCTTTCTTGAGGAAGGCAGCTCCAACATGCAGGTGTTTCAGCCTAGCTCAGTGCTTTCTGTGGTGGTGGGGCAGCCAGCGGAAAATACGGAGCGTAGGGGTTGATAATATTCTCAAGTTGCGCTGTGATTGGATCAGTGTTCTGTCAACCTTGGGGACACTACGTCACCGCAAAATCTGGCCATTGGACATAAACACTACACAACAAGTTGGAAATTGCAAATTCAACAATGGGTGGTTTGGAAGGAAACAGTGGCTAACTGCAAGCATTACAAAGTCGGGGTGTGTGTGGTCCAAGTCTGGGATTAAGGGTCTCTTTTCCAAGTTTAAAAGGATAAACATTCAACATTGGCCATGCTGTTAATCCAGCATGACTTCTGTCACGTTCAAAACAACTGGAAACTCAGAACTGGGAAATCTCAGACTTCAGCGAATTCCAGACAGCTGGGAACTCTGGGGGAAATAAACAAGCTCTCACTGGGAAAATACATTTTGAACGGTCATCCAACTGGGAATTCCAAGCCGGGAACTCAGGCCTCTTTCTAGAGCTCTGACCTGAAGATCACTGACGTCTTGATTCGACCTTGTTTTTTTTGAGATCCCAGTTGTCTTGAAAGCACCATAAGTCCAGAGAATTCCAGACTTTGATGACAACGTTTGATTACAAAATTTGCCCATGAAGGACCGTCACTTCACCTTCCTGTTCAAGTGAGCACAGCACAACAAGGTGAGTCAAAAAATGCTGCATAAATTATGTAATGTGCCAGGGAGATATGTACACTGTAGCAAAGACAGTACTACTAAGTGTATGTTGTGTAGTAAGCTGTTAGTAGCCCATATGCCACATCCTAATTTTAGTACCCTTTCCCCTAATAACTTATGGGGAAAGGGTGGGACTTACTTAAGCCTAATGTTCTGACTTGGTGCACATGTAGCCTATAGCCTGTTTGAGAGATATCGTCATCAAATGTTGTAAGAGCTTTCATTGTCTGCTTATATGCCTTTTTTATTTATGTCTTAATCGAAATGACAGATTGCCTCTTTGGCTCGTTGTCCCCTTATGCCATAGTTTGTACATCTTAATTGTCGGTAGAAACCACATTTGTTTAAGCAAATCAGCCATATCAGCAATGTTTTTTTAAAGGCAGTAAATGAGGCTGAATGAACTGGGAGAGTGGAGGTCAAATCATTGTTAATGTCACATGATACCATGAGTCTTTCAGGCACTTAAACCAAAAATGAGTGAAATGGTCATTTGGAGTGAAATAGATTGGCCCAGGGAGTGATAAGATAAGAAAAGAAAACATCAAAGAAAATGGTAACAATAGTTCGACCCAAGACGGTGGGTCAAACTATACCGACATATATAATTGTTTTAAGATGGTAACACTATGTATCATTTAGCTATTTGATTTGGAATTTTAGGACCCCTTTAGGTATATATATATTTTTTTATATATATTATATTTTCTCCTTTACTACTAAAGCCCATAGAAACGCATTTAACACATTCATGAATGGCAAAATGGACAGTCCAATTTAAAAAAATAAGAAACAAGGTTTTGAAGACTAAATCTAAGAGATATATTTAACCCGTTTTTGGGTAGGCACAAAACTTTAGGTTACGACCGTAACCCCGGTTCTCTGATAGTATGAGTGAGGTATTTCACTTATGGGATACGTCCCCAGCGTATTCGTCAGAAGCCTTTATTACACTACGCCAGCCGTGATTGGCTGGATGTCGAGACGTGTTCGTTGGGGAAGGGTGTCCCTCCTACACTATAAAAGGTCAGACGCAGCATCAGAGTCCTTCAAAAATAAGCAACACCTCTTCCTCGCTCATGCAAGGAGGGTGGTCTGATGAAATACCTTACTCATACTATCAGAGAACCGGGGTTATGGTCGTAACCTAAAGTTATCTTTCAAGTATTAGTTTTGGTATTTCACTTATGGGATATACTGACTCCCATATTGCCAGACAAGCTTATCATGACGACCGACTGCCCTGTGCGATATATCACACAAATTGCCCATGCCCCTCAAAAGATCCTACACGTAAAACGGTATGCACCAGGGTCGGTGCAGTGATATCGAGCCTATAAAACTTTGCAAATGTATGAGGCGAAGCCCAACTTGCTGCTGAGCAAATATCTTGGATAGATATGCCATTAAATAAAGCCCAGGATGTAGCCATTGCTCTAGTGGAATGAGGTAGTAGGCCAGCAGGAGACTGAAGACCCTTGTGTATACCAAAGCAATAGCCCCCACTATCCAGTGGGAGAGGCGCTGTATAGTGAGCGCTTTACCTGTGTAAGGTTTCGCCTAGGAAACAAACAGCTGATCACATTTTCTAAATCCCTTAGTCCCGTCCATGTAGATGTGCAGAGCACGTACTGGGCACAACATATGTAAACCATTGAAGTTCCGAAGAGGAAAAGGGTGGGGGATAAAAAGCTACCAGCTCAAGGGGAAGACACATCAAAGATTGTTAATAATCTTAGGGATAAAATTGCGATTAGGCCACAATGATACCTTATCGTTACAGGATGCAAATTGGGCACATGACGGGTTCATTGAGAGTGCGTGAACGTCACTTACACGCTTGGAGGAGGCCAGTATTGGTAATAGCGCTGTCTTAAATGAAAGCATCTTCAGATCCACCTAATCTAGGGGTTCAAAAGGCTGTTGGCGTAGAGCATCGAAAACAAGTCCCATGACGGGGCCAGCTGTTTGGACACCGGACGCAAAGGATGTGCACGCTTCATAAAACGGGCGACAAGGGGCTGCTGCCCCACTGTCGTGCTCCAAAAACCCACATGACAAGCCAAAATATCTGCCAAATATAACTTAATAGTAGAAAAAGCCTTTTTTTTGTCTAATAATTCCTGTAGAAACGACAGGATTACTGGGACAGAGCAGTGGAATGGCACTGTCTGTGGTTTATAGCACCATTCCTCAAACACACACAATTTACAATCATAAAGGGACCTGGTTAGACGAGGCTCTAGCACTCTGAATAGTCATAATTACATTTTGGGGAAACCCGGCAGTGTTCAGATTGAACCGTTAACGGGCCAGGCCCAGAGTTCCAACCGTTCTGGGTGAGGATGGAAAATCTCCCCGCCCGCCTGGCACAGTAGGTCCTGACTCAGAGGGAGGGGCCACGGTTGACTGCATAGTAGTTGTGTGATCTCCACTAGCCAGTGTTTCTCAATGTGATGTTATTGGTATGAGAGATATACCCTTATCCTGACTAGGGTGGGGGAAATCAATGTCAGTGGGGGGAATGCATACAGGAGGATGCGTGGCCACTCGTGCGCCAATGTGTCCACTCCCATCGGTGCATCTCGATCCCTCAGGGAAAAGAACAGTGAACACTGTGTATTCTCCAGACAGAGGTTGGCATATCAGCGTATCAGACTTCAGATGAGTCCTGTGACACTTGTGGGGGTCGTAGACGAAAACGGAGTGGTTATAATAGGCGTTTTTGTGGAAAGACCCATTTTCAGGATGTCTCATGGGCTGACAAAAACTGCTATAGTTTGGCCACCTTCCATATGTGGAAGGCCGACATAGTCAGATGTGGTGGATTAAAAGATGCAGCACATGCAAAAAAACTGATATCGCTAGCTTAAAAATGGACAGATTTTGATTTGTTTTATTATGTTACTTAGATTGACCCACGGGTGTGTCAATAGATGCACTTGTGGGCCTTGGGGTTTACATTGTAGTAGTAGTATCAATATGTCAGGTTCATTTTGCTAGCTAGCTTTCTTCAGTTCAGAGTTGTGATCACCAAATGATATAGTAATGCTCAAATGTGCACAGCTTACTCCAGGCATTACCACACAACACATTTAGGCAATACTGAGTCTCAAAATATTAAGTCGGCTCAAGCTACTTCAAGCTAGGCAACCTTTTCAGCGAATGCTGACCCTGTCCATTACAATGACTGGAGTCAGAAAAGGCTGTGCACGTCAAGAATTTGAATGGATTTGAATGGATGGAAAGAAAGTCATGGATACCCTGGCACCTTTCCTGAGGTTTTGATGCAGTTTTAGCAACAACAACAAAAATATTTGAGCATGAAAACACCAGAATCATTGAGAAAAAACATTAGAAAACAATAAATGAATACGAATAGGCTTTTCATTAAATATTTTTTTATTATATTATCACAGGGGAAGCATTACCTGCCCCTCCTACCCTGACTACACGTCATTGTAGTTTGCGTAGTGACAATTTGACCATATTACAGTAAGTAGGTATGATATGAGATAAATTACAGTACAAATGAGGCCATTGTAATTGGGGAGCAGTTCTGATATGAATTCAGAGTTAAGGTTCAGTGAGTCATCACCCCCTACTTCTATATTCCAGTGTCTGTCTGCCTTTGATTCAATACCCTGAGGAGTTTCAGATTCAGAATTATTCTGACCATGGTATCACACTCTTTCTCATTTGCCATGATATAATGATTAATTCTGGATCCTCATTCATTATTACAGTGACTCCTTTGAGAATGACAAATGTAAGGACTGATAATTTGAATATCTATATTTCTGTGAAGGTGTAAAAGAGCCAGTATCATCTCTAGTTAAATCATCTCTATTCCAAAACCAGTATTCTAGACAAGTGTATTTTTGTATGATTTCACATTCAACTTAACAAATCTTTTTTTTTTTTTTTTTACAATAGTACTTTTTCCTGAATTTTCGGAATATTTCCGACTCCATAGCCATATCGTCAAAGGGAAATATCCCATGTAGTGCAGAGCCCGGAGCCTGTCCACTTGATAAGCAGTTCCAAAGATGGTGGCCTGGGGGCTTTGATAATGCCACTACCGATTGGAATCCTTGACATAAATCCCAGCGCCTATTTGAAGTTGCATGCCCTCTCGCTCCGCTCTCATTTTCTCTGGGTTGCAGGTGTCTGCCAACGATACAGCCTCAAGAACAGAAACACAGATAAAGTGGATTCTCATGAACTATTACCAGCAGTTTGATTGACCTGTCAGATCAGCATCCCTCTTCTCATCCCTCTTCTCCGGTTTCTGTGGGCGATTCCACGCCAGGATAACCCAAAAATATTTTTGGTATTTCAGATTGTTCTGGCAATTCTGACATAGATATTTCATTGGGAGGAATGAAGGATTTTTGAAAATTGTGTGAGAAAATCATGAAAGTGGCAAACATACTCTTTCAACACATCAAATTTCCAGTGGGATCTCTGGTACCTTTGAAGATGTGAGACATTTTATACATAGAAATGTACATTATAGGTCATTAACCAACCACAGCCCTCCTTTAGGGTTGAACATTCAGAAAATCACCAGCAGAGAGAGTTCCCTTTGAATCCATTTTCAATTCCCTGTGTTGGTGGTGCTCATTAAATTGATCATAACTTCAGAACTTGCAGAGAGCCCACTCTGAAAATTTGACGTACTTTTAGATTATATTGTTTCAAATAATATGTATCAAAATTAACTAAATAAAAAAATGTAACTTTCGATATTTTAACAGTAATCTTTTTTATGTTGAATAAATGAATGTGAAACATTTCATTTCAAAATCTAGGCATACTCCAAATGTTGCAGCACACTATAAGTAAAATGACACCATTAAGGTTCACGGATCATAGGGTCTTATAGGAGGCACGTATAAGTGTAAGTGTAAAAAGGGCCTAAAAGATATATACACTATATATGGTGATACAAATGTAAAAAGCATGTCAATAACCTTCCTTTGAGTAAAGTTTCTATGTGAGAATTGCCAGAACAATCTGAGATAACATTTTTGGGCTGTCCTGGCATGGAATCGCCTATGTTTGTGTTTCTCTTACCTCTGCAACCATACCAAAAACAGTTACACCAGTTATGGCCTGGAAAGTGTCTATTTTGGCTGTCTCACATCATCAGTGTTAAAGTGCAAACCCGTGGTAACAATGCATATACCAGGGTTATTCAACTCTTACCCTACGGAGGTCCGGAGCCTGATGGTTTCTGTTCTACCTGATAATTAATTGCACCCACCTGGTGTCGCAGGTCTAAATCAGACCCTGATTAGAGGGGAAGAATGAAAAAAAAGCAGTGGAACTGGCTTCGAGGTCCAGAGTTGAATATGAGGGGGATATATATTACCTTATACTGCAGGAATAACATTGGTAGTCTCCATGTGTGTCACACCCAAGTAGGTACAGTGTAACTGACTACAGTGTACAGAAAATAATCTCCAGTGCCATTGTATCTGTTGATGTATTGGAGTTTCTGTTGACAATGTATTGAAGTCATACTTAGGGAAAGGGGGATACCAACGGAATGTATTCAACTGAAATGTGTCTTCCACATTTAACCCAAACCCTCTGAATCAGAGAGGTGCAGGGGGCTGCCTTAATCAACATCCACATCTTCAGCACCCAGGGAACAGTGGGTTAACTGGCTTGCCCAGGTGTAGAACAAAAGATGTTTACCTTGTCAGCTCGGGGATTCGATCCAGCAACCTTCCAGTTACTGGCCCAACACTCTAACCACTAGGCTACCTGACGTATTATGTGTCGTATCACGCCACATTGATGTGAGGTTAATGCCTGGTTTATTTATGAAATTCAATTCAAATCATTTCTGAAGCTGGAAAATTATTTGAGCTAAATCATACATTTCATTCAAAGTAATATATGCTGGCCTGAGAGAGACATTATCAGTGTATATGGATTTTTTTCCTCTCTCAGCGATTGGCATCAGCCATTAGAGAACATCAAACACACCATAACTCAGCCTACTTTCTCCTGAACAAGCTTTGATGTGTTCTCACCCCTTCCATGTGTAATGATTCTCGTTGGTGGAAGGAGAGGAGGACCAAGGTGCAGCGTGGTACGTGTCCATTTTAATAAACAAAATAAATTGAACACTGAATTGACAAAAAATAATAAAGAGCGAGAACGAAAACGAAACAGTTCTGCAAGCAATACGCACAAACAGAAAACAATCACCCACAACACAAAATGGAAAACAGGCTACCTAAGTATAGCTCCCAATCAGAGACAATGATAGACAGCTGCCTCTGACTGGGAACCACACCAGGCCAAACACAGAAATAGACAACCTAGACATACAACATAGAATGCCCACCCACATCACACCCTGACCAAACAAAACATAGAAACATACGAAGCAATCTATGGTCAGGGCGTGACACCGTGAGCCCAGACAGACGGACGGACGGACAGAGCCTTCTAAATGATATGGTGTCATTTGATACACGTTTGATCCCCTCCAGTCATAGAAGTACAGTGCATTCAGAAAGTATTCAGACCCCTTTACTTTTTACACATTGTTACGTTACAGCCTTTTTCTAAAATGTATTCAATAGTTTTTTCCCCTCATCATTCTACACACAATACACCATAATGACGAAGCAAAAACAGGTTTTTAGAAATGTTTGCAAATGTATATATATATACTGTATATATATATAAAAAAAAATGAAACATCACCCTTCAGTCTTCTTGGGTTTGACGCTACAAGCTTGGCACACCTGTATTTGGGGAGTTTCTCTCAGTCACATCTGGAGGAAACCTGGCACCATCCCTACCGTGAAGCATGGTGGAGGCAGCATCATGCTTTGGGGATGTTTTTCAGCGGCAGGGACTGGGAGACTAGTCAGGACCGAGGAAAAGATGAATGGAGCAAAGTACACAGAGATCCTTGACAAAAATCTGCTCCAGAGTGCTCAGGACCTCAGACTGGGGTGAAGGTTCACCTTACAACAGGACAAAGACCCTAAGCACACACCCAAGACAACGCAGGAGTGTCTTCGGGACAAGTCTCTGAATGTTCTTGAGTGGCCCAGCCAGAGCCAGGACTTTAATCCAATCGAACATCTCTGGAGAGACCTGAAAGTAGCTGTGCAGCGACGCTCCCCATCCAACCTGACAGAGCTTGAGAGAAGAATGGGAGAAACTCCCCAAATATACGTGTGCCAAGCTTGTAGCGTTATATCCAAAAAGAGTCAAGGCTGTAATCACTGCCAAAGTTGCTTCAACAAAGTACTGAGTATAGGGTCTGAATACTTATGTAAATGTAATGTTTTGGTGAGATAAAAAAAAAAGATATTACAAAATGTAATCCATTTTAGAGTAAGGCTGTAACGTAACAAAATGTGGAAAAAGGGAAGGGGTCTGAATACTTTCCGAATGCACTGTTTTTCTCACACAGCCAGCCGAGAACAAGGCCCACACGAACCAAGAGAGGATCAATTGAGAAATCATCCATATATAGCCCAAACATTTATTGTCATTAGTAATCCAACCCAGTAGTCCAAACATATCCATGGTCTGGCTCCTGTAGCTGGGTGGTAGCCAGCCCATTACTAGGGCAAGGCCCAACTAGCAGAGCATCAGGCAGAGCACCAGGCCCAGGCAGCTCCATAAGTCTTCATTCCCCCTCCCGTCCTGGTGTTCTCTGCCTCATTCCATCCACCCATAAACATCCCAGTAAATATGGAACCCCTAGGAGGGCACGGACAATTGATTTGATGACCTTTGGCAGCACTATTTAGAGCTGTGCAATGGTTTGTGGCTGTTAGTGATATATCAAATGAAAAATAAACAGACTAATGAATGGTCTAACTTTTACAGCAGCACATATGGAGATGCAGTCTATTTTTATAATGGTTTATGCAGCTACTCATTCCCCAAATAACATGTAGACCACATTCAGTGCTCTCACAGAAGAGAGAAATGTAATGATGATGTCCAGTTCTGATGGACTTTTAGGCTGCTCATCGGCATGAAGCTAGCCAGAGGAAGGAGCCGTGAGGCAAGTATTTTGGGCTCCGGATTTCTTTAACCCTCCTCAGCCTTTCTACTTATCCCCAGTGAAGCCTGTCTCAACCCCAGTTCAATAGAAGCAGAGCCCTTATGGCCACAGGAAAGCAAGCATGGTTCTCAGGGTTAATTGTACATGTGACAACCATAATAACACACTGCTCCACCACTGGCTGATAGACAGAAATAGTCTCTAGACTATCGCTTTCGCTCTCTCTTTCTCTACCTTTCTCCCTTTCTCTCTCTCTCTCTCTCACCCACCCACCCACCCACCAACCCACACACACACACACACACACACACACACGACTTATGAGTGCACACACACACACCACTACCGTACATACATACACTACCGTACATACATATATAGCCAGAAAAGAGATAAGAAGCTAATACAGATCCATACCTGGGGAGAAGTAATAGGATCCTGCATGGTTTCATATCTCCCTCACACACATGCTCCCGGACACACACATACACATGTACAGTATATTAATAGTCTTTCTACCTTTCATGAGTCACTTTTCAACCTGATAAAGTATTACAGAGCTGTCATGAACACAGCATGGGAAACCGGCTAGATAGATCCAAAGGATTAGAATGTGATTGAATTGTTGTGAATTATTTATTTAAGTAAATGTTCGTAAATGCTTCTCGTCTCCAATCCCCCCATTTTGCATCCTCCGTTAAACTTATATGGAAATAATTGCAGGGTTGAAGTTTCCTTTGGCTATGGATAATAAGTTAGAGAAATCAGAGAGATGGAAATTGTGGTTTGTGTTTTCTGTTCCAAGGACAGCTTTATCTGTCAGGTACAACCGATTGTTGTCCTAATTGCCTGACACATAAACAATATATATACAGTACCAGTCACAAACCTCTTGTCGCACGGATCCCTTTAACAGGATCATTTTCGTAAACAACCTCTGAATTGCAGAGCGCCAAATTCAAAAAAAGTTACTAAAAATATTTATTTTCATGAAATCACAAGTGAAATATACCAAAACACAGCTTAGCTTGTTGTTAATCCACCTATCGTGTCAGATTTTGAAAATATGCTTTACAGCGAAAGCAATCCAAGCGTTTGTGAGTTTATCGATCACTAGACAAAACATTACGAACAGCTAGCAGCAATATAGATTGGTCACAAAAGCCAGAAAAGCAATAAAATGAATTGCTTACCTTTGATCTTTGGATGTTTGCACTCACGAGACTCCCAGTTACACAATAAATGTTCCTTTTGTTCGATAAAGATTATTTTTATATAAAAAAACGTCCATTTGTTTGGCGCGTTATGTTCAGTATTCCACAGCCTTAGGCATGTCATTAAGGGTTGACGAAAATTCCAAATAGTATCCGTAAAGTTCGTAGAAACATGTCAAACGTTTTTAATAATCAATCCTCAGGTTGTTTTTAACCTTTTCTCAATACAGGGGGTGCTGTTTCCACTTTGGAAAATATCGTCTCCAAATTAAACTGCCTCATACTCAATTCTTGCTCGTACAATATGCATATTATTATTACTATTGGATAGAAAACAATCTCTAGTTTCTAAAACCGTTTGAATTATGTCTGTGGGTGAACCAGAACTCTTTCTACAGCGAAAATCATGACAGGACAGTCTCTGATCTCGGATCAGTTTTAAGCTCTGTGTGTGCCCTATGGATCGAAATGAACTGCACCCGCCTTCCCCTGGATGTCAGTAACCAATGAGAAGTGGAATGGCGTCTCTACGTGTTTCTCAGAGTTTATAAAAGGCAATGGAGTGAGATGTCCCTTCTTTTGGACGCTCGCCAGGACGCAAGGGAGGACATCAGAATGGCATGCTCAAAAGCTCTCGTTATTGACCAAAGATCTATCCGTCTGTGATTTAATTCGATATAGGTGTTAGAAACATCATAACGAAGTTATTTGAAACCGATTTATATCAGTTTATGCGAGTATATTGCTATTTTTCGGAATTTCCTTAGTATTGCGTTTGAGGATTTGGACATGTGTGTGCCGTGTAGCTATCGTTAGCTGCTAGTTCCGAAGTTGAGGAGGTCGTTTTACAACAAAGCAACGATTCTTTTGGACAAAGGACACATTGCCCAAGATACTGATGGAAGCTCGTCCAAAAGTAAGAGTTATTTATGATTTTATTCCGTATTTATGTGGAAAAATGTAAACGCAGTTGTCAGCCATTTTTTGCGGCACTAGTCTGGCTGTAACTCACAATGTATGTCTAGTAACGTTAATTTTAAAAATCTAAATCAGCGGTTGCATTAATAACCAATGCATCTTTCATTAGCTGTCCAACCTGTATTTTTTTAGTCAATCTAATCGATAAATAATCGTAAACATAGGTGCCTTTCCAAGATGGCGCCGGCCAGAATGCATGCCATGTTTTGACAGATTACATTGCATAACCACGATTTGTGATGCTAAATATTCACATTTTCGAACAAACTCTATATGCATTGTGTAATATGATGTTACAGGACTGTCATCTGAAGAATTCTGAGAAGGTTATGAAAAAATTCATATATTTTGGTGGCGATAACGTTATCGCCCCTTTTGCCATGATTCAATGCTGGGGTGATGTTAGCTCATGTGGTATGCTAATATAACGATATATTGTGTTTTCGCTGTAAAACACTTAGAAAATCTGAAATATTGTCTGGATTCACAAGATCTGTGTCTTTCAATTGCTGTAGGCTGTGTATTTTTCAGAAATGTTTTAGGATGAGTATTTTTGTAATTGACGTCGGTCTCTGTAATTATTCCGGCTGCTTCCAACGCTATTTCAGATTGCAGCTGCAATGTAGAACTGTGATTTATACCTGAAATATGCAAATTTTTCTAAAAAAACATATGCTATACCATAAATATGTTATCAGACTGTCATCTTATGAAGTTGTTTCTTGGTTAGTGGCTATATATATCTTTATTTAGTCGAATTAGTGATAGCTACTGATGGAGTAAAAAACTGGTGGAGTAAAAAAAGTGGTGTCTTTTGCTAACGTGGTTAGCTAATAGATTTACATATTGTGTCTTCCCTGTAAAACATTTTAAAAATCAGAAATGATGGCTGGATTCACAAGATCTGTATCTTTCATCTGGTGTCTTGGACTTGTGATTTAATGATATTTAGATGCCTGTATTTACTTGTGACGCTATGCTAGGCTATGCTAGTCAGCTTTTTTACTGTGGGGGGTGCTCCCGGATCCGGGATGAGTACTAAGTGTTAACATTAGTAATCGATAATATTTCAACCGGACTGTAAACTATTCAAGAAAGGAGAGAAAGAAAATGTCGAGCTATCAGTGTCGCGCGCATGAACTAATGGAAGGACATCCGTCTATCCGTCTAACACTTTTTTGGCTACTTCATGATTCCATATGTGTTATTTCATAGTTTTTATGTGTTCACCATTATTCTACAATGTAGAAAATAGTAAAAATATAGAAAAACCCTGGAATGAGTAGGTTTGTCCGTACTTTTGACTGGTACTATATATCCCCAAAATAGAATCTCTAGTGAGATTCTTAAAACAGAAAAAACTTGAAGGTTTATGCATTCACTTCAACTGGTTATGGTAAGGGTTAAGGTTTGTGATAATGGTTAAAACAGAAAAAAATTAAACGAGTGCCTAGCACTGGGACTGAAGCGTTCGGTTTAACCTCTCTAGGGTATGTGGGACGGTAACGTCTCACCTCGTCAACAGCCAGTGAAACTGCAGGGCTCCAAATTCAAAACAACAGAAATCCCATAATTAAAATTCCTCAAACATACAAGTATTTTACACCATTTTAAAGATACACTTGTTGTAAATCCAGCCACAGTGTCCGATTTTAAATGGCTTTACGATAAAAAGCACACCAAACGATTATGTTAGGTCAGAGCCAAGTCACAGAAAAACATAGCCATTTTTCCAGCCAAAGAGAGGAGTAACAAAAAGCAGAAATAGAGATAAAATGAATCACTAACCTTTGATGATCTTCATCAGATGACACTCATAGGACTTCATGTTACACAATACATGTATGTTTTGTTCGGTAAAGTTCATATTTCTATCCAAAAATCTGAGTTTAGGCGGGACGCTACTGTCTCACTTGGCCAAAAGCCAGAGAAAATGCAGAGTGCCAAATTCAAATAATTTACTATAAAAATCAAACTTTCATTAAAGCTACACTTGTTGTGAATCCAGCCAACGTGTCAGAATTCAAATAGGCTTTTCGGCGAAAGCAAACGATGCTATTATCTGAGGATAGCAACAGAGTAAACATAGAGAGAGAAGCATATTTCAACCCTGCAGGCGCGACACAAAACGCAGAAATAAAATAATAATTCATGCCTTACCTTTGACGAGCTTCTGTTGTTGGCACTCCAATATGTCCCATAAAGATCACAAATGGTCCTTTTGTTTGATTAATTCCGTCGATATATATCCAAAATGTCCATTTATTTGGCACGTTTGATCCAGAAAAACACTGGTTCCAACTTGTGCAACGTGACTACAAAATATCTCAAAAGTTACCTGTAAACTTTGCCAAAACATTTCAAACTACTTTTGTAATCTCTTCTTGTGCACTCTGGAGATGCGTTGGTAGTACACAACTCGCTAAAAACCATCAGGTCGCTAGTGGCCTGGTCCTCAGGGCTCTATTGTCCTTCTAACCTGACATCAACGCAGTCAAATGTCACATAAAATACTTAGCATTAAGACAGTGCTTTTAAAACTCACCTCACTGTGATTGATCAATTTAACGAAAGAAGTTCAACAACAGGTTGAAACTGAGTGGAAAACATAGTCATTGTGGATGTTGTTTCAAAGGCCTGACACAACAAAAATGGACAGCGCTTTCTAAGGTTAATTCAAAACACTCATACGTATATTAGAGTTTATGCAAACGCATAAGGGATGGATTAAAATGTACAGAATGGTTACCTGGAGGAGAATGGGGGAGGGTCATGCTTTTTCAATTTCAGACAAGGGGAGGGTTTAGTAATATTTGTATCTAGTCCAGGGGAGGGTCATGTAATTTGTAATTGATGAAATTTCAATATTTCTCCGTTTTAAAATGAGTTGCTAATTATGCTATGTATTGATGTGTGCCCAATGCTGACCCTCGTTGTCACGCCCTGGCCATAGAGAGGCTTTTATTCTCTATTTTGGTTAGGCCAGGGTGTGACTAGGGTGGGAATTCTAGTTTCTTTATTTCTATGTTTTCTATTTCTTTGTGTTTGGCCGGGTGTGGTTCTCAATCAGAGGCAGCTGTCTATCGTTGTCTCTGAGAACCATACTTAGGTAGCCCTTTTTTCCACCTGTCTTTGTGGGAAGTTGACTTTCTTTATGGCACTTAGCCTTTAGCTTCACGGTTTGTTTTGTAGTGTGTATTGTTTTGTTCAGCGTCTTTTTCTAAATAAAAGAACATGTACGCTCAAAACGCTACACCCTGGTCCAGTTCCTTCAACAGCCGTGACAGAACTTCCCACCAACAACGGACCAAGCAGCGTAGTAAGGAGTAGCAGCATGTCCAGGATTCGTGGACTTGGGTCCAGGATTCGTGGACTCCAGCGACGTTCTCCAGTCCGGAGCCTCCAGCGACACCTCCGCAGCGAGTGTGCCCAGTCCGGGGCCCGCAACGAGGGTGCCCAGTCCAGGGCCCGCAACGAGGGTGCCCAGTCCGGGGCCCGCAACGAGGGTGCCCAGTCCGGGGCCCGCTACAAGGGTCCCCAGTCCGGGGCCCGCAACGAGGGTCCCCAGTCCGGGGCCCGCAACGAGGGTCCCCAGTCCGGGGTCGGCAACGAGGGTCCCCACACCAGAGGTGCCACCAAAGTAGGGTGAGCCAGTGGTGGAGCGGGGTCTGCGTCCCGCACCTGAGCCGCCACCGCGGATAGATGCCCACCCAGACCCTCCCCCATAGGTTTAGGTTTTGCGGCCGGAGTCCGCACCTTTGTGGGGGGGTGTACTGTCACGCCCTGACCTTAGAGATCCTTTTTATGTCTCTGTTTTGGTTTGATCAGGGCGTGAGTTGGGGTGGGTATTCTATGTTCTATGTTGTGTATTTCTTTGTGTTTGGCCGGGTGTGGTTCTCAATCAGAGGCAGCTGTCTATCGTTGTTTCTGATTGAGAACCATACTTAGGTAGCCCTTTTTCCACCTGTCTTTGTGGGAAGTTGACTTTGTTTAGGGCACATAGCCTTCGAGCTTCATGTATTTTTTTGTAGTGTTTATTGTTTTTGTTCGGCGTCATTTTGATTTAATAAAGAAAATGTACGCTCACCATGCTGCACCTTGGTCCTCTCCTTTCAACAGCCGTGACACTCGTCTCTGATTCTCCTCTGGGCGTGCAATATCAAGTGCACCTATTGGCTATTTATTGTAGTCTCAATCAAATGATCCGTAGCCTATAGGCTATTTATTGTGGTCTCAATCACATGATCCATTGCTCAGAGAAGCACAAAGCAAAGTTTTATTTCTATGATAGCTGCTAGGATGGGGTAAATAAAACTAAGCTTCAATACACACTGTAATGGATATTCCAACCATGAGCCCTGGCCTGCTCTGCTCTTGCTGATCAAAGAAACATGGTGTGTGCCACTTAATCAATGGCTGTGTTGTGTAGGGCTAAGGTGAAAGTTCAGGAGGAGAGTCAAAGGTTTCTTCCGGAAATAATTTTGGATTACGCAGAACTAGCATATACGCTATGTTCTGTTCAGTTTGTGCTTTTTATTAAGTGTCTGCTCAGCCCACTTGCTCTATATAGAGAATAATGGGAAAGTATTCAGACCCCTTCACTTTTTCCACATTTTTCACATTTTTTTCCCTCATCAATCTACACATTATACCCCATAATGACGAAGCAAAAACAGGTTTTTAGAAATCTTTGCGGATTGAAAAATAAATAAATCTGAAATATGACATTTACACAAGTATTCAGACCTTTTACTCAGTACTTTCTTGAAGCACCTTTGGCAGCATTTACAGCCTCGGGGCTTCTTGGTGTGACACCTCAAGCTTGGCACACCTGTATTTGGGGAGTTTCTCCAATTCTTCTCTGCAGAACCTTTCAAGCTCTGTCAGGTTGGATGGAGCGCGTCGCTGCATAGCTATTTTCAGGTCTCCCCAGAGATGTTTGATCGGGTTAAAGTCCGGGCTCTGGCTGGGCCATTCAAGGACATTCAGAGACTTGTCACAAAGCCCTTCCTGTATTGACTTGGCTGTGTGCTTAGGGTCTTTGTCCTGTTGGACAAATACCCAGTCTGAGGTCCTGAGCACTCTGGAGCAGGTTTTCATCAAGGATCTCTCTGTACTTTGCTCCGTTCATCTTTCCCTCGATCCTGACTAGTCTCCCAGTCCCTGCCACTGAAAACCACAGCATGATGCTGCCACCACCATACTTCACCGTAGGGATGGTGCCAGGTTTCCTTCAAACGTGATGCTTGGCATTCAGCCCAAATAGTTCAATCTTGGTTTCATTTTCAGAGTTCTTTACGTTCCTTTTGGCAAACTCCAAGTGGGCCTTTTACTGAGGAGTGGCTTCCGTCTGGCCACTCTACCGTAAAGGCCTGAGGAATTCCAGAGGAACTCTGGACCTCTATCAGAG
Organism: Salvelinus alpinus; assembly: GCF_045679555.1. NCBI lineage: Eukaryota > Metazoa > Chordata > Actinopteri > Salmoniformes > Salmonidae > Salvelinus > Salvelinus alpinus. The sequence goes on along the minus strand of NC_092103.1, from coordinate 18,071,754 downwards.
TGACCATCAGGTTCTTGTTCACCTCCCTGATCAAGGTCTTTCTCCCCTGATTGCTCAGTTTGGCCGGTCGGCCAGGTCTAGGAAGAGTCTTGGTTGTTCAAAACATAATTTAAGAATGATGGAGGCCACTGTGTTCTTGAGGACCTTCAATGCTGCAGACATTTTTTGGTACCATTCCCCAGATCTGTGCCTCGACACAATCCTGTCTTGGAGCTCTAGGGACAATTTCTTCGACCTCATGGCTTGGTTTTTGCTCTGATATGCATTGTCAACTGTGGGACCTTATATAGACAGGTGTTTGCCTTTCCAAATCATGTCCAATCAATTGACTTTACCACAGGTGGACTCCAATCAAGTTGTAGAAACATCTCAAGGATGATCAATGGAAACAGAATGCACCTGAGCTCAATTTCAAGTCTTATAGCAAAGGGTCTGAATACTTTTTTAGATAAGGTAGTTCTGTTTTTTATTTTTAATACATTTGTGAAAATGTCTAAAAACCTGTTTTCACTTTGTCATTATGGGAAAATGGGAAAAAAAGTATGTAATCCATTTTAGAATACAACTGTAATATAACAAAATGTTGGAAAAAGGGAAGGGCACTGAATACTTTCCGAATGCAATAACTACGTATTTATACTATGATCCTCCCATTCTAGGGAATACCCACATCCCTCATTATGTCATGTCTGTTAAAATGTTTAACTTGGTTCTTCAATGATAGACGGAACATATATGGTTAAGTTTGATTCTATATAAACACCAACAAAATCCACCGTATCACATTGAATGTCCACGGGCTCCATGATGAGAAAGCATATGGTTATCAAACACCTAAAGAAATTGTTAGCAGATGTGTTCTTTTGTTGCAAGTGTTACATCTAATTACAGGAGAAATTAAACATTTAATGAGGAGATGTGTTGGAAAGGCCTATGCTGCCACCTACTGAAGTAACAGCAGAGGTGTAGGTATCCTGATAAATAAGAGTACACGGGGGCTCCCAAGTTGCACAGTGGTCTAGCTGTGCCACTAGAGATTCTGGGTTCAAGTCCAGGCTCTGTGGCAGCTCTGTGGCATGGCTCTCGACCATCGCCTCTCCCGAGTTCGTACGGAAGTTGCAGCGATGAGACAAGACTGTAACTACCAATTGGATGCCATGAAATTGGGGAGAAAAAGGGGTAAAAGTAACATAAAAAATATTAAAATAGGAATACACTATTTCCCTGATATCCCAGCATATGGACCAAGAAGGCCATTTTCTAATATTGAACTGTCTTACATGGTGAAAAATACACACTGATTTGATTGGATATCCCACTAGGGCCAAATCTGAACGTTTCTAGATTGAATTTTATCTATACTAGATCAATCCAGACAGGAACAATTATTTTAGCAGGTGACCTAAATCCTACATTTGATAAGATTGACAGACATAGTAATAAAAAAGGAACATTTAGGGAGCCTCCAAAGAGGCTGAACATTTTCCTGGAGATTACTATTCCCAACTACAAAATGTTTTTTTTTCTCAAAGTAATTAAAGTCATTGAATAATTGACTACATTTTTATTTGCAAAAATGCACTCAATGATTTACTGGATAATGTTTTTTTAATGATATTGTGATATCGGATCATTTTCCGGTATCATGCTTATTACATCAATAAAAAATAAATTTAGTGACAGAATTTGGAGAATTTTATTAAAGAAGTAAACATTTTTTCAAACCATTACCACTCCCTAGAAAAACAACCGTATGGAGCAATCCTTGAATATACTGTATTTTCAGAATTCATCGATAAATTGGCCCACATGGAAAACTAAAGGCAAAGAAACCATAAAAGACTAAAAGAAGTACATTTATTTCCATGACAGAATAAACAAGTCATTTTGGACTGACCAATATAGATAGTTTCAAATACATGCAACTTAAAAGTTACATCACAACATTTTAATTTGAAATCAGAACCACCTTGAGGGAATCTTATTTGAGTCAGAAAAGGATGTTCATATGATAGGGAAGATATACAAAACCTTTCAGAGAGCACATCCAACTGACAATCTCTTAGAAAAAAATATAAACTATTGGAACCAAGATTTTAAAAGAACAGATGTTGGAATAAAATGGAGGGAAAGTTGGAGCATAACTAATGAAATTTCAGTTAACAACAATGTATGCTTAATCCAGTATAAACTAATGTACAGAAATTATTGTACGATAGACAAAGTACACCAATTCTACAGCACAACGGCAGATTCATGCCTCAAGTGTAAAACCTATAATGACTCAATAATCTATGCTTTGTGTATGCTATAAAGTCCGGAAGTTGTGGATGGAGCTAGAAAGTTGGCAGAAGTATTACAATGTAAACATACTTTTAATCCATCTGTCTGCATATTTCCACACATGGCATATAGAGGTGTAGTGAGATACCCAGTGGGTTGGATGATTCTTTTCTCATCACTCATTTTGAAAAATCGTATACTAAAAATGTATAAATCAATCAATCTCGCCATCACTGACACAATGAAAAAATCAAATGATTTATTATTGAAATATTGAAATAGCATGGGTGATGAGGAAAATAAATTGGTACAATTTCAGGCAAAACAGATCCGATTATCTAAAGTGATTTATAACAGCACTTTGGTCTGTGATGCATTATGATTTAAATACCTGGGAAAGACGTGACTACGATGCATATGGGGATATCATTGTTTAGTTTCTTTAACATTCAGAAGCTGACTTTGCTTGGGAAATAATCTACAAAATATAAACGCAACCTGTAAAGTGTTGGTCCCATCTTTCTTGAGCTGAAATAAAATATCACAGAACGTTTCCATATGCACAAAAAGCTTATGTATCTCAAATTTTGTGTACACATTTGTTTACATCCCTGTTAGTGAGCATTTCTCCTTTGCCAAGATAATCCATCCACTTTACAGGTGTGGCATGTCAAGCTGATTAAACAGCATGATCATTACACAGGTGCCCCTTGTGCGGGGGACAATACAAGTCCACTCTAAAATGTGCAGTATTGTCACACAACAGAATGCCACAGATGTCTCTAGTTTTGAGGGAGCGTGCAATTGGCATGCTGACTGCAGGAATGTCCACCAGAGCTGTTGCCAGATAATTGAATGTAATTTCTCTACCATAAGCTGCCTCCAACATCGTTTTTAGAAAATATGGCTGTACGTCCAACCGGGCCTCACAACCGCCAACCACGTATAACCACGCCAGCCCAGGACCTCCACATCCGTCTTCTACACCTGTGGGATCGTCTGAGACCAGCCACCCAGACAGCTGATGAAACTGAGGAGTATTTATATCTGTAATAAAGCCCTTTTGTGGGGAAAAACACAATCTGATTGGTTGGGCCTGGTTCCCCAGTGGGTGGGCCTGGTTCCCCAGTGGGTGGGCCTGGTTCCCCAGTGGGTGGGCCTGGTTCCCCAGTGGGTGGGCCTGGTTCCCCAGTGGGTGGGCCTGGTTCCCCAGTGGGTGGGCCTGGTTCCCCAGTGGGTGGGCCTGGCTCCCAGTCATGAGAAAGCCATAGATTAGGGCCTAATGAATTCATTTCAATTGACTGATTTCCTTATATGAACTGTAACTCAGTAAAATCTTTGAAATTGTTTCATGTTGCGTTTATATTTTTGTTCAGTATAATTCTGTCACTATCAATTGATTAAGCTATTTACTTTCTGTACAATAGAAGATGTTTAAACCCAGACAGCTTTTAGGTAAACACTTGTGACCTTCATCTGTTGGGTTATGCCATGCAAGAAGAGTAGCCAGCAGTTAAAGTTTACATTGTTCTGCGTAGGTAGGCCTATTCCACCTCAGACAGAATAGACCTACTTACACAGAACAAACTTTTGAAAGTTCCATGCTCAGATTCCTAATGATGTCCTCAGATTTAATTATTTGCAAACAGGGACAGTTTCATTGCAAACAAGACACACTGATTTGTCAGTGGAGAAATATGATAAGATAATAGGCCTATCTTTCTGTCCATTCTTAGGCTGCGATTTCAGTAATGTGTGTGATACCTTCTGGCCCACAGCCCTGTGCGCTATAAAAATTCCTGGACTGCCATGTAATGCTAATAGGACGAAGAACAAGAAGTGAGGGTAAACGGTATACTTGTTATCTGTTATCCACATTGTTTGAATTATTATCTTGGGTATAGGAGAGGGTCACTTATATATTTTATATTTTTTAAATTCAGAGAGGGTTTAGGTAAAATATAGATTTAGATGAAGTGAAAGTCCTCCATTTTCATTTCAGAAAGGTCCAACTTTCTTCATGTAGCCCTCCCTATAAGGGCAGAAGGCGAGACCAAATGCAGACACAGGAGGCAGATGGTTGAGCTCCAATATTTATTATAACGAAGGGGGTAGGCAAAAGACAGGTCGGGACAGGCGAGAGTTCATAAACCAGGTCAGAGTCCAAACAGTACCAGGCGATAGGCAGGCTCGAGGTCAGGACAGGCAGGGGTTCAGTGATCAGGTCCGAGTCCAAACAGTACAAGGGGATAGGCAGGCTCGAGGTCAGAACAGGCAGAGTGGTCAGGCAGGCGGGTTCGGCGTCAGGACAGGCAAGGGCCAAAACCAGGAGGGCGAGGAAAAAACAGAGACTGGGACAAAGGAGCTAGGAAAAATGCTGGTTGACTTGGCAAAACAAGACGATCTGCACAGAGAGACAGGAAACACAGGGATAAATACACCAGGGATAATAAGTGACACCTGGACGGGGGTGGAGACAATAAGCACAAGGACAGGTGAAACAGATCAGGGCGTGACAATCCTTTAACGTTCACTCCCCAAGCCTATATATGAGCCCAAGAAAAAACTGAAACCATGGCAGAAAAACATAAAAAACACTGATTTAAGATGTATTTGGTACATTATTGGTCTAGCTAGCCTGTACTCCAACATTCTAGTAATCACCTTTGTGAGTGGACTGTATTATTATGCATACTGGATGGACTGGTTACCTTATACTACCTTATACTTGGGGTGGCAGCGTAGCCTAGTGGTTAGAGCATTGGACTAGTAACCGAAAGGCTGCAAGTTTGAATCCCTGAGCTGACAAGGTACAAATCTGTCATTCTGCCCCTGAACAAGGCAGTTAACCCACTGAGCCTAGGCCATCATTGAAAATAAGAATTTGTTCTTAACTGACTTGCCTAATTAAATAAAGGTAAAAAAAATAATATATATACTATGCTCCAAATGTTCTATCCATGAGTCTGAGAGAGAACATATAGACACCTGAAACCCCACCTCTTTAAGGAATACCTAGGATAGGATAAAGTAATCCTTCTAACCCCCCCCCTTAAAACTTCTTGAGGATAGAGTGCAGAGTTTTCACTTTGGGAAAAATAGCGTGCGCAATTTCAACTTCGTGCTACTCATCCCCAGAATATAAGATATGCATATTATTAGTAGATTTGGATAGAAAACACTCTGAAGTTTCTAAAACTGTTTGAATCATATCTGTAAGTATAACAGAACTTATATAGCAGTCAAAACCCTGAGGACTAACTTTTTTATTGTTAAGTTCCTGTATGTTCAATGGGTTTTCATGGGCACACCAGAATTCTAATTACTATCCACGCAGTTTCTACTGCTTCCACTGGATGTCGCCATTGTATGGAAAAAGGTTAAGGTTTTTCCTTAGTGAACTGAGAAAGATATTGACCCGGAAGTGGAGTGACATCGTTTGTTTATGTTTGAGAGTTGAGCAAGACTTGAAAAGTACCGTGAGTTTGTTGATATCCTGTATTGAAAACAGATTGACCCGTCTTCAATTTGATCGATTATTAACGTTTACAAATACCTTAAGTTGTATTACAAAAGTTCTTTGAAATGTTTTGGCAAAGTTTAGAGGTAATTTTTTAGATATTTTGTCGTGATTTTGCGCAAATTGAACGCTATTTTTCCTGGTACAACGGCGCCAAATAAATGGACAATTTGGATATATATGGACGGAATTAATCGAACTAAAGGACCATTTGTGATGTTTATGGGACATATTGGAGTGCCAACAAAAGAATCTCGTCAAAGGTAATGCATGTTTTATATTTTATTTCTGCGTTTTGAGTAGCGCCGGCATGGTTGAAATTGTCAAAAAAGAGAGTGTAGTCTCTGTACTATCATCAGATAATAGCATCTTATGCTTTCGCCGAAAAGCCTTTTTGAAATCTGACATGTTGGCTGGATTCACAACGAGTGTAGCTTTAATTTGGTATCTTATATGTGTAATTTAATAAAGTTTGATTTTATAGATTTTTTTTTGAATCTGGCGCTCTACATTTTAACAGGCTGTGGGGACGCTAGCGATCCCAGAGAGGTTAAAATAGTTAGATGCACTATTGTAAAGTGGTTGTTCCACTGGATATCATAAGATGAATGCACCAATTTGTAAGTCGCTCTGGATAAGAGCGTCTGCTAAATGACTTAAATGTAAATGTAAACATATACAAGTCATTAAGTCATTTAGCAGACGCTCTTATCCAGAGCGACTTACAAATTGGAAAGTTCATACATATTCATCCTGGTCCCCCCGTGGGGAATGAACCCACAACCCTGGCGTTGCAAGCGCCATGCTCTACCAACTGAGCCACATATAGGCCTAGGCGGCTTGCAGATTTAGCCTATAAAATTAGATTTTGAATAGGGTATTATCATATTTTCATAATGATAGGCTGACATTACTTTTAACTACAGAATATCTCACCACCGTGTGTTTCCATCTCTTCCTCTTTCTTGAGCATGCAGAGAGAGGGACTGTCAACATTTTAATGAAATATGTTTTGTTGTGAAAACATGTTACTCTCGATGTTTCCGAACAAATGTAACTTGGTTTCCCAAATTAAGCACTGTGTAGCTGCAGGAACAGGGTTGGAGAACCCATGGCTTACAGATTTTGGGCAGAATATCAGCTAGAAACTGCATGCTCCTCAAACAGTGGTTGATGAGTGGAGTGAAATAACCGGAGTAGCCTACCCTGAATGGTTGAAAAACGAACCTGTGGGAAAGCAGCCTCCATTTGCTATTCAAGTGCATACTGATGACATGTATTTTCCCCCTGCCCCAGTTCTTGCTTATCTTATAATGGGCCTTTCTAAATTTAAATTAATTGTACAAATTAGTAAAGACAAGATTAAAATGAGAATAGTCTGATGGATGAAAATATGATCACTTGATGAGAAAACTGTGTGTGTGCAGCCTGAGGCAAGCTTTTTTTTCTTCAACTTTCTCAAATCATCAATAGCCTATAGTCACATCATGCAGCCCATACAGTTGAAGTCGGAAGTTTACATGCACCTTAGCCAAATACATTTAAACTCAGTTTTTAAAAATTCCTGATATTTAATCCTAGTAAAAATTCCCTGTCATTGGTCAGTTAGGATCACCACTTTATTTTTAACTTCTCTAGGGTAGGGGGCAGCATTCATAATTTTGGATGAAAAGCATGCCCAAATTAAACTGCCTGCTTCTCAGGCCCAGAAGATATGATATGCATATAACTGGTAGATTTGGATAGAAAATACTCTAAAGTTTCCAAAACTGTTAAAATAGTGTCTGTGAGTATAACAGAACTGATTTGGCAGGCGAAAACCAAAGAAAAATCCATTCAGGAAGTAGTTTTCTTTTTGGTTTTGTAGTTTTCTATTCAATGCCATTACATTATCCATTGACTTAGGACTCAAATTGCAGTTCCTATGCCTTCCACTAGATGTCAACAGTCTTTAGAAATTGTTTCAGGCTTGTATTCTGAAAGATGAGGAAGTAAGAGCAGTCTGAATGAGTGGACCCTAAAGTGTCACAGAGCTTTTTCATGCGCGAGACCGAGAGAGTGCCTTTTTTGTTTACCTTTTAAATTGACAACGTTATTGTCCGGTTGAAATATTATCGATTATTTAGGCTAAAAACAACCTGAGGATTGAATATGAACATCGTTTGACATGTTTCTATGAACTTTAACTTCTTGCCGCACGGATCGCTTTTACAGGATCATTTTCGTAAACAACCGCTGATTTACAGAGCGCCAAATTCAAAAATAATACAAAAAATATTTATAATCATGGAATCACAAGTGAAATATACCAAAACACAGCTTAGCTTGTTGTTAATCGACCTATCATGTCAGATTTTGAAAATATGCTTTACAGCGAAAGCAATCCAAGCGTTTGTGAGTGTATCAATCACTGCTAGAACAGCTAGCCTTAAATTAGCTTGGTCACGAAAGTCAGAAAAGCAATAAAATGAATCGCTTACCTTTGATAATCTTCAGATGTTTGCACTCACGAGACTCCCAGTTCCACAATAAATGTTATTTTTGTTCGATAAAGATTAGTTTTATAACCAAAAACCGCCATTTGGTTTGCGCGTTATGTTCAGAAAACCACAAGCTCGTTCCGGTACTGAAGGGCAGACGAAAATTCCAAAAAGTATCCGTAATGTTCGTAGAAATATGTCAAAGGTTTTTTATAATCAATCCTCAGGTTGTTTTTAACATACATAATCGATCATATTTCAAATCGGACGGTAAACTGTTCAATACTACAGAGAAAGAAAATGTCGAGCCACATTTCTCCTGCGCAGGAACTAATCAAAGGACACCTGACGCGTTTTGATAAATCTCGCTCATTTTTCAAAATAAAAGCTTGAAACTATGTCTAAAGCCTGGTCACAGCCTGAGGAACCCATTGGAAAAGGAATCTGGTTGATACCCCTTTAAATGGAGGGGCAAGCAATGGAACAGGGATAAAAATAAAAATAAATGCACTTCCGGGTTGGAGTTCCTCAGGTTTTCGCCTGCAAAATCAGTTCTGTTATACTCACAGACAATATTTTGAGTGTTTTCTATCCTAATCTGTCAATTATATGCATATTCTAATATCTGAGCCTGAGAAATAGTCCGTTTACCTTGGGAATGTTATTTTTCCAAACATAAAAATTCTGCCCCCTAGCTGAAAGAAGTTAAGGCTACAATTTGGATTTTTGTCTGCCTGTTTTGACTGCGTTTGAGCCTGTGGATTGCTGAAGAAAACGCGCGAACAAAACTGAGGTTTTTGGATAAAAAGAGACTTTATCGAAGAAAAGGAACATTTATTGAGTAAATTAATGTCTGCTGAGTGCAACCATATGAAGATCATCAAAGGTAAGGGATTAATTTTATCTCTATTTCTGACTTGTGTAACTCTTCTACTTGGCTGGTTACTGTTTGTAATTATTTGTCTGCTGGGCTATGTTCTCAAATAATCGTAATTCGCCGTAAAGCATTTTTTAAATCTGACACCGTGGTTGGATTCACAAGAAGTTAATCTTTAAACCTATGTAAAATATGTTTTGTTTTCTGAATTTCTATAATGAATATTTCTGTATTTGAATTTGGCGACCTGCAGTTTCACTGGCTGTTGAAGAGGTGGGACGCTACCGTCTCACGTACCCTAGAGAAGTTAAGAATGTGAAATGTCAGAATAATAGTGGAGAGAATGATTTCTTTCAGCTTTTATTTATTTCATCACATTCCCAATGGGTCAGAAGTTAACATACACTCAATTAGTATTTGGTAGCATTGCCTTAATTTTTTAACATGGGTCAAACGTTTCAGGTAGCCTTCCACAAGCTTCCCACAATAAGTTGGGTGAATTTTGGCCCATTCCTTCTGACAGAGCTGGTGTAACTGAGTCAGGTTTGTAGGCCTCCTTGCTCGCACACACTTTTTCAGTTCTGCCCACACATTTTCTATGGGATTGAGGTCAGGGCTTTGTGACGGCCCCTCCAATACCTTGACTTTGTTGTCCTTAAGCCATTTTGCTACAACTTTGGAAGTATGCTTGGGGTCATTGTTCATTTGGAAGACCCATTTGCGACCAAGCTTTAACTTCGTGACTGATGTCTTGAGATGTTGCTTCAATATATCCACATCATTTTCCTCCCTCATGATGCCATCTTTATTGTGAAGTGCACCAGTCCTTCTTGCAGCAAAGCACCCCCACAACATGATGCTGCCAACCCCGTGCTTCATGGTTGGGATGGTGTTCTTCGGCTTGCAAGACTGCCCCTTTTTCCTCCAAACATAACGATGGTCATTATGGCCGAACAGTTTCATCAGACCAGAGGACATTTCTCCAAAAAGTACGATCTCTGTCCCCATGTGCAGTTGCAAACTGTAGTCTGGCTTTTTTAATGGCGGTTTTGGAGCAGTGGCTTCTTCCTTGCTGAACGGCCTTTCAGGTTATGTCAATGTAGGACTCGTTTCACTGCGGATATAGATACTTTTGTACCTGTTTCCTCCAGCATCTTCACAATATCCTTTGCTGTTGTTCTGGGATTGATTTGCACTTTTCGCACCAAAATACGTTCATCTCTAGGAGACAGAACGCATCTCCTTCCTGAGTGGTATGACGGCTGCGTGATCCCATGATGTTTATACTTGCGTACTATTGTTTGTACAGATGAACGTGGTACCTTCAGGCGTTTGGAAATTGCTCCCAAGGATGAACCAGACTTGTGGAGGTCTACATTTTTTTTTCTGAGGTCTTTTGATTTTTTGATTTTCTCATGGTCAAGCAAAGAAGCACTGAGTTTGAAGGTAAGTCTTGAAATACATCCACAGGTACACCTCCAATTGACTCAAATGATGTCAATTAGCCTATCAGAAGCTTCTAAAGCCATGACATCATTTTCTGGAATTCTCCAAGCTGTCTAAAGTCACAGTCAACTTAGTGTATGTAAACTTTTGACTCACTGGAGTTGTGATACAGTGAATTAAAAGTGGAATAATCTGTCTGTAAACAGTTGTTGGAAAAATTACTTGTTTTATACACAAAGTAGATGTTCTAACCGACTTGCAAAAACTATAGTTTGTTAACAAGAAATTTGTGGAGTGGTTTAAAACTAGTTTTAATGACTCCAACCTAAGTGTATGTAACCTTCCGACTTCAACTGTATATGTTTTGATTTCTAAGACGTTAGAAGGTTTATCATTCACAACTGAAGTTGCCAAATAGCTCAAAATCTAGCATTTAGGACATGTTTCAAATGATTACTTTTACACTCAACAAAAATATGATATATATTTTTTTTAAGTTCAATTATATATTCTTCTTGCTATGAAATCATTTAATAGTGGCACTGGACTTATATGAATATCTTGTTTTTATACTGCTGCTACTCATTTTTGATCTATGCATATTCACCCGCCCTACCTACAAATGACCTCGACTAACCTGTACGCCCACACATTGACTCGGTACCCGTAACCCCTGTATATAGCCCCATTATTGTTATTTTATTGTGTTATTTATTTAACTCTATTTTCTTAAAACTGCATTGTTGGTTAAGGGCTTGTAAGTAAGCATTTCACAGTTAGGTCTAAACCTGTTGTATTCGGCGCATGTAACAAATAAAATATGATTTGATTTGATTTGTCTGCTAAATGAACAAGCCTATGACATGACACATAGCCACAACTTACAGTAGGCCAACTTATATCCTGTTCTTCTGAAATACATTTCCTTCATATCTTAAAGTTTCTTTAGACCTGCCTAAAATAAATAATGGATTTATTGTGATGTTGTATATTGCAATGATTTATTAGACTTTTTAAATGTAGAAGTTCCAAAGGGGAGCATCAGCGGGTTGTACTGTATTGTCCTTGTATCCGTGGAGTCCTGGGGATGCTAAACGTGTTTATGTTAATTACCAGTCAATTATCGCTAGACCGGCAGTCTTTTGCATGACAATAACCGGCTGACAAAATTTGATAGCTGCCACAGCCCTACCTTGGGCATCAGCTGAGTAAACCCTTTGGCCAATCACTGACAGTAATTACCAAGAAGAAAAGGTAAACTGTCGTCCTGTTTAGCTCTGTTCAAGACTAGAGTAAAGGTGGCGAGAGTAGTAGCGGTACATTGTCTCAACTCTGGCTACTGTCAAGGTATTAGAAGGGAATGGTAGTGCTAGTCATTTGATGAAACATAATCATCTTGCTGCCCTTTATGACTATTGCTCTCTGTCTGTAACCCTCATATTAGCAGCAGTACTGTTCCCCTGAGCTTTGGGGACAGAGAGTGAAGGTAATTACAGAACGTAATGTTATTAATTACTTCCTGCTCTAGCACTCAGGCTGGGAAGGAACTGGGAGCAGATGAGTAAGAGCGGGCAGGAAACCATTATGTGATACAACCTCTTGATATCTCAGACAGAGCAGTGAAAACTTCACGTCCATCATTTGACCCACTGTGAAGATAAAGAGAGAAAGAAATCCCACGTTTCCTCTGAAAAGTCTGTCTGTCACTCTTAGTTCCCTGTGTGAAGGAGTCCCACAAGCACATACACAAATCTACATGTTGTATCGGCAGTGTCACCTCCACGGACATGAAACAGAGAGAGAAATAATTCACACATAGAGCATGTGCTGTATCTTTAAGAGGCCATGGGAATGTGCTCTCTGTCATTTAATACGAGGATACTTTCGGAATGGGTTTGTAGTGAGATGCACCCCAGTGACAGCTTCATTTACACATACACACACACACATACACACACACCTCGTGCTTTTCTCTGAATCCCTGCATCTTGGAATTCTAAGATCACTCATTGAGATGTGCTCCATTTGATTTTAATGAAACTCCCCTCACATGTCAGGCTCATACAGCAGTTTAGAGAGAGCTACCTTTGCCTTGGTGTAAAAGTTCCCCTCTTCCACTGAGTGAAGCCAATAGGACAGAGCAACAGTAGCAGCAGTAGCAGCAGCTATTCCTGTTATACCATCAGGTCTGTATTGTGTGGCAGCCATTGTGTTTTCCTCCTATTCGTGCATCTGGTACTGCCTGAATAGAGATGTATTCACTCTCAATCATTCTGACTCAATCATTAGTATCCTACCAGTATGTTGAATCTAATCATCACAACCATGACTGCCATAGCAGGACAGGGAGATAACATAATTAATAGAGAGTTTCCCATTCACCCAGAATGCAGTATAGTGAACAGAGAATGCTTGGTTAGATTGATCATGATGAAAAGTGAGCATCTCTAAACCTGGTCAATGAATGCTGAGTGGGATTGACATAGGTACCACAGGAGGCTGAGGGACCACTCAGTAACGAATAAACACTTTGTCCCTGCTTAACTTTCATTCATTATCACTGAGCCCTCATATCAAGGAAGAAAGTGAGAGCGTTACTGAGCAGGGAATAGTTTCTCAGTCCAAGGTAATTGAATCTGTTTCGGTTGGGGGACTATATAACCTCATAAATTATTTGCTTCCAAATTAGAAATGTTATGTGCTCCAGGCAATCAATTATAGTAACAGATACAAGGTGCAAATTATTTTACTGTTTGGAAGTTACTGAGATTAACCGTGAATTTATAATGAAATTTCAACCTTACAAGATTTGAACTGTTTATGCTTTCAAGAACTGTAGCTCTGGCTCTATATAAACTATTGGTCTTGGGAAACAAATCAAAATCAAATCAAATTTGGTCGCATACACATATTTAGCAGATGTTATTGTGAGTGTAGCGAAATGCTAAATCTAAAAAGAGAGAATCTCAAATATAAAATATATTTAGATTTGTTTAATACTTTTTTGGCTACTACATGATTCCATATGTGTTATTTCATAGTTTTGATGTCTTCACTTTCATTCTACCATGTAGAAAATAGTAAAAATAAAGAAAAACCCTCGAATGAGTAGGTGTGTCCAAACTTTTGACTGGTACTGTTTACGGTATGTGTGTATATACTACCATTCAAAAGTTTGGGGTCAATTAGAAATGTTGTTGTTTTTGAAAAGAAAAGCAAAAGTTTTGTCTATTAAAATAACATCAGACTGATCAGAAATACAGTGTAGACATCGTTAATGTTGTAAATGACTACTGTAGCTGGAAACCGCTGATTTTGAATCGAATATCTACATACAGTATGCGTACAGAGGCCTTTTAACAGCAACCGTCAATCCTGTGTTCCAATGGCAAGTTGTGTTAGCTAATCCAAGTTTATCATTTTAAAAGGCTAATTGATCATTAGAAATCCCTTTTGCAATTATGTTAGCACAGCTGAAAACTGTTGTCTGATTAAAGAATGAATAAAACTGTCCTTCTTTAGACTAGTTGAGTATCTGGAGCCTCAGCACTTGTGGGTTTGATTACAGGTTCAAAATGGCCAGAAACAAAGCACTTTCTTTTGAAACTCATCAGTCTATTCTTGTTCTGAGAAATGAAGGCTATTCCATTCAAGAAATTGCAATAAACTGAAGATCTCGTACATTGCTGTGTACTACTCCATTCACAGAACAGCGCAAACTGTCTCTGACCAGAATAGAAAGAGGAGTGGGAGGCCCCGGTGCACAACTGAGCAAGAGGACAAGTACCCTTGAGTGTCTAGTTTGAGAAACAGACGCCTCACAAGTCCTCAATTGGCAGCTTCATTAAATAGCACCCGCAAAACATCAGTCTCAACATCAACAGTGAGGTTGAAGACGCGTTGTTGCACGTTCTTCATGACACTGTCTGTGTGGGTGAACCATTTCAGATTGTCAGTGATGTGTATGCCGAGGAACTTGAAGCTTTTCACCTTCTCCACTACAGCCCGGTTGGTGTGGATGGGGGTGTGCTTCTTCTGCGGTCTCCTGAAGTCCACAATCAGCTTCTGTGTTTTGTTGAGGTTGAGGTTATTTTCCTGGCACCACTTCACCAGGGCCGTCACCTCCTCCCTGTAGGCTGTCTCGTCGTTGTTGCTAACCAGGCTTACCACTGTTGTGTCATCTGCGAACTTGATGATTGAGTTGTAGACATGCGTGGCCACGCAGTCATGGGTGAACAGGGAGTACAGGAGGGGGCTGAGCATGCATCCTTGTGGGGCCCCTGTGTTGAGAACCAGCATAGTGGAGGTGTTGTTGCCTACCTTCACCACCTGCCCCATCAGGAAGTCCAGGACCCAGTTGCACAGGACAGGGTTCAGACCCAGGCCCCTGAGCTTAATGATGAGCTTGGAGGGTATTATGGTGTTTAAGGCTGAGCTGTCGTCAATGAACAGCATTCTTTCATAGTTATTCCTCTTGTCCAGATGGGATAGGGCAGTGTGCAGTGCGCGATGGCGATTGCATCATCCGTAGATCTGTTGGGATGGTATGCAAATTGCAGTGGGTCTAGGATGTTGGGCAAGGTGGAGGTGATATGATCTTTAACCTTAGGATGCATATGCTTGTCAAAATGACCCAGCCTAATGTTCTTTTTTCTCTGTTGATCCTCCAAAAATGAAATCTAATATTCCAGGAATCCCTGAAATAATGTTGTCTTTAATGTTCTAACATCCTATTTTTGTCTTTTAATTTCTTATTTTTTAAGTTCAAGTAGTTTTTGCATCACTACCCCAAGTTTTCATATGTGGGTCAAATATGACCCGTATGTTCCCTATGGAATTCACTGCATTGTACTTGTCAAACTGACCTTTCTTTTTGCTACAACAATAAAATCAATGTAATTAATAAAATATGTATTAAATATCTTATTTTTAATGTTGATTAATTCATTTTCATTTCTTATTTTTTAACTCATTGAGTGAAAGGAGTTTTCATAAGGAGGCTCAATAGGATGTTGCCAGATATACAACCAAAATGGTTTTACAGATGCTGGATGAGGAAGCCATTGGTGCCTCTGACTCAGAATCTGAGTTATCCAATTCAGATGCACCTGGTAGTCCAGCTGTCTGTCCTAGATGATTCTACAGATGGGGAGTGAAAACCAGTCAAATAGACTGAGGAAAAAGGGGTCTAACTGGGGTGAACACCCCCCCCCCCCCCCCCCCCCCTCGACACTAAAGGCAGGACCAGAAGCCATAACATCCTGAGGAGCTGCCTAAGGCCTTTGCCGGGGTCAACAGCTGTGTCACCAAAAGATGCCTGGGAGCTGCTCATTAGTGACAACATCATTAAGGAGGTCCTAATGCGAACACATTTAGAAGGACAGAGAATAGCGACAGCAAAAGAGACAGAGTGGAGAGAGGTCACCAAAGAGGAACTAAAGGTCTTTATTGGTTTAACCCTCCTCGCCGTGTGGAGAAAAGCTGGGATGTCTCCACATGGGAGCTATTTTTGGATCCACTGCAGAATCCAATGTATAAGGCCACCATGTCGGTCGTAAGATATGACGATATCCGTCGCTACCTCAGGCTTGATGACAAGAGGACCAGAGTGTTCAGAGAGGCAACAGACCACCTGGCAGCCTTCTGGTATGTGTGGGACCTTTTCCTAGAAAACTGTAGAGGAAGGTTCATGTGGATGAGCAGCTTTCCTCCAGAAGTAACGCTTGGCATTCCGTCTAATGAGTTCAATCTTGGTTTCATCAGACCAGAGAATCTTGTTTCTCATGGTCTAAGAGTCCTTTAGGTGCCTTTTGGCAAACTCCATGCGGGCTGTCATGTGCCTTTTACTGAGGAGTGGCTTCCGTCAGGCCACTCTACCATAAAGGACTGATTGTTGGAGTGTTGCAGAGTTGATTGTCCTTTTGGAAGGTTCTCCCATCTCCACAGAAGAACTGAGGCAATGGTAAGATGTGGGGTGATGAAAGAGAGCCATGCCACCACCACTCAGAGCAGCCAGGGCCGGAAGAGGAAGAGGTGCCAGCTCTGCCCAAGCGCAAAGGGTAGAAAAGTCAGCTGCTGGTGTTCTCAGTGCAACGCACCCATCTGCAAAGACTACAGTCAAATGCTTGTGGTTTGTCACAAATGCATGGACTAAGACAGCATCACACACACACGTACACACCTTTTAGTGTTCATGTTTTCTCAATTCACAATTGTTAGTGTTGTTGTTTATATTCATGATGAACTTTGGATAAAAAAAAAAAATGTTTTGAAATATTATAAAACATGCTTACGGTGTTTTTTTTGTGTGTTCTTCACACTAAAAGGTTGAATGTGAAACTTTGATTGTAAGATTGATTGTAAGAAAAATATGCAAATATTTTCAATGGCCGTTATGAATTTTCATAATATGTTATCATTGAAATGTGTATCAAACTGTTGAAGAGCAACTAAAAACATTTCAAACAATAAAATAATTATTGAAAGGTCCAAATCATCACTCAAAATAATTATGTTCCACAAAATGGATAATATTTTAGACCCATATAAATAAAACATATTACATTATCGGGTCACTTTGACCCAGCATATGGGGCATCATGTTAACTATGCATCCTAGGGTTAACTAGCCTCTCAAAGCATTTTATGACAACAGAAGTGAGTGCTACGGGGCGATAGTCATTTAGTTCAGCTACCTTCGCTTTCTTGTGTACAGGGACAATGGTGGACAGCTTGAAGCAATTGGGGACAACAGACAGGGATAGGGAGAGATTGAATATGTCTGTAAACATGCATCATTAATGTGTACTTGTGCGATCTTTCTCTCTTCTCTGTAATTTGACTATAAATAGAAACATGTTTTTCATGAAAGGACACAAATGCCCAAATTAAATCTGTGTGAAGTCTTGTTTATTTTTTTGACCTTTTTTATTTTGGGGGAAAATGACATTTAGCAAAGTGAAAGGAAGGATGGTTATCAGCACAACAAGCGCTGCAGGATGTCAAGACAGCCTGCGGGACATTTGTTTCTGACACTAGCTTGTCCCTTTAAGGAAAGTTGTTTTATCAGGGGAAATAGAGATAGAACAAGCATGTTTTCTCACTTTATTGTCTGCTCTATTGCATAATTCAGGCATTGAGGAATATCTGTGTTGCAAATTAATTAGATTTCTCCTCATTGTCAGGCTCATCCTCAGTTAAACGAGGGATCCATCTGTAACAGAGAGATAGGGCTGTGACTCATCTCCAGGGAAGGCCACAGGGGTTCTCCTATACAGGGAGGAAGCAACTACAGGGAAGAGACTTTCTAAGGAAGTAAAATTCACCAGTTTTCAAGTCTGTTTTAGGCAAATCAGTTTATTGCAAGAATATTATTAGCACTTATTATTGAGAAAGTCCCATTCCTTTGATAAACACCACTGTCACATCACCTTTTTATTCATGTTTTTATGCATGCTTGAAAAGTGATCATCTGACCCCAAGAACACCATATACTGTTCATATAATGTTATCCCTGCTTGTTTAGTTCATTTTCCAAGTCAAGTCTCAAGCACGAATCAGAGAATAGTCTCAAGACTTTGCAAATAAGTCAGAATATTGCGTGCCCTCTCTTTGATTGGCACAATGTCTGTGCAGAGCTATATTGCATTACAATGCTCAGTATTAGAGACTATTTTATTTTCCAACATGTGGTGAAGCAGAGAGAGGAACGGTCTCCATGTGAGCCAATTAAGGGTTGTTTATTTTCCTTCTCCGTCTAATAAACGTCACTCGCTGTTTTTAATGGCTTGGAAACAGAGTATGATTAAAATTCAGCCCCTCAGGGTGACCAAACTTTACCAAATGTAAAGCAGGGCTATCATTTCCCCCCAGGCAGTTAATCATTTGAAATGGATATGGCAACAAAGAAACACATAGAAAATACATACTGGGAAGGATATGATGGACATAGCAATGGAGACAATAAATGACAGATCTGAGATGGAATGTAACATTTCATAGTGATCATGTAATAATATGATATGTAGTCTCAACCAGCACCCAAGTAAATTTAATTATGGGTATAAAAACATTGAACACTCGTCATAATTGTTATTTACTCGTCATTTGCCACATGGCAAATCTAACTCAACTTCATCATTGTACACAGCTCACACTTATTGAACCTCTCCTACCTCTGGAAACGATTCTTCAGGCAAAGCAAGATTAATCTGTCATTGTTATAGGAGTGAAAAGCTCGAAGCCTCCCTCACACCCATATTCATTGTGCCCATGACAAAAGCTCTCAAGGAGTTTGTCTACTAGTTCAACAAAAAACAGTTTGGAAGATAATTGAATAAGTTAGAAAGGGAGTTCTGAAAAGAGCTGCCAGTCAGCTCTGAAAAGCACACAGGAGAATATGGATCCTTTAATAGTTCCAACTCCTTAATGAAATGGAAAAGGGCAGCACTTCTGGAGCTGACTCAAGTGACCGTAAGTATTTAGATATCTGTATTTTCTTCTCTTTTTGGACCTTAACTTCAATTGGTAAAGTCATGGATGCTGTCCCTTTTTGTTCGCTGGTGTGAACTATAAAGGTGAATTAACTTTGGCAGTGCATTTAACTACAAATAGTAGGATTTGAGTACTAATGAAGATTAAAATCACCCTTTCATGATAAAATACAGCAAAAACATAAAATAAAACAATCTAACAACAATCAAGTCATCACATAAGTTAGCCTATTGGGTTAAATGCGGAAGACAAGTTTCAGTTGAATAACTGACTAGGTATCCCCCTTTCCCTTAAAGCAAATTATACTGAAGAAAAATATAAAGTAACATGTAACAATATCAACGATTTTACTGAGTTACAGGTCATATAAGGGAATCATTGGAGGCGGCTTATGGTAGAGAAATGAAAATGTAATTCTCTGCAACAGCTCTGGTGGACATTCCTGCAGTCAGCATCGCAGTTGCTCATTCAAAACTTGAGACAACTGTGGCATTGTGTTGTGCGACAAAACTGCACATTTTAGGCTGGCCTTTAATTGTCAAGTTGCACCTGTGTAATGATCATGCCGTTTAATCAGCTTCTTGATATGGCACACCTGTCAGGTGGATGGATTATATTGGCAAATGAGAGATGCTCACTAACATGGATGTAAACATATTTGTGCACACAATTTGTGAGAAATAAGCTTTTTGTGCACATGGAAGATTTCTGGGATCATTTATTTCAGCTCATGCAACATGTTGCGTTTTAATATTTTTTTTTTTTTCAGTATTTCTCCCCGTCTCCTACTTTACCTTCCACAGTGCTATACTGTATCTCTTCATCTTTCTAACTATTGCCTTCTCTCATGTTCATAACTGGATGAGTTCTTTCTGACATTTGGAAATAGCAAAAATAGCACAAAAATAAATTGATGAGAAAGACTAGGCAATGAAAGTAAAATCACCAAATCTTTTTGTTCTATCCTTTCTAGCATAGAGTTAAATCTAGAGCTATGTGTGTAGTGACACAGTGGAGAAGAGTAGAATAAACCAATTTAATGAAGTCTTCCTCATGAAAATTACCTTTCTTGAATGTTTTAACCTGGGAAGAAAGAAGATGGGTACCTGACAAAGTCCTTATAGAATGCAGGAATTATAGACTTGGAGTGAGAGGAGCACAGAGCAGGATCCTGTACTGCAGTGCTTTGTTGGTACAAAGGTGTCTAACTGAGTGGGTTTGTGGCTGTTTTAGCAGCATGGTGTTTGTTTACGCATTTCAGATTCGAGAAGAAGCCTGGGTTCTGAGAGATTTAGTGCCTCTGGTGGTGCTGAAAGGTAAGCTGTGTGCTACCCGTATTTGCACACACACACATACAAACTTCACACTGTGAAATACAAACCAGCAGGAGATGCTATTAATCAGGAGCATTTTCCATCTGTAATGTCAGGCTTGTATAAATGGTTGGAGTCAGATATTTTGAATTGAATCAGGGAACAAAGGTTATACATGGACAATGAAAATATACAAGCAGCACTGCTGCAGCGTTCAGCTAACCTTTTCTAATATGCATCCATTTCCTTGGAGGAAATAGTTGTCGTTACAGCTTCCCGAGAATTGCAAGTGCAGTGAAACAATCAATTTTTCCTGTTTACGCACAAGCAGAACAGAACAACAGGTATGGAACAAGTGATGGAACACAGATGTTTAACATATCCAGGTGACACTTTTAAAAGCTTCTTAGGTCCCAGGGATTCCCACAGCGAAAAAGCTGAAATTCACTACTTTCATTAATCTACTTGCTCTGCCCTCTTATTTAGCCTCACATTGAAGTGTTTTACTATTTTCTTTTCGGGACAACGAAGGCTACGCCAGGACAGTGATACGCCATCCCATCTGGTTTGCGCTTAATGGGACTATCATTTCTTTTTAAACAGGACAATGACCCAAAACACCTCCAGGCTGTGTAAGAGCTATTTGATCAAGAATGAGAGTGATGGAGTGCTGCATCAGATGACATGGCTTCCACAATCAACCGACCTCAACCCAATTGAGATGGTTTTGGATGAGTTGGACCGCAGAGTCAAGGAAAAGCAGCAAACAAGTTCTCAGCATATGTGGAAAATCCTTCAAGACTGTTGGAAAAGCATTCCAGGTGAATCTGGTTGAGATAATGCCAAGAGTGTACAAAGCTGTCACCCAGGCAAAGGTGGCTACTTTGAAGAATCTCAAATATAAAATACATTTTGATTTGTTTTACACTTTTTTGGTTACTACATGATTCCATATGTTGTTTAATAGTTTTCATGTCTTCACTATTATTCTACAATATAAAAAATAGTAAAAATAGAGAAAAACCCTTGAATGAGTAGGTGTGTCCAAACTTTTGACTGGTACTGTATATATGTATATATATATACTGTATATATGGAAACACATTTCATGGAGCTTGGAACTCGTTAGTGAGTGTTGCAACCGAGGACAGACGATTCTTACACAACTGTCCCATTCCTGAACATGTATATCTTACCACTTTGCGGATGAGCCGTTGTTGCTCCTAGACGTTTCCACTTCACAATGGAGGGGCAAGCAATGGAACAGGGATAAAAATAAAAATAAATGCACTTCCGGGTTGGAGTTCCTCAGGTTTTCGCCTGCAAAATCAGTTCTGTTATACTCACAGACAATATTTTGAGTGTTTTCTATCCTAATCTGTCAATTATATGCATATTCTAATATCTGAGCCTGAGAAATAGTCCGTTTACCTTGGGAATGTTATTTTTCCAAACATAAAAATTCTGCCCCCTAGCTGAAAGAAGTTAAGGCTACAATTTGGATTTTTGTCTGCCTGTTTTGACTGCGTTTGAGCCTGTGGATTGCTGAAGAAAACGCGCGAACAAAACTGAGGTTTTTGGATAAAAAGAGACTTTATCGAAGAAAAGGAACATTTATTGAGTAAATTAATGTCTGCTGAGTGCAACCATATGAAGATCATCAAAGGTAAGGGATTAATTTTATCTCTATTTCTGACTTGTGTAACTCTTCTACTTGGCTGGTTACTGTTTGTAATTATTTGTCTGCTGGGCTATGTTCTCAAATAATCGTAATTCGCCGTAAAGCATTTTTTAAATCTGACACCGTGGTTGGATTCACAAGAAGTTAATCTTTAAACCTATGTAAAATATGTTTTGTTTTCTGAATTTCTATAATGAATATTTCTGTATTTGAATTTGGCGACCTGCAGTTTCACTGGCTGTTGAAGAGGTGGGACGCTACCGTCTCACGTACCCTAGAGAAGTTAAGAATGTGAAATGTCAGAATAATAGTGGAGAGAATGATTTCTTTCAGCTTTTATTTATTTCATCACATTCCCAATGGGTCAGAAGTTAACATACACTCAATTAGTATTTGGTAGCATTGCCTTAATTTTTTAACATGGGTCAAACATTTCAGGTAGCCTTCCACAAGCTTCACACAATAAGTTGGGTGAATTTTGGCCCATTCCTCCTGAAAGAGCTGGTGTAACTGAGTCAGGTTTGTAGGCCTCCTTGCTCGCACACACTTTTTCAGTTCTGCCCACACATTTTCTATGGGATTGAGGTCAGGGCTTTGTGACGGCCCCTCCAATACCTTGACTTTGTTGTCCTTAAGCCATTTTGCTACAACTTTGGAAGTATGCTTGGGGTCATTGTTCATTTGGAAGACCCATTTGCGACCAAGCTTTAACTTCGTGACTGATGTCTTGAGATGTTGCTTCAATATATCCACATCATTTTCCTCCCTCATGATGCCATCTTTATTGTGAAGTGCACCAGTCCTTCTTGCAGCAAAGCACCCCCACAACATGATGCTGCCAACCCCGTGCTTCATGGTTGGGATGGTGTTCTTCGGCTTGCAAGACTGCCCCTTTTTCCTCCAAACATAACGATGGTCATTATGGCCGAACAGTTTCATCAGACCAGAGGACATTTCTCCAAAAAGTACGATCTCTGTCCCCATGTGCAGTTGCAAACTGTAGTCTGGCTTTTTTAATGGCGGTTTTGGAGCAGTGGCTTCTTCCTTGCTGAACGGCCTTTCAGGTTATGTCAATGTAGGACTCGTTTCACTGCGGATATAGATACTTTTGTACCTGTTTCCTCCAGCATCTTCACAATATCCTTTGCTGTTGTTCTGGGATTGATTTGCACTTTTCGCACCAAAATACGTTCATCTCTAGGAGACAGAACGCATCTCCTTCCTGAGTGGTATGACGGCTGCGTGATCCCATGATGTTTATACTTGCGTACTATTGTTTGTACAGATGAACGTGGTACCTTCAGGCGTTTGGAAATTGCTCCCAAGGATGAACCAGACTTGTGGAGGTCTACATTTTTTTTTCTGAGGTCTTTTGATTTTTTGATTTTCTCATGGTCAAGCAAAGAAGCACTGAGTTTGAAGGTAAGTCTTGAAATACATCCACAGGTACACCTCCAATTGACTCAAATGATGTCAATTAGCCTATCAGAAGCTTCTAAAGCCATGACATCATTTTCTGGAATTCTCCAAGCTGTCTAAAGTCACAGTCAACTTAGTGTATGTAAACTTTTGACTCACTGGAGTTGTGATACAGTGAATTAAAAGTGGAATAATCTGTCTGTAAACAGTTGTTGGAAAAATTACTTGTTTTATACACAAAGTAGATGTTCTAACCGACTTGCAAAAACTATAGTTTGTTAACAAGAAATTTGTGGAGTGGTTTAAAACTAGTTTTAATGACTCCTACCTAAGTGTATGTAACCTTCCGACTTCAACTGTATATGTTTTGATTTCTAAGACGTTAGAAGGTTTATCATTCACAACTGAAGTTGCCAAATAGCTCAAAATCTAGCATTTAGGACATGTTTCAAATGATTACTTTTACACTCAACAAAAATATGATATATATTTTTTTTAAGTTCAATTATATATTCTTCTTGCTATGAAATCATTTAATAGTGGCACTGGACTTATATGAATATCTTGTTTTTATACTGCTGCTACTCATTTTTGATCTATGCATATTCACCCGCCCTACCTACAAATGACCTCGACTAACCTGTACGCCCACACATTGACTCGGTACCCGTAACCCCTGTATATAGCCCCATTATTGTTATTTTATTGTGTTATTTATTTAACTCTATTTTCTTAAAACTGCATTGTTGGTTAAGGGCTTGTAAGTAAGCATTTCACAGTTAGGTCTAAACCTGTTGTATTCGGCGCATGTAACAAATAAAATATGATTTGATTTGATTTGTCTGCTAAATGAACAAGCCTATGACATGACACATAGCCACAACTTACAGTAGGCCAACTTATATCCTGTTCTTCTGAAATACATTTCCTTCATATCTTAAAGTTTCTTTAGACCTGCCTAAAATAAATAATGGATTTATTGTGATGTTGTATATTGCAATGATTTATTAGACTTTTTAAATGTAGAAGTTCCAAAGGGGAGCATCAGCGGGTTGTACTGTATTGTCCTTGTATCCGTGGAGTCCTGGGGATGCTAAACGTGTTTATGTTAATTACCAGTCAATTATCGCTAGACCGGCAGTCTTTTGCATGACAATAACCGGCTGACAAAATTTGATAGCTGCCACAGCCCTACCTTGGGCATCAGCTGAGTAAACCCTTTGGCCAATCACTGACAGTAATTACCAAGAAGAAAAGGTAAACTGTCGTCCTGTTTAGCTCTGTTCAAGACTAGAGTAAAGGTGGCGAGAGTAGTAGCGGTACATTGTCTCAACTCTGGCTACTGTCAAGGTATTAGAAGGGAATGGTAGTGCTAGTCATTTGATGAAACATAATCATCTTGCTGCCCTTTATGACTATTGCTCTCTGTCTGTAACCCTCATATTAGCAGCAGTACTGTTCCCCTGAGCTTTGGGGACAGAGAGTGAAGGTAATTACAGAACGTAATGTTATTAATTACTTCCTGCTCTAGCACTCAGGCTGGGAAGGAACTGGGAGCAGATGAGTAAGAGCGGGCAGGAAACCATTATGTGATACAACCTCTTGATATCTCAGACAGAGCAGTGAAAACTTCACGTCCATCATTTGACCCACTGTGAAGATAAAGAGAGAAAGAAATCCCACGTTTCCTCTGAAAAGTCTGTCTGTCACTCTTAGTTCCCTGTGTGAAGGAGTCCCACAAGCACATACACAAATCTACATGTTGTATCGGCAGTGTCACCTCCACGGACATGAAACAGAGAGAGAAATAATTCACACATAGAGCATGTGCTGTATCTTTAAGAGGCCATGGGAATGTGCTCTCTGTCATTTAATACGAGGATACTTTCGGAATGGGTTTGTAGTGAGATGCACCCCAGTGACAGCTTCATTTACACATACACACACACACATACACACACACCTCGTGCTTTTCTCTGAATCCCTGCATCTTGGAATTCTAAGATCACTCATTGAGATGTGCTCCATTTGATTTTAATGAAACTCCCCTCACATGTCAGGCTCATACAGCAGTTTAGAGAGAGCTACCTTTGCCTTGGTGTAAAAGTTCCCCTCTTCCACTGAGTGAAGCCAATAGGACAGAGCAACAGTAGCAGCAGTAGCAGCAGCTATTCCTGTTATACCATCAGGTCTGTATTGTGTGGCAGCCATTGTGTTTTCCTCCTATTCGTGCATCTGGTACTGCCTGAATAGAGATGTATTCACTCTCAATCATTCTGACTCAATCATTAGTATCCTACCAGTATGTTGAATCTAATCATCACAACCATGACTGCCATAGCAGGACAGGGAGATAACATAATTAATAGAGAGTTTCCCATTCACCCAGAATGCAGTATAGTGAACAGAGAATGCTTGGTTAGATTGATCATGATGAAAAGTGAGCATCTCTAAACCTGGTCAATGAATGCTGAGTGGGATTGACATAGGTACCACAGGAGGCTGAGGGACCACTCAGTAACGAATAAACACTTTGTCCCTGCTTAACTTTCATTCATTATCACTGAGCCCTCATATCAAGGAAGAAAGTGAGAGCGTTACTGAGCAGGGAATAGTTTCTCAGTCCAAGGTAATTGAATCTGTTTCGGTTGGGGGACTATATAACCTCATAAATTATTTGCTTCCAAATTAGAAATGTTATGTGCTCCAGGCAATCAATTATAGTAACAGATACAAGGTGCAAATTATTTTACTGTTTGGAAGTTACTGAGATTAACCGTGAATTTATAATGAAATTTCAACCTTACAAGATTTGAACTGTTTATGCTTTCAAGAACTGTAGCTCTGGCTCTATATAAACTATTGGTCTTGGGAAACAAATCAAAATCAAATCAAATTTGGTCGCATACACATATTTAGCAGATGTTATTGTGAGTGTAGCGAAATGCTAAATCTAAAAAGAGAGAATCTCAAATATAAAATATATTTAGATTTGTTTAATACTTTTTTGGCTACTACATGATCCATATGTGTTATTTCATAGTTTTGATGTCTTCACTTTCATTCTACCATGTAGAAAATAGTAAAAATAAAGAAAAACCCTCGAATGAGTAGGTGTGTCCAAACTTTTGACTGGTACTGTTTACGGTATGTGTGTATATACTACCATTCAAAAGTTTGGGGTCAATTAGAAATGTTGTTGTTTTTGAAAAGAAAAGCAAAAGTTTTGTCTATTAAAATAACATCAAACTGATCAGAAATACAGTGTAGACATCGTTAATGTTGTAAATGACTACTGTAGCTGGAAACCGCTGATTTTGAATCGAATATCTACATACAGTATGCGTACAGAGGCCTTTTAACAGCAACCGTCAATCCTGTGTTCCAATGGCAAGTTGTGTTAGCTAATCCAAGTTTATCATTTTAAAAGGCTAATTGATCATTAGAAATCCCTTTTGCAATTATGTTAGCACAGCTGAAAACTGTTGTCTGATTAAAGAATGAATAAAACTGTCCTTCTTTAGACTAGTTGAGTATCTGGAGCCTCAGCACTTGTGGGTTTGATTACAGGTTCAAAATGGCCAGAAACAAAGCACTTTCTTTTGAAACTCATCAGTCTATTCTTGTTCTGAGAAATGAAGGCTATTCCATTCAAGAAATTGCAATAAACTGAAGATCTCGTACATTGCTGTGTACTACTCCATTCACAGAACAGCGCAAACTGTCTCTGACCAGAATAGAAAGAGGAGTGGGAGGCCCCGGTGCACAACTGAGCAAGAGGACAAGTACCCTTGAGTGTCTAGTTTGAGAAACAGACGCCTCACAAGTCCTCAATTGGCAGCTTCATTAAATAGCACCCGCAAAACATCAGTCTCAACATCAACAGTGAGGTTGAAGACGCGTTGTTGCACGTTCTTCATGACACTGTCTGTGTGGGTGAACCATTTCAGATTGTCAGTGATGTGTATGCCGAGGAACTTGAAGCTTTTCACCTTCTCCACTACAGCCCGGTTGGTGTGGATGGGGGTGTGCTTCTTCTGCGGTCTCCTGAAGTCCACAATCAGCTTCTGTGTTTTGTTGAGGTTGAGGTTATTTTCCTGGCACCACTTCACCAGGGCCGTCACCTCCTCCCTGTAGGCTGTCTCGTCGTTGTTGCTAACCAGGCTTACCACTGTTGTGTCATCTGCGAACTTGATGATTGAGTTGTAGACATGCGTGGCCACGCAGTCATGGGTGAACAGGGAGTACAGGAGGGGGCTGAGCATGCATCCTTGTGGGGCCCCTGTGTTGAGAACCAGCATAGTGGAGGTGTTGTTGCCTACCTTCACCACCTGCCCCATCAGGAAGTCCAGGACCCAGTTGCACAGGACAGGGTTCAGACCCAGGCCCCTGAGCTTAATGATGAGCTTGGAGGGTATTATGGTGTTTAAGGCTGAGCTGTCGTCAATGAACAGCATTCTTTCATAGTTATTCCTCTTGTCCAGATGGGATAGGGCAGTGTGCAGTGCGCGATGGCGATTGCATCATCCGTAGATCTGTTGGGATGGTATGCAAATTGCAGTGGGTCTAGGATGTTGGGCAAGGTGGAGGTGATATGATCTTTAACCTTAGGATGCATATGCTTGTCAAAATGACCCAGCCTAATGTTCTTTTTTCTCTGTTGATCCTCCAAAAATGAAATCTAATATTCCAGGAATCCCTGAAATAATGTTGTCTTTAATGTTCTAACATCCTATTTTTGTCTTTTAATTTCTTATTTTTTAAGTTCAAGTAGTTTTTGCATCACTACCCCAAGTTTTCATATGTGGGTCAAATATGACCCGTATGTTCCCTATGGAATTCACTGCATTGTACTTGTCAAACTGACCTTTCTTTTTGCTACAACAATAAAATCAATGTAATTAATAAAATATGTATTAAATATCTTATTTTTAATGTTGATTAATTCATTTTCATTTCTTATTTTTTAACTCATTGAGTGAAAGGAGTTTTCATAAGGAGGCTCAATAGGATGTTGCCAGATATACAACCAAAATGGTTTTACAGATGCTGGATGAGGAAGCCATTGGTGCCTCTGACTCAGAATCTGAGTTATCCAATTCAGATGCACCTGGTAGTCCAGCTGTCTGTCCTAGATGATTCTACAGATGGGGAGTGAAAACCAGTCAAATAGACTGAGGAAAAAGGGGTCTAACTGGAGTGAACCCCCCCCCCCCCCCCTCGACACTAAAGGCAGGACCAGAAGCCATAACATCCTGAGGAGCTGCCTAAGGCCTTTGCCGGGGTCAACAGCTGTGTCACCAAAAGATGCCTGGGAGCTGCTCATTAGTGACAACATCATTAAGGAGGTCCTAATGCGAACACATTTAGAAGGACAGAGAATAGCGACAGCAAAAGAGACAGAGTGGAGAGAGGTCACCAAAGAGGAACTAAAGGTCTTTATTGGTTTAACCCTCCTCGCCGTGTGGAGAAAAGCTGGGATGTCTCCACATGGGAGCTATTTTTGGATCCACTGCAGAATCCAATGTATAAGGCCACCATGTCGGTCGTAAGATATGACGATATCCGTCGCTACCTCAGGCTTGATGACAAGAGGACCAGAGTGTTCAGAGAGGCAACAGACCACCTGGCAGCCTTCTGGTATGTGTGGGACCTTTTCCTAGAAAACTGTAGAGGAAGGTTCATGTGGATGAGCAGCTTTCCTCCAGAAGTAACGCTTGGCATTCCGTCTAATGAGTTCAATCTTGGTTTCATCAGACCAGAGAATCTTGTTTCTCATGGTCTAAGAGTCCTTTAGGTGCCTTTTGGCAAACTCCATGCGGGCTGTCATGTGCCTTTTACTGAGGAGTGGCTTCCGTCAGGCCACTCTACCATAAAGGACTGATTGTTGGAGTGTTGCAGAGTTGATTGTCCTTTTGGAAGGTTCTCCCATCTCCACAGAAGAACTGAGGCAATGGTAAGATGTGGGGTGATGAAAGAGAGCCATGCCACCACCACTCAGAGCAGCCAGGGCCGGAAGAGGAAGAGGTGCCAGCTCTGCCCAAGCGCAAAGGGTAGAAAAGTCAGCTGCTGGTGTTCTCAGTGCAACGCACCCATCTGCAAAGACTACAGTCAAATGCTTGTGGTTTGTCACAAATGCATGGACTAAGACAGCATCACACACACACGTACACACCTTTTAGTGTTCATGTTTTCTCAATTCACAATTGTTAGTGTTGTTGTTTATATTCATGATGAACTTTGGATAAAAAAAAAAAATGTTTTGAAATATTATAAAACATGCTTACGGTGTTTTTTTTGTGTGTTCTTCACACTAAAAGGTTGAATGTGAAACTTTGATTGTAAGATTGATTGTAAGAAAAATATGCAAATATTTTCAATGGCCGTTATGAATTTTCATAATATGTTATCATTGAAATGTGTATCAAACTGTTGAAGAGCAACTAAAAACATTTCAAACAATAAAATAATTATTGAAAGGTCCAAATCATCACTCAAAATAATTATGTTCCACAAAATGGATAATATTTTAGACCCATATAAATAAAACATATTACATTATCGGGTCACTTTGACCCAGCATATGGGGCATCATGTTAACTATGCATCCTAGGGTTAACTAGCCTCTCAAAGCATTTTATGACAACAGAAGTGAGTGCTACGGGGCGATAGTCATTTAGTTCAGCTACCTTCGCTTTCTTGTGTACAGGGACAATGGTGGACAGCTTGAAGCAATTGGGGACAACAGACAGGGATAGGGAGAGATTGAATATGTCTGTAAACATGCATCATTAATGTGTACTTGTGCGATCTTTCTCTCTTCTCTGTAATTTGACTATAAATAGAAACATGTTTTTCATGAAAGGACACAAATGCCCAAATTAAATCTGTGTGAAGTCTTGTTTATTTTTTTGACCTTTTTTATTTTGGGGGAAAATGACATTTAGCAAAGTGAAAGGAAGGATGGTTATCAGCACAACAAGCGCTGCAGGATGTCAAGACAGCCTGCGGGACATTTGTTTCTGACACTAGCTTGTCCCTTTAAGGAAAGTTGTTTTATCAGGGGAAATAGAGATAGAACAAGCATGTTTTCTCACTTTATTGTCTGCTCTATTGCATAATTCAGGCATTGAGGAATATCTGTGTTGCAAATTAATTAGATTTCTCCTCATTGTCAGGCTCATCCTCAGTTAAACGAGGGATCCATCTGTAACAGAGAGATAGGGCTGTGACTCATCTCCAGGGAAGGCCACAGGGGTTCTCCTATACAGGGAGGAAGCAACTACAGGGAAGAGACTTTCTAAGGAAGTAAAATTCACCAGTTTTCAAGTCTGTTTTAGGCAAATCAGTTTATTGCAAGAATATTATTAGCACTTATTATTGAGAAAGTCCCATTCCTTTGATAAACACCACTGTCACATCACCTTTTTATTCATGTTTTTATGCATGCTTGAAAAGTGATCATCTGACCCCAAGAACACCATATACTGTTCATATAATGTTATCCCTGCTTGTTTAGTTCATTTTCCAAGTCAAGTCTCAAGCACGAATCAGAGAATAGTCTCAAGACTTTGCAAATAAGTCAGAATATTGCGTGCCCTCTCTTTGATTGGCACAATGTCTGTGCAGAGCTATATTGCATTACAATGCTCAGTATTAGAGACTATTTTATTTTCCAACATGTGGTGAAGCAGAGAGAGGAACGGTCTCCATGTGAGCCAATTAAGGGTTGTTTATTTTCCTTCTCCGTCTAATAAACGTCACTCGCTGTTTTTAATGGCTTGGAAACAGAGTATGATTAAAATTCAGCCCCTCAGGGTGACCAAACTTTACCAAATGTAAAGCAGGGCTATCATTTCCCCCCAGGCAGTTAATCATTTGAAATGGATATGGCAACAAAGAAACACATAGAAAATACATACTGGGAAGGATATGATGGACATAGCAATGGAGACAATAAATGACAGATCTGAGATGGAATGTAACATTTCATAGTGATCATGTAATAATATGATATGTAGTCTCAACCAGCACCCAAGTAAATTTAATTATGGGTATAAAAACATTGAACACTCGTCATAATTGTTATTTACTCGTCATTTGCCACATGGGTTATAGACAGTACAAAATATCAATAGGCCTAGACATAAAAAAAAATCTAACTCAACTTCATCATTGTACACAGCTCACACTTATTGAACCTCTCCTACCTCTGGAAACGATTCTTCAGGCAAAGCAAGATTAATCTGTCATTGTTATAGGAGTGAAAAGCTCGAAGCCTCCCTCACACCCATATTCATTGTGCCCATGACAAAAGCTCTCAAGGAGTTTGTCTACTAGTTCAACAAAAAACAGTTTGGAAGATAATTGAATAAGTTAGAAAGGGAGTTCTGAAAAGAGCTGCCAGTCAGCTCTGAAAAGCACACAGGAGAATATGGATCCTTTAATAGTTCCAACTCCTTAATGAAATGGAAAAGGGCAGCACTTCTGGAGCTGACTCAAGTGACCGTAAGTATTTAGATATCTGTATTTTCTTCTCTTTTTGGACCTTAACTTCAATTGGTAAAGTCATGGATGCTGTCCCTTTTTGTTCGCTGGTGTGAACTATAAAGGTGAATTAACTTTGGCAGTGCATTTAACTACAAATAGTAGGATTTGAGTACTAATGAAGATTAAAATCACCCTTTCATGATAAAATACAGCAAAAACATAAAATAAAACAATCTAACAACAATCAAGTCATCACATAAGTTAGCCTATTGGGTTAAATGCGGAAGACAAGTTTCAGTTGAATAACTGACTAGGTATCCCCCTTCTCCCTTAAAGCAAATTATACTGAAGAAAAATATAAAGTAACATGTAACAATATCAACGATTTTACTGAGTTACAGGTCATATAAGGGAATCATTGGAGGCGGCTTATGGTAGAGAAATGAAAATGTAATTCTCTGCAACAGCTCTGGTGGACATTCCTGCAGTCAGCATCGCAGTTGCTCATTCAAAACTTGAGACAACTGTGGCATTGTGTTGTGCGACAAAACTGCACATTTTAGGCTGGCCTTTAATTGTCAAGTTGCACCTGTGTAATGATCATGCCGTTTAATCAGCTTCTTGATATGGCACACCTGTCAGGTGGATGGATTATATTGGCAAATGAGAGATGCTCACTAACATGGATGTAAACATATTTGTGCACACAATTTGTGAGAAATAAGCTTTTTGTGCACATGGAAGATTTCTGGGATCATTTATTTCAGCTCATGCAACATGTTGCGTTTTAATATTATTTTTTTTTTCAGTATTTCTCCCCGTCTCCTACTTTACCTTCCACAGTGCTATACTGTATCTCTTCATCTTTCTAACTATTGCCTTCTCTCATGTTCATAACTGGATGAGTTCTTTCTGACATTTGGAAATAGCAAAAATAGCACAAAAATAAATTGATGAGAAAGACTAGGCAATGAAAGTAAAATCACCAAATCTTTTTGTTCTATCCTTTCTAGCATAGAGTTAAATCTAGAGCTATGTGTGTAGTGACACAGTGGAGAAGAGTAGAATAAACCAATTTAATGAAGTCTTCCTCATGAAAATTACCTTTCTTGAATGTTTTAACCTGGGAAGAAAGAAGATGGGTACCTGACAAAGTCCTTATAGAATGCAGGAATTATAGACTTGGAGTGAGAGGAGCACAGAGCAGGATCCTGTACTGCA
Organism: Salvelinus alpinus; assembly: GCF_045679555.1. Taxonomy (NCBI): domain Eukaryota; kingdom Metazoa; phylum Chordata; class Actinopteri; order Salmoniformes; family Salmonidae; genus Salvelinus; species Salvelinus alpinus. The sequence continues at coordinate 18,038,531 of NC_092103.1, read as the reverse complement.
GTGCTTTGTTGGTACAAAGGTGTCTAACTGAGTGGGTTTGTGGCTGTTTTAGCAGCATGGTGTTTGTTTACGCATTTCAGATTCGAGAAGAAGCCTGGGTTCTGAGAGATTTAGTGCCTCTGGTGGTGCTGAAAGGTAAGCTGTGTGCTACCCGTATTTGCACACACACACATACAAACTTCACACTGTGAAATACAAACCAGCAGGAGATGCTATTAATCAGGAGCATTTTCCATCTGTAATGTCAGGCTTGTATAAATGGTTGGAGTCAGATATTTTGAATTGAATCAGGGAACAAAGGTTATACATGGACAATGAAAATATACAAGCAGCACTGCTGCAGCGTTCAGCTAACCTTTTCTAATATGCATCCATTTCCTTGGAGGAAATAGTTGTCGTTACAGCTTCCCGAGAATTGCAAGTGCAGTGAAACAATCAATTTTTCCTGTTTACGCACAAGCAGAACAGAACAACAGGTATGGAACAAGTGATGGAACACAGATGTTTAACATATCCAGGTGACACTTTTAAAAGCTTCTTAGGTCCCAGGGATTCCCACAGCGAAAAAGCTGAAATTCACTACTTTCATTAATCTACTTGCTCTGCCCTCTTATTTAGCCTCACATTGAAGTGTTTTACTATTTTCTTTTCGGGACAACGAAGGCTACGCCAGGACAGTGATACGCCATCCCATCTGGTTTGCGCTTAATGGGACTATCATTTCTTTTTAAACAGGACAATGACCCAAAACACCTCCAGGCTGTGTAAGAGCTATTTGATCAAGAATGAGAGTGATGGAGTGCTGCATCAGATGACATGGCTTCCACAATCAACCGACCTCAACCCAATTGAGATGGTTTTGGATGAGTTGGACCGCAGAGTCAAGGAAAAGCAGCAAACAAGTTCTCAGCATATGTGGAAAATCCTTCAAGACTGTTGGAAAAGCATTCCAGGTGAATCTGGTTGAGATAATGCCAAGAGTGTACAAAGCTGTCACCCAGGCAAAGGTGGCTACTTTGAAGAATCTCAAATATAAAATACATTTTGATTTGTTTTACACTTTTTTGGTTACTACATGATTCCATATGTTGTTTAATAGTTTTCATGTCTTCACTATTATTCTACAATATAAAAAATAGTAAAAATAGAGAAAAACCCTTGAATGAGTAGGTGTGTCCAAACTTTTGACTGGTACTGTATATATGTATATATATATACTGTATATATGGAAACACATTTCATGGAGCTTGGAACTCGTTAGTGAGTGTTGCAACCGAGGACAGACGATTCTTACACAACTGTCCCATTCCTGAACATGTATATCTTACCACTTTGCGGATGAGCCGTTGTTGCTCCTAGACGTTTCCACTTCACAATAACAGCACTTAGTTAACCGGGGCAGCTCTAGCAGGGCAGACATTTGACGAACTGACTTGTTGGAAAGGTGGCATCCTATGACGGTGCCACGTTGAAAGTTACTGAGCTCTTCAGTGAGGCCATTCTACTGAAGGGTGTGTGGTGGGTGTAAAAAAGCATCCTCGTTTGACAAGCAACCTTGGACGTTTAGTGGGGTAGATTAGGAGATAAAGGGTGGGGGAGGGAAGAGTGTTGTGGTTGGATGAATGGGTTGGGGGTGGAGGCATTTTATTTTTCTGTTTCCAAAGTAAAATGATTCAATAGTTTCTACTTACCTGTATCTACCTTTTATATATAGTTTATATTTTTTTATTCAATTGTCACAAAAAGAGTTTTAAAATAAGTACATATGAACCTACATATTACCATATTTAAACTCTTCAGATTGCATTTATTCAAATCATATGATAATCAACTCTCTAAATATCAGTGGATTATAGTATTTCTTTCTAATTAAGCCCACAAGGACCTGTATGAGGTCCAGTATTTCACATTAGCCAGAGGGAGGAGACCCAAGCGGTTTGGCATGCTTGCTCTCATGGTTACAGGATAAATATCTATGGAGTCTGTCCTCTGGCCCCGTCCCTTTGCAGGGTCAACATGGATACCTGGTGGGCCTGCCCTGAGGTGAGGGGAGGTCAGGGGGCAGCACTGTACTGACTCTCCCGGCCAGGAGCCACTGCTAAGGCGGGAACGACATAGATGGGTTGAAAAGGTGCTGATGGGAAATAAAACAGTCACGTGGATGAAGGAAAGGAAAGTAATTGGGAATAGCATTCTTAAATCTATATTAAAATGAGAAAACCTCTATAACATGGTGTGGGCTATGCGATGATGGTGTGTGGGTGTGGGTGTGTGAACATGCGTGTCCATGTGTCTTCTCTGTATGTTTATGGGAGTCTTACTCTGGGCTGGCTGGAGCATCCTGTAGTTTAGTGGTTTAGTGTGTATGTGCTCCATTGCATCCCCTTCTATGTGTTATCTGGAGGGTCCCGCGGAGCTCCTCGGGCCTTGCTCTCCAGTCCCAGTAATGATGGGGGACTAATTACTGATCACACTCTGCTGATTGAGAAGCGCTGAAGGAGCCCTTCTGTTACCCCACCCCTCCTCACCCCATCCCCCCTCACTCAAACCCTCATGTCTAGCGCCTTGAAGTAGACTACATCTCCATGGTGACAGCACTCAATGTCGCCATGGTGTAGCTGTGTCCATTAATTATAATTAGCCTATAAATCACATTCTGCGAGCAGGAGGAAATGCATGTAAAGGGTTCTTGACAATGTGTGCCTACGACCAAGCTGAACATATTGCTTTAAGTTCCCCAGTGGGAGGGAGATAATGCATCAGAATGTCAATCTTCCAGTGGAACTGTGGGAAAAGCCCCCAAGTGTTCCAAGAGAAATGGGAATAAACCCTGAGAGTGCTTCAACTCTCATTCTCCTTATCCCACATTATCTGCTCAGCTCTTCTCCAAAAATATGAATCCGGAATACATCCCTGGACTTTGAATGCACATACAAAATTCAGCACATAATACAAACAGAGATACATAGATGGAGGGGAAAGATTAAGGCAGGAGAGAGAGGGTGGGGAGAAGCAGAGAGAGCAGCGCTTGCAAGATGGATAGAGGGGCTCTGCCTGCCTTCCCTGACCTTGGGCTATCATCAGACATCCTTCTCTCCCTCCTCCATATGTGTGCTAAGGGCAAACATTGTGACAAGCTAGAAACACAATGTCTGAGAAAGACAAAGCACTTTCTCAGATCAGCTAATTGAGTAATTGGCCCAAACCAGGGGTCATTCATTAGACCCCTCTCCCACCCACCCCCTACACTCTGACTCAGTACCCCCCCTTCTCAATTTATCACTGCAGGATGATCTCCTGGTTTAAGTGAATGTGATGAAGATGACTGCAGGCCCACTGCGGACACAGCAGGACCCTTCAGGCTAAAGTGTCCCGATCAATCACAGGCCTATCTGGGACAAGCTGCTCCAAAGATATCAGAGGAGATATAGGACACTCTTCCACTGCTATAGACACAAAACAAACACTCACAGAACAAGATACAAACATACAAATATCTGATGGACAGATAAGGCAAAAACACAAACACATTGTAACAAAGACAAGTCGCACAAGAGTCATCTTTCACATATTATGTAAAAACTACACCACATTAGTGGTGTATTATTGTAGGTTGGTTACCACTAGGCACTGGGGTAAACTGAACCTGGATAGAAGTGATAGAAATACCACAAAGCAAGAATAGAGTTACAAAGTGCTCAGTAGTACCAAAGAAGAGCCATACACAGAAATAAACTGAGTTATGGGTCTGGAGGGAATGTTCAACATTATAATAAAGATGTGGGAGACCGGTCAGACGCTTGTCTCTGAGCAGTAATACAGCCAGATGTAGATCACTTGAGCACTGTGGAACAACACTACTCATTTGTAACACCTAGAGGACCATTAACTTCTTTGGGGTAGGAGGCAGTATTTTCACGTCCGGATGAAAAGCGTGCCCAGAGTAAACTACCTGCTACTCAGGCCCAGATGCTAGGATATGCATAGTATTAGTAGATTTGGATAGAAAACACTCTGCCGTTTCTAAAACTGTTTGAATGATGTCTGTGAGTATAACAGAACTCATATGGCAGGCAAAAAACAGAGAAAAATCCAACCCGGAAGTGGGAAATCTGAGGTTTGTAGGTTTTCAACTCTTGGCCTATCGAATACACAGTGTCTATGGGGTCATTTTGCACTTCCTATGGCTTCCACTAGATGTCAACAGTCTTTAGAACTGTTTGATGCTTCTACTGTGAAGTGGGGCCGAATGAGAGGGGAATGAGTCAGAGGTCTGCCAGAATGCCTTGAGCTCGTGACGCTCGTTCACGTGAGAGCGAGCTCTGTTCCATTGCATTTCTGAAGACAAAGGAATTCTCCGGTTGGAACATTATTGAAGATTTATGTTAAAAACATCCTAAAGATTGATTCTACACTTCGTTTGACATGTTTCTACGGACTGTAATATGACTTTTCGTCTGAACTTTTGCCTGGACCTGTCCGCGCGAAACAAAAGGAGTCATTTGGACATAAATGATGGACTTTATGGAACAAATCAAACATTTATTGTGGAACTGGGATTCCTGGGAGTTCATTCTGATGAAGATCATCAAAGGTAAGTGAATATTTATAATGTTATTCTGACATCTGTTGACTCCACAACATGGCGGATATCTGTTTGGGTTGTGACTCCGGGATGCTGGCCTTCAAGGCAGAGTTGCAAAGAAAAAGCTACAGTGGGGAGAACAAGTATTTGATACACTGACAATTTTGCAGGTTTTCCTACTTACAAAGCATGTAGAGGTCTGTAATTTTTTATCATAGGTACACTTCAACTGTGAGAGACGGAATCTAAAACAAAAATCCAGAAAATCACATTGTATGATTTTTAAGTAATTAATTTGCATTTTATTGCATGACATAAGTATTTGATCACCTACCAACCAGTAAGAATTCCGGCTCTCACAGACCTGTTAGTTTTTCTTTAAGAAGCCCTCCTGTTCTTCACTCATTACCTGTATTAACTGCACCTGTTTGAACTCGTTACCTGTATAAAAGACACCTGTCCACACACTCAATCAAACAGACTCCAACCTCTCCACAATGGCCAAGACCAGAGAGCTGTGTAAGGACATCAGGGATACAATTGTAGACCTGCACAAGGCTGGGATGGGCTACAGGACAATAGGCAAGCAGCTTGGTGAGAAGGCAACAACTGTTGGCGCAATTATTAGAAAATGGAAGAAGTTCAAGATGACGGTCAATCACCCTCGGTCTGGGACTCCATGCAAGATCTCACCTCGTAGGGCATCAATGATCATGAGGAAGGTGAGGGATCAGCCCAGAACTACACGGCAGGACCTGGTCAATGACCTGAAGAGAGCTGGGACCACAGTCTCAAAGAAAACCATTAGTAACACACCATGCCGTCATGGATTAAAATCCTGCAGCGCACGCAAGGTCCCCCTGCTCAAGCCAGCGCATGTCCAGGCCCGTCTGAAGTTTGCCAATGACCATCTGGATGATCCAGAGGAGGAATGGGAGAAGGTCATGTGGTCTGATGAGACAAAAATAGAGCTTTTTGGTCTAAACTCCACTCGCCGTGTTTGGAGGAAGAAGAAGGATGAGTACAACCCCAAGAACACCATCCCAACCGTGAAGCATGGAGGTGGAAACATCATTCTTTGGGGATGCTTTTCTGCAAAGGGGACAGGACGACTGCACCGTATTGAGGGGAGGATGCATGGGGCCATGTATCGCGAGATCTTGGCCAACAACCTCCTTCCCTCAGTAAGAGCATTGAAGATGGGTCGTGGCTGGTTCTTCCAGCATGACAACGACCCGAAACACACAGCCAGGGCAACTAAGGAGTGGCTCCGTAAGAAGCATCTCAAGGTCCTGGAGTGGCCTAGCCAGTCTCCAGACCTGAACCCAATAGAAAATCTTTGGAGGGAGCTGAAAGTCCGTATTGCCCAGCGACAGCCCCGAAACCTGAAGGATCTGGAGAAGGTCTGTATGGAGGAGTGGGCCAAAATCCCTGCTGCAGTGTGTGCAAACCTGGTCAAGAACTACAGGAAACGTATGATCTCTGTAATTGCACACAAAGGTTTCTGTACCAAATATTAAGTTCTGCTTTTCTGATGTATCAAATACTTATGTCATGCAATAAAATGCAAATTATTTACTTAAAAATCATACAATGTGATTTTCTGGATTTTTGTTTTAGATTCCGTCTCTCACAGTTGAAGTGTACCTATGATAAAAATTACAGACCTCTACATGCTTTGTAAGTAGGAAAACTTGCAAAATCGTCAGTGTATCAAATACTTGTTCTCCCCACTGTATATCTCAGACCGGCCAATAAAAATTTAAGATTAAGATGGGCAAAAGAACACAGAGGAACACTGCCCAGAAGGCCAGCATCCTAGAGTCGACTCTTCACTGTTGACGTTGAGACTGGTGTTTTGAGGGTACTATTTAATGAAGCTGCCAGTTGACGACTTGTGAGGCGTCTGTTTCTCAAACTAAACACTCTAATGTACTCGTCTTCTTGCTCAGTTGTGCACCGGGGCCTCCCACTCCTCTTTCTATTCTGGTTAGGGCCAGTTTGCACTGTTCTGTGAAGAGAGTAGTACACAGCGTTGTACGAGATCTTCAGTTTATTGGCAATTTCTCGCATGGAATAGCCTTCATTTCTGAGAGCCATGATAAGACTGACGAGTTTCAGAAGAAACTTCTTTGTTTCTGGCCATTTTAAGTCTGTAATCAAACCCACAAGTGCTGATGCTCCAGATACTCAACTAGTCTAGAGAATGCCAGTTTTACTGCTTCTTTAATCAGGACAATAGTTTTCAGCTGTGCTAACATAATTGCAAGGGTTTTCTACTGAGCAATTACCCTTTAAAATTATAAACTTGGATTAGCTAACACAACATGCCATTGGAACACAGGAATGCCCATATGGGCCTCTGTTGACCTATGTAGATATTCCTTTAAACAAAATCAGCCGTTTCCATCTACAATAGTCATTTACATATACATTTATATAGACAGTACATACACTACACGAACAAAATATCTCATTCCAAAATCACAGGCATTACTATGGAGTTGGTCCCCCCTTTGCTGCTATAACAGCCTCCACTCTTCTGGGAAGGCTTTCCACTAAATGTTGGAACATTGCTACGGGGACTTGCTTCCATTCAGCCACAAGAGCATTAGTGAGGTCGGGCACTGATGTTGGGCGATTAGGCTCCCAGTCTGATTTCCAAATCATCCCAAAGGTCTTTGATGGGGTTGAGGTCAGGGGCTCTGTGCAGGCCAGTCAAGTTCTTCCACACCATCTCACAAACTATTTCTTTGTGAACCTCACATTGCGCACAAGGGCATAATCATGCTGAAATAGGAAAGAACCTTCCCCAAATTGTTGCTACAAAGTTGGAAGCACAGAATCGTCTAGAATGTGACTGTTTGCTGTAGCGTTAATATTTCCGTTCACTGGAACTAAGGGAACTAGCCTGAACCATGAAAAACAGCTCTAGACCATTATTCCTCCTCCACCAAACATTAAAGTTGGCACTATTTATTTGGGCAGGTACTGTAGCGTTCTCCTGGTATCCGCCCAACCCAGATTCGTCCGTTGGACTCCCAGATAGTGAAGCATGATTCATCCCTCCAGAGATTGCATTACCCACTGCTCCAGAGTCCAATGGCTGCGAGCTTTACACCACTCCAGCCGACGCTTGGCATTGCGCATGGTGATCTTAGTCTTGTGTGCGGCTGCTCGGCCATGGTAACCCATTTCATGAAGCTCCCGACGAACAGTTATTGTGCTGAAGTTGCTTCCACAGGCAGTTTGTAACTCGGTAGAGTGTTGCAACCAAAAACCAACGATTTTTATGCGCTATGTACTTTAGTACTCGCCGGTCCCTTTCTGCGGGCTTGTGTGGCCTACCACTTCGTGGCTGGCTACCTGAAAGCCCCAGAGTGAAAGGTTTATGGAGTAATTAGTAAGGTTTTCATATGTCTCTGCCTCTGTTAATTAGCGGAGAGCTAATGGGTGCATCCGTCCAGTGGAGAGGGCAGAGTAGAGGGGACAAGTGAGATGTTCATCTATGTAGTCTCATTAACATTAGGCGAGGCCCCCCCTGTTCCCTTATTGACTCATCATGGGGAAAGTGGAACACACTGCTCAGTGTTCCATGGCGCTGGAGGTCAGTGTGGTGTCAACCTGTGTGTTTGTCTCATGTAGAGGTTTCAGTATGTATAAGTAAAAGGTGGGATAATAGACACCCTCATGGCTGTTGTCATGTTAATGATTACATTTTATTTTGTTTTCAGCCCAATGAGATTGCGTTACTTTACTTTAAATAAAACAATTATCACATAAAGCTGCTTACAAATAGCCTGGTTGCCGTCTTTGTTCAGCTATTGGAACATTATTGTTGGAACATTATTGAAGATTTATGTTAAAAACATCCTAAAGATTGATTCTATACTTCGTTTGACATGTTTCTACGGACTGTAATATGACTTTTCGTCTGAACTTTTGCCTGGACCTGTCCGCGCGAAACAAAAGGAGTCATTTGGACATAAATGATGGACTTTATGGAACAAATCAAACATTTATTGTGGAACTGGGATTCCTGGGAGTGCATTCTGATGAAGATCATCAAAGGTAAGTGAATATTTATAATGCTATTTCTGACTTATGTTGACTCCAACATGGCGGATATCTTCTTGGGTTGTGTTGGTCTCTGAGCGCCGTACTCAGATTATTGCATGGTTTGCTTTTTCCGTAATGTTTTTTTGAAATCTGACACAGCGGTTGCATTAAGGAGAAGTATATCTTTTAATCTGTGAATAACACTTGTATCTTTTATCAATATTTATTATGAGTATTTCTGTGATTTGATGTGGCTCTATGCAAATTCATGGGATGTTTTGGAGGCAAAGCCAAATGTAAACTGAGGTTTTTGGATATAAATATGAACTTGATCGAACAAAACATACATGTATTGTGTAACATCAGAGTGTCATCTGATGAAGAATATCAAAGGTTAGTGATTAATTTTATCAATATTTCTGCTTTTTGTGACTCCTCTCTTTGGTTGGAAAATCGCTGTATGCTTTCTGTGACTAGTTGCTGACCTAACATAATGATATGTTCTGCTTTCGCCGAAAAGCTTTTTTGAAATCGGACACTGTGGTTGGATTAACGAGAATTTTATCTTTAAAATGGTGTCTAATACTTGATATTTGAAAAAATTGAATTATGAGATTTCTGTTGATTGAATTTTGCGCCCTGCAATTTCATTGGCTGTTGGCAAGGGGTTCCGCTAGCGGTGGAAAAAAGATCAGAAAACCATTCAGTATCTGCTGTGGCCACCATTCACCTCATGCAGCGGGACACATATCTTTCACATAGAGTTGATCAGGCTGTTGATTGTGGCCTGTGGAATGTTCTCCCACTCCTTTTCAATGGCTGGGCAAAGTTGCTGGATATTGGTGGGAACTGGAACACGCTGTCGTACATGTTGATCCAGAGCATCCCAAACATGCTCAATGGGTGATGTCTGGTGAGTATGCTGGCCATGGAAGAACTGGGACATTTTCAGCTTCCAGGAATTGTGTACAGATCCTTGGAACATGGGGCCATGCATTATCATGCTGAAACATCAGGTGATGGTGGCGGATGAATGGTATGACAATGGGCCTCAGGATCTCGTCACTGTATTTCTGTGCATTCAAATTGCCATCGATAAAATGAAATTGTGTTCGTTATCCGTAGCTTAAACCCAACGCCACCAGGGGGCACTCTGTTCACAACATTGACATCAGCAAACCGCTCGCCTACACAATGCCATACACGCTGTCTTCCCTGTGCCCGGTACAGTTTAAACCGGGATTCATCCATGAAGAGCACACTTATCCAGCGTGCCAGTGGCCATTGAAAGTTAGCATTTGCCCACTGAAGTCGGTTACGATGCCGAACTGCACTCAGGTCAAAAGAACAACAAGCAATCAGATGAGCTTCCTTTCTGACAGCTTGTGCAGAAATTATTCTGATGCGGTGACCGTATACGTATACGGTGACCATTGAGTCATGGTAATCTCATTTTATGCACTCTGGACACTTGTCATCAAAACAGTATGTGCTTTTATAACTCACCTCACAGGTTGAAACTGAGTGAAAAACATGGTCATTGTGGATGTTGTTTCAATGCCTAACACAACAAAATGTACAATGCTTTCTAAGGTGATGATTATTCAAAACACCCATATGCATATTACTGTCACGATCGTCGTAAGAACATTCAGACCAAAGCACAGCGTGATATGGGTTCCACATATTTATTGACGTGAAACGCACCAAACAATAAAAAGCAAACGATACGTGAAGCTATGGCGTGCTCACAGGCCACACATATGTGCTCACACACATTAACAAGATCCCACAAAAACCCAGTGGGGAAATGGCTGCCTAAATATGATCCCCAATCAGAGACAACGCTAAACAGCTGCCTCTGATTGTGAACCATACCAGGCCAACATAGAAATAAAACAACCTAGATTACCCACCCTAGTCACACCCCGACCTAACCAAAATAGAGAATAAAAAGGCTCTCTATGGTCAGGATGTGACAGTTACAGCTTATGCATAAGCATAGGCCTATATATGAGCCCAAGCCTAAAAAAAAACCTTGAATTAAAATAATGATAGTACATTTAAAAAATACAGATTTTTGGTACATAATTGGTCTAGCCTGAAATTAAACAAATTCAGAGTTAGCCTATAATTATAGTGAATTTATAATTGATTTTGAATAGCCTAGTTATAGGGCATTTTGTATATTTTCATAATTAATTACACATTATCTTTAGCTGCAGAATATCTCACCACCATGCATTTTAATGTACTCCCTGCTCTCCTTCATTCCTTTCTCCAGCTTGCAGAGAGAAGGGCTGTCAACAGTTTAATGAAATATGTTTCCTTATTGATGTTGCTGAACAAATTTCACTTGGTTTCCCAAATTAAGTACTGGTTAGCTGCAGGAACAGGGTTGGAGAGCCCATGGCATACAGAGTTTGGATGGAATATCACCTGTCATGCGCAAATCTAAAAGTAAAAGAAAAAATATATAAATATTAGATTGAGCAATGTCGGAGTGGCATTGACAAAAATACAGTAGAATAGAATACATTATATACATATGAGATGAGTAAAGCAGTATGTAAACATAATTTAAACATTATTAAAGTGACTAGTGTTCCATTATTAAAGTGGCCAGTGATTCCAAGTCTATGCAAATAGGGAAGCAGCCTCTAAGATGCAGGGTTGCGTAACCGGGTTGGAAGCCGGCTAGTGATGGCAAATTTCACATATTAGTAAAGACAAGATTCAATTGAGAATAGTCTGATGTGTGAAAATATGATCACTTGATGAGAAAACAGCTGAATATTTTTTTTGCGATTTCTCAAATCATCGATAGCCTATAGTCGCAGCCCATACAGTTGAAGTCAGAAGTTTACATACACATTTAAATGGGAACAGCAACAAATACATTCAAACTCAGTTTTTCACAATTCCTGACATTTAATCCTAGTAAAAAGTCCCTGTCTTAGGTCAGTTAGGATCACCACTTTATTTTAAGAATGTGAAATGTCAGTATAATAGTAGAGAGAATGATTTGTTTCAGCTTTTAATTCTTTCATCACATTCCCAGTGGGTCAGAATTTTACATACACTCAATTAGTATTTGGTAGCATTGCCTTTAAATTGTTTAACCTGGGTCAAATGTTTCGGGTAGCCTTCCACAAGCTTCCCACAATAAGTTGGGTGAATTTTGGCCCATTCCTCCTGACAGAGCTGGTGTAACTGAGTCAGGTTTGTAAGGCCTCATTGCTCGCACACGCTTTTTCAGTTCTGCCCACACATTTTCTATGGGATTGAGGTCAGGGCTTTGTGACGGCCCCTCCAATACCTTGACTTTGTTGTCCTTAAGCCATTTTGCTACAACTTTGGAAGTATGCTTGGGGTCATTGTTCATTTGGAAGACCCATTTCTGACCAAGCTTTAACTTCCTGACTGCTGTCTTGAGATGTTGCTTCAATATACCCACATAATTTTCCACCTCATGATGCCATCAATTTTGTGAAGTGCACCAGTCCCTCCTGCAGAAATGCACCCCCACAACATGAAGCTGCCACCCCCGTGGCTCCCGGTTGGGATGGTGTTCTTCAGCTTGCAAGCCTCCCCCTTTTTCCTCCAAACATAACGATGGTCATTATGGCCAAACAGTTCTATTTTTTTTCATCAGACCAGAGGACATTTCTCCAAAAAGTACGATCTTTGTCCCCATGTGCAGTTGCAAACCATAGTCTGGCTTTTTTATGGCGGTTTTGAAGCAGTGGCTTCTTTGCTGAGCGGCCTTTCAGGTTATGTTGATATAGGACTCGTTTTACTATGGATATAGATACTTTTGTACCTTTTTCCTCCAGCATCTTCACAAGGTCGTTTGCTGTTGTTCTGGGATTGATTTGCACTTTTAGCACCAAAGTACGTTCCTCTCTAGGAGACAGACCACGTCTCCTTCATGAGAGCTATGACGGCTGTGTGGTCCGATGGTGTTTATACTTGCGTACCATTGTTTGTACAGATGAACATGGTACCTTCAGGCGTTTGGAAATTGCTCCCAAGGATGAACCAAACTTGTGGAGGTCTATACTTTTTTTTCTGAGGCCTTGGCTGATTTCTTTTGATTTTCCCATTATGTCAAGCAAAGAGGCACTGAGTTTGAAGGTAGGCCTTGAAATAAATCCACAGGTACACCTCCAATTGACTCAAATGATGTCAATTAGCCTATCAGAAGCTTCTAAAGCCATGACATTTTCTGGAATTTCCCAAGCTGTTTAAAGGCACAGTCAATTTAGTGTATTTAAACTTCTGACCCACTGGAATTGTGATACAGTGAATTATAAGTGAAATAATCTGTCTATAAACAATTGCTGGAAAAAATACTTGTGTCATGCACAAAGTAGATGTCCTAACCGACTTGCCAAAACTATAGTTTGTTAACAAGATATTTGTGGAGTGGTTTAAAAACGAGTTTTAATGACTCCAACCTAAGTGTATGTAAACTTCCGACTTCAACTGTATCTTTTCATTTCAAATCAAATCAAATCAAATCAAATTTTATTTGTCACATACACATGGTTAGCAGATGTTAATGCGAGTGTAGCGAAATGCTTGTGCTTCTAGTTCCGACAATGCAGTAATAACCAACAAGTAATCTAACCTAACAATTCCACAACTACTAAATCAAATCAAATCAAATTTTATTTGTCACATACACATGGTTAGCAGATGTTAATGCGAGTGTAGCGAAATGCTTGTGCTTCTAGTTCCGACAATGCAGTAATAACCAACAAGTAATCTAACCTAACAATTCCACAACTACTACCTTATACACACAAGTGTAAAGGGGTAAAGAATATGTACATAAAGATATATGAATGAGTGATGGTACAGAACGGCATAGGCAAGATGCAGTAGATGTATAGAGTACAGTATATACATATGAGATGAGTAATGTAGGGTATGTAAACATAAAGTGGCATAGTTTAAAGTGGCTAGTGATACATGTATTACATAAAGATGGCAAGATGCAGTAGATGATATAGAGTACAGTATATACATATACATATGAGATGAGTAATGTAGGGTATGTAAACATTATATTAAGTGGCATTGTTTAAAGTGGCTAGTGGTACATTTTTACATAATTTCCATCAATTCCTATTATTAAAGTGGCTGGAGTTGAGTCAGTATGTTGGCAGCGGCCGCTAAATGTTAGTGGTGGCTGTTTAACAGTCTGATGGCCTTGAGATAGAAGCTGTTTTTCAGTCTCTCGGTCCCTGCTTTGATGCTTTCTAAGGCATTCTATGGTTTGTATCATTCACAACTAAAGTTGCCAAATAACTCTAAATCTAGTGTATAGGACTTGTTTCAAATGATCACTTTTATGCTCAACATAGCCACTTCATATGCGCACTCTCACTCTGGAATGGGAAAAATATCCTTTCTTTTTTATTCAGCTAAGTAATATATTCTTCTTTCTATATAAAATCATGGCATGGGACTTATAAGAATATATTGTCTGATAAATTAACTAGCCTATGGAATGGTGCATAACCAGATAACATACAGTAGGCCAACTCCTATTCTGTTCTTCTGCAATACATTTTCTTCATATTATGTTTCTTTAGACCAGCCTAAAATAAATAACAGATTTATTGTGATGGTGTATATTCAATTGATTTATTTTACTTTTTTAAAAGTAGATATTCAAAAGGCACATATCAGCAGCTGGTATGCGTGGAGAAAAGGACATGCATTTATGTTAATTAACAGTCAATTACCGGCTGACAAAATTTCATGACCACCACAGCCCTAGTTGTGCAAACCCACAGTTTCATCAGCTGTACGGGAGGCTGGTCTCAGACAATCCCGCAGGTGAAGAAGCCGGATATGGAGGTCCTGGGCTGGCGTGGTTACACGTGGTCTGCGGTTGTGAGGCCAGTTGAACAAACTGCCAAATTCTCTAAAATGATGTTGGAGGTGGCTTATGGTTGAGAAATTAACATTTAATTATCTGGCAACAGCTCTGTTGGACTTTCCTGCAGTCAGCATGCCAGTTGCACGCTCACTCAAAACTTCAGACATCTGTGGCATTGTGTGACAAAACTGTACATTTTAGAGTGGCCTTTTATTGTCCCCGGCACAAGGTCCACCTGTGTAATGATCATGCTGTTTAATCAGCTTCTTGACATGCCACACCAGTCAGGTAGATGGATTATCTTGGCAAAGGATAAATGCTCAATAACAGGGATGTAAACAAATTTGTGCACAAAATTTGAGAGAAGGCTTTTTGTGCATACGGAACATTTCTGGATTTTTTAAATTTCAGCTCATGAAACATGGGACCAACAATTTCCACATTGCGTTTATAAGTTAATTCAGTATAGATGACTTTATCCAAATATTGTTTGATAAGTCCGATGACAGAAGTCCGACTGACAACTTCACCAGGACGTTTTATTAATAACGACCCATTCTAATTTCATATTGTGCCAACTTTTTGGCGCACCCCATGTTCCATAAAGTTGTTATGTAAATATGAATGGTGTTTACAACTGCCAATCAGCAGCTGCGCTGTAAATCTGGCTGCATATTGAACGTTGAGTTTGCCGAAAGTCCATTTTGTTTGACAAATGACAGGAGTGTCAAGGAATAGAATGTTAGCTAAAAAGACTGGTCCCCAGACTAGCTTACAAAGTCTTTTGTTGAAAATATAAATAATGCACAGCTTATCTAGGTAAATGAGCAATACAAGCCACACCACTTCCCTCTCAAGGCCTTTTCCAGCTAATTAAACAGGGATCAGCTCAAAATAGAATGGGAATCAACCTGCTGCGTATGACAGAACAAATACTGCACTGTCAAAAAAAGGGAACGGTTAGATAACAGGGACCATTATTTACATCCCCTGTAATATCCTGAAATTGTCAGGATAGCAGTTTTATTCTCATTAAAAAACAGTTTACACACGTCTCTCTGGCCATATTGCTGTTATGGTTGTTTGTCAGACTGTGAGGAAGCACCAGGTGTTGTTTTTCTCTCTGTGCCTGTTTGCTTGTCTACTAGCAGTCTCTATGTGGTGTTTTTCTATTTCAGGTCTGAACAGATCAGAGAATGGCCCAGTATGAGGAAGCCTGTGGTGCAATCAGTTCCATGGTGGGTTTGTGAAAAACACAAAGAGACAGACATGAAAGCTGCTGGTTCACCTGCAGAGTGCTGATGATAACTGAACCGCCTTCCATTCCTTATCATTTCCCAGAAACAAGACTAGTGGTGGGAGGTGAATTAGTCTTATTTGTGTGTGTGTTACATGGTTTGCATTTGTGCCATATAGATGTAGCCACGAACATATTTTTTGAGTATGCATGAGTGTGTCCATGAGCATGTTTATGAGTGTGTATGTGCATGCAATAGTGTGTGTGTCAGTGAGAGTCATTGAAATGCACCATGTGTGCTGTGGTAAATGGTAAGCTTGGTGATCCCCGAAGGTTGCCCTTTTCAGTGCCATGTCTCAGCGCCTCTACTCTACTGTCTCATTGTCCCAGTGGCCCTGAGGAATGACACTCATAACTTGCAGACTGTCACTAGACCTCCAACATACAGGTGCACACCTCCAGTCCTTTACATACCCTTTATCGAGCACTAACAAACCAATATTGACATGTAAAGTAGTACTGTTCAGTTTGAATTTGTTTTTGAAAAATGATATAAATAAATCCTGAAGGTAACATTCCTGAATAAAACAATTTTGTAGACTCTGAGCTGAAAACTTCTCCATGCATCTCCTAACCCTCAGATGTACCCACTAAGAGCCAAAGGCAGAGCCAGTCAGAGTGATTGATTCACTCTACTGATGTTTGTTTCACATCCATTTCAAATATCCATTTCATTGCACCGTGGTTTGTTAATGGTCCTCTGAACATCAGACACCGGAATCACATAAAAGGAAAATTTAAGAACCACTAAGCAGCTCACTGTGTTTTCTGTGAGCTGATGGTGGTAGACAGGACGTGGATGGAGATGTCTGTCACACGACATTAGTATTCTCACATTTTACACCTCCTTTCGGTTTCAAAGGTTCTGTTTGTCCTCAGCAGGTGCGCCAGTTGCCTTGAGCCTGTTGGTCTTCAAACACAAATGGGTGTGTTTGAAATCAGAATCCTAGATTTTATTTTCCGCATTATTTACCTCTCAAATCTCCTTCAAAGCCGACTGAAGCAGCCGAGCAGAGGCCCTGTGAGAATTCTGACAGTATATTTTACCGTGTCTTGTTTTCTTGTTCTGATGGAGAGGTTTGAGCTCCGCCCACCTGCTCAAACAGACTGTCAGTCATGGATACCTTCACAAAGAGTCCCCCATTCCCATGACCACAGAGTGTCACTCTCTCATACATCCTCATCAATAGTGTCAGTCAGTCACACATCCACCCCCAAACTGTCCCTTCTATATTCCTACCATATCCCCTAAGCAAGTGGCAAACGTGTCACTTCGACACAATCATCTAGCCTGCCATCACTGTGAGAGCATTGGGGGATAATTTCTGGAGTTCTGTCAGGCTTTTATGCTAATATTGACTCAAGCTATATTTATCATCACATTTACCATTCTTTTTATGTGCCAAGTTCCTGTCAAATGATGTCTGAGACCAACTGGAATGATAATCATGACAATTATATTGGAAATAATGATTGGGACATCACTGTGAAAGCAACACTACGACCAGTGGCGAACCATGGATATTGGACGTAGGCTTCAGTGGGGGAAAAAATATTCCAAAACGTTGTAGTACATAAACTAAAAAATCTAGAAAAATAACAGAAACATAGCATCACTTAGACCTAACGCGCTCGACTGAATCAAACAGGTCTGAGCCACGCTTCGGGCTGCCACTCACACCGATACAATACCCGCTATACTAACAACAAATATCAAATCAGAGAATCCTACATCTGTAAAAGTGCTGGCAGTTCTGTTGATAGTGCAAGCACCTTCTCATATGGGCACGGTTTGCATGTGCATAGTATCGCTGTGGTGCGTAACGGTTTCTCGCAACGGTGGTTCGTATCTCGGCTGGAACTGGACTTCTTCTCTCACCTGTGGTTCATATTGCTGATTGATGCACCCATCTCTTGGTAGTGAGACTGCAGTGTTCTCCTCAGTGTGGGTATAGTCAACTCTGACTTCCCATCCAGATAGCTCTGCATTTGCAGCCCTGGCGCAATAGCTTTTACTACTGCATCCACTATTTTATCAGTGGAGACCCTTTATTCAGTCCGTTTTCGATTTGGTGAGCTAGGCTGGAGAACGTGAGTCTGACAAGCGACCACTTAGATATGGTCATTTTCACGTTTTCATACATTCTTAGAATGATTAGGAATTACATATACTAGGGCATTTGGGAAAATTATATAGAAATGTAAAGTGGGAAAGTGGACATGCGTTCGGACAATTAATAGTCACTGCAGCAAACAAAACAACCTGTCTTGTCCAGGACAAGAGTCTACACAGATCGGTGCACTTTAGCCAATCAGAGCGACAGTAGACCTTTAAACAAACAAGCCATTTTCCACACTGGCCTGCCATATTCACTTTGAATGGACTGTGTGTTTACAGGCACTTGCAACAGCGTGACTTTAGATCATTAGAACCCATATGCAAAAAGCTACAAAATACACTTGAAAGGATTTCTGCAAATACAGCGCACTCAGAAAATATTCAGACCACTTGACCTTTTCCACATTTTGTTATGTTACAGCCTAATTCTAAAAATGATTAAATAATTTTGTTTTGTTAAAAATAAAAAACATAAAAAACATATTTATATATATTAAATATTCAGACCCTTTGCTGTGAGACTCAGGTGCATCTCTCAGGTGCATCATGCTTCCATTGATCATCCTTGAGATGTTTCTACAACTTGATTGGAGTCCTGTGGTAAATTCAACTGATTAGACATGATTTGGAAAGAAACACCTGTCTACATAATATGTAAGGTCTCACAGTTGACAGTTCATGTCAGAGCAAAAACCGTGCCTAAAGGTCGAAGGAATTGTCCGTAGTGCTCCGAGACAGCATTGTGTCGAGGCACAGATCTGGGGAAGGGTACCAATAAATGTCTGCAGCATTGAAGGTCCCCAAGAAGACAGTGGCATCAATTATTCTTAAATGAAGAAGTTTGGAACCACCAAGACTCTTCCTAGAGCTGGCCGCAGGGGCAAACTGAGCAATATGGGGAGAAGGGCCTTCGTCAGAGTTCTGCTGTGGAGGTGGGTGAACCTTCCAGAAGGACAACCATCTCTGCAGCACTCCACCAATCAGGCCTTTATGGTAGAGTGGCCAGAGGGAAGCCACTCCTCAGTAAAAGGCACTTGACAGCCCACTTGGAGTTTGCCAAAAGGCCCCTAAATACTCTAAGACCATGAGAAACAAGATTCTCTGGTCTGATGAAACCAAGATTGAACTCTTTGGCCTGACTGCCAAGCGTCACATCTGGAGAAAACCAGGCACCATCCCTACGGTAAAGCATGGTGGTGGCAGCATCATGCAGTGGGGGCGTTTTTCAGCGGTAGGGACTGGGAGACTAGTCAGGATCGAGGGAAAGATGAATGGAGCAAAGTACATAGAGACCCCTGATAAAAATTGCTCCAGAGCACTCAGGACCTCAGAATGGGGAGAAGGTTCACCTTCCAACAAGATAACATTGAATTGTAGCCTCCTCGTCCTTCTGCAGCTTTCCTGCCAATGCATGCTTTCCCAACCAATAACCCAAGCTAACTGACTAAAGTTGGCTAGTTTGCTAGCTAGCTACTTCCAGACACAGATGAGAGAATACCTCTCAGACCATTTTACTCGCCGTAGCAGAGCTAGATAGGCTGTTGAGATGTTATCTAGTGCGTTTTTGACTAACTATTGCTTATTTGGCCTACAATTACTGACACCGGTCATATTCAGCAGGTGTTGCGTGTTCGTAAATTCCTCAGTTGTTCTGCGCTATGGCACACACAGACGAGAGTGATCTGAAATCGTAGTAGATAGCCAGAGTGAATTTGACTGTACAACAGTTGTCAAATTCTTGATAGCTAAACAAATTACACCTGCATCTCTAGCTGTGTATAGCCACGGAAAAATTATATGAGGGAAAAAGTCAGTCACTCATCCACTCCTCCAATGGCATGACATGACATCTTCCTAGCAACTAGCTAGCTAGCTTTCTACACTACCAGTCAAAAGTTTGGACACACCTACTCATTCAAGGTTTTTTCTTTATTGTCACAATTTTCTACATTATGGAATAATAATGAACACATAGAAACTATGAAATAACACATATGGAATCATGTAGAAACCAAAGAAGTGTTAAAAAAAAATATATATATATATATTTTAAATTCTTCAAAGTAGCCACCCTTTGCCTTGATGACAGCTTTGTACACTATTGGCATTCTCTTAACCAGCTTCATGAGGAAGGCTTTTCCAACAGTCTTGAAGGAGTTCCCACATATGCTGAGCACTTGTTGGCTGCTTTTTCTTATCCCAAACCATCTGGGTTGAGGTTGGGTGATTGTGGAGGTCATCTGATGCAGAACTCCATCACTCTCCTTCTTGGTCAAATAGCCCTTACACTGCCTGGAGGTGTGTTTTGGGTCATTATCCTGTTGAAAAACAAATGATAGTCCCACTAAGCGAAAACCAGATGGGATGGCATATTGCTGCAGAATGCTGTGGTAGCCATGCTGGTTAAGTGTGCCTTGAATTCTAAATGAATCACAGTGTCTCCAGCAAAGCACCCCCACACCATTACACCTCTTCCTCCATGCTTCACGGTGGGAACCACACATGCAAAGATCATCCATTCACCTACTCTCTGCGTCTCACAAAGACATGGCGGTTGGAAACAAAAATCTCAAATGTGGAGTCATCAGACCAAAGGACAGATTTCTAATGTGCATTCCTTGTGTTTCTTGGCCCAAGCAAGTCTCTTATTATTATTGGTGTCCTTAAAATTATTAAGTTCATCATAGCGCTTTATGGTTTTTGCGACTGCACTTGAAGAAACGTTCAAAGTTCTTGACATTTTCCGGATTGACTGACATTTCATGTCTTAAAGTAGTGATGGACTGTCGTTTCTCTCTGCTTATTTGAGCTATTCTTGCCATAATATGGACCAAATAGCACTATCATCTGTTGTCTATCAACAATGGCAAGCCACCGGTGTCTGTCAATCTGGATGGAAAATTACTAGAATAGCGGACGATATATTGCCACATCTTCAATTTAAGCCTGCTAGAAAGTGTGTGCCCTCAGGCCTGGAGGGAGGCTAAAGTCATTCCGCTACCCAAGAATAAAGAAAGTCCCCTTTACAGGCTCAAATAGCCGACCAATCAGCCTGTTACCAACCTTTAGTAAATTTCTGGGAAAAATGGTGTTTGACATTGTGAAATGGTATTTCACAATAAACAAATTGACAACAGACTTTCATAACGCTTATAGGTAAGGACACTCAACAAGCAAAGCACTTATACAAGTGACTGATGATTTGCTGAAAGAAATTGATGATAAAATTGATTGTGAGGGCTGTCTTGTTAGACGTCTATGCAGCTTTGACATTATCATAGTTTGCTGGTGGAAAAACATATGTGTTATGGCTTTACACCCCCCTGCTATAATGTGGATAAAGAGTTACTTGTCTAACAGAACACAGAGGGTGTTCTTTAATGGAAGCCTCTCAAACATAATCCAGGTAGAATCAGGAATTCCCCCGGGTAGCTGTTTAGGCACCTTACTTTTTTCAATCATTACTAACGATATGCCACTGACACAATACATGTCAGCTACTACAGCAACTGAAATGACTGCAACACTTAACAAAGAGCTGCAGTTAGTTTCGGAATGGGTAAGAAGAAATAAGTTAGTCCTAAATATTCTTAAACTAAAAGCATTGTATTTGGGACATATTATTCATTGAATTTTTTTATTGATATGTTATGTTTTGATATGTTTGGACCCCAGGAAGAGTAGCTGCAAGGCAGCAGCTAATGGGGATCCCTAATAAATACAAACACAAATACCAACGCTACCTTGTCACAACACAACTGATTGGCTCAAACGCATTAAGGAAAGAAGTTCCACTATTTACCTTTTAACAAGGCACACCTGTTAATTGAAATGCATTCCAGGTGACTACCACATGAAGCTGGTTGAGAGAATGCCAAGAGTGTGCAAAGCTGTTATCAAGGCAAAGGGTGGCTACTTTGAAGTATCTCAAATATAAAATATATTTTGATTTGTTTAACACTTTTTTGGTTACTACATGATTCCATATGTGTTATTTCATAGTTTTGATGTCTTCACTATTATTATACAATGTAGAAAATAGTAAAAATAAAGAAAAACCCTGGAATGAGTAGGTGTGTCCAAACTTTGGACTGATACTGTAGCTAACGTGAGGCTCCATGTTTTTAGATTTCTACATAAATAGATATGCTAGACTATTAGCCACGTTATGACTGATTTGTGATCATTACCATTGCGAGTTTGATTGTATTGACATTCCCAGCCTTAGTTACATTTGGCTGTTTCTATCCAGAATATTGAGCTATTGAAACTGAAACAGTGCATCTAGAATGGAGGCAGCAAACAATGTACAACGCCAGCTGTGATTTACAACCTGATAGCAATCTTTTTGGGACTACCAAGAAATGTATTGGTGAATTATATTAATCATGCATTGAACTGCATCCATCTATTCTGCCAACAATGCCTTCGTGTACGTCATGGAATGTTGAGTCAAATAAAACCTATTTTTTAAACCTCTTGTATGTTGGGTTTGTAGCATAAACTGTGAATTTGATATTTTTGACTGATATTATGATTGTTTGTTTGTTTCATATCTGCAAAGTAGTTAAAACGCTGTCATTTCCACTTTAAACTTCAGGTCACTTGTTACTTTGTGTGCTAAAATAATTTTTGCAATGGGAAGTAATAGTTGTACATTTCAATCGGGAAATGCTTAATGGTTGTGTTTTTGTATTCTTATCTTTGGGACCTACTGGCTTTATGGACTGCTTATCCTTTAACGTCATGCTGTGTGTGACTGCTGTCTTTCCATCAGCCCTATACAGTGGTGTAGCTGTGCCTGGAGAAGTGGGTATACTCAATTTTGCCCAAAAGTTCCCAAATGGCCTGCCAGCGAAGGAAATGCACCCTCTGGGGGAAATCCTGTTTTTGTAATTCGTTTTCCTTTCGATTTTTCAAATTTTCACTATGAAAATAACACTTTTTTAAAATAGAAAAATAGTGACCATTTTTGTTTCTTGTTAAAACACATCATACTGATTGGGTGGGCCTGTCACGGTCTGGCTCCCCAGTGGGTGGGCCTCTGTCCACCCAGCCCCATCCATGTCTACACCCCTGATGCAAATAGTGCATGATGACAATAGTGTATCACAAATAGCCTACTAACCAACATTTCGGACTAAACATTTTCAATACCTGGTTTGCATACCCATTGTTGCTTTAGTTACGTATTTACTAGTAGATATGAGTTGAAATGTCTTTCCTACCCTACAGGGTACCGATGTCATTCCTCTGTGAGCTGCTCCATTCCAAAACCAGATGACAGCTGCAACACTTTTGCTGCCTGCAGATGATATTCCTCTGAAACTGGGCTATGTGTGCGGCGAGCATGTGAATATATTTCATGTGCTTTGCGATTGTGTAGGCTACTTTGTGCATGATTCCTCTATTATACCTCCACTACACTACTTTGATATGCAACAGTAAGGATTAAAAAGTGAGTATAAGCAATGCCAACTGAAAAAAAACGGCACATACCCTCCACTACACCACTGGCCCTTTGTGTTTTACCAAAAGTGCTATCTCCTACATGAGTGTGCTGGTATTATGGTTGCTGTCCTTTCAGAATCATGAACCTGTCACACACTGAAGGCCTATAGGTTCGCCACTGTACTAACCTGTCACACACTGAAGGCCTATAGGTTCGCCACTGTACTAACCTGTCACATACTGAAGGCCTATAGGTTCACCACTGTACTAACCTGTCACACACTGAAGGCCTATAGGTTCACCACTGTACTAACCTGTCACACACTGAAGGCCTATAGGTTCACCACTGTACTAACCTGTCACACACTGAAGGCCTATAGGTTCACCACTGTACTAACATGTCACACACTGAAGGCCTATAGGTTCACCACTGTACTAACCTGTCACACACTGAAGGCCTATAGGTTCACCACTGTACTAACCTGTCACACACTGAAGGCCTATAGGTTCGCCACTGTACTAACCTGTCACACACTGAAGGCCTATAGGTTCACCACTGTACTAACCTGTCACACACTGAAGGCCTATAGGTTCACCACTGTACTAACCTGTCACACACTGAAGGCCTATAGGTTCGCCACTGTACTAACCTGTCACACACTGAAGGCCTATAGGTTCACCACTGTACTAACCTGTCACACACTGAAGGCCTATAGGTTCACCACTGTACTAACCTGTCACATACTGAAGGCCTATAGGTTCACCACTGTACTAACCTGTCAGACACTGAAGACCTATAGGTTCACCACTGTACTAACCTGTCACACACTGAAGGCCTATAGGTTCACCACTGTACTAACCTGTCACACACTGAAGGCCTATAGGTTCACCACTGTACTAACCTGTCACACACTGAAGGCCTATAGGTTCACCACTGTACTAACCTGTCAGACACTGAAGGCCTATAGGTTCACCACTGTACTAACATGTCACACACTGAAGGCCTATAGGTTCACCACTGTACTAACCTGTCACACACTGAAGACCTATAGGTTCACCACTGTACTAACCTGTCACACACTGAAGGCCTATAGGTTCACCACTGTACTAACCTGTCACATACTGAAGGCCTATAGGTTCACCACTGTACTAACCTGTCACACACTGAAGGCCTATAGGTTCACCACTGTACTAACATGTCACACACTGAAGGCCTATAGGTTCACCACTGTACTAACCTGTCACACACTGAAGGCCTATAGGTTCACCACTGTACTAACATGTCACACACTGAAGGCCTATAGGTTCACCACTGTACTAACCTGTCAGACACTGAAGGCCTATAGGTTCACCACTGTACTAACATGTCACACACTGAAGGCCTATAGGTTCACCACTGTACTAACCTATCACACACTGAAGGCCTATAGGTTCACCACTGTACTAACATGTCACACACTGAAGGCCTATAGGTTCACCACTGTACTAACCTGTCACACACTGAAGGTCTATAGGTTCACCACTGTACTAACCTGTCACATACTGAAGACCTATAGGTTCACCACTGTACTAACCTGTCACATACTGAAGACCTATAGGTTCACCACTGTAACCTGTCACTCACTGAAGGCCTATAGGTTCACCACTGTAACCTGTCACTCACTGAAGGCCTATAGGTTCACCACTGTACTAACCTGTCACACACTGAAGACCTATAGGTTCACCACTGTACTAACCTGTCACACACTGAAGACCTATAGGTTCACCACTGTACTAACATGTCACACACTGAAGGCCTATAGGTTCACCACTGTACTAACCTGTCACACACTGAAGGCCTATAGGTTCGCCACTGTACTAACATGTCACACACTGAAGGCCTATAGGTTCACCACTGTACTAACCTGTCACACACTGAAGGCCTATAGGTTCACCACTGTACTAACCTGTCACACACTGAAGACCTATAGGTTCACCACTGTACTAACATGTCACACACTGAAGGCCTATAGGTTCACCACTGTACTAACCTGTCACACACTGAAGGCCTATAGGTTCGCCACTGCGCAAACATGTCTATAATAGATAAAAAGGCTGTTTAGATATTGTGGCCTGGCGAAGCGGTTTTATGCACTGACTGAATGGAAGCTGATAATTCTGAGTTTTTTACTTAGCTGGTCTCGGCTGGTTCTGGGAAGAAATTACGAAATTACAAGTAGACCGAGACCGCTCGAGTATGACAACACTGACTTATACATCAAAATGACCAGAGGACTCATCACAGTTTAGATACACATGTTATCTCTAAATTCTTATAAACAAAACCATGTTAAGAAATCTTACAAACCTGAAAAAGGATAAATAAGGCGACACGGAAAGTGGGCTTCTTTTCACTGGGCTTCTCTTCCAACACATGAAGAAGTAGAGAGGCACACGCCTGCAACCGTTGAGATTTTATGTGACACGAGCAGTCTGGAAATTTCCAGTAACATGTTAATGTATAATTAGGAATTTTCTATCCCAGAAATTCCCTTATCGCGCAAGTGTTCATGGATGCACGGGAGAACACACTCTCGTATCGGAAATTCCCACATACAACCGTTCACATCAAATTTCACAGGGAATATAGCAGATCCGATTTCACCCAGAACTTTTCATGCAGTGCGATGATCTAAAGTTTAAATGCAACAATGTTTCACATGCATAACAAATTATTTTCAGAGATAGCTGGCTAACATCAGCAAGCGGGCTGCAATAAAAAAAACTGTTCCACTAACCAGTTAATGACCATTTGAAACTTAACTTCTTGTTGAAAGTTACTCGTGAAAACAACATCCTCTTCAATATCACCTGCTGCTGTTGCAGACGCCGCACAACAGCCTTAAACAAAAGCTAGCTAGCTAGCTAGACTGTGGAAAAACAACATCTTGCTATTGCACAGTGATCTGTCAGCCTTCAAGAAGGCGGAAGTTTCCATAGGTTTTTGTAAAAACTGTCCCACACATTACTAGTAAAAATGTGATCGGTTGATTCCACTGTCACTCCAAATTTCTGCCCTAATGCAGTTGAACGGCAGATGCCTTCTGAGGGTTGAGTCAAGTGGTTCCCAAACTGTGGGGTGTGCCCCAGGGGTTGGCAGGGGGAGGAAGGAAGTAAATCCAGCTTTCAACTTACTCTTGGGTAGTGCATCATCAGTTCCTCTTGTAATCTTAGTCATTGCAGAGAGCTCATTATAACTTGTCAGAAATGTCCAGATCAACTCGCCCATGTCAGCTCACGTTTTTTTATTGAGGTTTTCTAGCTCAGAAATATTGTAATATTTTAATCACTCAAATATTACATGAATGCACATTAAATTTGGCAAAATGTATAGAATTGCATGAAATAAGCTTTAAACCCGCAAAATTCTCCCACCAGCAAGAGTGGTGTGAACAGTTTGTATCATGAACAGTGCTTGTGCCCTCAAGTCTTTCGAGACTTTTAATTGTAAAGTTTTACCTTTGCACATTTCAATTCAAAATGGGCAAACTTAGTTTGAACCTCAATTACTGCTTTGCTACTTCTGTGCAAAGCAGGTTAGAAAAGGTTAGAAAATAATTTTACTGGTCTACTGCATGAGATGATCAGAGGTCTCATTAAGAGATGAACAAGAGTGTGTAAATCTAAGTCTTGTTTAAAAGAACAGTGTAACAGGGAGCAGCCATGAACAGCCATGTACACAGACCATCTATACTGTTTACTGACCCTGAGGAAGAGGAGGACATCCCTGTAAAACAACTGAATGTTTCTGTCAATACAGCATGTGTGTGTCCTACAGCATGTGTGTGTCCTGCTGTGCACATCAAACAACGATGAGAAAGTTACTGTGGCTGTTTATCACTTACAGGGAGGCAGTTGTAAATGTTGACATGACTTATCTGTATTGTGTGCGTGCAGCAGAGGCAACCTCTGGAGCATGGACAGTGCCTTCCCAGGATATAGCCCAGTACAGTGTAGGGGATTTTGTTAGTGTTTCTGTGTGTGTTAACCAGATAAAACCCTTTTTGTAATTTAACATCAAGGAAGAGTACAATTCAGGGATATATTGTTATTAAGAGCAGACCTGTGCAGTAGAGATGATGTATTGTCCCGTGACCTCCTTCTACTCTGATCTGTGTCTTTTCTGTAGTCTACATCCATCATTCCCAACACTGGACCGAGGACAGGGCAGAGCTATTTTTCCTCATCTGCGCAAAATTGGAACACATGCTTACTTCATAATATAGTTCAGAGGAGAGAGGGTAAGAGGGAAGTTCTATTACAATGTAAACCGTCTCTTCCTGACTCTAAAAGAGGTCATGAATGATCATCATTCTAATGAAGACGTTTTGAAGGAAAATGGCTCCATGTTGGTTGATGAAAGGGTAATGCATTTCTTACACTGCATTTTTGGCATTTTACAACAGTGGTCAGTGTCTCGACTATTTGGTTGGATGGCTGAACTGTTTGATTTTGTGTTGTGTGTTCTGAGCTGTGTCTGGCATACAGTGCCTTCAGAAAGTATTCACACCCGTTTACTTTTT
This sequence comes from Salvelinus alpinus, assembly GCF_045679555.1. NCBI lineage: Eukaryota > Metazoa > Chordata > Actinopteri > Salmoniformes > Salmonidae > Salvelinus > Salvelinus alpinus. The sequence goes on along the minus strand of NC_092103.1, from coordinate 18,010,565 downwards.
CAATATTTTGATGTTAAAAAGTGGAATTACAATGGATTTAATTGTCATTTTTTGTCAATGATATAGACAAAATACTCTATCAAAGTGGAAGACAAATTAATGTATATACGTATATATATATATTTTTTTTAATGGAAAATATAACACTAAGATATCTTGATTACATAATGATTCAACCCCCTGAGTCAATACATGTCAGAATTGTCTTTGGGAACAATTACAGCTGTGAGTCTTTCTGGGTCTCTAAGAAATTTGCACACCTAGATTGTACAATATTTGCCCATTATTCTTTAAAAAGTTATTCAAGCTCTGTCAAGTTGGTTGTTGATCATTGCTAGACAACCATTTTCAAGTCTTGCCTTACATTTTCAATCAGATTTAAATCCAAATTATATGTAGGCCACTCAGGAACATTCAATGTCGTTCTTGGTAAGAAACTCTAGTGTATATTTGACTTTGTGTATTAGATTACCCTCCTGCTGAAAGGTGCATTCGTCTCTCAGTGTCTGTTAGAAAGCAGACTGAACCAAGTTTTCCTTTAGTATTTTGTCTGTGCTTAGCTCTATTCGGTTTATTTTTATTATAAAAACTCCCTAGTCCTTGCCGATGACAAGCAAACCCATAACAGGATGAGCCGCCACCACCATGCTTGAAAATATGAAGTGGTACTCAGTGATGTGTTGCGTTGGATTTGCCCCAAACATAACACTTTGTATTCAGGAAAAAAATACAAATATTTTACCAACATTTTTGCAGTAATACTTTAGTGTGTTATTGCAAACAGGATGCACGTTTTGTCATATTTTTATCCTGTAAAATCCTATGATAGTATTGTGGAGTAACTATAATGTTGTTGATCCATCCTCAGTTTTCTCTTATCACAGCCATTAAACTCTGTAACTGTTTTAAAATCACCATTGGCCTCAAGGTTGAAATCCCTGAGTGGTTTCCTTCCTCTACGGCGACTGAGAAGGAGGAAGGGCACCTGTATCTTTGTAGTGACTGGGTGTATTGATACACCATCCAAAGTGTAATTAATAACTGTACCATGCTCAAAGGGATATTCAATGACAGATTTTGTTCTACCAATAGGTGCACTTCTTTGCAAACCATTGGAAAACCTCCCTGATCTTCATGGTTGAATCTGTGCTTGAAATTCACTGCTCAACTGATGGATCTTACAGATAATTGTACAGTATGTGTGGGGTACAGAGATGGAGTAGACATTTAAAAATCATGTTAAATATTATTATTACACACAGAGTGAATCTATGCAACTTTGTGACATGTTAAGCAAATGTTTACTCCTGAATGTATTTAGGCTTGCCATAACACAAGGGTTGAATACTTATGGGCTGAAGTCATTTCAGATTTTCATATATAATTTTTTTTGTAAACGTTTAAAAAAAATCTACTTTGACATTATGGGGTATTGTGTGTAGATCAGTGACACAAAATCTTAATTTAATCCATGTTAAATTCAGGCTGTAACACAACAAAATGTGGAAAAGGTCAAGGGGTGTGAATACTTTCTGAAGGCACTGTAATTGCCCATGGCATAGTGTGTGTGGCCACTGTGAGTGCTGCTTGTGAATGGATTGGTTCTCTGGAGAATTAAAGTCTCCTTTTGGCCCGATGGGTCTGCATTTGCTGTCAGATCAAAGGGGACTCAGGCAGGTTCTGTGTCTCTGGCCTCTCCTCTCCTCTCCTTTTATCTCAGGCTCCACTACACCCTCAAAGTCCAGCCCTGAACCAGACCCTTCTTCACAAAGTTCAATCTTGTCATTTTCCTCACCCCTTTCTTAAGGTTATAGCTTTTTTCATTGACTGTCCGTGTCATTCTTTCACCGTATGACCTAAGGCCTACAGGAGGTACTGTTGCCTGAGATGACACAGTCTATTGCCCTGAGAGGTTTTGCATCGAATACACACGCACACACAATTCAGGGGTGCTGGTAGTGTATCTGTGTGCATCTTCTACAGAGATTGATGATTCATTTGTCAAATGTAAATATATGCCTTGTAATGTGAGCTATAACTATAAAGCGTGCGATGTTATGGATGAGACTGCCTTCTCACTAGAGGACATGATACATTGGAGAGTAATAACGAGTAAGAGAAATTGGACAGGAGACAAAGAGAGGAAACAAATGGCTCCAAATGAAATATGCTTCCTAAAGTATGAGAGGTGCTCGGTCTCTCCTGGCCCGTCATCTCATCCCCACCCTGATGGACAGGAACCTTCAGGTTTGGCACTGAGCTCAGGGTAGTTCGGCTTCCGCTTGCCTTTGGTCCAAATCAGTGTTGGCTATGCGATTAATCCCTGTCCAGATCTCCGTGCTTCGTCAGCCTCACTCCCAGGTGAGATAAATCAGGCCGGCCCAGTCTTTAACGAGGGGATTCTGATGGTAAAGTCTCCCTCACTACCTCATTAACCTGTCTGGGAGAAAAGGACACAGAAAAGGAGAACATTAATTTTGTCTTAATCTCTAACTTCAAACACGTTTTCCTCTCGTGCTAATTGAAAGGAGTGGTTTTCTTTGATTGAAATTATATTTCAACAAGTGATTCCATTGGCAGTGGCATTGGCAGTGGCACATTAAATATTTAGGATAACATCTTTACTAGAGCAAGATCAGCTCCAGGAATTCCAGCAACATAGTACAAATCTGTGGATCCTGTGGCATTCAATTGAGTATCTTCATCTTTCTCTACACTCCGTTGACACACACACACGGTCCACCTGCTGTGGAGAAAATCAATTATCAATCAATCAATCAATTTTATTTTATATAGCCCTTCGTACATCAGCTAATATCTCGAAGTGCTGTACAGACACCCAGCCTAAAACCCCAAACAGCTAGTAATGCAGGTGTAGAAGCACAATTATCACTCCAGTCCCCAAGAAACCATGCCCTGTAATGAATGACTTTAGACCAATCGCGCTCACATCCGTAGTGATGAAGTCCTTAGAGAAAATCATGGTTGGAAACCTACACACTGATGTCCAAAAATCCCTAGATCCCTATCAGTTTGGGTACAAGAAGAAGAGGGGCTTGGATGACGCTATTGGCACAATAGTGCATCTTATCCTAAAACACAGTGAAAGCCCAGCAGCATACTTAAGGCTCACGTTCATTGACTTCAGCTCCGCCTTAAATACTATCCAAGTGCATGTCCTACTGGAGAAGCTGAAACAGATGAGTTCGCCATTCATAATAAGATGGTACCACTCCTTCCTTACCAACAGGATGCAGCAAGTAAGAGTTAACTCTATGCTCTCTGATGCCCTGACCACCAGCACGGGAACACCGCAGGGCTGCGTGAGTACCCCTATCCTCTTCACGCTGTAAACAAATACCTGCGTCAGCAGGCACTCCAACTACCTGGTCAAGTTCTCGGATAGCACCGCTATCCTCGGGCTCTTGAAAAAAGGCTCTGAAACCAACGGCTGCAGGGCAAAGATTTAAGGATTCGTCATATGGTGTGATGAACAAAAAACAGAGTTGATCCTTGAATCCATTGGGGACCACAGCACCATAGTGGTACATGGGGAGAACGTTGAGCAGGTGAACTCATACAAGTACCTGTGGATCCACACTGACAGTGGGCTGTGCTGGCACAACCATGTGGAGAGCGTTTGCTCAAGCATCCAACAGTGTTTGCACTTCCTGCATCGACTCAGTATATGGAGTCAACCATAACTGAGTATAACATAACTCATATGGCAGGCGAAAACCTGAGAAAAATCTAACCAGGAAGTGGGAAATCTGAGGTTTGTAGGTTTTCAACTCTTTGGCCTATCGAATACACAGTGTCTATGGGGTCATTTTGCACTTCCTAAGGTTTCCACTAGATTTCATCAACAGTCTTTAGAACCTTGTTTGATGCTTCTACTGTGAAGTGGGGAAGAATGAGAGGGGAATGAGTCAGAGGTCTGCCAGAATACCTTGAGCTCGTGACGCTCGTTCACGTGAGAGCGAGCTCTATTCCATTGCTTTTCTACAGACAAAGGAATTCTCCGGTTGGAACATTATTGAAGATTTATGTTAAAAACATCCTAAAGATTGATTCTATACTTCGTTTGACATGTTTCTACGAACTGTAATATGACTTTTCGTCTGAACTTTTGCTTGGACCTGTCCGCGTGAAACAAAAGGAGTCATTTGGACATAAATGATGGACTTTGTGGAACAAATCAAACATTTATCGTGGAACGGGGATTCCTGGGAGTGCATTCTGATGAAGATCATCAAAGGTAAGTGAATATTTATAATGCTATTTCTGACTTATATTGACTCCAACATGGCGGATATCTTTTGGGGTTGTGTTGGTCTCTGAGCGCCGTACTCAGATTATTGCATGGTGTGCTTTTTCCGTAAAGTTTTTGGGAAATCTGACACAGCGGTTGCATTAAGGAGAAGTATATCTTTAAATCTGTGAATAACACTTGTATCTTTTATCAATGTTTATTATGAGTATTTCTGTAAATTGATGTGGCTCTGTGCAAATTCACGGGATGTTTTGGAGGCAAAACCAAATGTAAACTGAGGTTTTTGGATATAAATATGAACTTGATCAAACAAAAACATATATGTATTGTGTAACATGTTGTCCCGGGAGTGTCATCTGATGTTCTGCTTTCGCCGAAAAGCTTTTTTGAAATCGGACACTGTATTTGGATTAATGACAATTTTATCTTTAAAATGGTGTCTAATACTTGTATGTTTGAGAAATTTAAATTATGAGATTTCTGTTGATTGAATTTGGCGCCCTGCAATTTCATTGGCTGTTGGCGAGGGGTTCCGCTAGCGGAACGGGGTTACCCAGTCCTAGACAGGATAATAGAAATGGTCGATATGTGTTTCAATAGTTGTCCTTTTTCATAAAGAGATTAGCGGAACCAACGCTAGCGGAACCCCAGTCCTAGACAGGTTCATCATTAATTCCCTATTACAGAAAAACAACTATTTCCATTGATCATTAATTCCCTAATGAATTTAAAAAAAAACACAATTTCTGTCACGACTTCCGCCGAAGTCGGTTCCTCTCCTTTTTCGGGCGGCGTTCGGCGATCGACGTCACCGGCTTTCTTGCCATCGCCGCTCCATTTTTCATATGTCCATTTGTTTTGTCTTGTCCCGTACACACCTGGTTTTCATTCCCTAATCAATTTACATGTATTTAGCCCTCTGTTTCCCATCATGTTTTTGTGTGTAATTGTTTGTTTGTGTTGTGGATAATTGTCGGGCGCTTTACTTTTGCCATGTTCTGTGTTTTTGGCACGTTATTGTTTTTATGTGCTGTATTTTGTAGAAAGGAATTAAAGTGCGCCTGTTCACTACACGCATCCCGTACACACCGTTGACAATTTCCATTGATCGTTAATTCCCTCTTGACCTCTAGTCCTCTCCGTTGTGTATTGTTTATCTTCAAAATATTCTGACACATCTTATGAAAAATAAATACTTTAGGTTGTTCCTTGACATGTAGTGATAGCTAATACTTTGGTCTATCAAAATCTATAATTCAAATATTAAGACAAATATTTTTTTAAAGAAAGAATCCCAACATTTCCTCCAAGCATCATGGCAAAATGTGTGAAATAGCTTGAGATTAGCTATAAAAATGTAAATGTTTCTCTCTGCCCCATGACTCGAATGTTGCGAGGGGCACCGAGACACTGCGCAATGCCACTGATCAGACTTTCATAACCTTTTTCATGTTGTCAGACTAATCTCTTTATGAAAAAGGAAAACTATTGAAACACATATTGACCATTTCTATTAAAACAGCTTTTTTTAAGAAAAAAGGAAAAATGGTATTGGTAAATGACAGTTTTCAGAAGACCTATCGATACATTTTTTTATCTGCACATAGGACAATAAGGAGTGCTTTATTTAGGAATTTTCCAACTTCTCAATGGAACAGGCCTGAAGTCGTTTTGCAGACAATGCAGGTTTAGCTGCCAAATTGTCTTTTGTTATACCCTGAAGTATGAATGATGGTACACATGATCACCCTGACAGCTGTTGATGTGTACTGTATATTAAAGATAGTGTGACACCATTTTCACAGTGATGTACAAGGAAAGCATGTAAGATCTATTCATGAACCTAGAAAAAAGGGTTCCAAAAAGGTTCTTTGGTTGTCCCGATAGGACTATCATTTGTTTTTCAACAGGACAATGACCCAACACATCTCCAGACTATGTAAGGGCTATTTGACCAAGAAGGAGAGTGATGGAGTGCTGCATCAGATGATCTGGGCTCCACAATCACCTGACTTCAAACCAATTGAGATGATTTGTGATGAGTTGGACAGCAGATGGAAGGAAAAGCAGCCAACAAGTGCTCAGCATATGTGGGAACTTCAAGACTGTTGGAAAAGTATTCCAGGTGACTACCTCATGAAGCTGGTTGAGAGAATGCCAAGAGTGTGCAAAGCTGTCATCAAGGTAAAGAGTGGCTACTTTGAAGAATCTGAAATATATTTTGATTTGATTAACACTTTTGGTTACTACATGATTCCATATGTGTTATTTCATTGTTTTGATGTATTCATTATTATTCTACAAAGTAGAAAATAGTAAAAATAAAGCAAAACCCTTGAATGAGTAGGTGTGTCCAAACCTTTGACTGGTACTGTATGTAGGTTTTATTGTCACGTACACCAGATAGGTGCAATAAAATGTGTTGTTTTACAGGGTCAGCCATAGAAGTAAGGCACCCCTGGAGGAAATTAGTGTCAAATGCCTTGCTCAAGGGCACATTTACAGATGTTTCACCTTGTCGGCTCAGGTATTCAAATCAGCGACCTTTCGGTTACTGGCCCAACTCTCTAACCGCTAGTTATTTGCTGACTCTTAGAGTCAAAGAGTGTGGATTACACAATCATAAAAACTGTGTGGGAGTATTTTGATGGATCTTTACATTTAAACCTATTTCTGAGTGCACCTCGATTTAGGATTAAAATAATAACTACATTAATTATGTGGTATTACAAATGATTCATCCAACAGAAGTTGACATACAGTGGCTTGCGAAATTATTCCCCCCCTTGGCATTTTTCCTATTTTGTTGCCTTACAACCTGGAATTAAAATGTATTTTATTGGGGGGTTTGTATCATTTGATTTACACAACATGCCTACCACTTTGAAGATGCAAAATATTTTTATTGTGAAGCAAACAAGACCAAAAAAATTGAAAACTTGAGCGTGCATAACTATTCACCCTCCAAAAGTCAATACTTTTAGAGCTAGCTTTTGCAGCAATTACAGCTACAAGTCTCTAGGGGTATGTCTCTACAAGCTTGGCACATCTATCCACTGGGATTTTTGCCCATTATTCAAGGCAAAACTGCTCCAGCTCCTTCAAGTTGGATGGGTTCCGTTGGTGTACAGCAATCTTTAAGTCATACCACAGATTCTCAATTGGATTGAAGTCTGAGCTTTGACTAGGCCATTCCAAGACATGTAAATGTCCCTTAAACCACCCGAGTGTTGCTTTAGCAGTATGCTTAGGGGCATTGTCCTGCTGGAAGGTGAACCTCCGTCCCAGTCTCAAATCTTTGGAAGACTGAAACTGGTTTCCCTCAAGAATTTAGCACCATCCATCATTCCTTCAATTCTGACAAGTTTCAAAGTCCCTGTAGATGAAAAACATCCCAACAGCATGATGCTGCCACCACCATGCTTCACTGTGGGGATGGTGTTCTCGGGGTGATGAGAGGTTTTGGGTTTGTGCCAGACATAGCGTTTTCCTTGATGGCCAAAAAGCTACATTTTAGTCTCATCTGACCAGAGTACCTTCTTCCATATGTTTGGGGAGTCTCCCACATGCCTTTTGGTGAACACCAAAAGCAATGGCTTTTTTCTGGACACTCTTCCGTAAAGCCCAGATCTGTGGAGTGTACGGCTTAAAGTGGTACTATGGACAGATACTCCAATCTCTGCTGTGGAGCTTTGCAGCTCCTTCAGGGTTATCTTTGGTCTCTTTATTGCCCCTCTGATTAATGCCCTCCTTGCCTGGTCCATGAGTTTTGGTGGGTGGCCCTCTCTTGGCAGGTTTATTTTGGTGCCATATTCTTTCCATTTTTTAATAATGGATTTAATGGTGATCTGTAGGATGTTCAAAGTTTGGGATATTTTTGTACCCAGGTGGACTTTTTAAAACGTATTTTGTGACTTCCGAAGGTAATTGGTTGCAACATATCTTATTTAGGGGCGTAATAGCAAAAATGGTGAATACATATTCACGCAACAGTTTTCCGTAAAAAAAAAATAATAATTGTGTCACTTCACCAATTTGGACAATTTTGTGTATGTCCACTACATACAATCCAAATAAAAATATATTTAAATTACAGGTTGTAATGCAAAAACATAGGAAAAACGCCAAGGGGGATGAATACTTTTGCACAGCTCTGTATATAACATGGCTAGAGGCCATCTGTTGAGAGATAAAAGGAGAATCCTTGCCTGCCTTCCTGACCTTGGGATCTCATCAGACATCCCTCCTTCTCCCCCTTCTCCACCTGTGTACTGAGGGCCAACATTATGCCAAGCTAGAAAGCAGTGTCTGAGAAAGATAGAGCACTTCGTCAGATCAGCTAATTGAGTAATTGGCCAAAACCAGGGGCCATTCATTAGTACCCTCCATCCCACCCCCTCCTCTCAGTCTATGTGCCCTCAGCCTGTTCAATGTGTGCTGCTCTGACATAGCACCCCCCCCCCCCCCCCCCCAATTTATCACTGCAGGATGATTCCCTGGTTTAAGTGAAAGTGATGAAGATGACTGCATTCCCACTGCGGACACAGCAGGACCCTTCAGGCTAAAGTGTCCCGATCAATCACAGGCCTATCTGGGACAAGCTGCTCCAAAGATATCAGAGGGGATATAGGACACTCTTCTACTGCTATAGACACAAAACAACCACGCACAGAAGCACTACACAATAAGATACATGGACAATACACAAGGGGCACTGGGCAACCTTTCAACAAAACAAATACAGTAATTAATGGGAAATGCCGATTTATGGGCAAATCGACACAGAATGGTGTAGTCAGTCCACAACTCCTTATCTTGTGAGAGTACACCCAGTGGAAGAGCACTTGTGCCCGGTAGGAGATTCAAATTAGAGGGCCATCCATGTGTAATCAGAGTGTTTCAGTGTTCTAATCAGCGTCCACAGCCGCCCTCTATCCACATTTAAACAGCTGTGAGGCCAATGCTACTGTTGGCAGGCCTCCATTCTCCTCATGCCTCATTTGGATGATGCTGCCTCCCTAAATGTTTGTTTGGTGAGGATGCACACACATCAGAGGATTCGAAGACAAAATTGATTGAAGACAAATATAGCTTCCTTTCTTAATTCAAAGAAGTGTAACATTCTAGTCTCCCAGCCTGAGCTCTGTCCATCTCCAGAGGAGGGCAGCCATGTTGTCTTATCTCATTAACCGTCGTTTAGCAGAAAGCTCTGGGACTTAGACAATAACAATATTAGTTTGGAGCAGTTGTGAAGAGAATAAAGGCTCTGTCTCAGAAAGATCCCTGTGGACCTGCCGTCTCATGAAGCGCTGTCAGGGTCCACTGAACGGAGGTGCCAGAGGAGAGGATCAAATGAGAGCTTCAGAGAAGAGAGTGGGAAATGAAAGCTTCACAGAAGATCTTGAGAACTGGCACAATGACACACAAACACCTCTGACACTTATTGCATTCTGGGTGCTATTCAGGCTGATTATGGGGGAGAAACTTCCATGTGCACAGCAACAGAAACCTTGTCCATAATAGGGTACTGTGGGATCGTTACTGTGTGATATGGGCTGCCCCCATGTCCCTGATATCTTTAATTAAATAACTTAGAAGGCGGAGAGGGTAGCTAAATGGGTTGTTCTTGAATTACGGTGGCATTTGGGCATGGCCTTTTGGAAAGAATTTGCATTTATTTAAATGTATTTCGTTACATCTTCCTTTTCTAAATCAAGTAATAGGTAGCTTAACGACATTAAATAATGTTTACCATTACGCAGTAGCGTGCCGTGGGCCTGGGCCTTCAGTGAGGTCCTACACAGTCCCACCCGAATTAATCCACCTCTTATTACAGAAACGCAGTATAACCAGGCGTTGTGTCACCTTGAAATTGACATTTTTATTCAGAGAATTGCAGGGGAAGAGTACAATACAGTACAGTTCAACTAATAGGCAAGAACATAGTCGAGTGCAACAGAGTTATATTAATATTCTTCTTCTATCCATTTCTGGTCCACAAACTTTGAGCTTTAAGTCCCCCAAAAAATAAATACAGTGTGTTCACTAAACAGCGCATTGTCGCACCCAAAGCAGTTTCACTGTGATGATAAAGACACATAACTATTCACTGAAAATAAAAGAAAGAAAACAAATAATTTGCAACATAGGCTATTTGCCATTTTATTTTGTTAATATATAGGGTATTTAATATTAACGAAATAAAATGCGAAACATACATACACATTTAATAAAAAATAAAATGCATTGTATGCCTACTCACCAAAGACTGATTATTTGAACACAAAATCCTTCCTCCTTTCTTTCCTCAAGAAGACTTCAATGACTCTGTTGTACAGTCTATCTGTGCGTTTTAGTTCCACCAATAAGTCCTTTTCTATCGACATGGAGGCTAATGCTGAAAGCCGAGTCTGTCCAGTAGCATTTCTGGAATACGTTTTGATTCGCTTTAAGGCCGAGAATGACCGCTCGACAGAAGCCGTGGACACAGGGATAGTCACTGTCACACATGCCAATGTGTAAAGTTGCCCCATGTCCTCATTCAGATTTTTCTGCTTAAGGAAATCAAGGAGATCAGAGGGACTTTTCCCCTCAAAATCAGTCATAGCATACATTACAGTCAGTTCTGTTTTTAGCTTGGATAGGTCGAACAGTGTTCCGTGACTCTCTGTTAAGCTGGAGAAGGCTGTTTGCGGGATTTTTTTCCGGTAGGTCTGAAAGTGCCGGGGGTCCAGGAGGGAGAGAAACATTAATTTTTCGTGGTCTTGAAACCTGTTTCGTATCTGGCAAAGTATGTTGTCCAGAATATTGCTGTGGAGTTGTTGATAGTATGTGCGAGGGTCTCCTTGTGCTGGGCCTCTGCGTGCGCTGGGTGAACTTGAGATGCGCGCAGTGTCATCGTAGATTTGACTGAACCTGCACCTCTTTCGCTCAATTGTGTCACAAAACTCGTTCACCCTTGTCAGGCAGAATTGTACATCCAAAGTTTGTTTCTGTAGAATTCCAAAAAGCACATCCGAATAATTAAAAATCCCATTGAATGTTTCAAGCAAAAAACAAAACTCAAAATCATCCAAACGTGCATTAAATCCATCAGCCATAAGCACAGTATCCCCGTCATGGTCATCATGATGTTCCAGTAAGTGGTTAAACAGCTCCTTTAAGGCAACTCTCTTTTCAAAGACGGCATTGACCAATCTAGATGTATATTGCCACCTCGTTGGTGCAACCTTAGGAAGACGACGCTTGCAGATGTCATCCAGCAGTTGCGTGCGCTTAGGGGATCGTGAGAAAAATGCTGCAAGGCCATTGAGGTTGGCAAAGAAGACCTTGCATTCTTTAAGCTTTGAGGCTCCTTGAGTCAGTACTAAATTTAATCGATGTGCATAGCAGTGAATGAATAAGGCCATCGGTGCCCTCTCCTTAACTTTAGCCTGCACCCCATTGAGTCCAGATGCCATGACTGCTGCGCCATTAAAACACTGTGCCACAACTTTATCCAGACTACATTCATTTTCCTCCAAGAAACGGAAAATAAGAGCGGCAATGTCATCACCCCCCTTTCCTGCTTGTCACATCTTCAAATCGGATAAATCGCTCCTTGACTCCTGTGTCCGTCACATAACGCAGGACGAGTGAGAGCTGTACTGCATTTCCCCTTTGGTGTCTCGTTGCTGCCTTGGTTAGACAACTCAAGTTTGCAAAGCCAGTGTGGCTCCAAACACCAAATCGATCACTTGCAAATAATAGGCATTCCCAGCAGTACAGTTTGCAGTGCTTCTCGGAGCCTGTGAGCCATTGATAGCGCTCGTAGTTGGAACTTTGAAAGTGACGAACGAACCCCTTTCCCGCCTGTGACAGGCTTTGTAGCATCGGCGTCGGGTGACCTCTCCTTACAATGTCTAACTTTTCTTGAAAAGTTTGTCTTGAGAATGGCGTTATAATTATATCCTCGACCAAATCGATATCTTCTCCTCCTTCCGCCATTGTGGGTTGAAAAAACAGCTTAGTTGTACGCAAATTAATTCGTTTATCAAATTCAGTTTCCTAGTTCTGAGGATCTGCATAGACCTGCCCATAGGACCTGCTTCTCAATATTGGTAATCCAATCAAAAGACGTGCACGCACTACGCCTGCTAGCTGGCTCCTGTGTAACACTGGAGCCAGCCAGCAGGCGTACAATAGCCAACTCTAAAGCTGATTGGTTGACACTAAATTTTCATTTCCATTCACTTTAAGCTACAAGCGCCCGCACTGTTGATTCTGAAGGCCTGAGGGCAGATTTTAGACCCCTGGCAACACATGATGGCTGAATATGATTGGATAAAAGATCTAACATAAAGACCAGCCCTCCAAATCTCAACCTGGGGCTGGAAGCAGTGCAACCAAGAGGAAAGCTATGAAATGAAGAGTATAATTCTTACTCTGGGGAATAATTTAATACATATTTGTGGGAAAATATATTTAAAAAAAATATATATATTCTGATGATGTTTAGGCCAGCAGAGAAGGCCTTGCTGGCCCTGACGGCCCACCACTGCCATTACGATAACATTGTGCCACCAGTAAATGTAGTAACACCAATGAGACATTTTATCTATATGAGGATTTTCTAAAATGGATGCCACAAATGCTCAAATCTAAGGTCATCAAGCCATTAACATTAATTTACTATATCATTTTTTAAATTTAACCTTTATTTAACTAGGCAAGTCAGTTAAGAACAAATTCTTATTTACAATGACAGCCTACCGGGGAACAGTGGGTTAACTGACTTGTTCAGGGGCAGAACGACAGATTTTTACCTTGTCAGCTTGGGGATTCGATCCAGCAACCTTTCGTTTACTGGCCCAAAAGCTGTCGCAACCACTAGGCTTCTGGGCCAAAATCTGTCGTAACCACTAGGCTACCTGCCGCCCCACTAGGCCACCTGCCGCCTAGTGTTATGATTAATTGTTTTTGCTCACAATGTTATTTCCCTTAACTTCTCTAGGGTAGGGGGCAGCATTTTCACGTTTGGATGAAAAACATACCCAAATTCAACTGCCAGTTACTCATCGCCAGGAGATAAGATATGCATAGTATTAGTAGATTTGGATAGAAAACACTCTGAAGATTCTAAAACTGTTTGAATCATGGCTGTGGGTATAACAGACCTTATTTAGCAGGCGAAACCCCGAGGACAAACCATTCAGACTTTTTTTTTTTGAGGTCACCGTCTTTTCAATGAATTTTTATTGGGACACCAGATTTCTAAGCCACTTGCTTGCAGTTCCTACGGCTTCCACTGGATGTCAACAGTCGTGAGAAATAGGTTGAGGTTATTCCTTTGTGTAAATGAAGAAATACGGCCATCTTGAAGTCGAGGCACTCCTGGTGTCCTAAACATGCGTTTCAATCAAACAGAAGGCATGCTACATATCGTTTTAATCCTGCATTGACACATATCACCCCGTCTTCAATTTTATCGATTATTAACGTAAAAAAATACCTAAAGTTGTATTACATAAGTAGTTTGACATTTTTTGGCAAAGTTTAAAGGTAACCTTTGATATATTTTGTCGTTATGTTTGAGCAAGTTGGAACCTGTGTTTTTCTGGATCAAACGCGCCAAATAAATGGACATTTTGGACATATATCGACGGAATTAATCGAACAAAAGGACCATTTGTGATGTTTATGGGACATATTGGAGTGCCAACAACAGAAGCTCGTCAAAGGTAAGGCATGAATTATATTTTTATTCTGCGTTTTGTGTCGCTCCTGCAGGGTTGAAATGTTTTCTCTCTTTTGTTTACAATGGTGCTATGCTCAGATAATAGCATCCTATGCTTTCGCTGAAAAGCCTATTTGAATTCTGACATGTTGGCTGGATTCACAACCAGTGTAGCTTTAATTTGATGTGTGATTTAATGAAAGTTTGATTTTATAGTAATTTTCATAGTCATTCATTTTAATGTGGCGCGAGGCATTTTCTCAGGCTATTTGCCAAGTGATACAGTAGCGTCTTGCCTAAACTCATATTTTTGGATATAAATATGAACTTTACCGAACATAAAATACATGTATTGTGTAACATGAAGTCCTATGAGTGTCATCTGATGAAGATTATCAAAGGTTAGTGATTAATTTTATGTCTATTTCTGCTTTTTGTTAATGCTCTCTTTAGCTGGAAACATGGCTGTCTTTTTCTGTGACTTGGCTCATACCTTACATAATCGTTTGGTGTGCTTTCGTCTTAAAACCTTTTTGAAATCGGACACTTTGGCTGGATTTACAACACGTGTAGCTTTAAAATGGTGTAAAATACTTGTATGTTTGAGGAATTTAAATTATGGGATTTCTGTTGTCCCACCTACCCTAGAGATGTTAATTTAAGTTAAATTGAGTAACACCAAGTGACACTACATCAGCCCTTGCCTTAACATGAAGCCAGTGTAGAGATATGATTCAAGGACAGCTTTTTTCCAACTACGTAACGTTGCAAAAATCTGAAACTTTCTGTCCAAAAATTATGTAGAAAAATGTAGCCGTGCTTTTGTCACTTCTAGGTTAAACTACTGCAACGCTCTACTTTCCGGCTACCCAGATAAAGCACCAAATAAACTTCAGTTAACTTCTTGCAACTATAGGGGGTGCTGTTCCGCATTAGCATATTTGGGTCTCCAAATTAAACTGCCTCGTGCTAAATTCTTGATCGTACAATATGCATATTATTGTTATTATTGGATAGAAAACACCTTCTAGTTTCTATAGAAGTTGGAATTTTGTCTCTGAGTGGTACAGAACAATATCTACAGCACTTTTCATGACAGGGGTCAGATTTCAGAAATTTTTACCCCTGATCTGGAGTCTGTTTTTAAGGCGACAGTGAATGCTATGAAGAAACCGACACTGCCTACGTCTTCCTCTGGGTGTCTGTACGTCATCACGTTTTGAATGGAGTCTATTGCACAATCCCAGCCCATATAAAACCACAAAACGTGGGACTACCTTTCTCTCTCTCCGCGCGCCACAAGCAAGATGGACATCGGACCTGCCTCATTCCAAATCGTTGTTTAACTAGTTAGATTTCTCCGGTCATGTTTTCAGTCGTTATAGTTGTTAAAAACATCATAATGTAGTTAATTTGAACCGTTTTATAGCAATTTATATCCGTTTAGTGCGATTTTGAGGAATTTCTTTGTCGTGCCCTTTTTAGCTTTGGAAACGTTTCGGGGTGTCGGTCGTTGGTGGTGGACATTTCGAAGGACAGAGGACATCTATCGACCAAAAGACGTTTATAACATAGAAAGGATACATTGCCCAAGAATCTGATGGAAGAACAGCTCAAAGTAAGCAATATTTAATATGATAAATCGTTGTTCTGTCGAAATATTTTAAACGCATATTTCGCCATTTTGTTTGTTATCGCGTCACTTGGCGAACCCTGTATTGAAAAGTAAGGATAATTTAAAAAATGTAAGTCAGCGGTTGCATTAAGAACTAATTTGTCTTTCGATTCCTGTCAACCCTGTATTTTTTAGTCAAGTATATGATTAGCTTTCAATTAAACTAGATCACTCTGATAGATGACGTCAGACATATTGAGGCTTGATTTCCTAGTATTTTTATTGTGTAACCACGGTTTTGTATGGCTAAATATGCACCTTTTCGAACAAACTGTATATGTATGTTGTAAAATGATGTTACAGGAGTGTCATCGGAAGAATTCTGAGAAGGTTAGTGAAAAAATTAATATATTTTGGCGGTGATTACGTTATAGCGCTCTTTGGCTGGAATCGATGCTCTGGTAACGTTTGCACATGTGGTATGCTAACTTATCGATTTATTGTGTTTTCGCTGAAAAACGCTTAGAAAATCTGAAATATGGTCTGAAATCACAAGAACTGGGTCTTTCCATTGCTATGCTTTGTCTATTTTTATGAAATGTTTTATGATGAGTAAATTGGTCATACACGTTGCTCTATCTAGTAATTCTAGTCGATTTGTGATGGTCGGTGCAATTGTAAACTGTGATTTCTACCTGAAATATGCACTTTTTTCTAACAACACCTATCCTATACCATAAATATGTTATCAGACTGTCATCTGAAGAGGTTTTTTATAGGTTATTGGCTATCAATATCTTAGTTTAGCCGAATTGGTGATAGCACCTGAAGGAGTAAGAAACTGATGGAGTTAGAAAAGTGGTGTATTTTGCTAACGTGTTTAGCTAATAGATTTACATATTGTGTCTTCCCTGTAAAACATTTTAAAAATCTGAAATGGTGGCTTTATTCACAAGATCTGTATCTTTCATCTGGTGTCTTGGACTTGTGATTTAATGATATTTAGATGCTACTATCTACTTGTGAAGCTATGCTAGCTATGCTAATCAGTGTGTGGGGGGGGTGGGGGGTGATCCCGGACCCGGGGTAGAGGCTCGTGAAAGGTTAATGCTTAACACGGCTGCTAGAATCTTGACTAGAACCAAAGAATTTGATCATATTACTCCAGTGCTAGCCTCTCTACACTGGCTTCCTGTTAAGGCAAGGGCTGATTAAGGTTTTACTGCTAACCTACAAAGCATTACATGGGCTTGCTCATACCTATCTTTACGATTTGCTCCTGCCGTACATACCTACACATATGAAACAGTCTTGATATGTTCGTCAAAAGAGAGATCAGAGTCCAGAGTAACGTAGAGGACCTTCACAGTTTTATTTGAGACGACTGTTCAACTATCAAGAATAATTGTCAGATTCAACAGAAGATCTCTGTGTTTCTTGGGACCTAGAACAAGCATCTCTGTTTTGTCCCAGTGTAAAAGTAGAACATTTGCAGCCATCCACTTCCTTATGTCTGAAACACAGGCTTCCAGCGAGGGTAATTTTGGGGCTTCACCATGTTTCATTGAAATGTACAGCTTTGTGTCATCCGTATAGCATTGAAAGTTAACATTATGTTTCCAATTGACATGACCAAGAGGTAAAATATATAGTGAAAACAATAGTGGTCCTAAAACGGAATCTTGAGGAACACCAAAATGTACAGTTGATTTGTCAGAGGACAAACCATCCACAGAGACAAACTGATATCTTTCCCACAGATAAGATCTAAGTAGACCAATTTGTGTTTCCGATCTCTCCAAAAGAATGTGGTGATCGATGGTATCAAAAGCAGCACTATGGTGCACGAGGACAGATGCAGAGCCTCGGTCTGATGCCATTAAAAGGTCATTTACCACCTTCACAAGTGCAGTCTCAGTGCTATGATGGGGTCTAAAACCAGACTGAAGCGTTTCGTATACATTGTTTGTCTTCAGGAAGGCAGTGAGGTCCTTGTATACAGTGCATTCGGAAAGTATTCAGACCACTTGACTTTTTCCAGATTTTGTTACATTACATCCTTATTCTAAAATGAATTAAATTAAATAAAAATCCCCAAAACATGTCACTACAACTCTACACATCACTATTGGGACAAGTCCATTTGCTTACCATAAGTACTTTACAGATTGCATAAACATAAAGTTTGCTATATAAATGACTTGCATTATGTTTTATCATTGATAAACAGTCCAATATAAACAAATACATGTATGGTGTGTAACTATTTGTCATTTGTTGTTTTTAATGATTACAAAGGCAAGGGACACAAAAGCCACCGCAATTCAAGAATGACCCAATTATGTCCATCTGTGCAATACTGTTATAGTTCCGAGGAGGCCTTGGCCCTATGTAACGTTCGTCTAAGGGAGATGAGGAATCATTGGACCAAAGCACAGCGTGGTAAGTGTTCATGTTAATTTATTAAAACAGAACACTAAACAAAATAACAAAGAGAATGAAACGAAACAGTCCTGTCTGGTACAGACACAAAGACAGAAAACAACTACCCACAAAACACAGGTGGGAAAAGGCTATCTAAGTATGGTTCTCAATCAGAGACAACGATAGACAGCTGCCTCTGATTGAGAACCACACCCGGCCAAACACATAGAAATAGAAAACATAGAACAAAAACATAGAATGCCCACCCCAACTCACACCCTGACCAACCAAAATAGAGACATAAAAAGGATCTCTAAGGTCAGGGCGTGACACCCTGTCACATTTCAGATACTTTGTTGTTATGTTTATTCATATTGCTTCATAAACAAAATGTTGACATCAGCAATATGACATTATAAAATGGAATGTAAACCGCAAATACCACAGACCTCAAGTAATTAAGATCAAATCAAAGTTTACTTGTTGCATACACAGATTAGCAGATGTTTAAGCAGGTGCTGTGAAATGCTTTTTTCACCACGTCTCCTGATGTTCTGGCCTGTCTCCTGGTAGCACCTCCATGCTCTGGACACTACGCTGACAGACACAGCAAACCTTCTTGCCACAGCACGCATTGATGTGCCATCCTGGATGAGCTGCATTACCTGAGCCACTCGTGTGGGTTGTAGACTCCGTCTCATGCTAGCACTAGAGTGCAAGCACCGCCAGCATTCAAAAGTGACCAACACATCAGCCAGGAAGCATAGGAACTGAGAAGTGGTCTGTGGTCACCACCTGCAGAACCACTCCTTTATTGGGGGTGTCTTGCTAATTGCCTATAATTTCCACCTTTTGTCTATTCCATTTGCACAACAGCATGTGAAATTTATTGTCAATCAGTGTTGCTTCCTAAGTGGACAGTTTGATTTCACAGAAGTGTGATTGACTTGGAGTTACATTGTGTTGTTTAAGTGTTCCCTTTATTTTTTTGAGCAGTGTATAATGTAATCTACAAATCCCCAAAAGCTATTATTTATCATGAGAAGGCCAAAAACAATAACTAGTAATGCTGCATACTCCAAGAAAGGTTAAAATACAATTGTAAATAGTTATACATTGCTGAGGTGTAGTCACTTTTGAGGACACAAGCTCAAGTACAAGGTACAAATATTATAAAAATATAAAAATTGCATTTACATTTAAGTCATTTAGCAGACACAGTTACATCTTAAGATAGCTAGGTGGGACAACCACATATCACAGTCAGTAAAATTTTCCTCAATAATGTAGCTATGGAGAGATGTGCAGGGACTCTGCTGTCCCAGCTTCAGGGGGAAGCTGGTTCCACCATTGTGGTGCCAGGACAAAGAAAAGCTAAGACTAGGCTGAGTGGGAGCATCCCTTCTGTAGGGGTGGGAGGGCCAAGAGACCAGAGGTCGCAGAACAGAGTGCTCAGGTTGGGGTGTAGGGTTTGAGCATAGCCTGAACGTAGGGAGGGGCAGGTCCTCTTGCTGCTCCGTAGGAAAGTACAATGGTCTTGTAGTGGATGCGAGCTTCGACAGGAAGCCAGTGGAGTGTGCGGAGGAGCGGTGTGACTTGGGAGAACTTGGGAAGGTTGAACGCAAGGCGGGCTGCAGCATTTTGGATAAGTTTCAGGGGTTTATTGGTACATGCGGTGTCTCGATTAGGACCTGCGCCGCTTCCTGTTAGAGGTAGAGACATATTCCACAGCTGCTGTAGAGCATGATCCTGCAGGAGCGAGTCACTGCTTTGATGTTTGCAGAGAACGACAGGGTGTTGTCCAGGGTCACGCCAATGTTGTCAGGTTTTGGCCAGGACTGTTCAGGTTTTGGTCACTAGATGTCCCCATTGCACCTTTTTTGTACCTTTTGTTTTTTCCTTGCTCTAATTATTGTTTGCACCTGTGTGTCGTTCCCTTGTTAGTATTTAAACCCTGTGTGTTCCTCAGTTCTTTGCTCAGTGTTTGTATGTTAGCACCCAGCCCCAGCCTTGTTGTGAACATATTTCTCTTATTGGATTCACCAGAGGTTCTCTGGTTTAGTGCTTGTGTATTTTTGAGTAGTCTTTTGAGGTTTGTTTTTCCCTGCTGTTTTTACCACTTTGTGGAGTTTCTTTGTATTTTGGAGGATATCCATTTTGTGCCTCTTGGCTTTATTTTTGGACGTGGTGGATTTATATTCTTTGCCTGAAGATCTTGTCCTTTTATTAAACCACCATTTCTAGTACTGCTGAGTCTGCCTCATCTTCTGGGTTCTGCCGACTATTAGTGACTGTTTCTCTCACCGGGTCCTGACAAATGTTCTTTGCACTCTGGGAGGGGGACACCATGGAGTTGTCAACCGTGATGATGTCTTTGAATGAGCAGGCCTTCCAGGGAGGAAGAGCAGCTCCGTCTTGTCTGGGTTGAGCTTGAGATGGTGGGCCGACAACCAAGCTGAGATATCTGACAGGCATGCAGAGATGCGTGTCACCACCTGGGTGTCAGAAGGAGGGAAGGAGAAAAGTAGTGGAGTGTCATCCGCATAGCAATGATAGGAGAGACCATGTGACAGAGCTGAGTGACTTGGTGTATAGAGAGAGGAAGAGAGGGCCTAGAACCGAGCCCTGGGAGACACCAATCCTAAGAGTACGTGGTACAGACACAGATCCTCTCCACGTTTCACGGTGTTGAAGGCAGCGGATAGATCTAGGAGGATGAGATTTGTCAGTATGGAGAGCCTGCATAACACAGAGAAGAGCAGTCTTGGTTGAATGACACATCTAGAAGCCTGACTGGTTAGGGTCAAGAAAATAGTACTGAAAGAGGTAGGGAGAGAGTTGGTCAGAGACAGCATGCTCAAGTGTTTTGGAAAGAAAAGAAAGGTGTGAATGGGACCAGTGAACTCAATAGGCTGAGGGAATGAGGAGCGGATGACGTCAACGTTCTTTTAAAAGTGGTTGAAAAAGTTGTCTGCCGACAGGGAGGAGGGAGCGGGTTTGGGTGGAGGATTAAGAAGGGAGGAGAAGGTGGTAAATAGTTTCCTAGGGTTAGAGGCAGAAGCTTGAAATTTAGGATGATATAAATTGGATTTAGCAGTGGATACAGAGGAAGAAAAGGTAGACAGGAGGGTGAGGAAGGTTTCCCTTCATTTTGGATGAGCTGCCACAGCCCTTTTCTGTAAGCTCACAATGAGTCACTCAGCCACGGAGCAGGAGGGGAGGGCCGAGCCGGCCAGGAGGGACAGTACGAGTCATAGGATGCGGAAAGGGAGGAGAGTAGGGTTGAAAAGGAAAAATCAGGAGACAGGAGGGAGAAGGATTTAGCAGAAGGGAGGGATGAGAGTATAGAAGAGGAGAGAGTAGTGGAAGAGAGAGTGCAAAGATTGTGACAGCACATGACCTTCAGGGTAGGGACTGAGTGGCTAGGGTTGGAGGAAAGGGAGACAGAAAGTTAACAAAGTAGTGATCAGAGACCTGGAGGAGGGTTGCAGTGAGATAAGTAGGCGGACATTCTCTAGTAAAGATGAGGTCAAGCGTATTGCCTGCCTTGTGAGTGAGAAGGGACTGGGAAAGGGTGAGGTCGAAAGAGGCATGGGCGTTGGAAAGAAATGAATCGAAGGCAGACGTCGGGAGGTTGAAGTCACAAAGTACGAAGAGTGAAATATTACATATTATGTATTCACCAAAACTGTATGAATACAGCTTCAAACGACTTAAATGCTTTTGAAATATAGTATAATCAAATTATAAAATGACTAACTATAACATTTCACCTTCCTTATAATTGTAAAATAAATATTTAGTATTTTTAGTATTAGAGAAAATGTGCATATTTTCTAACGGTCTCTCTTGATCAAAACGTTTGACCCACCACTGTGAAAGTCGCACCGAGCTCTAGCTTGACTTCCTGAACTCATTAGGAACTCGCATTTCATCACATATTAATCTTGTTCGAGTTGATGGGCAGTCGGAAGAGCGAATGGAATGGTTGGAAGGACATCCTAGCTTCAAGTGGTGTCAGATTTAACATCCTACGTCACATAGGCGGAAAAATACTCCTGTGTCCCTGAAAACCAGGGCTACTGCTCAATGCAATCCATTTTAATCTACGTTGTCCCCAGATTGATTTATAAGCAAAAATATCAGTCAGATAGGGTACCAGAACCACGCAGGTCCCCTAAACAGGGGACTTTACATCTGTGAGGTTATTAAGGGTAGCTTTAGTGTGGCTTAACTTCTTCCAGTGTGAAGTAAATGGTAGCTTGTTCGAGAGCAATGATTTATCAATGAAAACATGCGTACATGTTGTGTGCGACAGTTTGATAAATCCCAAAAATTTGCTGCGCACTCAAGTCCTAGAATCTCCACATACGCCTGAATTTTGTGAGTAATGTATGCTGTTGATAAATGGTCTCTGTGCCTGTTTGCTTGTCTACTAGCAGTCTCTATGTGGTGTTTTTCTATTTCAGGTCTGAACAGATCAGAGAATGGCCCAGTATGAGGAAGCCTGTGGTGCAATCAGTTCCATGGTGTGTTTGTGAAAAACACAAAGAGACAGACATGAAAGCTGCTGGTTCACCTGCAGAGTGGTGATGATAATAGTGTAGTTTACTATCTTTCACATTCATTTCCTTATGGAAAGATTGGTGCCGGGATGAGAATACATTATTATGAACTCACTGGCTTGTGTGTGTGTGTATTTATATAAGCTGCAAAGGGCCCTGTAGCGTCAAACAGTTGACTAGACATTCGGATATCCAAAGAATATTTGTTTATTTGTCAAATCCTAAAATACAGTGGAGTGTACACTAGGTGATAGGTGTAGGAGTCAGGCGCAGGAGAGCAGGGATGTCTGAGAAGCGTGTTTTAATAAGACAGTCCACCAACACTGGAATGGCACAATCGAAAAGGACGCCACCCTCGTAACAGAGAACCCGGGCAGACGCACGGAGGAACAAACACAGTTCCAACAGTCATACACTTACGTAACCGTGAAAACAAATAACGGTAAATCCAACCAAGCACTTCACAATAAAAGACTAATCCCGCACAAACCTAGGCAGGCAACAGGGTACATATAACACACAGAAATTAACGCAAATTAAACCAGGTGTGAAAAGAACCAAAGACAAAACAAACAGAAAAGGAAAAAGGTGATGGCTAGTAGACCGGCGACGCCGACCGCCGAGCACCGCCCGAACAGAGAGAGGAGCCCCCTTTGGTAGAAGTTGTGACAACAAGCTCATGGTCAAGGCAGACATAATGGTCAGGCAGGCGGGTACAACGTCCAGAAACAGGCAAGGGTCAAAACCAGGAGGAATAGAAAAAGGAGAATGCAAAAAGCAGGAGAACAGGAAAACCGCTGGTTGACTTGGAAACATACAAGACGAACTGGCACAGAGAGACAAGAAACACAGGGATAAATACACTGGGGAAAACAAGCGACACCTGGAGCGGGTGGAGACAATACCGAGGACAGGTGAAACTGATCAGGGTGTGACAGACACAGACAATTTATGAGACTC
Organism: Salvelinus alpinus; assembly: GCF_045679555.1. Lineage (NCBI taxonomy): Eukaryota > Metazoa > Chordata > Actinopteri > Salmoniformes > Salmonidae > Salvelinus > Salvelinus alpinus. Next base: position 17,987,013 of record NC_092103.1, on the reverse strand, counting down.
CTGTTCCCCCAAATCGAGGATGAAGACGGCATCGCTAAGGTTCGTTGAAAATGATCTGTGCTACACCAATCAGTACCTATCCTGTAACTCCCAGTAATGGATACTGAAAATCTTTGGTTAAATCACATTGTCTGGTATAACCATCTGTAGCTAAGAGAACTGGTGATCAGCAGATGATGGGAGTGGTGGTCATGATGAAATTGACATTTCAATTAAACATACAGTAAGTTTAGGGAATACTTGTAAAGCTTTGGGAGGAATGTTGTCATGATCAAACTGTCTTTCAGCTCATGAGTCATCTGCTTGAAATCCAGCATAATGTCTAATCCCTCGAGAAGGATACAGTTCACGGAATACAGTTCTGATACAATGATACAAGCAGGCAAAGGAATTATGTTTCTGTATCTAGAATCCACTCCAGGAAGAAGCCCAGGCACCACACAATATGTTCTATAAGACAAAACATATATATATACTCTATTGTGTAGTTTGAACAACAGTTGAACCGTGCCAGCATAACATCAACATTAGGGTAGACTAGTCGACATGCATACATGTGCACAGACACATAGATTACGTTTACAACAATATCAAGCCTAAAAGAAATATGGCATAACCCTCAACCTTTCCACAGTGACCAGACCTTACAAATGGTAGATAGGCAGACAGTATCTACCTACAGTCAAGTCTATCAGGCATACTTAGGCAAATATTTTTTATAGTAAAACCAGCTTCAGTTTTAGAGATTTACATTAGTAAATGTTTGTATTTTTGTTTCTCCTCATTGTTTTCTAGTAAACTTAGCTAGCTAGCGGGACATGCAATACTTGTTATTTATGTCTGTTTGAAATCCTATCTTGCATCATGCCTATAATTTTGTGAGATAGAAATGCATCCAATGTCATAACCGTTACCAATGTCAACCCTCGTCAATTTTGTTACGTAGATAGCTAATAAAATCATTTACAGTTGCTGAAGTTACACATTTGCGAACAAGTTACAAATGCTAGGCATGGCGCATAACAAGTTAGCAGGCGCCAGGCTAACTAGCTAGCCAACTCCAGTCATGTGCTAACGTTAGCTGGTAAGCTTAGCTTTAGGTTGCTGGTTGTAACATTGTAGCTTGCTGTTTAATAGCTAGCCATATCTATGCCTAAAAAGAGAACAGGTTTTACAATCGAGATACAAAATATCTTGATTTTAAAAACTCTACTATTTTTTGTCATAGATATGGATACCGGTAGTGGTTTAGCTAACTTAGTTATATATTGATGAGAGGAATCACTTGAAGCCATTGCGTCTAGTCAGTTCTTTCAGTTTTGCCCAAAGGATTGTTGTCAGTGTCGGTCTCCTTTTCATAAAAGGCCGCTTTGGGCGAGTGACGGGGGCCAGAGCATGAAGAGCACCTCACAACTCAAGTTGTATTCTTTCAGAGACTGGAAAAAATGTGTCTGCTTGAATGCTTAGCAATGAATTTGCCTATAGGAACATCGCTGAAAGACGTCCAATGGTTCTATTGAACAAGGACAACCATATCTACACCCACAAAAACGTATCGTGTGATCAGTACAACATAGAGCCGTCGCAAAATGCCCTACAAAGCAGGACTACATTCATTTTTAGATCCCCCAATCCTCCAGAAGCCGTCATAGGGTATATCATTCAACGTGCAAAGCCCTGACCTGCTTTCTTCCTGGGCAATTATGTGTGAAACGCATCTCACTGTCCTAAAACTGCCTCAGACATGATGAAAACAAGCCCAGATTCCCCCAGGGTGAAATTTAATTTTAATGGATGACCCCATGGGATTATTTGACAGCCAGCCTCACAGGAAATCACCACCCTGTCACAGTCATTATCACCCTCTCTGCCTCTTATCTCCAGCACCGACACTTAGCTGGATCTATAGACCAACACATGACATGTTGATCTCAGGTGTTACCATTCTTATGGCAGTCTGAATGAGTGTGTGGACTTCCTGTCCACACAAACTGATCTGATTATTATAATTCGTATGGGGTTTGTGGTGGAAATGATCAGGCTATGGACTTAGCGTGGAGGGACCCGCCTGGAGGGACTGGTAAAGTGTATGTAAGTCTCATTGGGGACTGCCTTCTTTGAAATATAAAGGTATCCCTTCAATGGTCTAGTGCATGGGATGATCAGAGCTCACATTAAGAGTGGAACAAGATTCTGTAAATCTCAGTCTCATTCTGGTTTAACTAGAACAGTGTAACAGGGAGAGCATGCAGCCATGAGACTGAACGTATCTCCTGTCTACTGTTTACTACCTCTGAGGAAGAGGGGGAGGACACCTCTCTGAAGCAACTTAATGTTTCTGTCAATACAGCATGTGCTGGAGAGGTGGATGTCTACAAATATTTAATGTGATCATTGCCAATCTTTCTCTTAAGTAAAGGATACAGCATACACTCTGTGTAATCATTTGGGAAAATTTAATAGGAATAGCAATACAAATATCAATGCATTAACAGAGATCCTAGTGGCCGAATCATGCTGTCCTTGACACTAATACTGTGGAATAAGATGCCTAACTGACCCATTTTCCTCCTAACCATAATTACACATGGCACAGGATGTGTGTGGCCACTGTGAGTGCTGCATGTGAATGGATTGGTTCTCTGGAGAATTAAAGTCTCCTGTTGGCCCGATGGGTCTGCGTTTGCTGCCAGATCAAAGGGGACTCAGGCAGGTTCTGTGTCTCTGGCCTCTCCTCTCCTCTCCTTTTATCTCAGGCTCCACTACACCCTCAAAGTGCCTGAACCAGACCCTTCTTCATAAGGTGCAATCTTGTGATTTTCCACTCCTCTTTCTCTCAAGATTATTACTTTTTTTATTGATCCTGAATGTCACTCCTTTTCGGTACATGACACAACCTTCTGTCTATTACGCAGAATGGTGTCTTTCTTAGAAGAACACCCACATACACTACCTACAATTAGAGGTCTTCACTGATCTGCCTGTACTCAAATACCCGAGACCCGGTCAAAGACCCAAGTGTGTCTAGATTCAGAATTCTAAATAATGTCATGGGTCTGGGTCAGATCTGACATGATTTTCACAGGTCTCGGGTGTCTGTAATTTTAACAGACTAGTCCAGGAAGGGCCAGTACAGTTCCGAACTTGACTGCTGCAATAGATAGAGACATTTTATAATTTACGCTGCTGCTCTTACTATTCACAAGAGTGGCTTGTGTAGCTTGTTGATTTTGTTGGCCAATCACAAGTCACCAAAGCGGCAATAGGCTACAGTCATAGAGCCTCCGTGTGTTACGGGATATCAAAACAATGGAAGATGGAATTAAAATCAAGGAATTAAAAGTCAAAGGAGAAGGATAGGCTACAATGACCAAGAGCCAACAGGTAGGCTGCTATTTAACATTCTGAAGGGAGTTGTTGTTATTTGTAACTGTAGGATGAGAAAGTGCATGCACTGCAGCCTCAATTAGCCCAGCTAGCAAACGTTAGTTACTGTATTTGTCTACTAAAGCGTGAGTCAGCTTGGTTGGTTGCTGTGTCACTCGCTCACAGTATGGCCCCTCCCCCGCCTACAAGAGCAGCACCTCTCTCCCTCCTCTCCGCTCCGGCTGATAAAAGTAGCTCTCTGCTGCTTCCCTCACTCAGATAGGACTGGGTCTGGATCCCAACAGGTTTATATGGAATAGGTCTAGTTGTTTTTTTGTTCATTCGGAAGGGGTCTCTATATTTAAAACATTTACTTATGCATATTGGGTCCGGGTGGGAAAGCACCAGGTCCATTTGGGAAGAGGAAGATCTCTACCTACAATCACACACTGTACACACACAAATACAAACCCATATATACACAAAAAATAACCCCTCAATTGATATGGATAAACAACTTGAAAATAGGAGATATAGTCACAAGGAGAATACTCATGAATAACCTGCAGTGTCACCTGGGGATAAGTGATGAGAAAGAAAAATGGAGCAGGAGAAAGAGAGTCGATCAATAGTTTAAAAAGGTCCCAAATGAAATATGCTTCCTAAAATATGAGTGGTGCTCAGTCTCTCCTAGCCGTCATCTCATCCGCACCATGATGGACAGGAACCTTGAGGTTTGGCACTGAGCTCAGGGGAGTTTGGCTTCGTTTTGCCCTTGGTCCAAATTAGCGTTGACCGAGTGATTAATCCCTGTCCAGATCTCCGTGCTTCGTCAGCCTCACTCCCAGTTGAGATAAATCAGGCCGTCCCACTTTTTAACGAGAGGACTCTGATGGTAAAGTCTCCCTCACTACCTCATTAACCTGTCTGGGAGAAAAGGACACAGAAAAGAAGAACATTAATTTTGTCTTAATCTCTCACATTCAATACATACTGTACCTATCTCACTCTGGTTTATGTAAAACACAGGCTTAGTAGTATTTTATTTTCAAATGTTTGCATCTTTAATACAGTAAGCAACAGTTCCCCATTGGCAATGATGATATGATTGAAGGATTACCATCCTTCAGAACACTATGGCCGTGGAAGTAGGCTATCATGGAGATGTCTCTGCTAGGTTTTGAGCTTTAGCGAAGTGCAACAGATATTAGCACACAAAAATGACTCCATAAATGTTATCTCTGATCCTGAGATCTGAGATCATATACAGTTGAAGTCGGAAGTTTACATACACTTAGGTTGGAGTCATTAAAAATCCTTTTTCAACCACTCCACAAATTTCTTGTTGACAAACTATAGTTTTGGCATGTCGGTTAGGACATCTACTTTGTGCATGACACAAGTAATTTTTCCAACAATTGCTTACAGACAGATTATTTCACTTATTATTCACTGTATCACAACTCCAGTGAGTCAAAAGTTTACATACACTAAGTTGACTATGCCTTTAAACAGCTTGGAAAATTCCAGAAAATGATGTCATGGCTTTAGAAGCTTCTGATAGGCTAATTGACTTTGAGTCAATTGGAGGTGTACCTGTGGATGTATTTCAAGGCCTACCTTCAAAGGCAGTGCCTCTTTACTTGACATCATGGTATAATCAAAAGAAATCAGTCAAAAATGGTAGACCTCCACAAGTCTGGTTCTTCCTTGGGAGCAATTTCCAAACGCCTGAAGGTACCACATTCAACTGTACAAACAATAGTATGCAAGTATAAACACACGGCCCAGTACATCACTGGGGCTAAGCTGCCTGCCATCCAGGACCTCTACACCAGGCGGTGTCAGAGGAAGGCCCTAAAAATTGTCAAAGACCCCAGCCACCCCAGTCATAGACTGTTCTCTCTACTACCACATGGCAAGCGGTACCGGAGTGCCAAGTCTAGGACAAAAAGGCTTCAACAGTTTTTACCCCCAAGCCATAAGACTCCTGAACAGGTAATCAAATGGCTACCCGGACTATTTGAAATTGTGGGGCTATCTGCATTGTGTCCCGCCACCCGCCACCCACCACCCACCAACCCCTCTTTTACGCTACTGCTACTCTCTGTTCACCATATATGCATAGTCACTTTAACCACATGTACACCTCAATCAGCCTGACTAACCGGTGTCTGTATGTAGCCTCGCTACTTTTATAGCCTCGCTACTATATATAGCCTGTCTTTTTACTGTTGTTTTATTCCTTTACTTACCTATTGTTCACTTAATACCTTTTTTTGCACTATTGGTGTAAGCATTTCTTGCCTGTACATTTTTTTGCCTGTAAGTAAGCATTTCACTGTAAGGTCTACACCTGTTGTATTCGGCGCACGTGACAAATAAACTTTGATTTGTTTGAGTCCACTCGTTTTTGAGAATCATAAAAACTCCATTCAGTCTTTGGGAAGAGTAACGGGAAATTTAAATACCATTTTTTTTCTCGTCTTTGTGTGTTTGATGTTGAAGGAATGTGGACAGGGCAAACAAAAGGCAACCCATATCAAACCATAATCAGTCTACAGTGTTATGTCATTTTAGTTCTGCACACACTGTGCAAACCGCTTCTGGTGTACCCTTAACTGACTCAATGTACCCCTAACTAACATCCGGCGCCGAAACGAGATGGCCGCCTCGCTTCGCGTTCCTTGGAAAATATGCAGTATTTTGTTTTTTTATGTGTTATTTCTTACATCGGTACCCCAGGTAATCTTAGGTTTCATTACATACAGTCGGGAGGAACTACTGAATATACGATTAACGTCAACTCATCATCGTTCCTACCAGGAATATGACTTTCCCGAAACGGATCCAGTGTTTTGCCTTCCACCCAATACAATGGATCTGATCCCAGCCGGCGACCCTGTGCGACGCCGTAAAAGGGGCAAACGAGGCGGTCTCCTGGCCAGGCTTCGGAGACGGGCACATCGCGCTCCACTCCCTAGCATACTACTCGCCAATGTCCAGTCTCTTGACAATAAGGTTGATGAAATCCGAGCACGGGTAGCATTCCAGAGAGATATCAGGGATTGCAACGTGCTCTGCTTCACGGAAACATGGCTAACTCAAGAGACGCTAACGGAGTCGGTGCAGCCAGCTGGTTTCTTCATGCATCGCGCCGACAGAAACAAACATCTTTCTGGTAAGAAGAGGGGCGGGGGGGTATGCCTTATGATTAACGAGACGTGGTGTGATCATCATAACAACACAAAGGAACTCAAGTCATTCTGTTCACCTGATCTAGAACTCCTCACAATAAAATGTCGACCGCATTATCTACCAAGGGAATTCTCTTCAATCATAATCACAGCCGTATATATTCCCCCCCAAGCAGACACATCGATGGCCCTGAACGAACTTTATCTGACTCTTTTTAAACTGGAAACCACACACCCTGAGGCTGCATTCATCGTAGCTGGGGATTTTAACAAGGCTAATCTAAAAACAAAACTCCCTAAATTCTATCAGCATATCGATTGTGCTACCAGGGCTGGAAAAACCCTAGATCATTGTTATACTAATTTCCGCGACGCATATAAGGCCCTCCCCCGCCCCCCTTTCGGAAAAGCTGACCACGACTCCATTTTGTTGATTCCAGCCTACAAACAGAAACTAAAACAACAAGCTCCCGCGCTCAGGTCTGTTCAACGCTGGTCCGACCAATCTGATTCCACGCTTCAAGACTGCTTCGATCACGCGGATTGGAATATGTTCCGCATTGCGTCCAACAACAATATTGACGAATATGCTGATTCGGTGAGCGAGTTCATTAGGAAGTGCATTGACGATGTCGTACCCACAGCAACGATTAAAACATTCCCAAACCAGAAACCGTGGATTGACGGCAGCATTCGCGTGAAACTGAAAGCGCGAACCACTGCTTTTAACCAGGGCAAGGTGACCGGAAGCATGACCGAATACAAACAGTGTAGCTATTCTCTCCGCAAGGCAATCAAACAGGCTAAGTCCCAGTACAGAGACAAAATCGAGTCGCAATTCAACAGCTCAGACACAAGAGGTATGTGGCAGGGTCTACAGTCAATCACGGATTACAAAAAGAAAACCAGCCCCGTCGCGGACCAGGATGTCTTCGCTCCCAGACAGGCTAAACAACTTTTTTGCCCGCTTTGAGGCCAATACAGTGCCACTGACACGGCCCCCTACCAAAACCTGCGGGCTCTCCTTCACTGCAGCCGAGGTGAGTAAAACATTTAAACGTGTTAACCCTCGCAAGGCTGCAGGCCCAGACGGCATTCCCAGCCGCGTCCTCAGAGCATGCGCAGACCAGCTGGCTGGTGTGTTTACGGACATATTCAATCAATCCTTATCCCAGTCTGCTGTTCCCACATGCTTCAAGAGGGCCACCATTGTTCCTGTTCCCAAGAAAGCTAAGGTAACTGAGCTAAACGACTACCGCCCCGTAGCACTCACTTCCGTCATCATGAAGTGCTTTGAGAGACTAGTCAAGGACCATATCACCTCCACCCTACCGGACACCCTAGACCCACTCCAATTTGCTTACCGACCCAATAGGTCCACAGACGACGCAATCGCAACCACACTGCACACTGCCCTAACCCATCTGGACAAGAGGAATACCCATGTGAGAATGCTGTTCATCGATTACAGCTCAGCATTTAACACCATAGTACCCTCCAAACTCGTCATCAAGCTCGAGACCCTGGGTCTCGACCCCGCCCTGTGCAACTGGGTCCTGGACTTCCTGACGGGCCGCCCCCAGGTGGTGAGGGTAGGTAACAACATCTCCACCCCGCTGATCCTCAACACTGGGGCCCCACAAGGGTGCGTTCTGAGCCCTCTCCTGTACTCCCTGTTCACCCACGACTGCGTGGCCATGCACGCCTCCAACTCAATCATCAAGTTTGCGGATGACACTACAGTGGTAGGCTTGATTACCAACAACGACGAGACGGCCTACAGGGAGGAGGTGAGGGCCCTCGGAGTGTGGTGTCAGGAAAATAACCTCACACTCAACGTCAACAAAACAAAGGAGATGATTGTGGACTTCAGGAAACAGCAGAGGGAGCACCCCCCTATCCACATCGACGGGTCAGTAGTGGAGAAGGTGGAAAGTTTTAAGTTCCTCGGTGTACACATCACGGACAAACTGAATTGGTCCACCCACACAGACAGCGTCGTGAAGAAGGCGCAGCAGCGCCTCTTCAACCTCAGGAGGCTGAAGAAATTCGGCTTGTCACCAAAAGCACTCACAAACTTCTACAGATGCACAATCGAGAGCATCCTGTCGGGCTGTATCACCGCCTGGTACGGCAACTGCTCCGCCCACAACCGTAAGGCTCTCCAGAGGGTAGTGAGGTCTGCAGAACGCATCACCGGGGGCAAACTACCTGCCCTCCAGGACACCTACACCACCCGATGTCACAGGAAGGCCATAAAGATCATCAGGGACAACAACCACCCAAGCCACTGCCTGTTCACCTCGCTATCATCCAGAAGGCGAGGTCAGTACAGGTGCATCAAAGCAGGGACCGAGAGACTGAAAAACAGCTTCTATCTCAAGGCCATCAGACTGTTAAACAGCCACCACTAACATTTAGCGGCCGCTGCCAACATACTGACTCAACTCCAGCCACTTTAAAAATGGGAATTGATGGAAATTATGTAAAAATGTACCACTAGCCACTTTAAACAATGCCACTTAATATAATGTTTACATACCCTACATTACCCATCTCATATGTATATACTGTACTCTATATCATCTACTGCATCTTGCCATCTTTATGTAATACATGTACCACTAGCCACTTTAAACTATGCCACTTTATGTTTACATACCCTACAGTACTCATCTCATATGTATATACCGTACTCTATACCATCTACTGCATCTTGCCTATGCCGTTCTGTACCACCACTCATTCATATATCTTTATGTACATATTCTTTATCCCTTTACACTTGTGTGTGTATAAGGTAGTAGTTGTGGAATTGTTAGGTTAGATTACTTGTTGGTTATACTGCATTGTCGGAACTAGAAGCACAAGCATTTCGCTACACTCGCATTAACATCTGCTAACCATGTGTATGTGACTAATAAAATTTGATTTGATTTGATTTGAATAAACCAAATGAATGTCTCCTTAGAAAACTGTCATATGTTCACATGTTAAATTTGTTGTCACCTAGAATGGAATCTTTGTATAAATGCCTGCTTTAGTGAAGGATCTCCTTGAAGGGACTGTGAATCATTAACCAACTGCTTGTAGTTATACAGTGTGCTCACCCTCACACTGTTGTCAATTAGAATAAAACATGCTGCAAATGCTTGTAAAATGTAATAACAGTTTGGATACCATCAATTTTGCAAGCACATTTTTAATCAGGTTTTCATACACACAGCGTACCCACATTGGTTGCACTATTATCTATTAACTTTTAGTTGGTACTCATCCCGGATCCGGGAGCACCCCCCACAGTAAAAAAGCTGACTAGCATAGCCTAGCATAGCGTCACAAGTAAATACAAGCATCTAAATATCATTAAATCACAAGTCCAAGACACCAGATGAAAGATACAGATCTTGTGAATCCAGACAATATTTCAGATTTTCTAAGTGTTTTACAGGGAAGACACAATATGTAAATCTATTAGCTAACCATGATAGCAAAAGACACAACTTTTTTTCTCCACCATTTTTTTCCTGCATCAGTAGCTATCACTAATTCGACTAAATAAAGATATATATAGCCACTAACCAAGAAACAACTTCATAAGATGACAGTCTGATAACATATTTATGGTATAGGATATTTTCTTTTAGAAAAATGTGCATTTTTCAGGTATAAATCACAGTTGTACATTGCAGCTGCAATCTGAAATAGCGTTGGAAGCAGCCAGAATAATTACAGAGACCGACGTCAATTACCAAACTACTCATCCTAAAACATTTCAGAAAAATACACAGCCTACAGCAATCGAAAGACACAGATCTTGTGAATCCAGACAATATTTCAGATTTTCTAAGTGTTTTACAGCGAAAACACAATATATCGTTATATTAGCATACCACATGAGCTAACATCACCCCAGCATGAAATCAGCATGAAATCAAGGCAAAGGGGGCGATAACGTTATCGCCACCAAAATATATTAATTTTTTCACTAACCTTCTCAGAATTCTTCAGATGACAGTCCTGTAACATCATATTACACAATGCATATAGAGTTTGTTCGAAAATGTGCATATTTAGCATCACAAATCTTGGTTATGCTATGTAATCTGTCAAAACATGGCATGCATTCGGGCCGGCGCCATTTTGGAAAGGCACCTAAGATTACGATTATTTATCGATTAGATTGACTAAAAAAATACAGGTTGGACAGCTAATGAAAGATGCATTGGTTATTAATGCAACCGCTGATTTAGATTTTTAAAATTAACGTTACAAGACATACATTGTGAGTTACAGCCAGACTAGTGCCTCAAAAAATGGCCGACAACTGCGTTTAAATTTTTCCACATAAATACGTAATAAAATCATAAATAACTCTTACTTTTGGACGAGCTTCCATCAGTATCTTGGGCAATGTGTCCTTTGTCCAAAAGTATCGTTGCTTTGTTGTAAAACGACCTCCTCAACCTCAGAACTAGTAGCTAACGATAGCTACTCGGCACACACATGCCCAAATCTTCAAACGCAATACTAAGGAAATTCAGAAAAATAGCAATATACTCGCATAAACTGATATAAATCGGTTTCAAATAACTTCGTTATGATGTTTCTAACACCTATATCGAACTAAATCACAGACGGATAGATCTTTGATCAATAACGAGAGCTTTTGAGCATGCGATTCTGATGTCCTCCCTTGCGCCCTGGCGAGCGTCAAAAAGATGGGTCATCTCACTCCATTCCCTTTTATAAACTCTGAGAAGCACCTAGAGACACCATTCCACTTCTCATTGGTTACTGACATCCAGGGGAAGGCGGGTGCAGTTCATTTCGATCCATAGGGCATACACAGAGCTTAAAACTGATCCGAGATCAGAGACTATTTTTCAGAGCTTCGCATGTCCTGTCATGAGTTTCGCTGTAGAAAGAGTTCTGGTTCACCCACAGACATAATTCAAACGGTTTTAGAAACTAGATATTGTTTTCTATTCAATAGTAATAATAATATGCATATTGTACGAGCAAGAATTGAGTATGAGGCAGTTTAATTTGGAGACGATAAATGCTAACGTTGAAACAGCACCCCCTATATTGAGAAAAGGTTTTAAGAAGGAAGTAATGAATACAATGAACCATATCATTCTCACACTTGTACAACTGTTATACTCCCTGCTGTATGAAAATTATTGTATTGGTCACATACACATATTTAGTAGATGTTATTGCTGGTGTAGTGAAATGCTTACCCTCTGTGCTTCAGATAAATAAGAATCTGTTCAATGTCAGACTGTACCACTTCCTAACACCTCATGTAATGGGTCAAATTTAGGACAGGGCCCCTTGGAATACCAATGGGGAGGAGGCTGAGAGAATAATATCACATTAACAGTAACCTTCACCATTGACTCTTCATCCCTCCACCTACGAGCCCTACCTCCCACCACAGCTCCCCTCTGATGACCCTGGGTGTCTAACTCAATCTCACTTGGCCAAATGTCAATAGTGCCGAGACCTTTACTCAGCAAGCTCTCTTCCATGACCTTGATAGCATTTTGGATAATTCAATACATGGCAATATGGAACTGTGGTACAGGCACCACACTGTGCCATTCAAAAGTTAGGCATAGCATTAGATGGAATTCTGTTGTTTTTAGCTTAGAATTCTACAAGTAATACAATGACACACATTAAAACATCTGATCCCTTGTGTGTATTCCTCGAACCGTTACCATTAATAACAAATTCATGCTCTACAGCCATTTAGCTAGAAATCAGATGAAGCTAGCAGTATGAAAACTATTGGCTAAAATGGATTAATTACACAAGTGATGTCCACTGGGACCGCTCTGCAGTGATTGGAGCTTGGCTTTGACCCTTGGTTAATTTAGAACAAGGGGGAATTACAATGAATTGGCTACTGGCTCCAAGGTCTGCAGTCATGGAGCAGTGGCTCTTGCTTGAAAATTAAACTTCTAATGAAAATGTCTGAATCTATTTCAGAGAACTTTGGCTGAACACCTTGTCTCGTCTTTTTCGTGGCATCATCTAAAAAAAAATGTTTTATTCAAATACACTGAGACGTTATTTATAATTACATGAATTATTTCTATAATCTGAATAGGATTATATTTGGGTATTTGTAATCTTTCACTTACTGTTGAAAAAATGACCTGCCTATCCACCCCATAAATTATAAGTAAGAACAACTTCCCCTTGTATTCTCACCTTTCAGTAAAGGGATTGATTAGAAGGAACCCGGCATAATTGCTTTCCCACCCATAGTGAACCAGGAATCAAGGAGGTAGAGTTTAATTCATTTCCTTTCCTTCATTTAAGGCAGAGATATCAATCTTCCTATTTGTGATTATTCCTCTTTTCAATTAAAGTGAAGAGCTGTTCATTTCCAGCTGCTGAAGGGGAAGAGTACGGACGGACGGGTCCAGGTAGAAAGGGCCCGTTCTGTCAGGCTGACAGGTCTTATTGAAAGGAGATGCCTCTGGGTAATTATTCCTTAAAACGAGATAACCAAGACTCTCTGTCTTATACCTGCAGGGATTCAAAGCATCTATTCAAATCTGGAACCCCTAAATCAATCAATTAGATTCCAACACATGGGATTTGAGCACTGATATGATGGGAGAGTGATGTCAATAACAACCTACTTTTCTATTTCCCACATGTGTGTAATGATGATTACAGAATGATTCTCTGACTGAGATAGACGGATGATGTCTTCATTCTGTCTCAGCGCCTCAGACCTGATGATACAAAACCAGGCAAATTGAAGCTGTTACCCATAAAAGGTGCTATCTTTAACACGTTTAATTATAGACTACTATCCTGAAGGCAATAACACGAGACCTAAGGATTGGACATTTTTCATTACGAGTTTAAATTGGGTTATTGCATTCTCAAAGCATTAAAAACCCTAAAGCATTGCAACTAAAAGGGTGTTAAGAATTTTTGACAGAGTAAAATGCTCTAAAGTTTGTTGAGCCTGCAGATGGTCTATGGGAGTTAATTGGTCACAGAAAAGGACAACGTGTTGTGGTAGACACAGATAGAAGCATGTATTAATGCTTTGCACGTGTTGATCTTGACGTTTTTGCATGGTTCCATTTGGGGTTATGACTAACTATGTTTCCATCCAACCATTTCATGTGGATGAATTACCTGACGCATGAAAAAGTAATGACAAGGCTGATGTAAACATGAAATGCCGGTACAATTTTATAAATGCCGACAGACAATTTGTTCATTTGACACGGTGTGATCTTTTTGTGTCTGTAAAGAAATGGCAGTGTAAACAACTTTATGCCCAAATATTGATAAAATAACTATCAAATCGAAGTAAACTTGGAGTCACGCGATAACAGGTTGTGTGGTCCTCCCACTACGACTCATTGGGAAACCATGCAATTTATTAGGCTACAGAGGAAATAAGTTACGATGAACTTCACATAAAAAGGTTGGATGGAAAACTAGTTATTGATGCAAATTGTCGATGACATTTAAAATTGTGGATAGGACCGATTGGTTTAGGTTTCTCTTTGTTTAAAAGCAAAAATAAAAACACATTTCAGAGGCATGAGCAGATCAGAGATACAAATTAACCTCTTAACCAACCTGGAAGATCAGGTGGGTTGAAGTAAGTAATCACTGAGCTGATCAATTAGCTCAGTTGTGGTGTCTAGTTGGAACAAAATCCTGCAGTACCCGCAGCACTACAGGAACAGGGTTGCCTACACCTGCTCTAGAGTCCTCCTTTAAACCAGACTGCCAATGCATCACCATTGGCAGCTACTTAGCAATATTCTTTTGGCATACAGCCTCAGAAAATTGTATTTCTCTCACTACCTTTTTCATTACCTTCTTTTCACCTCTGAACTGTGTCTATATGGACCTAAAGGCTTCCTCTGCCCTCTCGTGTGCCCACTTTGCAGTGTTTATGACTGGAAGAGCAGGGTGTGTTAATTTCCACAAAGGCCTGGTCAAAGCATGATGTAGACGTCTTCATCCTTTTTGTACAGTTTCGGCCTCTGATCTAATCTCTGCTTAATTAAACATCCTGCTCACCTAAGGGGACGAGCAGTCATATTTAATCAGAGACGGCCATAGGGTTCTCATTAGTTGGCAATGCAGTGTCTGAATAACATATAGCTTCTAGCAATGGACCTGTTCCAAGACCATCAACCAAAAAATAAAATGTGTTTGTTTTAGGTCAGCTACTTCAAACCTGGTGTCCCCAATGGGCTTCACAGGAGGTTCATAAACAAGTAAATTAACTACCGAAGCGAAGCCATTTTAGTGCTATTTTGTAACTCATAAACTGTTGTTTAAACCCAAGCTATCAAAGGATTACTGTTATCAATTTCCACTGAACATTTTACAAAAACACTTTTACTTGAACAGCAGTGGAGATGAAAAGTTTGGTAAAATAATTATGGTTTGTGCTGTTTGTGCTGTCATTCTGTTATGCATCAGCACTGATCTTCAAATAAATGTGTTTTCTAAAATGTTCAGTGGCTATTTTGTACCTCATGAACTGTTTTTTTTAAACCCGAGCTATCAAATTAACGTCAATCTGCAGACACAGCTAAAGTAGTGCAAATGACAAGAAACCCTTTAAAGCATTGAAGAGATGGAAAACGTTATTCAAACACCTTCGGCTTTTGTTGGCAGTGATTATATAGTAGGCAATTACCTAACATGAGTTTGGAGCAGAATTTACTGTCCTACTATTGAAAACCACAATGAGAAAGGCTAGCAAGAACTCTGAGAATGATTGCTGGACTGAGTGCCTCACTGACCTCACAGCAATGACCACACAAAAGATCCCCTATGGGAAGAAGTGGAATGGAGAGACTATGCAATACTATGGGGAATAAAATAGAAACTACATAGAGAAATTAATAAAAACTGTCTATTACTGCAGAGAGTGAAAAGAACAAGAAGAAGATAAAGCGAAAATATAAAAATAATGATTTGTTACATCTTTATTCATTAATGCATTGAAATGTTCATTGAATTCCTTGATGGGCCTCCCAGGAGATGTGGCAGGTTGTGAAGTGGTGAGCTGAGACTATGGGTCTACATGACCGATGAAGTGAAATCTAAATTTCGTTATTCCTGGAAATAGTACATCTGTCTGCCAGCTGAGTGACTCCTCTCTCTTATTTCACAAAGAGTGTTCTCTGTTATGAGGAAGGCGTGTGGCTCAGATTAAGCATGCTCATGTACTGCCTTTGGATAACAAGGGGAAAGGGACAGAACGAAAAAGACCAATTAAATTATTTATATTCTATCTTTGAAGGACATATAAAGACTTAAAATATAATTCAAAACTATTTCAGTGTGATCCATTGGTGGGTTCTCCTTGGCATAACATCTGTATACTAGGACAGAGATGTTAGGGAAAGAGACTTAAATGCCAAACATTTTCTGATGAATGAGAGGTGTGAAATATAATCAGCTTGACCTCTCATAACCATTGACCAGTACATGTATTGTAAAAAGGCATTAATTAAGTAGACAAACACAAGTAATGAGACTCATTATGAAAGGGTATGAACATTTCTGTTAGGAAAAGGAGCAGGATTAGATGTGAGTAACTATGTTCTAATTTGCTTTCCTAATCCAGTCCATGTGTTCATTCTGACAACGTCATGCATATTGTAAAACTATTAGAAGAGTGGATAAATACAAGGTCACTGTACTCTTTAGTTACTCTATGCCTGGTTTTCATTTCCATGTACTTGGGTTTAATTAAAATTATGCTGTGGTGCACTTGGCAGCAATGCTTTGTACCATTCAATTAAATGGGGTGAGGAGAGACAAGTGAGGGTAGGCCTTTACACTCACACCCCCTGTAATCCCGTATACAGGTTGAAAATGGCAGATTTTGTAATTGATAAGCACCTAAATTGGAACGCAGTGGCTGTACAGTAACATGTTATGCATGACGTCAGAGCTCAGGTTCTTTGCTTCACAGCGCTGTATGGGTTTAGACTGACAACCATTCTAATCTTGAGAACCGCGCACGACAAGGAGAAGCCCCCATCCCTCCTGCTAATTGGCCAACAGCACATTTGTTGTTGCCTGAGTGAAGGAAATGCTGTAAATCGAGAGGAGTCAATGTGTTCTGAAAGATGAGAAGTTGAGGAATATAAAAAATACCGCTTTGATGTCATACAAGCTAACCACGCATTTAATGTGCACTTCACATTTCCATATTTGAAAACCCATATCATTTACAGTATCAATGTTAATGACATGCATTATACCCCGGATTGTCCTGAACAGAATGATCCTGTGTTTGTCATACTGTGAAGGACATTTTTCGTGGAACACACACTTGAATGCACTCATGACTCCATTCCATGCACACCAAAATTACAATCTGTACAATCTGCCTTACGCTGTAAGATGGGGCGGCAGGTAGCTTAGTGGTTAGAGCGTTGGACTAGTAATCGAAAGGTTGTAAGATCGAATCCCCGACCTTACAAGGTAAAAAGATGCCCTTCTGCCCCTGAACAAGGCAGTTAACCCCCTGTTCCTAGGCTGTCATTGACAACAAGAATTTGTTCTTAACTGACCTGCCTAGGCATGTTGGCAATAGAATTAGTCATTGTAAAGAATATTTTTTTTCTTAACTGCCAAGTAAATAAAGTTGAAATAACATAAAGAAATACAAATAATCTTTCAAATGATGCCCACCTGACCCAGACCGCGATTTATAATGGAACGTTTCTGAACTGCGTAAACGACAACATTAAATGTGAAATCAAATCAAATTGTATTTGTCACATGCGCCAAATACAACAAGTGTACACCTTACCGTGAAATGCTTACTTACAAGCCCTTAACCAACAATGCAGTTCATAAAACAGAGTTAATAAAATATTTACTAAATAAAAAAGTTTAAAAAATGTATCAATAAAAGGTAACAAGAAATGTACATAACAGTAACAAGGCTATAAACAGGGGGTACCGGTACCCAGTCAATGTGTGGGGGTACCGGTTAGTCGAGGTAATTTGTAAAGTGACTATGCATAGATAAAAACAGTGAGTAGCAGCAATAGTCTGGGTGGCCATTTGATTGTTCAGCAGTGTTATGGTCTTCCTACACACCTGGTTTCAATCCCACTCATTACCTGTTGTGTATTTAACCCTCTGTTTCCCCTCATGTCTTTGTCAGAGATTGTTTGATTTTCAATTCCCCATTATCTCCTGAATGTTCTCTTTCAATTGCTAACATGGTCCTGAATATGATTTTTATAGTTCTTCTGTTCGAAACATTTCAATTTGGCCCTATCCATATAGGCCAATTCCCATGAGTGTAAGGTTAAGTGACCCCAGAACCTTGTTATAGACAAACATTTAATATAGCAAATAATCTGGTGACATAATTGAGGTAATCCGCTTGTACATGTGTTAATTTTGTTATATGACATATTATAAAAAATCTATTTCATAGAGGAGACACCAGTATAAAAAGTAACTGTGTGAATGTGCATGCTGATTTTAGAAGCACAAACACATATTAAAGTAACATAACAAAATATTTTCTTCTGGGGGTGCTCTTGGGAGTATAGATGGCAGGGAAGTCAGGCGCAGGAGAATCAAACTTAAGGTAATGGAGTTGTTTAATGACAATAAATAAAACATAACTCCAAAACTATAATAACAATAAAACAAAAGTGGGTACGAGGACCCGTCGCGCACCAATACAAACACGAAACTGAACATCAAACAATCTCTGACAAAGACATGAGGGGAAACAGAGGGTTAAATACACAACAGGTAATGAGTGCGATTGAAACCAGGTGTGTATGGAGACAAGACAAAACCAATGGAAAATGAAAAATGATCAATGTTGGCTAGAAGACCGGTGACGTCGACCGCCGAGCACCGCCCGAACAAGGAGAGGCTTCGACTTCGGCAGAAGTCGTGACATTGGGCCACACTGGGTCCCCTAAAATGCAATGGATTTGACAAAGTTGGGATACAACTCTTGGAAGTATCAACACCTAAATGTTAAATAAATATTCTAGAGGTAATCTGAACATGTTCTCAGTAATATAAAGTATCAAAACAAGACTGCTCAATCAATATTCAGTTACGGATTACTGTTCAGAGAAATCTGCCCTACCCCGAATAATGTTTTTCTGTGAATAAGAAAGAGCAAGAGAGAGAATGTCAGGGAGTAACAACAGTGAGGGAGAAGAGTAAACAAAAAATGCAATTAGGTATAAAAAAATGCTAGAACTTGAAGTTGCGATGCATGCACCAAGTTGTAGATAATGTCACACTGGCTTTCTGATCAATGTAACCGCATGTAACCTGAGCTTGTGTCCAGACTCCCTGCCTCTCTTACATTCTGTTCCCGCCCGATACCACAACTAATTAACTCCTTGGATGAAACACAAGCGGTTGAGGTAGTGGGATGCGGGAAGATGCAGGGTGAGCAGTCTTGACAAGGTAATCAGAATCCGCCCTCCCTTATTTACCAAAGGTACTAGTGTACAGAACAAAGGGAAAAACAAATAAATAGCAGTGACAGAGCCTCTGCAGTATAATGAAACTGCATGGGCCACCAATGGCATATGGTACAGAGCGTGGTGACTGTGTTTCCTGAAAATGGATTATCAATAGAACTGCAATCATTGCCAGTTTGTGTGGAACCAGTCAACAGTAGCCATGGTATAGTCTGTGTTTGGCCCTGTATTATAGTATACAAGACATTCTCTCTGAGGAATCAACCTGCTGAGGATCTCATTTGAAATACAAAGCAGATGCTAATGATACAATGAATTACTCCGTGCTCCAGCAAATGTAAAAACGAAGTGCCTAAGTTTCTGCTATGGTTGTATCTATTGTTTCAATTAAGGACAAGAGCCAAAATAAAATGCAGTTCCCTTAGGAGGACAACAAATAGCCAAGAAACACTAAAATACTTTAATGGGCCCATTGAGAACTTACACACTGGTTTTACCCTAATCAACTGTAACATGCACTGTGTCTGTTGGACATGTCCACATACAGTACATGTAATGAACATGACACATACACACCAGATTATCTGTCCCTCATTGTTCTTTAACTTTCTGTTTATTGACTTTCCTTCATAATTCCAGTGCAGTACCTCAGGGATGATTATCTGTGCGCTTCTCCGGAGTTCAGCAGTACACTGTCCCAAATGAAATGAGGGGAATGCATTTATTTGACACATAAGAGGAAGACTGACTTTTAGCTAGGACGTGAATTTAAGTATTTCTGGCTGATTGTTGCTGCTCCTTTTGTCATAGATTTATGCAAAACAGGAGAGCGACCACATCAGTCTAAATGAATCCTCTGCCAATTTAGTAGAGTAGATACAGAAATCAAGAACACAATATCTAATTAAACATGTTACTTTAGAATGTATTATTTGATAGAAGGAGATACTTTACTTAAAAATGTCTCCCTGGTATTTGAGATGGCTAGGATATCTCAGGAATAAAACACAGCAAAGTTTTCCTGTGAACTGTAGAAACAGCGGTTAAATACAGCTGGGCAATTCCACGTGAAATATTGATGCTGAGACTGATTTGTCCATTTTAAAAGTATGTCAAACAAAGTTAAAGAAACTATACAACTCTATGCACAAGGATTACTTTAATCAATTTCCACTGAGCATTTTACAAAAACACATTTGCTTAAAGAACAGCACAGATGGAAGTCGGGTAAAAGAGTTAAGGTTTGCGCTATTTGTGCCGTCATTCTGTTAGGCATCGGCACTGTTTGTCAAGTAAATGTGTTTTTGTAAAATGTTCAGTGGAAATTCTTTAAACTAGTCTTTGTGGATAAAGTTGTATGGATTGTTTGACTTTGCAGTCATTGGTTTTTATTTTTACATACATTTTAAAATGAAAATGTGAATCTCAGCATCACTCTGTAACCGTGGAATTGTCCAGCTTCTGATAGGCCTAATCCTGACTCAAAGTCTTATAATGGATGTTCAAAATGAGCTGATTCAATTATTTTCTCTAAACCGGTACATCATTGGGCAATCAATTTTCAATACTTCTATGTCTCCCTTCAATGAATTCCTGCTATGATACACAACATGTAGCATCTCCACAGAACATTACACATGAAAATACATGTCGTCTTTAGAAGCCCGGTAATTGCGTTTCAAATCATAGGCAAGAATTATGTATTATTATTTAAAAAATGTACCTAAGAGCTATACTATAATTTTATGATAATTTTTTAAAATAATGTGGAGCAGGCCATATTTGCATACTGTCTGTATAATATAGAAATTCTAACTCACTCTGGAGAATTTTATCCAGAGTGCCTTAATAACCTCATGTCATTCAGAAGAATTTGACTTCATTGATCACAGAATCCTGTTAAAGCTAGAATCCTTAATTAAAACCGCAATAAAGTGACACCACACTTCGGTTTTGGTAAATAGCTGAGGGATGGGCCTGGAGAAATATACTCTCAAATTCATAGACGGAGCTACGGAGGCAAGGACTGATCATCCATGAAATCAAAATTATATTTTTCACAATTTTTTGATAGTTTGTTTACATTTACATTGTTTAAAAAACATTGGAGTAAATAAACTACTAAGCTCAAGATACATTTATAAGTTATATTCTTCAAGAATCAATGGGTAGATATCATTAGTTTAAAAGTCAACTAAATGTATGTAGCAACTAAAATGCACTAGTACATAGTGCTTGTAGGCTACTTTATCTTCTAGGGAAAATGTCTGAGTGTTGATGGGCTTTGAGCCATGCTTCGTATGTCATATCCAATCTGTTGATCTTGGGGAAACTGTGCGACTAAATGAAGGGAGTTTCTTCTGGTCTTCACCTTGTCTTAAGAGAAGGACCTTCAGTCCCAGTGGAGACAATGAAGGACTCTCACGTTGGAGAGGGAGAAATGAAATAGAATCTGACAGAGACTTGGGCAGGGGAAGAAAGATCAGTTAGACAGACAGAGCTGTTGGAATGGTAAACCAGCCTTGGGCATTAAAGGAAGTGGAGAAGAGAGGACAAATTGAAAATGAAAGAGGCACCTGAGAAGTGGAGGGGCTCTAGAGTCTGGCCAAATAGCAACATCAACCTCTATCTGTTGAGAATACAAATCATTCACACACTCGCTCTACCAGCATACATTTTCAGATTTTTTTAAATACATAAAATCAAGATAATCATATCTCAGTCCATACCTTTTTCCATTCATCTATTCCATATTCACCATGTGTTTAATTGCCTTAGAAGGACCCTGCAATATAAAATAAGCAAATGATGAATGTAGCATTGGTAGGACAATAGAGAAGCACCCGTGCAAGTTCTAGATAAGTGCATCAATATGTATTTAATCTAAAGCCAATGATCCATACTGAAATACTGATCTAGAAAAATGTCATGTATGATTCATCAAAATGTCATGTCTCTCACAACTCCACTCACTAAGTGAGGTGTAATGATAAATTCTGCTCATTACAGAAGCATTTCACTGTATCGTTTACACTCAGTGGTCTCTATTTTAACAAACCTATTGCAGGGTTAAATATTAGCCCTAACGGCAGAGTTATACACACTACCGTTCAAAAGTTTGGGGTCACTTAGAAATGTCCTTGTTTTTGATCATTTTTCATCCATTAGAATAACATCAAATTGGTCAGAAATACAGTGTAGACATTGTTAATGTTGTAAATGACTATTGTAGATGGAAACGGCTAATAAAAAAAAAATGGAATGTCTACATAGGCGTACAGAGGCCCATTATCAGCAACCATCACTCCTGTGTTCCAATGGCACGTTGTGTTAGCTAATCCAAGTTTATCATTTTAAAAGGCTAATTGATCAGAAAAGCCTTTTGCAATTATGTTAGCACAGCTGAAAACTGTTGTCTGATAAATGAAGCAATAAAACTATCTTTCTTTAGACTAGAGTATCTGAAACATCAGCATTTGTGGGTTCGATTACAGGCTCAAATTGGCAAAAAACAAATAACTTTCTTCTGAAACTCATCAGCCTATTCTTGTTTTGAGAAATTAAGGCTATTCCATGCGAGAAATTGCCAAGAAACTGAAGATCTCGTACAACGCTGTGTACTACTCCCTT
This sequence comes from Salvelinus alpinus, assembly GCF_045679555.1. Lineage (NCBI taxonomy): Eukaryota > Metazoa > Chordata > Actinopteri > Salmoniformes > Salmonidae > Salvelinus > Salvelinus alpinus. The sequence continues at coordinate 17,964,323 of NC_092103.1, read as the reverse complement.
CACAGAACAGCGCAAACTGGCCCTAACCAGAATAGAAAGAGGAGTGGAAGGCCACGGTGCACAACTGAGCAAGAGGACAAGTACATTAGAGTGTCTAGTTTGAGAAACAGACACCTGACAAGTCCTCAACTGGCAGCTTCATTAAATAGTACCCACAAAACATCAGTCTCAACGTTAACAGTGAAGAGGTGACTCCAGGATGCTGGCCTTCTAGGCAGAGTTCCTCTGTCCAGTGTCGGTGTTCTTTTGCCCATTTTAGTCTTTTCTTTTTGTTGGCCAGTCTGAGATATGGCTTTTTCTTTGCCACTCTGCCTAGAAGGCCAGCATCCCAGAGTCACCTCTTCACTGTTGTTTTGATTTGATCTGGGTCTGATGAAGAGTGTGAACACAAGAACCAAGGGAAACATAGATCAGTTTCTCGACGTAATTGCCCGAAGTGGTTTCAACAGGCTCTTCCGTTGCGACGTCGCCGAAGGCCCATCTGCTAGCCCCGGCCCGCGAGCTGTCTGATTCGCCATGTCTCCAGCTCACCTAGCATAGTAGCGACCACTGAACGGCTCCCTGACTCACCTATTGCTGCTGATCACTCGGCTACACATGCCTCTCCCTAATTTCAATATGCCTTGTCTATTGCCGTTTTGGTTAGTGATTATTGTCTTATTTCACTGTAGAGCCCCCAGCCCTGCCCTTTATGTCTTAGATAGCCCTTTTGTCCCACCCCCACACATGCGGTGACCTCACCTGTGTCGTGTCTTTTGCTATGCCGGATTTAGTGATATGACATGCTATTCTTTAAAATAATTTCTCTGTAATTCATATTACCTGATTAAGCTAATCAGGTGAATGTAATTAACTTCAAAGCCGGGGCACCACAAAAATGTTTATAGAGCTGTTATCTTCCGAATAAACTCTTAAAGACCTAGTAATCTTTTACATCAATAGCAGTCAATATTTAATCGTCACCTTGTTTAGTTTCATCTGAAAGTTGTAAATTCTTGGTTATCTTCACGAACCCTGGCTAACAAGTTGAATCAGCAATACAAAATTTGGTTTAATTATTTATTTACTAAATACCTAACTAATCACACAGAATTCCATATACACAGAATGAATCATACATTGATGGACCTGGTGAACGGAGCCGATATAGCGGCTGGTTACACAAAGAAAAGGGGGGAGGTTGAGTGAAAGAGCAGGAAGACTGAGTAACAAAGGGAGAAGCTATGCTATCGTAAATACAGTATCTTATGCATTCTAAATTTAAAACCAGGTCAGCGGAGTCAATCACCACCTTCCGGAGACACCTGAAACCCCACCTCTTTAAGGAATACCTAGGATAGGATAAAGTAATCCTTCTAACCCCCCCCCCTTAAAAGAGTTAGATGCACTATTGTAAAGTGGTTGTTCCACTGGATATCATAAGGTGAATGCACCAATTTGTAAGTCGCTCTGGATAAGAGCGTCTGCTAAATGACTTAAATGTAAATGTAAATGTAAATTACTACCCATTTGGAAAAGGAAAATGCAATAAATATTTACTCTGAGCTGCGTTTCGATCGGTTGGTCTTAAATGGGAGGCCGTGTTGTCCTTTGAAGAATGTCTCTTGGTAGAATGGATACTTGGTAGTACCGTCGTCTTGTGGTAGAACAGTTACTCTGTCCGTCCTATTATCTGAGCCCTTTTAACGTAGGACCGTCACCCTAACGTCCTCGGAACAGAAAGTTACATTTTCGTCAAGGGGCTTATATAGGATTGGGAGAGAGGTCTGTGTTTCATAGTTTACAACCACTGTCTGTTCACATGGGCAGGGCCACTGAGTTGGCAGAGTTTACTCTATGACAAACCGTTCTCTCATTAAGAAGCTAAATTACATTTAATTTTTTCATAAATAGTTTCATATTTAAATATTTAAATTGCACAACAATTCCATGTGAATCTGATAGCTATAATGTGTAGACTTTCCAAGATACAGTTTATGTCATCCTATCATCAGTAATCATGTCTCAGATGCCAACTGAAATGACATCATATTCATTATGTCCCAACGCATATTTTCAACTGGTTGGATTACCGAAATATGGTTCCGTTTCCCATCTTTTGATGTCACCAGACTCTCCATGTTAGCTTCTTGACGCTAGGGGTCAGATTTTTTTAATTTAAAAAAATAACGTTCCCAAGGTAAACGGACTATTTCTCAGGTCCAGATCGTAGAATATGCATATAATTTACAGATTAGGATAGAAAACACTCCAAAGTTTCCAAAACTGTCAAAATATTGTCTGTGAGTATAACAAAACTTATTTTGCAGCCGAAAACCTGAGGAAATCTAACCCAGAAGTAAATTTTTGCCCGTCTTTCTTCCATTTAAAGGGGTATCAACCAGATTCCTTTTCCAATGGCTTCCTCAGGCTGTCACCAGGCTTTAGACATAGTTTCAGGCTTTTATTTTGAAAAATGAGCGAGATTTTTCAAAACTATTCAGGTGTCCTTTGATTAGTTCCTGCGAGCGGGAGGGGTAGCTCTCCATTTTCTTTCTCTCTTTTATTGAATAGGTTACGGTCCGGTTGAAATATTATCGATTTTGTATGTTAAAAACAACAAGATTGATTATAAAAAACATTTGACATGTTTCTACGAACATTACAGATACTTTTTGGAATTTTCGTCGAACGGAACGGGGCTGTGGTTTTCTGAACATAACGTGCAACCCAAATGGCGTTTTTTTGTTATAGAAGTAATATTTATCGAACAAAAATAACATTTATAGTGTAACTGGGAGTCTCGTGAGTGCAAACATCCAAAGATTATCAAAGGTAAGCGATTAATTTGATTGCTTTTCTGACTTTCGTGACCATGCTAATTTGGGGCTAGCTGTTCTAGCATTGATTGATACACTCACAAAAGCTTGGATTGCTTTCGCTGTGAAGCATATTTTCAAAATCTGACACGATAGGTGGATTAACAACAAGCTAAGCTGTGTTTTGGTATATTTCACTTGTGATTGCATGATTATAAATATTTTTTGTAATATTTGGCGCCCTGCAATTCAGCGGTTGTTTAGGAAAATGATCCCGCTAAAGGGATTCGTAGCGCAGAGAGGTTAACAAAGGGATTTTTAAAAGTCACATTGGTCGAGTAGAGAGAGGAAAAAGGGGAAAGGTATTTATGGGGGTCATAAACCTCCCCCAACCGACCAGCGTCATGACACCTGGCTTAACTTCTTTGGGACAGGGGGGCAGTATTGAGTAGCTTGGATAAACAGGTGCCCAGAGTACACTGCCTGTTACTCTGTCCTAAAAGCTAGAATATGCAATATAATTAGTGGATTTGGATAGAAAACACTCTGAAGTTTCTAAAACTGTTTGAATGATGTCTGTGAGTATAACAGAACTCATATGGCAGGCAAAAACCTGAGAAAAAATCCAACCAGGAAGTGGGAAATCTGAGGTTTGTAGTTTTTCAACTCTTTGCCTATCCAAGATACAGTGGAAATGGGGTCATAATGCACTTCCTAAGGTTTCCACTAGATGTCAACAGTCTTTAGAACCTTGTTCGATGCTTCTACTGTAAAGGAGGGGGGAATGAGAGGGCATTGAGTCAGAGGTCTGGCAGAGTGCCACGAGCTGGTCATGCGCATTCACATGAGAGGTAGCTTGCGTTCCATTGCATTTATGAAGACAAAGAAATTCTCCGGTTGGAACATTATTGAAGATTTATGATAAAAACATCCTAAAGATTGATTCTATACTTAGTTTGACATGTTTCTACGAACTGTAATATTACTTTTCCTCTGAACCTTCAGCTGGACCTGCCAGCGTGTCGTCAGTTCGGATTGTGTACTAAACACGCAAACTAAAGGAGGTGTTTGGACATAAATGATGGACTTTATGGAACAAATCAAACATTTATTGTGGAACTGGGATTCCTGTGAGTGCATTCTGATGAAGATCATCAAAGGTAAGTGAATATTTATAATGCTATTTCTGACTTTGTTGACTCCACAACATGGCGGATATCTCTTTGGCTTGTTTGGGCTCTGAGTGCTGTACTCAGATTATTGCATGGTGTGCTTTTTCGGTAAAGCTTTTTTGAAATCTGACACAGCGGTTGCATTAAGGAGAAGTTTATCTAAAGTTCCATGCATAACACATGTATTTTCATCAACATTTATAATTAGTATTTCTGTAAATTGATGTGGCTCTCTGCAAAATCACCGGATGTTTTGGAAGCAAAACATTACTGAACGTAACGTGCCAATGTAAACTGAGATTTTTGGATATAAATATGAACTTTATCGAACAAAACATATATGTATTGTGTAACATGAAGTCCTATGAGTGTCATCTGATGCAGATCATCAAAGGGTAGTGATTAATTTTCTTTATTTATGCTTTTGTGACTCCTCTCTTTGGCTGGAAAAATGGCTGTGTTTTTCTGTGGCTATGTACTGACCTAACATAACTGCTTGGTGTGCTTTCGTCGTAAAGCCTTTTTGAAATCTGACACGTTGGCTGGATTCACAACAAGCTTTAATTTTGTAAATTGCATGTGTGATTTCATGAAAGTTACATTTTTATAGTCATTTATTTGAATTTGGCGCTCTGCATTTTCACTGGATGCAGTGTGTCAAATACTTGTTCTCCCCACTGTATATAAATATATACATGTATATATTTATTTTATTTAACTAGGCAAGTCAGTTAAGAACAAATTCTTAATTACAATGACAGCCTACCGGGGAAGAGTGGGTTAACTGCCTTGTTCAGGGGCAGAACGACAGATTTTTACCTTGTCAGCTCAGGGATTCGATCCTGCAACATTTCGTTTACTGGCCCAACGCTCTAACCACTAGGCTATTTCATAGTTTTGATGTCTTCACCATTATTCTACAATGTAAAAAATAGTAAAAATAAAGACAAACCCTTGAATGAGTAGGTATGTCCAAACTTTTGACTGGTACTACATACAACAACAAAACAACACAGGCAAAATCCTAGAGGAAACTTGGTTCAGTCTGCATTCCAACAGACACTGGGAGACAAATTCACCTTTCAGCAGGACAATGACCTAAAACACAAGGCAAAATCTACACTGGAGTTGCTTACCAAGACGACATTGAATGTTCCTGTGTGACCTAGTTACAGTTTTGACTTGAATCGCCTTGAAAATGTCTGTCTAGCTATGATCAACAATCAACTTGACAGGGCTTGAAGAATTAAAAAAAGAACTATGGGCAAATATTATACAATCGCGTTTATGACTGGAAGAGCAGGGTGTGTTTATTTTCACAAAGTTCTGGTCAAAGCATGATGTAGACGTCTTCATCCTTTTTGTACAGTTTCGGCCTCTGATCTAATCTCTGCTTAATTAAACATCCTGCTCACCTAAGAGGACGAGCAGTCATATTTAATCAGAGACGGCCATAGGGTTCTCATTAGTTGGCAATGCAGTGTCGGAATAACATATAGCTTCTAGCAATGGACCTGTTCCAAGACCATCAACCAAAAAATAAAATGTGTTTATGTTTTAGGTCAACAACTTCAAACCTGGTGTCCCCAATGGGCTTCACAGGAGGTTCATAAACAAGTAAAGCATAGCCGTTTTAGAGCAATTTTGTAACTCATAAACTACGTTTAAACCCAAACGATCAAAGAATTACTGTTATCAAATTCCACTGAACATTTTACAAAAACACTTTTACTTGAAAAACAGTGCAGATGCAAAGTTAGGAAACAGAATGCTGTTGTTGCTGTCATTATGTTATGCATCAGCACTGATCTTCAAATAAAAGTGTTTTTGTAAAATGTTCAGTGGAAATTGTTAAAACAAGTCCTTGTGGATAAAGTTGTATGTCTTGTTTAACTTCACAACCATTGGTTTTTGTTTTACATACATTTTAAAGTGAAAATGTGAATCTCAGCATCACTGTAACCGTGGAATTGTCCAGCTTCTGATAGGCCTGATCCTGACTCAAAGTCTTATAATGGATGTTCAAAATGAGCTGATTCACTTATTATCTCTAAACCGGTACATCATTGGGCAATCAATTTTCAATACTTCTATTTCCCCCTTCACTGAATTCCCACTATAATGTCCAGTATGTAGAATCTCCACAGAACACTACACAGGGAAATAAAGTTGAAGTCGGAAGTTTACATACACTTAGGTTGGAGTCATTAAAACTCCACAAATTTCATGTTAACAAACTATAGTTTTGGCACGTCGATTAGGACATCTACTTTGTGCATGACACAAGTAATTTTTACAACAATTGTTTTCAGACAGATTATTTCACTTATAATTCACTGTATCACAATTACAGTGGGTCAGAAGTTTACATACACAAAGTTGACTGTGCCTTTGAACAGCTTGGAAAAGTCCAGAAAATGATGTCATGGCTTTAGAAGCTTCTGATAGGCTAATTGACATCATTTGAGTCAATTGGAAATGTACCTGTGGATGTATTTCAAGGCCTACCTTCAAAGTCAGTGCCTCTTTACTTGACATCATGAGAAAATCAAAAGAAATCAGCCAAGGCCTCAGAAAAAAAAGTGCAGACCTCCACGTACTCCAGGTACCACGTTCATCTGTACAAACAATAGTACGCAAGTATAAACACCATGGGACCACGCAGGCATCATACCGCTCAGGAAGGAGACGCGTTCTGTCTCCTAGAGATGAACATACTTTGGTGCGAAAAGTGCAAATCAATCCCAGAACAACAGCATAGGACCTGCACATGGGGACAAATATCGTACTTTTTGAAGAAATGTCCTCTGGTCTGATGAAACAAAAATATAACTGTTTGGCCATAATGACCATTGTTATGTTTGGAGGAAAAAGGGGGATGCTTGCAAGCCAAAGAACACCATCCCAACCGTGAAGCACGGGGGTGGCAGCATCATGTTGTGGGGGTGCTTTGCTGCAGGAGGGACTGGTGCACTTCACAAAATAGATGGCATGATGAGGAGGAACTTTATGTGGATATATTGAAGCAACATCTCAAGACATCAGTCAGGACGTTAAAGCTTGGTTGCAAATGGGTCTTCCAAATGGACAATGACCCCAATTATACTTCCAAAGTTGTGGAAAAATGGCTTAAGGACAACAAAGTCAAGGTATTGGAGTGGCCATCACAAAGCCCTGACTTCAATCCTGTAGAAAATTTGTGGGCAGAACTGAAAAAGCGCGTGCGAGAAAGGAGGCATACAAACCTGACTCAGTTACACCAGCTCTGTCAGGAGGAATGGTCCAAAATTCACCCAACTTATTGTGGGAAGCTTGTGCAAGACTACCCAACACGTTTGACCCAAGTTAAACAATTTAAAGGCAATGCTACCAAATACTAATTGAGTGTATGTAAACGTCTGACCCACTCGGAATGTGATGAAAGAAATAAAAGCTGAAATAAATCATTCTCTCTACTATTATTCTGACATTTCACATCCTTAAAATAAAGTGGTGATCAGAACTGACCTAAGACAGGGAATTTTTACTTGGATTAAATGTCAGGAATTGTGAAAAACTGAGTTTAAATGTACTTGGATAAGGTGTATGTAAACTACCGACTTCAACTGTACATGCCGTCATTTAATTTTTTACATTTTTATTTCACCTTTATTTAACCTGGTAGGCTAGTTGAGAACAAGTTCTCATTTACAACTGCGACCTGGCCAAGATAAAGCGAAGCAGTGCGACACAAACAACAACATACAGTCAATAATACAATAGAAAAAGTATATATACAGTGTGTGCAAATGAGGTAGGATAAGGGACGTAAGGCAATAAATAGGCCATAGTGGCGAAATAATTACAATATAGCAATTAAACACTGTGCAGAAGATGAGTGTGCAAGTAGAAGCCCTTAGTATGGTTTAAAAAAAGATAATTGTGTTTCAAATCACAGGCAACAATGATTTATTCTTATTAAAATACTACCTAAGCGCTATACTATAATTTTCCGATGACAAACATTTTATGATCCATTTTCTTGATAATGCTTAATAATGTGGAGCAGGCCATATTTGCATAGTGTTTGTAAAATAGGAATTCTAACACACTCTGGGGTAAGTTGTCCACTGTGCCTTAAAACCTCATGTCATTCAGAAGAATTTGACTTCATTGATCACAGAATCCTGTTAAAGCTAGAATCCTTAATTAAAATAACAACAAAGTGTTACCCCACCTCAGTTTCGGTAAAAATCTGAGGGATGGGCCTGGCAAAATGTACTCTCAAATTCATAGACAGGGCTATGGAGGCAAGGACTGACCATCCATGATATCAAAATTGTAATTTTACCATGTTTTGAATGTGTTTGTTTACGTTTACATTGTTTAAAAACATTGGAGTAAATAAACTACTAAGCTCATGAGGCATTTATAAGTTATATTCTTCAAGAATCAATGAGTCAATGAGCAACTAAGGATTCTAGCAAAATGCACTAGTACACAAAGTGCTTTGTAGACTACGTTAACTTCCAGAGAAACTGTTTGAGTGTTGATGGGCTTTGATCCATGCTTTGTATATCATATGCAATTTGTTGACTTTTAGGAAACTGTGAATAAATGAAGGGAGTTTCTTCTGTTCTTCACCTTGTCTTAAGAGAAGGACCTTCAGTCCCAGTGGAGACAATGAAGTACTCTCACGTTGGAGAGGGAGAAATGAAATAGAATCTGACAGAGACTTGGGCAGGGGAAGAAAGATCAGTTAGACAGACAGAGCTGTTGGAATGGTAATCCAGCCTTGGGCATTAAAGGAAGTGGAGAAGAGAGGACAAATTGGAAATGAAGGAGGTACCTGAGAAGTAGTGGGGCTCTAGAGTCTGGCCAAGTAGCAACATTAACCTCCATCTGTTGGGAATATAAATCATTCACACACTCGCTCTACCAGCATACATTTCCAGAAATGTTTTAAATACATAAAATCAGGATAATAATATCTCAGTCCATACCTTTTTCCATTAATATTTTCCATATGCACCATGCGTTTAAATGCCTTAGAAGGACCCTGCATTATAAAAAAACAAACTACCAATGGGACATTAAAAACCGGAATAGCTTATGCTTCACTGACTCATGGCTGAACGACGACATTATCAACATACAGTTGGCTGGTTATACGCTGTTTCGGCAGGAAAGAACAGCGGCGTCTGGTAAAACAATGGGTGGCGGATTATGCATATATGTAAACAACAGCTGGTGCACGATATCTAAGGAAGTCTTAAGGTTTTGCTCGCCTGAGGTAGAATCTCATGTTAAGCTGTAGACCACACTATCTACCTAAAGTTTTCGTCTGTATTTTTCATAGCTGTTTACACACCACCACAGACCGATGCTGGCACTAAGACCACACTCAATGAGCTGTATTCCGCCATAAGCAAACAGGAAAATGCTCATCCAGAGGCGGCGCTCCTAGTGGCTGGGGACTTCAATGCAGGGAAATTTAAATAACTTTTACCAAATTTCTATCAGCATGTTAAATGTGCAACCAGAGGGAAAAAACTCGAGACTACCTTTACTCCACGCACAGAGACACGTACAAAGCTCTACCTCGCCCTCCATTTGGCAAATCTGACCATAATTCTATCCTCCTGACTCTTGATTACAAGCAATAATTAACTTATTTGGGCTGCAAGCCCGACGTCGGTACACTTATGATAACAGCCAGCTCAAGTGCAGGGCGCGAAATTCAAAATATATTTTTTAGAAATATTTAACTTTCACACATTAACAAGTCCAATACAGCATTTGAAAGATAAACATCTTGTGAATCCAGCCAACATGTCCGATTTTTAAAATGTTTTACAGCGAAAACACCACATATATTTATGTTAGCTCACCACCAAATACAAAAAAGGACAGACATTTTTCACAGCACAGGTAGCATGCACAAAACCAACATAACTAACCAAGATCCAACCAAACTAACCAAGAAACAACTTCATCAGATGACAGTCCTATAACATGTTACACAATAAATCTATGTTTTGTTCGAAAAATGTGCATATTTGAGGTATAAATCAGTTTTACATTGCAGCTACCATCACAGCTACCATCAGAAATAGCACCAAAGCAGCCAGAGTAATTACAGACACCAACGTCAAATACCTAAATACTCATCATAAAACATTTCTGAAAAATACATGGTGTACAGCAAATGAAAGACAGGCATCTTGTGATTCCAGCCAATATTTCCAATTTATTAAGTGTTTTACAGCGAAAACACAATATAGCATTATATTAGCTTACCACAATAGCCAGAAACACAAGCCATTTCCCAGCAGCAAAAGTTAGCGATCGTAACAAACCAGCAAAAGATATATAATTTTTGACTAACCTTGATAAGCTTCATCAGATGACAGTCCTATAACATCAGGTTATACATACACTTATGTTTTGTTCGAAAATGTGCATATTTAGAGCTGAAATCAGTGGTTATACATTGTGCTAACGTAGCATCTTTTTCCCACAACGTCCGGATATTTTTCTGCCACTCACATATTCTGACCAAATAACTATACATAAACATTACTAAAAAATACATGTTGTATAGGAAATGATAGATACACTAGTTCTTAATGCAATCGCAGTGTTAGAATTCTAAAAATAACTTCATTACGACATCCAGCTTAGTTATAGCGAGAGAGTGCCCAAAATCCCGGGGCAAACTACTAGTACAACATGTTCGACAGATATATGAAATAGCATCATAAAATGGGTCCTACATTTGATGAGCTTCCATCAGAATGTTGTACAAGGGGTCCTTTGTCTAGAACAATCGTTGTTTGGTTTTAGAACGTCCTTTTTCCCTCTTGAATTAGCAAGCACACTAGCCAAGTGGCGCGAAGCTCTCCTTCCTGAACAAAGGCACACAACGCAACACACCTAACGTCCCGAATAAATTTCAATAATCTAATAAAACTATATTGAAAAAACATACTTTACGATGATATTGTCACATTTATCAAATAAAATCAAAGCCGGAGATAGTAGCCGTCTATAACGACAGCTTTCCAGAAGGCAATACCAGGTCCCTTCTCACGCGTTCCAGAAAACAGGAAATGGGTGACACGTCATGCCAAGAGGATTTATTCCACCTCAGACCAAGATAAACACTCCATTTCTTCTCTCACTGCCTCTTGACATCTAGTGGAAGGTGTATGACGTGCATGTATACTAATACGTATCATGCCCATATATAGGCAGGCCCTAGAACAGAGCATCGTTTTCAGACTTTCCACTTCCTGGTCAGGAAGTTTGCTGCCAAATGAGTTCTGTTTTACTCACAGATATAATTCAAACGGTTTTAGAAACTAGAGAGTGTTTTCTATCCAATAGTAATAATAATATGCATATTGTACGAGGAAGAATTGAGTACGAGGCCGTTTGAAATGGGCACCTTTTATCAGAGCTACTCAATACTGCCCCTGCAGCCCAAACAGGTTTTAAAGTAGGAAGCACCAGTGATTCGATCAATAAAAAAGTGGTCAGATGAAGCAGATGCTAAGCTACAGGACTGTTTTGCTAGCACAGACTGGAATATGAGGAGTACACATTGAGGAGTACACAACATCAGTCATTGGCTTCATCAATAAGTGATTCGATGACGTCGTCCCCACAGCGACTGTACGTACATACCCCAACCATGGCTTACAGGCAACATCCTCACTGAGCTAAAGGCTTGAGCTGCCGCTTTCAAGGAGTGGGATTCTAACCTGGAAGCTTATAAGAAATTACAGGACTAAGATCGAATTGTACTACACCGGCTCCGTCGCTCGTCGGATGTGGCAGGGCTTGCAAACAATTACAGACTACAAAATGAAGCACAGCCGAGAGCTGTCCACTGACACGAGCCTACCAGAAGAGCTAAACTACTTCTATGCTCGCTTCGAGGCAAATAACACTGAAACATGCATGAGAGCACCAGCTGTTCCGGGTTACTGTGTGATCACGCTCCCGCAGCCGATGTGAGTAAGACCTTTAAACAGGTCAACATTCACACGGCCTCAGGGCCAGATGGATTACCAGGACGTGTACTGCGAGCATGCACTGACCAACTGGCAAGTGTTTTCACTGACATTTTCAACCTCTACCTGTCTGAGTCTGTAATACCAACATGTTTTAAGCAGACCACCATATTCCCTGTTCCCAAGAACACTAAGGTAACCTGCCTAAATGACCACCGACCTGTAGAATTCATGTCTGTAGCCTTGAAGTGCTTTGAAAGGCTGGTCAGGGCTCACATCAACACCATTGTCCCAGAAACCCATGACCCACTCCAATGTGCATACCGCCCTAACAGATCCAATCTCTATTGCACTCCACACTGCCCTTTCCCACATGGACAAAAGGAACACCTATGTGCGAATGCTATTCATTGACTACAGATCAAAGTTTCAACACCATAGTGCCCTCAAAGCTCAGCAATAAACTAAGGACCCTGGGACTAAACACCTCCCTCTGCAACTGGATCCTGGACTTCCTGTCGGGCCGCCCCCAGGTGGTAAGAGTAGGTAACAACACATCTGCCATGCTGATCCTCAACACAGGGGCCCCTCAGGGGTGCGTGCTCTGTCCCCTCCTGTACTCCCTGTTCACTAATAACTGCAAGGCCAGGCATGACTCCTACACCATCATTAAGTTTTGCCGATGACACAACAGTGATCATCGACAACGATGAGACAGTCTATAGGGAGGAGGTCAGAGACCTGGCCATGTGGTGCCAGGACAAAACCCTCTCCCTTAACGTGATCAAGAGATATGAGATTATTGTGGACTACAGGAAAAGGAGGACCGAGCACGACCCATTCTCATTGATGGCGCTGTAGCAGGGCAGGCTGAGAACTTCAAGTTCCTTGGTGTCCAAATCACCAACAAACTAACATGGTCAAGCACACCAAGACAGTCGTGAAGAGGGCACAACAAAACCTATTCCCATTCAGGAGACTTAAAAGACTTGGCATGGGTCCTTAGATCCTCAAAAGGTTCTGCAGCTGCACCATCGAGAGCATCCTGACTGGTTGCATCACTGCATGGTATGGCAACTGCTCGGCCTCTGACCGCAAGGCACTACAGATGATAGTGCGTATGGCCCAGTACATCACTGGGGCCGAACTTCCTGCCATCCAGGACCTCTATACCAGGCAGTATCAGAAGAAGGTCATAAAAATTGTCAAAGACTCCAGCCACCCTAGACATAGACTGTTCTCTCTGCTGCCGCACAGCAAGCGGTACCAGAGTGCCAAGTCTAGGTCACACAGGCTTCTAAACAGCTTCTACCCCCAAGCCATAAGACTCTTGAACATCTAATCAAATGGCTACCCAGACTATTTGCATTGCCACCCCCCCTCTTTTATGCTGCTGCTACTCTCTGTTATTATCAATGCATAGTCACTTTAATAACTCTACCTACATTACAGTTGAAGTCGGAAGTTTACATACACCTTAGCCAAATACATTTAAACTCATTTTTCACAATTCCAATTTTCACAATACATTTAATCCTAGTAAATCAATCAAATGTATTTATAAAGCCCTTCTTATATCAGCTGATGTCACAAAGTGCTGTAAAGAAACCCAGCCTAAAACCCCAATCAGCAAGCAATGCAGGTGTAGAAGCACGGTGGCTAGGAAAAACACCCTAGAAAGGCCAGAACCTAGGAAGATACCTAGAGAGGAACTAGGCTATGAGGGGTGGCCAGTCCTCTTCTGGCTGTGCTTGGAGGAGATTATAACAGAACATGACCAAGATGTTCAAATGTTCATAGATGACCAGCAGTGTCACATGATAATAATCACAGTGGTTGTAGAGGGTGCAACAGGTCAGCACCTCAGGAATAAATGTCAATTGGCTTTTCATAGCTGACCATTCAGAGTATCTCTACCGCTCCTGCTGTCTCTAGAGAGTTCAAAACAGCAGGTCTGGGACAGGTAGCACGTCTGGTGAACAGGTCAGGGTTCCATTGCAGCAGGCAGAACAGTTGAAACTGGAGCAGCAGCACGGCCAGGTGGACTGAGGACAGCAAGGAGTCATCAGGCCAGGTATTCCTGAGGCATGGTACTTGGGCGGACGAACATTTCGGCAGAGGAAGGAAGGAACACTCCAAAGGCGAGAGACCAGTGTCCGAGCTGGGAAGGGTGTTACGAGCAAAATGTTATGTAGTGTTCATCAAAATGTCATGTCTCTCACAACTGCACTCCAAGTGAGGTGTAATGATAAATTCTGCTCATTACAGAAGCGTTTCCCTGTATCTTTTACACCCAGTGGGCTCTATTTTAACAAACCTAACTCAGGGTTAAATCTTAGCGCTGACGGCAGCGTTATAGTTTTCACAACCTTAATTATGGGCACAGTAGCTGGTGTGAAAGGGCTGGGTTTTGATTAATAAAGAAGTTGTGGGTGTGTTGAGGCTTGGACCCTCACTGGCCAATAAGAATGTGCTCCATGGCTAAATATGTGGTTGCTTCAAGTTCTGTATTTATGGTGTTTTATGTATTGTGTTGTCATTAACTCCAATTCGAATGTTAGTCTGTTACAGATGTCATGACTGTCCTGTGAGGTTTCGAATGAGTCAGATCAGCTTGACAATGGATGACAGTAACCAGACATTCTCTCACCCACAGAAGAGGAGAGGAGGGAACTGTGCCGGTTTGACAGCTCACACCCTGTCGTAAATTAAAGGAGAGGAGATACAGAGAGATATCCCTCTCCAAAATCCACCAAGGAATGTGCTTTGTCTACACAGACAGTCTTCCCGCCGAAACTCTAACTCAAAAAGCGAATACTGGAACAATAATTCTAACATAAGAATGTGGGGAATGGTCAGTGGTGATCTAAACAATAACCATGTGATATGGGTTGTTATTTTGTGATGTCTTTAAAAAGGTTATAAGGGCCTCCCGGGTGGCGCAGTGGTCTAGGGCACTGCATCGCAGTGCTAGCTGCGCCACCAGAGTCTCTGGGTTCGCGCCCAGGCTCTGTCGCAGCCGGCCGCGACCGGGAGGTCCGTGGGGCGACGCACAATTGGCCTAGCGTCGTCCGGGTTAGGGAGGGTTTGGCCGGTAGGGATATCCTTGTCTCATCGCGCTCCAGCGACTCCTGTGGCGGGCCGGGCGCAGTGCGCGCTAACCAAGGGGGCCAGGTGCACGGTGTTTCCTCCGACACATTGGTGCGGCTGGCTTCCGGGTTGGAGGCGCGCTGTGTTAAGAAGCAGTGCGGCTTGGTTGGGTTGTGCTTCGGAGGACGCGTAGCTTTCGACCTTCGTATTTCCCGAGCCCGTACGGGAGTTGTAGCGATGAGACAAGATAGTAATTACTAGGGATTGGATACCACGAAAATTGGGGAGAAAAGGGGTTAAAATTTAAAATTAAAATAAATTAAAAAAAAGGTTATAAAGGAAGTACTGTAACTTAAAGTATATACACTACAGGTATGAAGTCTCCATTCTTAATGTTGCATATGAAAAGGGATGAACATGTTTTTGTTAAGATAGGAGTGGGAGTTTAGCAGCCATAAGATAATCTTTCTCCTATAAACTGTGCATAGTAAGTAGCCACGCCCGAGTGAGGTCAGAGAGCATGTCAGCCTGATGGATCCGCCCCCTTTGGCCAGAGTTTATAAAAGGATTGGTGGAGAAATTAACATCAGACCAGAAAAACGTGAAGCTGTAGCAACACATTTGAAATGGTTGGAACTTTGAACCTCAACACGAGGTGAACATGTTTTACTCACCTCCCAGACCAGAAAGGCATGTAGATATTCTGCACATGTCCAGAGTGGTTTGAACATTGCATATCAACATGAGGAAGAGGTGAGCACCTCACCTGCCAGGCAATCACTGGTATGGCTGATTAGCTGTTCTAAGTCAAATATCTAGAAAAGCAAATTTAAGTGGGACCATTCTACTACTCTTTTCAAATCACCGTATCCTACTATTCTCATCACCAATGGGAACCGTCGACACAGCTGACTAGCTATCTTCCAAGGAGCATCTTCCAGAGTCAACAACAGTAGAATACGGGAAAGGAGAGACCCCTTTTGGACAATCAGAGCCATACAAACGTGTCGATGAAAGGCTAACAACCTTCCTAAGGAGGGCTGGTTCAGACAGAGATAAATGGCAAACGAAGGCAGTTATACGTAAATACATTCATGATTTCTTACTTCTAACGGGTGGTGGTTCGTGTGCAAAGTATATAGTTCCTATATACTATATATCCTATATAGTTCCTAAAATGAATCAACGATAAGTGTCTATCTTTCTTTCTCTCTCTCTCTATCTCCCTCTCCATGTCACTGTGTAAAAAGCCACCATGTTGTCAGTCCGCCAGGGATCTTTTTCTAGTGTATTAAGTGTGTATGTTTATTCTGTGTTATTATTTAGTTAGCTAGTAAATAAATAATTAAACCAATTTGTGTAGTACTGAATCATAAGTAAGGCTGCGGTTTTTGCAGATCCAAGGTTACAACTGTTCAGAATGATGATATGATAAGAGGTTATGATTTAATACGTTGACTGTTTTATGGATGTGATAGGTAAAGACCTTTAGAGTTTAATTCGGGGTATGGTAGCTCTTTAAACAACCAGTCTCGAGGTGCCCCAAATTCCTAATGCATTAATTGTTACATGATTAATTTAATCGGGCAACAATTAAACATAGTTAGTTGATTCGATAAACAACAGTCATCAGATTATTGAAAGTAAAGTCACGACACAGCGTAGTTTGTTAAATAGCCTGTCCCATATTTGCGAACTATGTTAAACATTTTTGCAGTCCAAATTGTTCTAATTGCATTGCTTCAATATCGAAACACTTTGTTAAACATAAGCTATAGCATTTGCACTGATGTAGGGGCTAGGCCTACTGTAAATTGCATTCTGGACATGTACATGCTAAACGTAGTCAATAAGCAAGAGTCAATTCACTAGGCTATTGATGAAACCTAAATAATTTTCCTGCTGTAGCAAACTGGCTCAAATTAAGATCCTACATCTGTAATTGCTCCCCGTGGATGTATAATACAGACAAGAGAACTTAGACTATGGAGGGTTTTACGCAAAGCCAAGCTTTTCACAGGAGCTGAATGAAGATCCAATTGAGAAAGCGGAATGTCAGCTCACCGTTCTACTGCTAGCAAATTTAAAGTCTGGTGTTTAATAATTAAATTAAAAACAATCAATCTGTTAAATCACCAAAAATATATCAAAATAGGATTGGGTCAGAAACATGATGTTATAAATCGCATCTCTCGTTCGATGAGCATAAGGCAATGTGTGCACACGTAGGCCCAATGGCTTTCTGGGAAAGGAGATACCGAGTCAGTTGAACAATTCAACAGAAATGTGTCTTCCGCATGTAACCCACCCAACACCCCTGAATCAGAGAGGTGCGGGGGGCTGCCTTAATCGATGTCATCGGCGCCTGGGGAGCAGTTGTTGTTGGGGGTTAACTGCTGTGCTAAAGGGCAGAACGGCAGATTCTTCCACCTTGCAGGCTCTGAACCAGGTACCTTTCAGGTGCTGGCCCAACGCTCTAAACCGCTTGGCTACCTACCGCCCCTGCAGGAAGCATGATGTTTGTTGAATATAGTTTATTAAATCGTATACAGTAACCCTACAATAGGCCTAGTTATGACGTACATGTAGCCACTCTTGTTTTAATAAATTGGCTTCAACATTGAAATATTTGTCACACACATCTCATTCGAGATTTCGAAAATGCACTGCTCGAGCCATGGACAAATTGACATTGCCCAAACATTATAATATGATTAGTCTATACCATCGCTAGATTACAAGAGGATTAAGCACCAAGGACAGCGATTGGAATTCCCACGATTTTACAGTTACGTCCAACAGATGAAAGTTTAAGATGCATTATTTTTACAACATAAAGGAAAAACGATATGCAGCTTATTGTAATAACTTGATGTTCTGAAACAGACTTCCGACAGTCACTTGCACTTTTCATTCAATGGCCATCAAAAATAGACCTTGTCACGTTCTGACCATAGTTTGCTTTGTATGTTTCTAGGTTTTATATGTGTTTGGTCAGGGTGTGAGCTGGGGTGGGCATTCTGTTTGTGTGTTTCTGTGTGTGGCCTGGTATGGTTCTCAATCAGAGGCAGCTGTCGATCGTTGTCTCTGATTGAGAATCATACTTAGGTAGCCGGTTTTCTCACTATGGTTTGTGGGTAGTTCATTTCTGTGTCTGTGTTTCACCATACAGAACTGTTTCGGTTGTTTGTTCGTGTTTTTGTTATTTTGTTCTGTGTTCATTTGATTTATTAAATATATAATTATGGACACTTACCACGCTGCACATTGGTCCGATATTTCCTACTCCTCCTCAGACGAAGAGGAGTACCGTTACAGACCTAGTGAGTCCAAACTTTTCACAGAAGATGAATGGACCAAAATAATGTCCAATATAAAGAAAAAACTGGAATTTCTTTGGACTGTTTTGCTGCTCGTGATATATACAGTACCAGTCAAAAGTTTGGACATGAACTCATTCAAGTTTTTTTTTTGTGTTTTTTACTATTTTCTAGTCTTCTTTCCAGTGGTGGTCCTCATGAGAGCCAATTTCATCATAGCGCTTGATGGTTTTTGCGACTGCACTTGAAAAAACTTTCAAAGTTCTTGAAATGTTCCGTATTGACTGACCTTCATGTCTTAAAGTACTGATTGAGTGTCATTTCTCTTTGCTTATTTGAGCCGTTCTTGCCATAATATGGACTTTGTCTTTTACCAAATAGGGCTATCTTCTGTATACCAACCCAACCTTGTCACAACACAACTGATTGGCTCAAACGCATTAAGAAGGAAAGAAATTCCACAAATTAACTTTTATCAAGGCACACCTGTTAATTGAAATGCATTCCAGGTGACTACCTCATGAAGCTAGTTGAGAATGCCAACAGTGTGCAAATCTGTCATCAAGGCAAAGGGTGGTTACTTTGAAGAATGTCAAATATAAAATATATTTTGATTTGCTTAACACTTTTTTGGTTACTACATGATTCCATATGTGTTATTTCATAGTTTTGATGTCTTCACTATTATTCTACAATGTAGAAAATAGCACAAATAAAGACAAACCTTGGAATGAGTAAGTGTGTTCAAACTTTTGACAGGTACTGTACATTCCTATAGATTTCCTACAGTCACTGACACCTTTCATTCAATGGCCATCAATCATAGGCCTAATGAGTCCAAACTTTTCACACAAGCCGAATGGACAAAAAGTATCTCCAATATAAAGGCAAAACAGGAATGTCTTTTGACTGGTTTTGGTGCTCGTGATATTTTAATAAAACATTGGTCATAGACTGCTGATTAAACTGTAAGACTTTTCTGTAATATCAACAGTAAAACACTGTAGGATGCAGTGTTTAATACCATAAATATGTTTAACAGCATTCCTGCTGTAGATTGCACTGCATTAAAGGTGAAATGCTGAAAAATACTGTTAACAGTAATTCAGAACCCTCCTTTAAAAATTACTTTAACATACTGTATTTCTCCACAGTAATAGCTTATGCCTCCTGTGGATTCAAAGGATGTGTCTCATGCTGTCGGGTAAGACATGAAGCTCAGACTGTTTTAGTAAATATCTTCTTGAAGCAGCTGTGAAGTGGAACAATATTTTCATCAGCTGCTGGGTATGTACAGTTGAAGTCAGAAGTTTACATACACATTAGCCAAATACATTTAAACTCAGTTTTTCACAATTCCTGACATTTAATCCTTGTAAAAACTCCCTGTCTTAGGTCAGTTAGGAATGTGAAATGTCAGTATAATAGTAGAGAGAATGATTTCTTGCAGCTTTTATTTCTTTCATCACATTCCAAGCGGGTCAGAATTTTACATACGCTCAGTTAGTATTTGGTGACATTGCCCTTAAATCGTTTAACTTGGGTCAAACGTTTCGGGTAGCCTTCCACAAGCTTCCCACAATAAGTTGGGTGAATTTTGTCCCATTCCTCCTGACAGAGCTGGTGTAACTGAGTCAGGTTTGTAGGCCTCCTTGCTTGCACATGCTTTTTCAGTTCTGCCCACACATTTTCTATAGGACTGAGGTCAGGGCTTTGTGATGGCCACTCCAATACCTTGACTTTCTATTTTGTGAAGTGCACCAGTCCCTCCTGCAGCAAAGCACCCCCACAACATGGTGCTGCCACCCCCGTACTTCACGGTTGGGATGGTGTTCTTCGGCTTGCAAGCCTCCCCCTTTTTCCTCCAAACATAACAATGGTCATTATGGCCAAACAGTTCTATTTTTGTTTCATCAGACCAGAGGACATTTCTCCAAAAAGTACAATCTTTGTCCCCATGTGCAGTTTTGTGCAGGCTTTTTTTACGGCGGTTTTGGAGCAGTGGCTTCTTCCTTGCTTAGCGGCCTTTCAGGTTGTGTCGATATAGGACTCGTTTTACTGTGCAGGCTTTTTTATGGCGGTTTTGGAGCAGTTGCTTCTTCCTTGCTTAGCGGACTTTCGGGTTGTGTCAATATAGGACTCGTTTTACTGTACAGGCTTTTTTTAGGGTGGTTTTGGAGCAGTTGCTTCTAGCTTGCTTAGCGGCCTTTCAAGTTGTGTTGATATAGGACTCGTTTTACTGTGGAAATAGATAGTTTTGTACCTGTTTCCTCCAGCATCTTCACAAGGTCCTTTGCTGTTGTTCTGGGATTGATTTGCACTTTTCGCACCAAAGTACGTTCATCTCTAGGAGACAGAACGCGTCTCCTTCCTGAGCGGTATGATGTCTGCGTGGTCCCATGGTGTTTAAACCTGCGTACTATTGTTTGTACAGATGAACATGGTACCTTTAGGCATTTGGAAATTGCTCCCAAGGATGAACCAGACTTGTGGAGGTCTACCATTTTTTTACCATTTTTTTCTGAGGTCTTGGCTGATGTCTTTTAATTTTCCCATGATGTTAAGCAAAGAGGCACTGAGTTTGAAATACATCCACAGGTACACACCCAATTGACTCAAATTATGTCAATTAGCCTATCAGAAGCTTCTAAAGCCATGACATAATTTTCTGGAATTTTCCAAGCTGTTTAAAGGCACAGTCGACTTAGTGTATGTAAACTTCTGACCCACTGGAATTGTGATTCAGTGAATTAAAAGTGAAAGAATCTGTCTGTAAACAATTGTTGGAAAAATGACTTGTGTCATGCATAAAGTAGATGCCCTAACCGACTTGCAAAAACTATCGATTGTTAACAAGACATTTGTGGAGTGGTTGAAAAACAAGTTTTAATGACTCCAACCTAAGTGTATGTAAACTTCCGACTTCAACTTTACCTTGACTTGTTTATAAGTGTATTTATTGCTAGCCAATGTTGAATTACTGCATGTTTCCTTAGCTAACCTAGCTAGCTAGCTAGCTGGCTAACATTTGCTAGCTAGCTAAAGCTCTATCTGAAAAAAACATTTTGTTGTGCTCTAAATTGCTTGTAAATATCTAGCTGTGCGACCTCGAAAAACATCACCAGAGAATAATTATTGTGATTATAGGCTGTATCGTAGCCCCTGAGTGCCATAGAGAATACACTGAGCGCAGATTGGTGACCGTTATTTTTCTACCATTAGTATAGAGAAAATGGCTTGTTTCTAGCAGTTCAAAAGATGGGCCCATATTTTTACGGATTGAAGGGTTGAATTTTACACATAAACCACGTTGTGGGTGGTACTTGCGAGCCGCTAAAGCCGATGTGAATGACCAGTGCACCATGTTGTATCAAGGTGCCTGCCGACCTAAGGTGCAGTGCCACTGATAAGCTGTAGCCTAACACAATGTCGGCAGCGGAAGCTAGTAACGTGGCATTTCAAGTAGGATAGCAGCATGCACAATAAATAACTAATATTGGTAGCCATCTAGATGTCACCGTGATATAGTCTACTCAATGGGGAGAGCATAAATTGCAAAAACCCCAGGACAGTGTCCTCCTTAGCTGTCAGAACCCTGTGTGATTCAATTCACTTGGCCCTCAACTGCACGACATAAGTAATCGTTTTGCAGGCCAGGAGTGTCTGTATAGCCTCTCCCGCTATCTATTTGTTTAGTTTAAAAAACATTGTTCCATAATGTTAGTGTTAGCAAAACCTGTTCACTTTACCAGTAGTATGCAAACATTTGGTGGCACATCTAGAAAGGAACATGTTGCGAGTCTGGTAAAATGATCTGTGATATTGAGTAGGCTATAGCAATGTTGTATTTGTTTGCTAGGGTTTGAATTAGGTGTATCTAGCTGTCTTATTTGTATTTTCTCATAAACTATATTGGATATATGCTTTAGGTTCAAATCAACCCAACATGATGAATCCTGAAGATGGGACAAAGTGCATGACAAGGTGACCCAGTGGAACCCAGCTGTTTGTTCTCAATCCCTACCTTGCCACATTCTTCAAGAGGTCACTGAGTTTGAATGAAGACCTCTAGTGAGGTAAGTACACATGCACACAACACCAGCTTGATATGTCCCTTGTCCCCTGTCTTTTTACCCACAGAGTAACAACCCTGGTGCTCTCTGTTTCTTATTCTATTCTTTACTTTTCTATGATTGTTCTAGGGGTGAGAAGAGCTGCCAAATCAGAGGAGGATTGTTACGGAGGCCCATGAGGTACACCTGATGCTGCGCTGACTTCTCTCTCCTGGATGCTCTCCTGCCCAAACTGTCCTGTTTTTTGTTTCTTTGCCCCTGAACCTCCTTACCCCGAACAGAGTTACCCCCGATCATAGATCAGGCTGCATCAGCGCCTGGTACAGCAACTCCACCACCACAGACCGCAAGGCACTTCAGAGGGTGATACGTGCAGCCGAACGCACTATTGGGTGCACAATGTCTGCCATCCAGGACACATAAAACAAGGTGTCGCTGTCACGACTTCCGCAGAAGTCGGTCCTTCTCCTTGTTCGGGCGGCGTTCGGCGGTCCACGTCACCGGCCTTCTAGCCATCGCCGATCCACTTTTCATTTCCCATTTGTTTTGTCCTTGTCTTACACACCTGGTTTCAATCCCTCAATTACTTGTTCATTATTTAACCCTCTGTTCCCCCATGGTTGTTTGTGAGTGATTGATTGTTTGTAATACGGTCCGTTATTGTGGGCTCGATTTCTTGTGTTGAATTTGTGAATATTTGAGTAAATTACGTTTATTACTCATATCTGCTGTCCTGCGCCTGACTCCTCTACACCAGCTACACACAGGCACTATTACAGTCGCAGGAAGGCCAAGAAGATCATCAGGGACCCCCAGCCACCTGAGCCACGGCATGTTCTAACCGTTTACATTACTCAGACGTGGGAAGCACAGGAGCATTATGCCGAAAACTGGAAGACTGGCCAATATGTCATCGGACAATGACATTCATCACAGCTGCAGTTGTTAATATGTGTATGCTATTATTTTTATTTTGTATTGTTTTATTTCACCCCCCCCCCCCTCAATGGTCATATAGTCTGCATGCTGCTCCCCCTATGGTCAATGTCCATTTATTTATTCCTCAGTGCTGCAGTTGTTATTATGTAAATAGTACTATTTCTATTTTTCTTTACACCATTTTCATTGTTTTATTTCAGTGTTCCTGCATGTTGGAGCTCGGAGCTCTGAATCTGAAGATCTAGGATTGAACCCAATCCCAATTCTAACTCTGTCTCCCTCTCTCTCATCTCTCTCACCCCCACAGCCCGCACACACAGGCACACAATATAGTTTTTACATTAGTGTTGTAATGATTCTCTTATTTGGTTACATATGTGTTAACTTTTTGTTACTTATATTGTCAATTCTGTTGTTCATTATTTTATAATGTTGTTACCAATTTGAAAACATTTATTTTATGTAAATCCAGAATTTTGCAAAATTACAGTATTAAGCTGCCAACTGTGATGCCAGTATAATGCTGTAAATTTACAGGGAAAAGTTTTACAGCATTTTACAGCGTGCATTAAGAAAGTATAAAGACCCCTTGACTTTTTCAACATTTTGTTACGCTACAGCCTTATTCTAAAATGGATTTAATTTCATCAAGGATCTCTCTGTACTTTACTCTGTTCATCTTTCCCTCGATCCCGACTTATTTCCCAGTCCCTTCCTCTGAAAAACATCCCCACAGCATCATGCTGTCACTACCATGCTTCACTGTAGGGATGGTGCCACGTTTCCTCCAGACGTGACGCTTGGCATTCAGTTCAAAGAGTTCAATCTTGGTTTCATCAGATCAGAGAATCTTTGTATTGTATATCATTGTATATAGACTTATTTTTTTTTTTTCACTGTATTATTGACTATATGTTTGTTTTACTCCATGTGTAACTATGTGTTGTTGTATGTGTCGAACTGCTTTGCTTTATCTTGGCCAGGTCGCAATTGTAAATGAGAACGTGTTCTCAATTTGCCTACCTGGTTAAATAAAGGTTAAATAAATAAATAAAAAAATAAATAAAAAATCTTGTTTCTGATGGTCTGAGAGTCCATTAGGTGCCTGTTGGCAAACTCCAAGCGGGCTGTCATGTGCCTTTTACTGAGGAGTGGCTTCCGTCTGGCCACTCTATCATAAAATGTCTGATTGGTGGAGTGCTGCAGAGATGGTTGTCCATCTGGAAGGTTCTCCCATCTCCACAGAGGAACTCTGGAGCTCAAGTTGTAGAAACATCTTAAGGATGATCAATGGAAACAGGATGTACCTGAGCTCAATTTCAAGTATCATAGCAAAGGGTCTGAATACTTATGTAAATAAGGTATTGTTATTATTATTTTTGCACAGTAGGAAGGGACGTGCCAACTAGCTAACCAGCTACAAAAAATAATAATGACAACAATGGCTTACCCGGTAATTCCAGTACCAGAGCCTATGGGCATGAAGGGCAATACATACAACAACTGGACATTTTTTCCCGCACAATGGGAAAACTATGCGATACCTACCGGTTTGGACAAAAAGGAAGCAAAAGTCTGCATAGCAACTCTGCTAACCGTGATGGGAAAGTAATGTCATCTCTTACAGCGGCATCTTCATATACCTGAAGCAGAAAGAAATTACCCTGTAAAAATGATAGAGGCGCTACACTTTGAGCCATCCAGAAACGTGATCTATGAGAGGTACATGATTAATGCTTGTCAACAAAGTCAATGGGAAACAACAGAGCGCATTGCAAATCTGAGAAAGCTAGCAGACACATGTGAATTCGGCGCATTACGAGAGGAACTAGTCCGTGACAGGCTTGTCATATGCACTAAAGATATAGCTGCGCGAGCTCATAGAACCGAACCTCACACTGAACAAAGCTATTGACATGTGTCTTTCAAGTGAACAAGCACAAAGGAAAATCAGGAAAATTGATGGTGAACCAGAGACTGTACATTATACCTCCCGTGAGCGACGTTCAGAATCAGAACGCCAAAGATATGGTCGTAAACAGACAGAGTTTACAGGGGGTAATAGCAAACATAGAATGCCAAACGACGTAACCTGTCATTACTGTGGTGCATTACATGCCAAAGCAAAATGCCCAGCATACGGCGTCACCTGTAAAGCATGTGGCAAACGAAACCATTTTACCAGAGTTTGTAAACAAGCACAACACAAACCTCAACTCAATCTAGTAGAGGAAGGTAATGAGTCGGATGACCAAACAACACATGCAATATGGTACATCTCACAGGTTAATTCTGTGGAAAGCAAGGCAAAAAAAGTGTTCATTAACCTTAAGCTAGCGCCACTGAGTGATGAGCCATTGACATAGTATGACCCCAGCCATACAATTACATTTCAATTAGACACAGGATCAACAGCAAGTCAGTCAAGACGGCAATCCAGTTGTCCTACCAAGGAAAGCTACACTCAAGCTATATGACGGCACACTGATAAAGCCAACAGGAGAATGCAATCTCAAAGCAGATCATGATGGGAAAATGTATCATATCAAATTTCAGGTCATGGACACATCCCAGCTTCCTCTGCTGTCACCTGACACATGTGAAAGACTCAGCCTACTACATGTGAAACACAGCCATGTGTTACATCACGTCGACACCCCAAGCACCACATCCACTGAGGTCATCATGACAACTGAGGAGATCATCTCCAAGTACAAGGACGTGTTGGATGGGCTTGGCTGCCTTCCTGGAGAGCTACACCTCGAAGTAGACAATGCAGCCCGGCCGGCGCAGCAGCTACTAAGACGGATACCTATTCCGCTGAAGGAAAGGATCACCAAGGCCATACATTCAATAGACAATGCAGACATTATCACGAAAGTCACAGAGCCTAAACCTTGGATCAGCAACATGGTTGTCATTGAAAAACCTGATAAGCTACGAATATGCATGGTCCCCAGTGCACTCAACAAAGCCTTACTGAGATCGCATTTCCAGATACCCACAATAGAAGAGATTCTACCAGAGATATCCAATGGAAAGGTATTCTCAGTACTCAATTCCAAAGATGGATATTGGCAAGTCAAACTTGATTAAGTGAGCAGCTATCTAACAACCTTCTGGACACCTTTAGGCAGATATAGACGGCTGAGAATGCCATTTGGAATCAAGCCAGCAGCTGAAGAATAGCAGCACAGACAGTGTGAAGCACTACAGGGACTAAAAGGAGTGAGTGTGATCGCGGATGACATTCTACTCTATGGATATGGTGACACACACGAAAAGGCGATGGCAGATCATGACAGAAACCTTACAGCTCTCCTGCAGAGAGCAAGAGATGTCAACCTGAAGCTGAACAAAAAGAAA
Organism: Salvelinus alpinus; assembly: GCF_045679555.1. Classification (NCBI taxonomy): domain Eukaryota; kingdom Metazoa; phylum Chordata; class Actinopteri; order Salmoniformes; family Salmonidae; genus Salvelinus; species Salvelinus alpinus. The sequence goes on along the minus strand of NC_092103.1, from coordinate 17,937,568 downwards.
AGGTTAAAAAAAGGTTAAAGCTGCCGAGTGTGACATACACGGGTCATCTTCTCACCACAGAGGGCCTTCACCCTGACCCAGAGAAAATAACAGTCATTCAGAGCATGGGTACACCGACTGAAGACAAGTCACTACAGCGCCTGTTGGGGTTTGTGAACTATCTTGCAAAATTCATGCACTGCCTATCTGATGTGTGTGAGCCGTTCAAAAGACTAACATGGCTACCACAGCATGACGCAGCAGTTGAGACTATCAAACGGTTAGTCTAACAACACCCAGTGCTCAAATACTATGAGTTGAATGAGGAAGTCACACTGCAGTGTGATGCCAGTGAGACAGGTTTGGGCACAGCCGTTCTACAGAAAGGACAACCTGTTGCATTTGCCTCCAGAACATTGACTCAGACAGAACAAAGATATGCACAGATTGAGAAAGAATGTCTCTCCATAGTTTTTGCATGTGACAAGTTTGACCAGTACCTGCATGGCAGAGAGTTAATCACAATACACAGCGACCACAAACCGCTTGAGATGATCGTCAAGAAATTCCTTTGGACCCATGCCAAATCTTTTTAGTTTCCTGGAGGAATAGGCTTTATAGTAGTAGTGCCCTCTTCACGACGGTCTTGGTGTGTTTGGACCATTCTAGGTTGTTGTTGATGTGGACACCAAGGAACTTGAAGCTCTCAACCTGCTCCACTACAGCCCCGTCGATGAGAATGAGGGTGTACTCGGTCCTCCTTTTCCTGTAGTCCACAATCATCTCCTTAGTCTTGGTTACGTTGAGGGATAGGTGGTTATTCTGGCACCACCCGGCCAGGTCTCTGACCTCCTCCCTATAGGCTGTCTCATCGTTGTCGGTGATCAGGCCTACCACTGTTGTGTCATCTGCAAACTTAATGATGGTGTTGGAGTTGTGCCTGTCCATGCAGTCGTGGGTGAACAGGGACTACAGGAGGGGACTGAGCACGCACCCATGGGGAGCTCCAGTGTTGAGGATCAGCGTGGCAGATGTGTTGCTACCTACCCTCACCACCAGGGAGCGGCCCATCAGGAAGTCCAGGATCCAGTTGCAGAGGGAGGTGTTCAGTCCCAGGATCCTTAGCTTAGTGATGAGCTTTGAGGGTACTATGGTGTGGAACGCTAAGCTGTAGTCAATGAATAGCATTCTCACATAGGTTTTCCTTTTGTCCATGTGGGAAAGGGCAGTGTGGAGTGCAATAGAGATTGCATCATCTGTGGATCTGTTTGGGTGGTAGACAAATTGGAGTGAGTCTAGGGTTTCTGGGATAATGGTGTCGATGTGAGCCATTACCAACCTTTCAAAGCACTTCATGGCTACGGACGTGAGTGCTACGGGTCTCTATTAATTTAGGCAGGTTTCCTTCGTGTTCTTGGGCACAGGGACTATAGTGGTCTGCTTGAAACATGTTGGTATTACAGACCCACTCAGGGACATGTTGAAAATGTCAGTGAAGACACCTGCCAGTTGGTCAGCACATGCCTATAGCACACGTCCTGATAATCCGTCTGGCCTCGCAGCCTTGTGTATGTTGACCTGTTTTAAGGTCTTACGTCGGCTACAGATAGCGTGATCACACAGTCGTCCGGAAAAACTGATGCTCTCATGCATGCCTCAGTGTTGCTTGCCTCGAAGAGAGCATAGAAGTGATTTAGCTCGTCTGGTAGGCTTGTCTCACTGGGCAGCTCGCGGCTGTGCTTCCCTTTGTACAATGAACATCATTTTTTACCTGAAGTGCAGGTACTGCTTGATCTGTGGCTGTGGCCTGAAGTATGGAGTCAGGTGTTGTTGCCAGCCATAGCTTTCCACCAGCACCGTACCATCCTCCAGTCCACCAGCTGTGGGATGTTGACGCCTGTCACAGTGCTGTCCTTCACAACACCAGCAATCTCAGACAAAGTGTTCACTCTGGTCTTTCTGAAGCTCTGCTTGATGAGGCCGAAGCACCAGTCAGAAGCAAACTTGGTGTGTCCTGTGATCAGGAAGAGAAGGTCCAGATTGTGGTGGAGCTTGTGCATGGTCAGGCACAATACCAGAGCACAACCTTGTTCTTGTTTTGGCCACTGCAGTTATCACGTTTCAGGTCCACACATGTTTTCCCAACTTCGTAGTTGGGTGAAGACATGGTGCATGTAGTTGATGACTGCGCTGCTGCCTTTGCTTGCTTGGGCCAGCTCTCTTTTTGATGACTGTATGACTGGTTGGTTAGAGTCAGGCGAGTTCTACTGATTGACACTGAAAAACAAATTCCAGATATTTTAGTAGTATTATACAATAATACAGGTAATGTTAGCTACTGTAGCTATCCAGCCATCTAATTTCAGCTGGCTAGCTAACAGAAAGCTTTAACTAGCAATGCAAACTGATTGTCATAGCTAGCTAAAGCTAACCAATAAGTTCAATGTTAGCTAGTTAGCTAGCTAACATTAGGCTACAACTAGCAATGTGAAATGTCATTCTGAGAAAATATCAATGACGTTACACACACTTCATACACATTAGTTAATGTTAGCTAGCAAGCCTGTCACCTAACCTCAGCTAACGTTAGCTAGCTAACAGTAAGCTTTAACTTGGGGTCTTTTGTTTAGTCACGTTATTGTTAGCTAGCTAATACATTTCCTACAGAATAACGTTACTAGCAATACAAACTGATTGTCATAGCAAGCTAAAGTTAACCAAATAACGTTAGGTTCAATGTTAGTTAGCAAGCCAGCCATCAAATGCCATCTGGCTAGCTAACAGCAAGCTTTAGCTTGCATTGAAAACAACTTTCTGACAAAATTAGAAATGTATAATATCTAAATCTGTAGCTAGATTCTTCCCTGTATACATGGATGAAAGCTTCACGGCAGACTGCAACCTCTTTTATAAGACATCCTGTGTTCTTTCTGTTTAGTTTGCACAGATTGTATGGCCTGTTGTGTTCCACTGATTTCAAAATGTGTTATTTTCAGAGTGAGAGAGAGTCAGCATTGAATGGCACAATCGTCATCCAGAAAGTAGTCCATCACAACTTTTTCCCACTGACCTTTGTCGATAGCGCCTGATAAATTCAGAGCAGCAATGTTATTGAGAGCAGTAGCAACATATTTGCAGTTCTCCATGGCTAACGTTATGTCTTTAAAAAAAAACTGCAGTAGAAAGGATTATCTATGCATTACAAGCATCTCATTTTATGGACACAAGATGCAAAACCGCAGACCAATCCAAACTTATCTCTCGGCATGTCCAGCCCACTCATTATCTCAACCAATAATGGCTAGCGAGAAGGATGCTGTCTTTCTCTGTAGCTAAACCAACTAGGCTCGTAATTTAACAATTTTTTTCATATTTACAGATGACATTGAAGTCTGATATTAAGGCACATGAAAGTACACACGTTCAAAAGGCTCTCCTGTGAAGACTTGACTTGCGACATATGCCTTCTTTCCTGAATCGGGTCACATGTCATTCCAAGAAAAGAAGCAAAAGGGCTGACAGCAAAACATCACTATGACACACATGCCTGTGACATGCCCAACATCATCCAAGGACAAACAGTAAGGGCTCTTCTCCACCCCAAGAACTCAGCCAGAAATTGGACGCTGGGCATATGCACTGATCAACTCAGAGACTGGTCATATGAAGTACTAGCGAATGGTAAAAAATATAGCAGAAACAGACATTCGTGCAGTGACTGAACAACTCAGGATCCCCCCGAATGACCAACAAACAAACATGGATGAGGATGACTGAGGACCATGGAACGAACCTTCCATCCAAGCAGGTGGTGAACAACAGGCTGCTGATACGGAAGCAGCCCCAGTATCTGAAAATGTAACTCTGAGACACACCAGAACCTGGGCAAATATCAAGCCGCCCGTGAGATACTCCAGAGACTATGTTGTTTAATCTTAAAGGTTATAAATTGTGGGTCATTTTTTTTGTAAGAGGAAGAGGGTAGTCTGCTTATTGACTTTAAAGTTGATGCTTATTGAAGGTACTTGAATAAGAACACAGTTATATGTTTGTGTTCACAGTGTAGTGTTGTCACTGGCAAGGGTCTAACCCCAGTTCTCCTGTTTATGAGTCAGGAGGAGTTATCTTCATTTGTTGTATAAAGGAGGATGTTACGAGATGTCGCCAAGCCAATAGATGGTACTGCTGTTATGTGTATCTGAGTGTGATACTAGCGAGCCAAGTTAGGCATTACTTACTATGCACTGAACGGAGCTGTATGCATGCTACCGAGTGATGCTTAAGTAAAGACCTTCTAATTAACATTACCTTGGTCTTGTGTAGACCAAATAGCACATAAAACAGTAACATGTGGAAAAAGGGAAGGAGTCTGAATGCTTTCCGAATGCACTGTATACTGTGCGCCTCCACTGGTAAAATCGATGCCATAACCAATTGAGTCTTGAATATCACCAGTAGCACTGCTTGAAATAGATGCGGTAAAGAGGTCAAGCTTCACCAAAACAATGGAAATGCCATGGAAACACATTGGGGAAAATGCAGTAGGGGAAGATCCTGAATCTCATCATTGACCCCCAGCAAAATTAGCCTACAATTAGGCTATTGTTTATATGAGTATTTCTCACTATGTTGAGGTGAAAAATCTGAGTATAATGCTTGTATGGATGTCAACACCAATATATGTTCATGTCATCATCACCAATCAACTGCATTAAAGTTAAAAATGACTGACTACCACCACCAATTGCTCTATGCTAGCTATGATACCAGCTTATATGAATGGGAGTTAGCATTTATCAGTCCCTTCTTCTAAATCTGAAAAGGGACTACTAAATGTTATGCAGTGGAAACAGACAAATATATAAAAATCGGACTTTAGCAACAGCATTGTGGGCATTTTAGTTGATCAATTATGACGGACACCAGATAAGACAGGAGAATTACAGCAGATGTAACAGACTGAACCTAGCCCCCCAGCACATAGGCTATTGCAGCATAGACAGGGCCAGCCAGGCAGGATTTAACCCCACCCACTTTGCCAAAACACAGCCCCCACACCGCTAGAGGGATATCAACAGACCACCAACTTACTACTCTGAGACAAGGCTAAGTATAGCCCACGAAGATCTCCTCCACCGCACGAGCCTGAGGGGGAGCAAACCGGACAGGAAGATCATGTCAGTGACTCAACCCACTCAAGTGACGCATCCCTCCTAGGGACGGCATGGAAGAGCACCAGTAAGCCAGTGACTCAGCCACTGTAAAAGGGTCAGAGGCAGAGAATCCCATTGGATAGAGGGGAGCCGGCCAGGAAGGGACAGCAAGGGCGGTTCATCGCTCCAGTGCCTTGCCATTCACCTTCGCAGCCCTGGGCCAGACTAGACTCAATCATAGCACCTACTGAAGAGATGAGTCTTCAGTAAAGTCTTAAAGGTCGAGACCGAGTCTGCATCTCTCACATGGATAGGCAGACTATTCCATCAAATTAAGCGCTGTAGAAGAAAGCCCAGCTTCCAGCTGTTTGCTTAGAAATTCTAGGGACAATAAGGAGGCCCGCGTCTTCTGACAGTAGCGTTTGTGTAGGTATGTACAACAGGACCAAATCGGAGAGATAAGTAGGAACAAGCCCATGTAATGCTTTGTAAGTTAGCAGTAAAACCTTGAAATCAGCCCTAGTCTTAACAGGAAGACAGGCTAGCACTGGAGTAATATGATCAAATGTTTTGGTTCTAGTCAAGATTCTAGCAGTCGTGTTTAGCACTAACTGAAGTTTATTTAGTGCTTTATCCAGGTAGCCTGGAGAGCAGAGAATTGCAGTAGTCTAAACTGGAAGTGACAAAAGCATGGATTTGCTTTTCTGCAATGTTATGAAAATGGAAAGAAGCTGTCTGTTAAATATTCTTAATATGTTTATCAAAAGAGAGATCAGGGTCCTTCACAGTTTTATTAGAGACAACTGTACAACCATCAAGATTAATTGTCAGATCCAACAGCAGATCTCTTTGTTCTTGGGACCTAGAACTAGCATCTCTGTTTTGTCTGAGTTTAAAAGTAAACCATTTGCCCCCATCCACTTCCTTCGGTCTGAAACACAGGCTTCCAGGGTAGGCAATTTTGGGGCTTCACCATGTTTCATTGAAATGTACAGCTGTGTGTAATCCGCAGAGCAATATGAAAGTTGACATTGTGTTTCCGAATGACATCACCAAGAGGTAGAATACAGTGCCTTACAAAAGTATTCATCCCCCTTAGTGTTTTTCCTATTTTGTTGCATTACAAACTGTGATTTAAATATATTTTTATTTGGATTTCATGTAATGGACAAGCACAAAATAGTCAATTTTTGATGTGAAATGAAAAAAATTACTTGTTTAAAAATATATATTAAAATTCAAAACAGAAAAGTGGTGCAGGCATATGTATTCACCCCCTTTGCTATGAAGCCCCTAAATAAGATCTGGTGCAACCAATTACCATAATAAGTCACATAATTAGTTAAATAAAGTGCACCTGTGTGCAATCTCAGTGTCACATGATCTCAGTATATGTACACCTGTTCTGAAAGGCCCCAGAGTCTGCAACACCACTAAGCAAGGGGCACCACCAAGACCAAGGAGATCTCCAAACAGGTCAGGAACAAAGTTGTGGAGAAGTACAGGTCAAGATTGGGTTATAAAAAAATACTTTGAACATCCCACAGAGCACCATTAAATCCATAATAACAATTTTTGAAAGAATATGGCACCACAACAAACCTGACAAGAGAGGGCCGCCCACACAAACTCACAGACCAGGCAATGAGGGCATTAATCAGAGGCAAAAAAGAGACCAAAGATAACCCTGAAGGAGCTGCAAAGCTCCACAGCGGAAATTGGAGTGTCTGTCCATAGGACCACTTTAAGCAATACACTCCACAGAGCTGGGCTTTACGGGAAGAGTGGCCAGTAAAAATATAAAAATTATCAAACACGTTTGGTGTTCGCCAAAAGGCACGTGGAAGACTCCCCAACATATGGAAGAAGGTACTCTGGTCAGATGAGAATAAAATTGAGCATTTTGCACATCAAGGAAAACACCATGTCTGGCGCAAACCCAACACCTCTCATCACCGAGAGAACACCATCCCCACAGTGAAGCATGGTGGTGGCAGCATCATGCTGTGGGGATGTTTTTCATCAGCAGGGACTGGGAAACTGGTTAGAATTGAAGGAATGATGGATGACGTTAAATACAGGGATCTTGAGGGAAACCTGTTTCAGTCTTCCAGAGATTTGAGACTGGGACGGAGGTTCACCTTCCAGCAGGACAATGACCCTAAGCATACTTCTAAAGCAACACTCAAGTGGTTTAAGGGGAAACATTTAAATGTCTTGGAATGGCCTAGTCAAAGCCCAGACCTCAGTCCAATTGAGAATCTGTGGTATGACTGGAGCAGTTTTTCCTTGAAGAATGGACAACAATCCCAGTGGCTAGATATGCTAAGCTTATAGAGACATACACCATGAGACTTGCAGCTATAATTGCTGTTAAAGGTGGCTCTACAAAGTATTGACTTTGGGGGGGTGAATAGTTATGCACAGTCAAGTTTTTTGTCTTATATCTTGTTTGTTTCACAATAAAGAATATTTTGCATCTCCAAAGTAGTAGGCATATTGTGTAAATCAAATGATACAAACCCCCCCAAAAATCTATTTTAATTTTAGGTTGTAAGGCAACAAAATTGGAAAATTGCCAAGAGGGGTGAATACTTTCGCAAGTCACTGTATATAGTGAAAATAATAGTGGTCCTAAAACAAACACCAAAATGTACAATTGATTTGTCAGGACAAACCATCCACAGAGACAAACTGGTATCTTTCCGACAGATAAGATCTAAACAAGGCAAAATAACTTGTTAGTGTAGACCAACTAGGATTTCCAATTCTCCAAGAATATGGTGATCGATGGTGTCAAAAGCAGCACTAAGGTCTAGGAGCATGAGTACAGATTCAGAGCCTTGGTATGACGCCATTAAAAAGGACATTTACAGCCTTCACGAATGCAGTCTCAGTGCTATGATGGGGTCAAGGTTTGGCTTTTCAAGAGAGGCATTATTACTTTATTACTGAAATTAATATTATTCAAATCTAAAAGTAAAAATTAAACCATATGGTACCCTTAGATCGTGGTAAAAGGCCGCACTTGACCGTTGCACTTGAATCATTCCCACAGTGAATCGCTAAGCTACGCTATGAAACCACACACTATTGCAGAGACTTTGATATTACCAGCCGCAATTGATGTGGTGAAAACATTGTGTGGGGAGGTAGAGGCACAGAAACTCACATCAGTACCTTTGTCAGATAACACTGTGAAACTAAGAATTGATGCAATAACTGAATGATTCAAAAACTCCCCACCTTATGCTCTCCAATTGGACGTTAGCTGTGAGAGCCGAGATGCAGTGACTTCTGTTCACTACATGTCGGGGGATGCTATTCACAAGGACACATTGTTCTGTCTCACAATTCCCAAGGATGAAACGGCACAGGGGACGTTCAGTGTTCTGCGTGGCTATATTGAAGAAAAATGTATTCCATGGGCTCGAATGGTGGGCTTTTCCACATATGGGGCTCCATCTATCACGGGACAGTGTGCAGGCCTCTGGACTGTATTTATGAATGTGTCTTCCTCTGCCATATGGACAAATTTAAGGAAAAACTGTTGTCATTCGCAATGGATGAAAAAATAAATACTTTGTCGAATTTCTGTGTAATGAAAAGAAAATGTTACTGAGTGGCGAAGCAGTTAAAAGCTTTGAGGTGCCACTACAGCAAGGGGTTCGATCCTGGCTGTGACCGGGAGCCCAATACGATGGCGCACAATTGGTCGTCCGTGGTAGGGGGGGTTTGGTCAGGGGGCTTTCCCTGGCTCATCGCGTTCTAGCAACTCCTTCTGGCAGGATCGGGCACCTGCAAGCTGACATTTCAGTTGTCAGTCGAACTGTGTTTCGTCCGACACATTGGCAAGCAGTGTGGTAAGAATTACCGCGTCCAGGTGGGTCATGGAGGACTTATGACGCGACCGTCACCTCTCTCGAGCCCATTGGGGAGTTGCAACGACGAGCCAAGATCGTAATTGAGGAAAAAAATTGAGGAAAAAAATATGATTGTGGCCACACCACCCTGAACATGTCTGATCTCGGTAGCTAAGCAGCCTGGTTAGTAGTTGGATCTTAGTCCACCTGGGAATAACAGGTGCTGTATGCTAAAAACTAATTTGCTTAACTTTTTTTTTATTAAAGAAAACATGTCTTCTTGCCTATGTAACAGACATATTTGGGAAACTTAACAAACTGAACTCAAGCATGCAGGGGAAATACCCCACAAAATCTAGAGATGAGTGACCAAATCAGCTAAATCTGTTTGACTGTGATGCTGATCGATGTGTCATGTGACAGAATGCTGCAGACAACGTATTCATGGGTCCCTATGGAGGAGTTTTCGTTTCTGACTCAAAGTGAATACTGTGCCGTCTCCCTCCGAGTATTAAAACTCATGGTATGCTGATTCAGTGCTCTCGTTTGCATTAAAAACAAATATCGATCCAGGAGAGATGTGGTGCGCACTGCCGACCACTCCCCCTGACTTTGAGATGCTCCGATGCGTCATGCATCAATCACACCCACCTCATTAGTGGTGGTGAGATAAGAGAGATTATGTCAGACTGATTTGCAATTCACTGTAATAGATCCACATAAAAAATATGGTGAGTTGATAATACAATTAGAAAAACTGTTTGAATGTTTAGCAACTGACTGCCTCAGGCCGATTAAAAAAATTAAACATTGATCCGTTGGTCTTGTGAGTACCTGTGCTTTGTTGTTTCGGCTTTCGTGCTACGTATATTGTGCACTTGATATTTCGGGTCTCGTCCCGTGTAATATTTAGAGGTTTAAACCTCACTCTTTTGTTTGGGTTACATCCCTGTGTATTTTATATACGTATTTGTTTTGGGCTTCGTCCCCGTGCCTTTTTCATGACATGTTGTATTTTGGGTGGAGTAATAAAAAACCCTATTACCTATTCCTGCGCCTGTCTCCGATCCTTCTACAACGTGACATATTCTCTCAAATATCACAGTTAAATATAAATCAGTGCATTTTTTAACAATAAGATCCATAAAATAGTGCACCTGGATATTTTGTCACTCTTGCCCTCAGAGCTTTTTACCTCAGGGATCCATGCTAGCACAGAGTATACTGGGACCAAATCTGTGACTTTCAGGAGCTCCAACCTCCTACTATGAAAGCAGACAGTTAATGTAATGTACCCAGAGCCATATCATGCTCCCCCAAGACAAAGTTAGCTCATATAGAACCCCAACAAAAGGTTGTTCAACATACTTGCATGCTATAGCTGCAGAATACTTACATGTATAAGATGAATATTCATACAATAATAATCAGGCGTGAAAATCAACAGAAAAAATAACCCTAAACCCTGGTTACAGTCCTGAATTGATTATAGCCACATATTGCCAATTAACACAGAATTTCAATTGCCTGCTGAAATGTCACTTACAGAAATGCAATGTGGACATGGATAACATTAGAATAAATACATGGCATGTTTACATGCTACTACGTAAGCACTGCAACATAGGTCTGATTGAATTGAGTTCATAGTCCTGTACATCCAAGATAATCTTCTTCCATAGTATCTGGCCCAGTGGATCTTTCATGGGCATTGCATTGCCCCTGATATCTCATCAGAGATCCTGGATTTAAGAGCAGTCCTGACTTGATTCCCCCAGCATCGACAGAGGCTTTGATGGGCCACAGACCCCACATATTTATTCTTTGTTTATTTGGGAAACATTTTCTTAACTCTTTCTTGAACTGCACTGTTGGTTACGGGCTTGTACGTAAGCATTTCACGGTAAGGTCTACACATGTTGTATTCGGCGCAGGTGACAAATAAAGTTTGATTTGATTCAATTCAATTTCAGGCTGTGCTTCATGCTTTATTGCTCTTTCTGTCTCCCTGTCTGAGAGCCAGCGGGTTCATCCGGTCTGTTCCCCTTCAGAAAAACATAAGGAATGGCTTCTGTCATGGTGTGCACTCACTCTGAAAGCACAGATAATACATTTGCTCAATTACAGCATGAATTTAAAATGGATTAAATAGAGTGAAAAGAAGGACGCCTGTATAGAATCCTTATGTTGATTGAGGTTACCTCGTTTATTGGTAGAAGGTACAGTATTGTAAATCAATCGTATTACCTTTTTCTCTACCTCTCAACAAATATCCGATGTATATTCACACCACTTAACTTCTTCCACATTTTGTTGTGGTACAGCCTGAATTTTAATGGAATAAATTTAGATTTTTATGTCACTGATCTACATACAATAGCCCATAGAGTGAAATGAAAGGAGAATGTACAGATTTTTTTTAAATCTAAACATGCATCCTGTTTGCAATAAGGCATTAAAGCAAAATTGCAACAAATGTGGCAAAGAACATTTCTGTCATGAATACAATGCATTATGTTTGGGGCAAATTCAATACAACACATCACTGATTACCACTCTCCATATTTTCAAGCATGCTGGTGGCTGCTTCATGTTATGGGTATGCTTTTCATCAGCAAGGAATAGAGTTTCTTAGAATAAAAACAAACAGAATACAGCTATAAGCACAGGTAAAATCATAAAGAAAAACCTGGTTCAGTATGATTTCCAACAGACAATGGGAGACGAATTCACCTTTCAGCAGGACGATAACCTAAAACACAAGGACAAATTTATACTTGAGTTGCTCACTAAGACGACATTGAATGTTCTTGATTGGCCTAGTTACAGTTTTTACTTAAATCGGCTCTAAAATCTATGACAATACCTGAAAATGTCTGTCTAGCAATGATCAACAATCAACATGACCAAGCTTGAATTTTTTTTAATGAGAATGAGCAAATCTTGTACAATCCAGGTGTGCAAAGCTCTTAGAGACTTACCCTAAAATACTCAAAGCTGTAATGAATATAAAGAATATACACTCAAAGCTGTGTGAATACTTATGTACTGTACATGAGATACACTATATATACAAAAGTATATGGACACCTTCAAATTACTGGATTCGGCTATTTCAGCCACACCTGTTGCTGACAGGTGTATGAAATTGAGCACACAGCCCTGCAATCTCCATACACAACAATTGGCAGTAGAATGGTCTTACTGAAGTGCTAAGTGACTTTCAACGTGGTACCATCATAGGATCCCACCTTTCCAAAAAGTCAGTTCATCAAATTTCTGCCCTGCTAGAGCTGCTCCGTTCAACATAAGTGCTGTTATTATGAAGTGGAAACCTCTAGGAACAACAACAGTTCAGCCGTGAAGTGGTAGGCCACACAAGCTCACAGAATGGGACTGCTGAGTGCTGATGCATGTAGCACGTAAAAATCATCTGTCCTCGGTTGCAACACTCACTACCAAGTTCTAAACTGCCTCTGGAAGCAACGTCAGCATAATAACTGTTCGTCAGAAGCTTAATGAAATGGGTTTCCATGGCCAAGCAGCTGCACACAAGCCTCCGATCACCATGTGCAATGTAGAGTGGTGGCTAGAGTGGTGTAAAGCTCACCGCCATTGGACTCTGGAGCAGTGGAAACGTGTTCTCTAGAGTGATGAATCACGCTTTACCATCTGGCAGCCCAACAGACGAATCTGGGTTTGGTGAATTACAGGAGAATGCTACCTGCCCCAATGCATAGAGCCAACTGTAAAGTTTGGTGGAGGAGGAATAATGGTCTGGGGCTATTTTTCATGATTCGGGCTAAGCCCCTGGTTCCAGTGAAGGAAAATCTTAACGCTACAGCATACAATGACATTCTAGCCAATTTTGTGCTTCCAACTTTGTGGCAACAGTTTGGGGAAGCCCCTTTCGTGTTGACAATGCCCCTGTGCACAAAGCGAGGTCCATACAGAAATGGTTTGTCGAGATCAGTGTGGAAGAACTTGACTGGCCCTCACAGAGCCCTGACCTCAACCCCATCGAACACCTTTGGGATGAATTGGAACGCCGACTGCGAGCCAGGCCTAATCGCCCAGCATCAGTGGCCAACCTCGCTAATGCTCTTGTGGCTGATTGAAGCAGGTCCCTTCAGCAATGTTCCAACATCCAGTGAAAAACCTTCCCAGAGGACTGGAGGCTGTTATAGCAGCAACGGAGGGTCCATATTAATGCCCATGATTTTGGGATGAGATGTTCGATGAGCAGGTGTCCACATACTTTTGGTCATGTAGTGTATTTCTGTATTTTATTGTCAGTATATATTATCAAACATTTCTAAAAACATGTTTTCTTTGTCATTATGGGCTATTGTGTGTAGATGGGTGATTTTTGAAAATATTTTATTAATATTGAATTCAGGCTGAAACAACAAAATGTGAAATGAATCAAGGGGTATGAATACTTTCTGAAGGCTCTGTATATTCAAAATGTTTTAAATATATAGATACTCTATTGCAAAGTCAACCCGCATTGACTAAGTTTGGCAGCCAGTACATGGAGACAGAAAACACAAAAAAAGTGATTTTCCATGCAATAGAGAATAACGAATAATTTTACAGTCATGAATCAATCATATTTTAAAGATAACTGAAAATGTAATCTAATGTCAACCTTAATCTAGAATTCTTTAATGCGAGTAAGATTGTTATCACAGGCAATAGCAGTCTGAGTTGAGATATCACCATGTTTCACAACAACCCACAGAAAACCCCAAATCAAATCAAATTGTGTTTGTCACATGCGAACAGGTGAAATGCTTACTTACAAGCCCTTAACCAACAACGCAGTTGTACAAAAAAATAAGCGTTAAGTAAAAAATAGATCAATAAAAAATAACAGTAACAAATAATTAAAGAGCAGCAGTAAAATAACAATAGCGAGGCTATTTACAGAGGGAGAGGGAGGTAAACTGTGTAACGGTTCTGGAAATCAATTTGACTATTCTGACTGGAAGTGTCTGCCCCCTGTATAAATGATATCAAAATGAAAGATTCGCCATTTCCACACCCGTGAGGGTTCTTTTTCCTCACTGCACACAGAGAGATGTGCCAACTGAGACCAAACGCCAGTGGAGGAAGGGTAAGTTCTACATGCCAAAGCATAATGAATACACAAAGGGACGAGACCGCCAGAAGCAAAGCAAATGAGCCAGCTTCGGTTGCATTTCACTGTCAAATATACTCATGCTTCTTCCAAAGCACACATTATCAGTGAGGGGGAAAAAAAGGACTTCACCATTTGGCTGTGGTTACAGAAAAGCAGAAAACTTTTTTTTACAAGTAGCAAACTGTAATAGGAATAAAAATAGGGCTATGTTTGCAGTTGAAAGGTTGCTGCTGTATATTTGAAAGTAGGAGATGTCATAGAGATGCTACAGCTGTACTGCAATGCCAGAGACACTAATTGCCCTCCCTCCAGCTGATCACATCCCTGCTGGTGTCTCCTCAGATAGAGGAGCAGTGTGTGGCAGCGGCCTGAGATGGATTCTTTGTGAGAGACGTGATCAGGGGGAGTATAAGAGAGAAGGACAGCCTTGAGCTGGGCAAGGAACAGGAAGCAAGGGGACCCTTAGAATACTGACTCAACTGAAAAGCTCCAACCTCCTACTAGGAATTTCTCTATCAGTCCTTTATGTATGGAAGATAATTGAGACTAGGCAGGGGAAAGCCTGAAAAGTATTTCCTTTTCACGTTAATCCTTGATCATGTCCACTTGAGGAAAAAAGCCTGTAGCTATAGAGGAAGAGATTGTTTGAGGTAACAGGATAACTCCTCACATGGTTACTGTATCGCACAGACTGGCTGATAAAACGAGCACCATGGAGATACAAGGGCTAGGCCTCACTTTGATGTGACACACAGAAATGTGTCATTATCAGAGATAAGGGTCATTTCACCAATGACTGTCAACTGGCACTTTCCCATGCAACAGTTGTAGTTACTTTTCACAGCATACAGTATCTACTGTGTGTGCTTCTACATGTACAGGCTACAAAGGGTCCTAGCCCCTGCCCTTGGCCCATGCGTGTGAACAGTCACTCAGAGGTCTGAGGAAAGTGAATCGCACAGCTTGTAATTAAACAAACTGCCTCATTAAACATGCCCGCTGCCCTGCTGAGCTCATCCACACACTGGAATCTGTGTTCACCACCACCAGACCGGCAGCCTTCACCCACTTCTCGTAGACTCATCACTCCGTCAAAAAAGGTAACGAGCAACAGAGAAAAAAATACACCAACCATCAGCCTTTTTCAGAACGGAGCTGGATGAAATGTCTCCTGGAAGAGATTACATCAAGTTATGAACTCTGCTGCTCCTTCCATCTTGGGCTGTGATCACTGATCATGCCTGACTGACATTCATTGAATATCTGATTAAGCAGAAGTGTTTACCTACTGTTCAATTTGCCACATATTACTTAAACTATTCGGGAAAGTCAAGCACGTACCTACTGTAACCTCTACAGTTGATACATTCGCTTAATGAACATAAAGGTGTAGGAATTAAAGGTAAAGTTCAGGTTCAAATAAACATGCATTGGTTCCCATTAACTTGATTTTGGATGCTATTTTCTGCGGTGATGTTTAGCCCCATTTAACCATGGCCACCCTTACGAAATAGCACCAAGATCTGCCTGCAATTTATGAATCGGTCCCAGCTTCCGGCCGGCCAAGCTAAATAATTTACGTTGTTACGTTGTGCCTAGAAGCATCACTGGAGGTGGATTACACATTCAGACATGTAGAGAGAAGGGCTTATAGCCGTATTACATGCAATAGTATTACCTTGTATGGTAATGATTCTCAATCATGATGACGTATTGTCTCTCACAGAGAATCCGTCTCACGCCGCTGCCACACACTGCTCCTCTACTTGAGGAGACACCAGCAGGGACATGTTCAGCTGGAGGGAGGGCAATTATCCCAATCCTTATCCCAGCCTGCTGTTCCCACATGCTTCAAGAGGGCCACCATTGTTCCTGTTCCCAAGAAAGCTAAGGTAACTGAGCTAAACGACTACCGCCCCGTAGCACTCACTTCCGTCATCATGAAGTGCTTTGAGAGACTAGTCAAGGACCATATCACCTCCACCCTACCTGACACCCTAGACCCACTGCAATTTGCTTACCGCCCCAATAGGTCCACAGACGACGCAATCGCAACCACAATGCACACTGCCCTAACCCATCTGGACAAGAGGAATACCTATGTGAGAATGCTGTTCATCGACTACAGCTCAGCATTTAACACCATAGTACCCTCCAAACTCATCATCAAGCTCGAGACCCTGTGTCTCGACCCCGCCCTGTGCAACTGGGTACTGGACTTCCTGACGGGCCGCCCCCAGGTGGTGAGGGTAGGTAACAACATCTCCACCCCGCTGATCCTCAACACTGGGGCCCCACAAGGGTGCATTCTGAGCCTTCTCCTGTACTCCCTATTCACCCACGACTGCGTGGCCATGCACGCCTCCAACTCAATCATCAAGTTTGCGGACGACACTACAGTGGTAGTGTCACGATCGTCTTCGGGTGAAAGAGAGGACCAAGGCGCAGCGTGAAATAAATACATCTTCTTTTATTTGAAGATGAAACGAACACTAATACAAACTACACAAAACAACAAACGACCGCGAAGCTACAAAACGAAAGTGCAGACACAAGCAACTAACGTCAAGACATAGACAATTACCCACAACCTACCTAATGCCTATGGCTGCCTAAAATATGGCTCCCAATCAGAGACAACGATAGACAGCTGTCTCTAATTGAGAACCAATCCAGGCAACCATAGACTTACATAAACACCTACACTGAACACAACCCTATGAACTCTACAAAACCCCCTAGACAATACAAACACCCTAGACTAGACAAAAACACACAAACTTCCCCCATGTCACACCCTGACCTAACTAAAATAATAAAGAAAACAAAGATAACTAAGGCCAGGGCGTGACAGGTAGGCTTGATTACCAACAACGACGAGACGGCCTAGAGGGAGGAGGTGAGGGCCCTCGGAGTGTGGTGTCAGGAAAATAACCTCACACTCAACGTCAACAAAACAAAGGAGATGATTGTGAACTTCAGGAAACAGCAGAGGGAGCACCCCCCTATCCACATCGACGGGACAGTAGTGGAGAGGGTAGTAAGTTTTAAGTTCCTCGGCGTACACATCACGGACAAACTGAATTGGTCCACCCACACAGACAGCATTGTGAAGAAGGCGCAGCAGCGCTTCTTCAACCTCAGGAGGCTGAATACATTTAGCTTGTCACCAAAAGCACTCACAAACTTCTACAGATGCACAATCGAGAGCATCCTGTCGGGCTGTATCACCGCCTGGTACGGCAACTGCTCCGCCCACAACCGTAAGGCTCTCCAGAGGGTAAAGAGGACTGCACAACGCATCACTGGGGGCAAACTACCTGCCCTCCAGGACACCTACACCACCCGATGTCACAGGAAGGCCATAAAGATCATCAAGGACAACAACCACCCGAGTCACTGCCTGTTCACCCCGCTATCATCCAGAAGGCGAGGTCAGTACAGGTGCATCAAAGCAGGGACCGAGAGACTGAAAAACAGCTTCTATCTCAAGGCCATCAGACTGTTAAACAGCCACCACTAACATTGAGTGGCTGCTGCCAACATACTGACTCAACTCCAGCTCACTTTAATAATGGAAATTGATAAAAAATGTATCACTAGCCACTTTAAACAATGCCACTTAATATAATGTATATGTATATACTGTACTCTATATCATCTACTGCATCTTGCCATCTTTATGTAATACATGTATCACTAGCCTCTTTAAAATATGCCACTTACATACCCTACATTACTCATCTCATATGTATATACTGTACTCGATACCATCTACTGCATCTTGCCTATGCCGTTCTGTACCATCACTCATTCATATATCTTTATGTACATATTCTTTATCCCTTTACACTTGTGTGTATAAGGTAGTAGTTGTGGAATTGTTAGGTTAGATTACTCGTTGGTTATTACTGCATTGTCGGAACTAGAAGCACAAGCATTTCGCTACACTCGCAGTAACATTTGCTAACCATGTGTATGTGACAAATACAATTTAATTTGATTTGAATTAGTGTCTGGCATTGCAGGACAGCTCCAGCACCTCTTTGGCATTTCTTCATTTCAAGGTGGTTAACATCCCTTATGAAAAATTCCCATTGGCTAATTTATATGTACAGTACATGGGTTAAGAGAAGGAAGCTTTATGTGCGTTTCAGAATCTATCTGCTGACAGCGGATAAAAGTACAGGCTAGCACGAATTGAACCAAGGGTCTGATATTTGTACTTATAACAACTTTTAGACTTATTACAGTTACTAAATAACACAAGCCTTCATGTCAGGCATGTTACCCACATGATTCTGACAATTAAACACCTTTGCAATTAAATTGAAGAAGCCTAATTCAGCCTATTTAGCCTGTCAACAAGACGGTTGCTACTTGTATATAGTGAGTGTACAAACATAGACTGACATAGACAGTCCAGGTGAAAGCTATGATCCCTTATTGATGTCACCTGTTAAATCCATTTCCATCAGTGTAAATGAGAGAATTGAGACATGGATTGTATATGTGTGCCATTCAGAGGGTGAATGGGCAAGACAACATATTTAAGTGCCTTTGAACAGTATATGGTAGTAGGTTCCAGGCGCACCGTTTGAGTGTGTCAAGAACTGCAACACTGCTGAGTCACCATTGGCCAGCATCCCTGTGGAACGCTTTCACCTTGTAGGGGCGTGCAAATTAATATTAGTAAGGTGTACCTAATGTTTTCTACACTCAGTGTACAGTATATAAATTAAGCTTGTGGGGGTCCCATGTACGCCCTATGACAGTTCGTGGGGGCCCCATGGGTACCCCATAATCTCCCATGGGTACCCATGGCGTCTCATGGGGGTGCCATGGTGGCACCATGAGTTTACATGGGATTCCCATGGTGACCCAGGAATGTCCCATGATCTACCATTTATATCCAATGATATCCAATGGGAATTTTTCATTAGGGCAGTAAGCTCCTACCTTCTCCTTCTCCTTGTCTGGGGCTGTCCAGAAAATAACACATCGCTTGTCTTTATAGTTAAAAAAAAAATGTCCTATGATGAGTTTTCTGAAAACTTTGTAGTTTGTAGTTTATATCTCTTGACAACCCAGACCCACGCCTCTTGAAATACTACAAAATAACTCATTGATTTACCATGATCACCCACTAATAAATGCAATCAATCAATCAATCAATCAAATCTATTTATAAAGCCCTTTTTACATCAGCCGATGTCACAAAGTGCTATACAGAAACCCAGCCTAAAACCCCAAACAGCAAGCAATGCAGATGTAGAAGCACGGTGGCTAGGGGAAACTCCCTAGGAAGGCAGGAACCTAGGAAGAAACCTAGAGAGGAACCAGGCTCTGAGAGGTGGCCAGTCCTCTTCTGGCTGTGCTGGGTGGAGATTATAACAGTACTTGGCCAAGATGTTCAAACGTTCATAGATGACCAGCAGAGTCAAATAATAATAATCACAGTGGTTGTAGAGGGTGCAACAGGTCAGCACCTCAGGAGTAAATGTCATTTGGCTTTTCATAGTCGAGCATTCAGAGTTAGAGACAGCAGGTGCGGTAGAAAGAAAGAGTCGAAAACAGCAGGTCCGAGACAAGGTAGCACATCCAGTGAACAGGTCAGGGTTCCATAGCCAAGGCAGAACAGTTGAAACTGGAGGAGTAGCACGACCAGGTGGACTGGGGACAGCAAGGAGTCATCAGGCCAGGTAGTCCCGAGGCATGGTCCCAGGGCTCAGGTCCAGCGGGAGGGGAGGGAGAGAGAGAGAGAATTCAAGGTAGCATACTTAAATTCACACAGGACACCGGATAGGACAGGAGAAATACTCCAGATATAACAGACTGACCCTAGCCCCCGACACAAACTATTGCAGCATAAATACTGGAGGCTGAGACGGGAGCGGTAGAGAGACACTGTGGCCCCGACAATACCCCCGGACAAGGCCAACCAGGCAGGATATAACCCCACCCACTTTGCCAAAGCACAGCCCCCACACCACTAGAGGGATATATTCAAACCACCAACTTAATATCCTGAGACAAGGCTGAGTATACAGTTGAAGTCGGAAGTTTACAACCACCTTTAAACTTAGATTTTCATAATTCCTGACATTTAATCAGAGTAAAAATTCCCTGTCTTAGGTCAGTTAGGATCACCACTTTATTTTAAGAATGTGAAATATCAGGATAACAGTAGAGAGAATGATTTATTTCAGCTTTCAGCATCACATTCCCAGCGGATCAGAAGTTTACATACACTCAATTAGTATTTGGTAGCATTGCCTTTAAATTGTTTAACTTGGGTCAAACACTCCGGGTAGCCTTCCACAAGCTTCCCACCTCCTGACAGAGCTGGTGTAACTGAGTCAGGTTTGTATGCCTCCTTGCTCGCACACGCCTTTTCAGTTCTGCCCACAAATGTTCTGTAGGATTGAGGTCAGGGCTTTGTGATGGCCACTCCAATACCTTGACTTTGTTGTCCTTAAGCCATTTTGCCACAACTTTGGAAGTATGCTTGTGGTCATTGTCCATTTGGAAGACCCATTTGCGACCAAGCTTTAATTTCCTGACTGATGTCTTGAGATGTTGCTTCAATATATAAACATAATTTTCCATCCTCATGAAGCCATCTATTTTGTGAAGTGCACCAGTCCCTCCTGCAGCAAATCACCACCACAACATGATGCTGCCACCCCTGTGCTTCACGGTTGGGATGGTGTTCTTCGGCTTGCAAGCCTCGGCCTTTTTCCTCCAAACATAACGATGGTCATTATGGCCAAAAGGTTCAGAGGACCAGGGGACATTTCTCCAAAAAGTATGATATTTGTCCCCATGTGCAGTTGCAAACCGTAGTCTGGCTTTTTTTATGGTGGTTTTGGAGCAGTGGCTTCTTACTTGCTGGGCGGCTTTTCAGGTTATGTTGATATAGGACTCATTTTACTGTGGATATAGATACTCTTGTACCTGTTTCCTCAAGCATCTTCACGAGGTCCTTTGCTGTTGTTCTGGGATTGATTTGCACTTTTCGCACCAAAGTACGGTCATCTCTAGGAGAAAGAACACATCTCCTTCCTGAGCGGTATGACGGCTGCATGGTCCCATGGTGTTTCTATTTGCGTACTATTGTTTGTACAGATGAACATGGTACCTTCAGGCATTTGGAAAATGCTCCAAAGGATGAACCAGACATGTGGAGGTCTAAAAAAAATTCTGAGGTCTTGGCTGATTTCTTTTGATTTTCCCATGATGTCAAGGAAAGAGGCACTGAGTTTGAAGGTAGGCCTTGAAATACATCCACAGGTACACCTCTAACTGACTCAAAGGCTTCTGAAGCCATGACATTTTCTGGAATTTCCATGCTGTTTAAAACTTCTTATGGCTGCAATCCCGTTAACGGGATGATATGACAACAGCCAGTGAAACAGCCAGCCAAATTCAAAACAACAGAAATCTCATAATTTCAATTTCTCAGACATACATGTGTTTTATACCATTTTAAAGGTAATCTTGTTGTTAATCCCACCAAAGTGTCAGATTTCAAATATAGTTTTCAGCGAAAGCACCATAAATGATTATGTTAGGTCACCACCAACCACAGAATAAGCACAGCCATTTTTCCAGCCAAAGATAGCAGTCACAAAAAGCACAAATAGAGATAAAATGAATCACTAACCTTTTGATGATCTTCATCAGATGACACTCATAGGACTTCATGTTACACAATACATGTATGTTTTGTTTGATAAAGTTCATATTTATAAAAAAAAATCTGAGTTTACATTGGCGTGTTACGTTCACTAGTTCCAAAAACATCCAGTGATTTTGCATAGCCACATCTATTCAACAGAAATACTCATAATAAATGTAGATGATAATACATGATACATATTCCCTTACCTTTGATGATCTTCATCAGAATGCACTCCCAGGAATCCCAGGTCCACAATAAATGCTTGAATTGTTCGATAATGTCCGTTATTTATTTCCAATTAGCTACTTTGGTTAGCGCGTTTGGTAAACAATTCCAAACTCACGAAGCGCGTTCACTAAAACGTGCCGAAATGTCCAAAAGTTCCGTAACAGTCAGTAGAAACATGTCAAACGATGTATTGAATCAATCTTTAGAATGTTGTTAACATAAATCTTGAATAACATTCCAATGTAATTCCCGGTGAATTACATTGACTTCAGATGAGCGATGGAACGAAGCTCCCTCTCATGTGAACGCGCATGGTCAAAGAATGGTCACCTCATGGCAGTGGTGACTAATTCTCCTATCATTCGGCCCCCCTTCACAGTAGAGTCATCAAAGTTCTACAGACTGTTGACATCTAGTGGAAGCCATAGAAAGTGCAAACAAATTCATATCTCGCTGTAATTTCAATGGGATATTGGTTGAAAATCCACCAGCCTCAGAATTTCCACTTCCTGTTTGGATTTTTTCTCAGGTTTTTGCCTGCCATATGAGTTCTGTTATACTCACAGACATACTTCAAACAGTTTTAGAAACTTCAGAGTGTTTTCTATCCAATAATAATATGCATATATTAGCATACTTTGACTGAGGAGCAGGCCATTTACTCTGGGCACCTCTGTGCACCTTTCATCCAAGCTACTCAATACTGCCCCTGCAGCCATAAGAAGTTAAAGGCACAGTCAACTTAGTGTATGCAACCTTCTGACCCACTGGAATTGTGATACAGTGATTTATAAGTGAAATAATCTGTCTGTAAACAATTGTTGGAAAAATACTTGTGTCATGCACAAAGTAGATGTCCTAACCGACTTGGCAAAACAATAGTTCATTAACCTCTAATTCCTCCCAAACCCGGATCCGGGATCACCCCCATCAGTAAAAAAGCTGACTAGCATAGCCTAGCATAGCGTCACAAGTAAATACTAGCATCTAAATATCATTAAATCACAAGTCCAAGACACCAGATGAAAGATACACATCTTGTGAATCCAGCCATCATTTCTGATTTTTAAAATGTTTTACAGGGAAGACACAATATGTAAATCTATTAGCTAACCACGTTAGCAAAAGACACCACTTTTTTTACTCCATCAGTAGCTATCACAAATTCGACCAAATAAAGATATAAATTGCCACTAACCAAGAAACAACTTCATCAGATGACAGTCTGATAACATATTTTTTGTATAGCATATGTTTTTTTAGAAATATTTGCATATTTCAGGTATAAATCACAGTTCTACATTGCAGCTGCAATCTGAAATAGTGCCGAAGCAGCCAGAATAATTACAGAAACCAACGTCAAATACCTAATTACTCATCATAAATCATTTCTGAAAAATACACAGGTACAGCAAATGAAAGCCCAACATCTTGTGAATCCAGCCAATATGTCAGATTTCTTAAGTGTTTTACAGCGAAAACACAATATAGCATTATATTAGCTTACCACAATAGCCAGAAACACAACCGCATTTACCAGCAGCAAATGTTAGCGATCGTAACAATCCAGCAAAAGATATATAATTGGACTAACCTTGATAAACTTCATCAGATGACAGTCCTGTAACATCATATTACACAATGCATATAGGTTTTGTTCGAAAATGTGCATATTTAGCAGCACAAATCGTGGTTATACAATGTGATCAGTAGCAGCATTTCATGCATTCTGGCCGGCGCCATCTTGGAGAGGCACCTAATCTAATCGATAAATAATCGTAAACTTGACTAAAAAATACAGGTTGGACAGCAAATGAAAGATGCATTAGTTATTAATGCAACCGCTGTGTTAGATTTTTAAAATTAACGTTACTAGACATACAGTGTGCGTTACAGCCAGACCAGTGCCGCAATAATGGCGGACAAATCCTTTTTCATTTTTCCACATAAATACGGAATAACATCATAAATAGCTCTTACTTTTGGACGAGCTTCCATCAGAATCTTGGGCAAGTTGTCCTTTGTCCAAAAGAATTGTTGCTCGGTTGTAAAACGTCCTCTTCAACTTTGGAACTAGCAGCTAACAATAGCTATGTGGCGCAGACATGCCCAAATGTTCAAAACGCAATACTAAGGAAATTCCGAAAATGGCAATATACTCGCATAAACTGATATAACTCGGTATAAAATAACTTCGTTATGATGTTTCTAACACCTATATCGAATTAAATTACAGATGGATATATCTAAGGCCGATAACTGAGCGTTTCAAAATGCCATCCTGAGGTCTTGCTTTGCGTCATGACGAACGTCAAAAAGAGAGCTCCCGCCGTTCCTTGGGGCTTTATAAGGTCTGAGATCTGCGTAGAAACTCCATTCCAATTCTCATTGGTTACTGACATCCAGGGGAAGGCGGGTGCAGTTCATGTCGACCCATAGGATACATACAGAGCTTTAAACTGATCTGAGAACAGAGCCTCGTTTTCAGACCTTCGCAGTTCCTGTCATGAATTTCGCTGCAGAAAGAGTTCTGTTTCACCCACAGACATAATTCAAACGGTTTTAGAAACTAGAGATTGTTTTCTATCCAATAGTAATAATAATATGCATATTGTACGAGCAAGAATTGAGTACGAGGCAGTTTAATTTGGGAAAGATAAATGTCGAAGTTGAAACAGCACCCCCTATAGTGACAAGGATTGGTTGAAAAAATTGTTTTAATGACTCCAACCTAAGTGTATGTAAACTTCCGACTTCAACTGTATGTACGGCAGGACCAAATCGGAGAGATAGGTAGGAGCAAGCCCATGTAATGTTTTAATGTTTTGTAGGTTAGTAGTAAAATCTTGAAATAACCCCTAACCATAACAGGAAGCCAGTGTAAAGAGGCTAGCACTGGAGTAATATGATCAAATGTTTTGGTTCTAGTCAAGATTCTAGCAGCCATGTTTAGCACTAACTGAAGTTTATTTTGTGCTTTATCCAGGTAGCTGGAAAGTAGAGCACTGCAGTAGTCTAATCTAGAAGTGACAAAAGCATGGATTAACTTTTCTGCAACAACTTTGGACAGAGATGGAAAAAAGCTGTCCTTGAAATAGTGTTGATATGTTCGTCAAAAAAGAGATCAGGGTCCAGAGTAACACTGAGGTCCTTCACAGTTGTATTTGTACAACCATCAAGATTAATTGTCAGATCCAACAGAATACCTCTTTGTTTCTTGGACCTAGAACTAGAATCTCTGTTTTGTCTTAGTTTAAAAGTAAAAAATGCTGCCATCCACTTCCTTATGTCTGAAACACAGGCTTTCAGGGAGGGCAATTTTGGGGCTTCACCATGTTTCATCAAAATGTACAGCTGTGTATTGTCTGCATTGAAAGTTAACATTATGTTTCCGAATGACATCACCAAGAGGTAAAACAATAGTGGTCCTAAAACGTTTCCTTGAGGAACATCGAAACTTACAATTGATTTGTCAGAGGCAAACCATCTACAGAGACAAACTGATATCTTTCCGACAGATAAGATCTAAACCAGGCCAGAACTTGTCCGTGTAGGACAATTTGGGTGTTAACCTCTTGGCGCACGGTTCCCTTTAGCGGGGATAATTGTCATCAACAACCGCTGAAATGCAGAGCTCCAAATAAAAAAAGAAATCGCAAAAAATATTTATATTCATGAAATCACAAGTGCAATATAGCAAAACACAGTTTAGCTTGTTGTTAATCCACCTGTCGTGTCAGATTTTGAAAATATGCTTTACAGCGAAAGCAATCCAAGCGTTTGTGTGAGTTTATCGATCACTAGACAAAACATTACGAACACCTAGCAGCAATGTAGATTGGTCACGAAAGTCAGAAAAGCAATACAATTAATCGCTTACCTTTGATGATCTTCAGATGTTTGCACTCACGAGACTCCCAGTTACACAATAAATGTTCCTTTTGTTCGATAAAGATGATTTTTATATCCAAAAACCTCCATTTGGTTTGCGCGTTATGTTCAGTAATCCACAGGCTCGTGCCGGTCTTGAAGGGCAGACGAAAATTCCAAATAGTATCCGTAAAGTTCGTAGAAACATGTCAAACGTTTTTTATAATCAATCCTCAGGTTGTTTTTAACATAAATAAATCGATAATATTTCAACCGGAGGGTAAAGTAATTCATACAAGACAGAAATAAAATGTTGAGCTACAACTTTCGCGTGCAAGAACTAATCAAGGACACTGACGCGATTTGATAAATCTCACTCATTTTTCAGAATAAAAGCTTGAAACTATGTCTAAAGCCTGTTCACAACCTGTGGGAGCCATTGGAAAATGAATCTGGTTGATATCCCTTTAAATAGAGGATAGGCAGGCAATGGAACAGGGATTTTTCAAAATAAGAGGCACTTCCAGGTCAGGTTTTCGCCTGCAAAATCAGTTATGTTATACTCACAGACAATATTCTGACAGTTTTGGAAACTTTAGAGTGTGTTCTATCCTAATCTGTCAATTATATGCATATTCTAGCATCTGGGCCTGAGAAATAGGCCGTTTACATTGGGAACGTTATTTTTCCAAACATAACAATTCTGCCTCCTAGCGTCAAGAAGTTAATCTCTCCGAAATAATGTGGTGATAGATGGTGTCAAATGCAGCACCAAGGTCTAGGAGCATGAGGACTATGTAGGGTGCAGTCCTATTTGTAATGATGTCAAATCAGATCAAATTTATTGGTTACATACACATGGTTATCAGATGTTATTGGGAGTGTAGCGAAATGCTTGTGTTTCTAGTTTCGACAGTGCAGTAATATCTAACAAGTATTATCTAACAATTGCACAACAAATCCCTAATACACACAAATCTAAGTAAAGGAATAAGAATATATAAATATACGATGAGCAATGTCAGAGCGCATAGGCTAAGATGTAATAGATAGTATAGAATACAGTATATACATATGAGATGAGTAATGCAAGATATGTAAACATTATTAAAGTGTCATTATTAAAGTGACTAGTGTTCTATTTATTAAAGTGGCCAATGATTTAAAGTCTGTATGTAGGCAGCAGCATCTCTGTGCTATTTATGGCTGTTTAACGGTCTGATGGCCTTGAGATAGAAGCTGTTTTTCAGTCTCTCAGTCCCAGCTTTGATGCACCTGTACTGACCTCGCCTTCTGGATGGTAGCTGGGTGAATAGGCAGTGGCTCAGGTGGTTGTTGTCCTTGATTATCTTATTAGCCTTACTGTGACATCGGGTGGTGTAGGTGTCCTGGAGGGCAAGTAGTTTGCCCCCGGTGATGCATTGTGCAGACCACACCACCCTCTGGAGAGTCCTGCGGTTGAGGGCGATGCAGTTGCCGTACCAGGTGGTGATACAGCCTGACAGAATACTCTCAATTGTGCATCTTTTAAAGTTTGTAAGGATTTTAGTTGACAAGCCAAATTTCGGTAACGTCGGTAGCGTCCCACCTGGCCAACATCCGGTGAAATTGCAGAGCGCGAAATTCAAAAATACAGAAATACACATAATAAGCATTCATAAAATATACAAGTGTTATACATCGGCTTAAAGATGAACTTCTTGTTAATCCAGCCACTGTGTCAGATTTCAAAAAGGTTTTACGGCGAAAGCATACCATGCGATTATCTGAGGACAGCGCCCTGTGTAAAAAAACATACAAACATTTACTAGCCAAGGAGAGGAGTCACTAAAGTCAGAAATAGCGCTAAAATTAATCACTTACCTTTGATGCTCTTCATATGGTTGCACTCACAAGACTCCCAGTTACACAGTAAATGTTTGTTTTGTTTGATAAGTCCCTCTTTATGTCCCAAAAACTCTGTTTTGTTGGCACGTTTTCTTCAGTAATCCAATGGCTCCAAGGCGGTCACAACAGGCAGACACATTCTAAAAGTACCGGTTGTTTATTGTCCTCAGGTTGTTTATTGTCTTTATAATCAATAATATTTCAACCGGACAATACCGTTTTCAATAGAAAGGAAAAATAACACTGGAGCGCGCCCAAAATCAGGTCTGCATACTTCCTGTCCTCTGACCTGGCTTTTTACTCATCATTTTTCAAAATAAAAGACTGAAAACTTGTCTAAAGACTGTTGACATCTAGTGGAAGCCATAGGAACTGCAATCTGATTCCAAACCCATTGGATTCTCTATAGGCATTGAGTTGAAAAACAGCCACAGAAAAATAATTCCACTTCCCGGATGGATTTCTCTCAGGTTTTTGCCTGCCATATCAGTTCTGTTAGGCAGTTTACTTTTGGCACACTTTTCATCCGGATGTGTAAATACTGCCCCCTACCCAAGAGAGGTTAAAACTTTCCTCCTTCTCTACTGCTGTCCAGTTGATGTGGATAGAGGGGTGCTCCCTCTGCTGTTTGCTAAAGTCCACGATCATCTTCTTTGTTTTGTTGACGTTGAGTGTGAGGTTATTTTCCTGACACCACACTCCGAGAGCCCTCACCTCCTCCCTGTAGGCTGTCTCGTCGTTGTTGGTAATCAAGCCTACTACTGTTGTGTTGTCTGCAAATGTGATGATTGAGTTGGATGCGTGCATGGATACTCAGTCATGGGTGAACAGGGAGTGCAAGAGGGGGCACCCTTGTGGGGCCCCAGTGTTGAGGATCAGCGAAGTGGAGGTGTTGTTTCCTACCTTCACCAAATGGGGGCGGCCCGTCAGGAAGTCCAGGACCCAGTTGCACATGGCGGGTTTGAGACCCAGGGCCTCAAGCTTAATGATGAGCTTGGAGGGTACTATGGTGTTAAATGCTGAGCTATAGTCAATGAACAGCATTCTTACATAGGTATTCCTCTTGTCCAGATGTGTTATCATAATATAAGAAATTCCTTGATTATGAATGATGAGCTATGATTTTTCTATTTCGAGGCACCAGTCACAGTATTTCAATGTGGTATTTAGTGTATTTCGGTTTAAGACCTACATTTTATTTCAACTACAATATTTTAGCTGCTACAACCATTATAACAATCTTTGAATGGTTGTTCTATACCACACAATATCTCAAGAAACATCACCTATCTAGTTTGAATGACAGTCTTTCATCACTAAGCTCATTTGTGAAATGAGGCATACAGAGTCTCACAGGTGCACTTAATCAAATCATCTTCCTACCCATCCATGTTGCAGAATATGTAATTGCCTCAAACGCCACTGCATTTTGAAATGGAATCAGAGTGTGGGAATTAACATTTAATTTACTTACGAAGGGAATGCAAGGAATTGGACTCCCCGATTTCAAATGTCAATATAATCATTCATAATGACAGCATTAGAAATGCTTGAGATAATGTTTTTTTTTAAACCGATGCTGGTCTTAATGGCACTTGACAACCCTTTGTGGTCTGTGAGGAGTTTAAGAAAATGTGTTCACTTTGAGCGCACTCCATGAGAGAAGCCGTTATCCATGTTTAGTTTTTTTCTAAGGGGAAGAGACCTGATGAAACCACTGGCTCTCAGACATGTAGACAGAAATTGCAATAAAGCGTGAAGCACCGCTTGAAATTGAAAGGTAAATATGTGGGATGTGTGGCCCAGCAAAGCCTCTGTCGATGCTGGGGGAATCAAGTCAGGAATGCTGTCAAATCCAGGACCTCTGAGGTATCAGGGGTGACCTAATGCCTGTGAAAGCACATCCAATGGGCCAGATACTATGGAACATTCTTTCATCTAGGACATAAACGGGAAAAGGGAGAATTTGACAGAAGAGATTAGAATATCCACATCTGATAGGTTTAACCTAAAGATAAAGCCATACAGATTTCTATACAATTTCATATTGTGAGGCTGTATGAGTCAGTCCAACTAAAGAAGAAGGCCAAACTGGCATGCAATTTGTCAGAGGATTAATAACCTATGAACACCATATTCTGTGAGCTTATAATCACAAGCTTATCCAGTGCATTTCAGACACTACCCAACATGATTGACGGCCTGTTCACCTCGCTACCATCTAGAAGGCGGAAAGGTGTATCAAAGCTGGGACCGAGGGACTGAAAAACAGCTTCTATCTCCACGCCATCAGACTCTTAAACAGGCATGACTAGCCAGCCTCGACCTGGTACCTTGCACTGAACCTTAGACACTGTCAATAGCTTGCTACCACCCGATACTCTACCCTGCACCTTTGAGACTGCTGCCCTATGTACATAGAGTCATTTAAAACTGGTACAGTGATTCGTCCTTTAAAAGTTGCGAGCTTACACCGCGGGACTTAGAGATACCCAGCGTCACTGCTTCATTGCTCCAGACCACCACAAGGGGGAGGTAGAGCACTCATTATGCATTTGGGTCCCAAAGTTTTTATATGACGAATTTGGCGCAAGCCACCCATCCCTGGTGACTTTCTTCAGCAAAGATGGCTGACAAAACATTGCGGGGGCAGAACATGTAAGTAGTTATAACGTCATAACGAGTCAAGCAAAACATTTACAATTGAGAGGAATGTTAGTTAACTTCTCTAGGATAGGGGGCCGCATTTTCACTTTGGATGAATAGCAGGCCCATAGTGAACTGCCTCCTACTCTGTCCCAGATATTAATATATGCATATTAATATTACTATTGGGTATAAAACACTCTGGAGTTTCTAAAACTGTTTGAATGATGTCTGTGAGTATAACAGAACTCATATGGCAGGCAAAAACCTGAGAAAAAATCCAAACAGGAAGTGAGAATTCTGAGGCTGGTCGATTTTCAACTCATCGCCTATTCAAATCCCAGTAAGATATGGATCTGTTTGCACTTCATACGCCTTCCACTAGATGTCAACAGTCTATAGAACGTTGAATGAAGCCTCTACTGTGATGTGGGGCCGGATGGGAGCTCTTTGAGTCAGTGGTCTGGCAGAATGCCAGTTCCTGGTCTGATCGATTCCAAATTATACCGCGGTGCATTCCAAATTATATCGTCTTGTGTTCCATTACTTCTGTAGACACAAAGGAATTCTCCGGTTGGAACGTTATTGAATATTTATGATAACAACATCCTGAAGATTGATTCTCTACTTAGTTTGACCAGTTTATTCGACCTGTAATATAACTTTTTGAAGTTTTCGTCCAACGTTCGCCTGGATCTGCACGAGCGTTTGGACATGTGTACTAAACGTGCTAGCAAAAGTAGCTACTTGGACATAAATAATGGACATTATCAACAAAACAACAATTTATTGTGGAACTAGGATTCCTGGGAGTGCATTCTGATGAAGATCATCAAAGGTAAGGGAATATTTATGATGTAATTTCGTATTTCTGTTGACTCCAACATGGCGGAGAAATGTTGTTTATATCTGAGCGCCGTCTCAGATTATTGCATGGTGTACTTTTTCCGTAAAGTTTTTTTGAAATCTGAAACAGCGGTTGCATTAAGAACAAGTGTATATTTAATTCTATGTAAAACATGTATCTTTCATCAAAGTGTATGATGAGTATTTCTGTTATTAGATGTGGCTCTCTACAATTTCTCCGGATGTTTTGGAGATATTTCTGAACATGGCGCCAATGTAAACCGAGATTTTTGGATATAAATATGCACATTATCGAACAAAAACATACATGTATTGTGTAACATGATGTCCTATGAGTGTCATCAAAGGTTAATGATTCATTTTATCTCTATTTCTGCTTTTTTGACTCCTATCTTTGGCTGGGAAAATGGCTGTGTTTTTCTGTGTTTTTCTGTGGCCATGTACTGACCTAACATAATCGTTTGGTGTGCTTTCGCCGTAAATCCCTTTTGAAATCAGACACGTTGGCCTGATTCACAATATGTGTAGCTTTAATTTGGTGTCTTTCATGTGTGATTTCATGAAAGATTGATTTTTATAGTAATATATTTGAATTTGGCGCGCTGCATTTTTTCTGGCTTTTGGCCAAGTGGTACGTTAGCGTCCCACATATCCCAGAGAAGTTAACAAACCTCCAAAAAAGCTTCAATGCCATACAACACTCCTTCCGTGGCCTCCAACTGCTTTTAAATGCTACTAAAACGAAATACATTCCACCGATAGCTGCCTGCAACCGCCAGCCCGACTAGCATCACTACTCTGCATGGTTCTGACTTAGAATATGTGGACAACTACAAATACCTAGGTGTCTGGTTAGACTGTAAACTCTCCTTCCATACTCACATTAATCATTCAATTACATTGATTGGACATCATTTGGAAAGGCACACACCTGACCTGTTTATATAAGGACCCATAGTTGACAGTGGATGACACAGCAAAAAAAGCCATGAGGACGAAGGAATTGTTCGTAGAGCTCCGAGACAGGATTATGTCGTTGCACTGATCTGGGGATGGGTACAAACACATTTCTGCAGCATTGAAGGTCTCTAAGAACAGTGGCCGCCATCATTTTTAAATTGAAGAAGTTTGAAACCACCAAGACCCTTCCTAGAGCTGCCACTCGGCCAAACTGAGCAATTGGGGGAGAAGGACCTTGGTCAGGGAGGTGACCAAGAACCTGATGGTCACTCTGACAGAGCTCTAGAGTTCTTCTGATGAGATGGGAGAACCTTCCAGAAAGACAACCATCTCTGCAACACTCCACCAATCAGGCCTTTATGGTAGTGGCCAGACACAAGCCACTCCTCAGTAAAAGGAACTTAACAGTCCGCTTGGAGTTTGCCAAAAGGAACCTAAAGACTCTCAGACCATGAGAAACAAAATTATCTGGTCTGAGGAAACCAAGATTGAACCCTTTGGCCTGAATACCAACCATCACGTCCAGAGGAAACCTGGCACCATCCCTACGGTGAAGCATGGTGGCGGCAGCATTATGCTGTGGGGATGTTTTTCAGCTGTAGGGACTGGGAGACTAGTCAGGGTCGAGGTAAAAATAAACAGAGCAAAGTACATAGAGATCCTTGATGAAAACCTGCTCCAGAGCGCTCAGGACCTCAGTCTGGGGCGAAGGTTAACTTCTTTGGGACTGGGTATTGAGTAGCTTGGATAATAAGGTGCCCAGAGTAAACTGCCTGCTACTCAGGCCCAAAAGCTAGAATATGCATACAATTAGTAGATGTGGAGAGAAAACACTGAAGTTTCTAAAACTGTTTGAATGATGTATGTGAGTATAACAGAACTCATATGGCAGGCAAAACCTGAGAAAAAATCCAACCAGGAATTGGGAAATCTGAGGTTTGTAGTTTTTCAAGTCATTGCCTATCGAATATACAGTGTATATGGGGTCATATTGCACTTCTTAAGGCTTCCACTAGATGTCAACAGTCTTTAGAACCTTGTTTCAGGCTTCTACTGTGAAGGGGGAGAGAATAAGAGCTGTTTGAGTCAGGTGTCTGGCAGAACGACATGAGCTAATTCAGGCGTGCGCCCGTGAGAGTTAGCTGCGTTCCTTTTCCTTTCTAAAGACAACGGAATTGTTCAGTTGAAACATTATTGAAGATTTATGATAAAAACATCCTAAAGATTGATTCTATACATGGTTTTACATGTTTCTATGAATTGTAATAAATATTTTTTTACTTTTCGTCTGAACTAAGCTAAACGCGCGAACATAAAGGAGCTATTTGGACATAAATGATGCACTTTATCGAACAAAACAAACATTTATTGTGGAACTGGGATTCCTGGGAGTGCATTCTGATGAAGATCATCAAAGGTAAGTGAATATTTATAATGCTATTTCTGACTTTTGTGACACCTCTCCTTCTTTGGAAAATAGCTGTATGTTTTTCTGTGGCTAGGTGCTGACCTAACATGATCGCAATGTGTGCTTTCGCAGTAAAGCCTTTTTGAAATCTGACACAGCAGTTGCATTAAGAAGTTTATTATGAGTATATCTGTAATTTGATGTGGCTCTCTGCACTTTCACCTGATGTTTGTTTGAGACAATGCATTTCTGAACGTAACACACCACTTTCAAATTAGGTTTTTGGACATAAATATTAACTTTATCGAACAAAACACACATTTATTGTGTAACATGAAGTCCTGTGAGTGCCATCTGATGAAGATCATCAAAGGTTAGTGATTAATTTAATCGCTATTTCTGACTTTTGTGAGCCCTCTCCTTGGCTGGAAAATGGCTGTATGGTTTTCTGTGACTAGGTGCTGACCTAACATAATCGTTTGGTGTGCTTTCGCCGTAAAGCCTATTTGAAATCGGACACTGTGGCTGGATGTACAAGAAGTTTATCTTTAAAATGGTGTACGATATTTGTATGTTTGAGGAATTTTAATTATGGGATTTCTGTTGTTTTGAATTTGGCGCTCTGCAATTTCACTGGCTGTTGACACTAGCGTCCCACATATCCCAGAGAGGTTTTAACCTTCCAACAGGATAATGACGCTAAGCACACAGCTGAGAAAACGCAGGAGTGGCTTCGGGACAAGTCTATGAATATCCATGATGGGCCCAGCCAGAGCCCGGACTTGAACCTGATTGATCAACTCTGGAGAGACCTGAAAATAGCTGTGCAGCGACGCTCCCAATCCAACATGGTAGAGCTTGAGAGGATATTCAAAGTAACGAGTGTGCTGAGATTCGGGAAGCAAGTTCAAGGAGTGAGTGTTTTAAATAAATGCAACTAAATATAAAATAAGGAACACAAACAGCGCACAGACATGACACTGGAACAGAAACAATGACACTTCTGGAAGGAACCAAAGGGAGTGACATATATACGGCAGATAATCAAGGAGGTGATGGAGTCCGAGTCTGAAGATACGCAGGTGCACGTAACGATGGTAACAGGTGTGCGCCATAAGAGCAGCCTGGTGACCTAGAAGCCGTAGAGGGAGCACACGTGACAAACAAATCAAAATACACTGCTCAAAAAAATAAAGGGAACACTTAAACAACACAATGTAACTCCAAGTCAATCACACTTCTGTGAAATCAGAAGTCTACAACCCACACAAGTGGCTCAGGTTGCACCTCCATGCTCTGGACACTACGCTGACAGACACAGCAAACCTTTTTGCCACAGCTCGCATTGATGTGCCATCCTGGATGAGCTGCACTACCTGAGCCACTTGTGTGGGTTGTAGACTCCGTCTCATGCTACCACTAGAGTGAAAGCACCGCCAGCATTCAAAAGTGACCAAAACATCAGCCTCGAAGCATAGGAACTGAGAAGTGGTCTGTGGTCACCACCTGCAGAACCACTCCTTTATTGGGGGTGTCTTGCTAATTGCCTATAATTTCCACCTTTTGTCTATTCCATTTGCACAACAGCATGTGACATTTATTGTCAATCAGTGTTGCTTCCTAAGTGGACAGTTTGATTTCACAGAAGTGTGATTGACTTGGAGTTACATTGTGTTGTTTAAGTGTTCCCTTAATTTTTTTGAGCAGTGTAGTAGGCCTAGCCTTTAGAAAGCTGATGGGATTATCCTCTTTTTAAGAGGCCATCAGTCTTATTCCTCAGGCAATTGCATACCCTATAGAAACTTTATAGCCAATAAAAATGTTACTCAATATCAGCTCATGGGCTCTCATGAAGTGTTTGATTTGATATTCAAATATCTGCATTGATGTCAGAGTGATTGGAGGGACAATAGAAGGCAGTTAGCAAGTTTGGTAGGTTACTACTGACCATCAGCTCATCAGAGCTTGGAGAAGTCTAATTACCGTGAATAAACAGTCATGTGGAATTTGACTGCCTTCGTGACCTGTGACCGCCGGTGTGGCTGTAATGGCATCACCGCAACAGCCATACATACACAGTCATACTTCACTTTGAGGCAGACCTCAGTTGTGAAGTTCCCCTGCAGTATTGATATTCTCAATAAAAAAATAGCAGGTGCTGTAGAGACACTAACGACTCTTTTTTCAGCTGGCATCAAGCCAGCGCAATTGTCAAACGCATGCTCGTTTGCAATTTCCATCTGTTAAAGCCGGCGCTCTTCCATTTTCAAACCCTAGCGCCAGGATTGGTAATTTAGCTGTCTTATTTAAAGCTCACATGAGCTGAGGTGGGAGCTGTGGCTATATTTGAGATATGTCCTGAAAAACGTATGCCAGAGTTCAAATTTCAGGCAGCACTGGTAAGGATATTTAAGACCAACCAAAAGGTTGATTGTGGAATGGATTTTGACAGCAGAAGCGCAGCATATCAAGCCGTGATGCACAGTGCCCATATGCACATGGATCAACAGAGATATGCTTTTTGTGTCAGTAAACTGCTTATTTAGAAAAATTATTTGATTAAAAACCAAGCATAGCCTCCCTATTGTTCAGCCCAATGCATTCGCCAAGTAGTCAAGGCTATCATAAAGGGTTTGACTCATAAGACCGCTTTAAAATAAATCTTAATTACCAAAGCTTTATTAAAAGATTACAATAGCCTACATAGATAAAAAATATATATATATTTTAGCCAGCTCCTGTTATTATTTTGGATGTGTATAAAACACCTCCATATACAGTGCATTCGTAAAGTATAAAGCCCACTTTACTTTTTCCACATTTTGTTACATTACAGCCTAATTCTAAAATAGTTTTTTTTTTAATCCTCATCAATCTACACACAATACTCCATAATGAACAAGCAAAAACAGGTTTTTAGAAATGTTTGCAAATGTATAAAAATAAAACTGAAATATAACATTTACATAAGTATTCAGACCCTTTACTCAGTACTTTGTTGAAGCACCTTTGGCAGCAATTACAGTCTCAAGTCTTCTTGGGTATGACACTACAAGCTTGGCCCACCTGTATTTGGGGAGTTTCTCCCATTATTTTCTGCAGATACTCTTATGCTCTGTCAGGTTGGATGGGGAGCGTTGCTGCACAGCTATTTTCAGGTCTCTCCAGAGATGTTAGCTCGGGTTCAAGTCCGGGCTCTGGCTGGGCCATTCGAGGATATTCAGAGACTTGTCCCGAAGCCACTCCTGCGTTGTTTTTGTTTGTGTGCTGGGTTGTTGTCTTGTTGGTAGGTGAACCTTCGCCCCAGTCTGAGGTCCTGAGCAGGTTTTCATCAAGGATCTCTCTGTACTTTGCTCTGTTCATCTTTCCCTTGATCCTAACGAGTCTCCCAGTCCCTGCAGCTGAAAAACATCCCCACAGCATGATGCTGCCACCACCATGTTTCACCATAGGGAGTGTGCCAGGTGTCCTCCAGATGTGATGCTTGGCATTCAGGCCAAAGGGTTCAATCAAAGGGTTTTATCAGACCAGAAAATTCTGCTTCTCATGGTTCTGAGAGTCTTTAGGTGCCTTTTGGCAAACTCCAAGCGGGCTGTCATGTGCCTTTTACTGAGGAGTGGCTTCCATCTGTCTACTCTACCATAAAGGCCTGATTGGTGGAGTGTTGCAGAGATGGTTGTCCTTTTGGAAGGTTCTCCCATCTCCACAGAGGAACTATGAAACTCTGCCAGAGTGGCCATCGGGATCTTGGTCACCTCCCTGACCAAGGCACTTCTCCCACGATTGCTCAGTTTGGCCGGTCGGCCAGCTCTAGGAAGATCTTGGTGGTTCCGAACTTCTTCCATTTAAGAATGATGGAGGCCACTGGGTTCTTGGGGACCTTCAATGCTGCAGAAATGTTTTGGTACCCTTCCTCAGATCAGTGCCTAGATACAATCTTGTCTCCGCGCTCCACGGACAATTCCTTCGACTTCATGGCTTGTTTTTGCTCTGACATGCACTGTCAACTGTGGGACCTTATATAGACAGGTGTGTGACTTTCCAAATCATGTGCAATCAATTGAATTTACCACAGGTGGACTCCAATGAAGTTGCAGAAACATCTCAAGGATGATCAATGGAAACAGGACGCACCTGATCTCAATTTTGTTTGTCATAGCAAAGGGTCTGAATAATGTATTTCTGTTTTTAATTTTCAATACATTTGCTAAAATGTCTTAACCTGTTTTTGCTTTGTTATTATGTGTATATTGAGGATTTTATATTCTTTAATCCATTTTAGAATATGGCTGTAACGTAACTAAATCTAAAAAATTGATGGGGTCTGTATACTTTCCGAATGCACTGTAGGCTATTTGCCCATCGTGGAACGAGAGATGAGGTGATTTGGTGACACTTGTAATTAGAAATATTTAAGTTATTTTCCTGTAACAACTGCTTGTTTTCTGTTTCGTTAGATATAAAACAAGCCCTTAAAGGCTACCCTTATCTGACTATAACAAAGCTGGTTCAACAGCAATGCGTCTGGTGTAAAGGTCTTCAAGGGTCCACCAGACCCGAAATTCCGAGATCCAACCCGAGCAGGTCTGCATCCTTAATTCAGAGTTTTTTCTCTGATCTGGGTCTGATTTAATTGC
This sequence comes from Salvelinus alpinus, assembly GCF_045679555.1. Taxonomy (NCBI): domain Eukaryota; kingdom Metazoa; phylum Chordata; class Actinopteri; order Salmoniformes; family Salmonidae; genus Salvelinus; species Salvelinus alpinus. The sequence continues at coordinate 17,899,240 of NC_092103.1, read as the reverse complement.
CATGCGTCTTGTGTATGTGCAATTAAAATTGATTTACTGACTGGATGCGCTTGGATCCGTCCTCTGTTAATTGTGAGGTGATTAGAACTGCGTGAGCTTGTTATCTCTGTCAGCCAATTGCAACTCAATAAAATGTAGACCTGTAGCTTAGGCCAGCCAGGTCCAACTGCGACTGTTTTTGGACGCTCCCCTTTACGTACACCTGCTGCTGAGGAGAGAGAGGCAAACTGACGGCTGTAACCAATAATATAAATATTGTATTGAAATCGGGGGGCAGCCGTGACTCGAACCCAGGTCAAGCAACGGTCAAGCCAACACCTTAACCGTTACTGTAGGTCTAAACCTCTCGAAGAGGTCGCTGGTTCCTTGGTTAAGGTCGCTACAATATAATCCATAGGGTTGTTCCCGTTGTTGTGTCTTTGGCATCATTAAAGTGAAGACTGTTATTTTATCAAATCAATTCTCTGTAATTATTATTACGTGATTAAACTAATCATGTAAATGTAATTATCTAGGAAGTCGGGGCACAAAGGAAAATCTTTAGATTACAAAGTTATAATTTTCCTAATATAACTTTACAGATATTTTAATATCTGATATTAGTCTTCTAATTAATGAATTATTCTTTACCTCACGTTAGTCTCATTCCAAATGTTGTAAATTGTTGGTTATCTGCACGAACCCAGTCTTTGCTATGAATCATCCATACATCAATTGTCTTAATCATTTATTTACTAACTAAGTAAATAATCACAGAAATGCATAACAAACAAACAAACAGTAGGTATGGTTACAAGGAAATTATAGGGGATGTGCCCTAGTGGGCTAAACCGGTACGGCGGCTTGGTACTAAAAGGGACTAAGAAGGGCGCGAAAGACAAAAGACACTATACAGTTGATAATTATAACAATTGAAATGCTAATCCTTTTGCACATGAACGCTCACTCATTCTGGAATAATTGCAATCAATATATATATTTACGTTCAGTGTGTCGTCATGAACTTTGTTGGAATCGTCCTTTTCTGTTGGAATCGTCCTTTTCTGTTGGAAAGTTCATCCGAGATTCTCTCTGCGTCTCTGGAGCCTTTGGTTAGAATGGATACTTCAGAGTAACATTCAGGAATGTTCTTATAGATAGATGTTTCGGCGGTTGTCGGTCTTCGCATTCAATGGTACATAATTCCTAGCTGCAGACTAGAAAATAGTATCGAAGATTTCCTCTTATTCTCTCGGTATCGATAGTCTCAGAGTTTAACCATGTGGTATGGTTAAGAATTCAGCAACCGAGGAATGCATGGTCTCTACTCAAACCTTAGCCCTCTCGGTAATCGAGGTACGCTTGGTCTAAAGTGGGCTTCTCTAGGTGGGGTCTTTATTCGGAACAGCAGAAAAGGCTGTCCCATGACGCCAGATCAATGTCTGTGCTCATGGGGGGTGCCAATGACTTAGTTAACTTTAAAGGGAATTGGATTTTCTTTCATTAAACAGTTTAAAATCACATTACATAATTTCACATAGTTTCATCTTTACTCATTCATTTTATACAATAATTAGATGCAAATCTCATAACGGAGACTCTTGTATAAACAGAGTTATGGTAATGTGACTGTATTGTCTCTCAATGAGGTCACAACTTTAAACAAAATGGACCGGTCGTAGCTGGATTCTCCACCAACCGGTTACACATTCTCCAAAACATGGATATTGTTCAGTTCTCAAGTTCTGTGAGGTAGAAGAAGTTCCTTTGTTCTGCTGTGAACCTTTCTCTCTCTATACTGCATGAGGTAGAGAGTCTCCTCCAGGAATTTATGACCTGAGATAACAGAGAAAGGTGGTGAGAGAGAGTTGGTGCTTGCTATATCCAAAGAGGGCCACGTCATGACACATGTTCAAGTCAGGTCTGGCAGCCAGTGCTTTTTAACCCATGAGTTTAACAGTCAAAACCCTTCTAGTAGTTCTGAACTCCTATGGATTATATGTCTATGGCCACAACGCAAGAAGCTGTTGGCACATGTGCAGCCCAAATGGAGGTCTTCCTGTCTGTAGGCCTATGTACTTGCGATAAAACTGAATTCACAGCTATTTTTTCCCCTGTTGTAAATGAATTGATTTTAAATATTAATATCATACAGTTAAACCTATAGGCCTATGCATGAAACGCCCGGATGCATTTAGAGCTCAAATCTCTGACTTATCCGTGAGGTGGACAATTATTGTTTCAGGAAAGTAAAAACCAATAAAATAGGCTATAAAGTTTTGAATATGCTACACAGACGAAACACACAATTGTTTTTTTGTAATTTGTTCTAGACTGTTTCTAAGGACACAAATGTAGATCATTTTGCCAATATATATTGTTTATTGATGGCGCTGGCTGCGCCAGGTCGGAGGTTCCTTTCTCTCTCTCTTTCTACCCTCGGATCTGAACGGGTCTCTTGGATCCGATTAGGCACAGGTCTGTTTGGGTCTGTTTTTCCACAGGCCTTTTCGGAAACGGGTCTGACTGTCTTCGGGTCCATTCAGAACAGGTCTCCGTTCATTTAAAAAATATATTTATGCATATTAAGGGAATTAATATTAATATCCATTTCAGAACGGGTCCAACTTTTTGGTTTCGTGAAGACCTCTAGTCCTGTGTCTTTCTAATCCTGGCCATGCATTAGCCAAGTAGCCTATCCATAAAAGGTTTATAAATGTCTACTCGTTAGGCATTTACTGCATGCTTTTGAATAGGCCTACCTGTAGTGCATAGGCTCCTCCATTCGGCTTGTATCCATCCCCATTTCCAAAGAGGGCCACTTGTCCGGTTACCAAAGACACACTCCTCCAAAGTTATTCAGTTCTGCACCGCCATATCAACAGCAGGCCTCGGTTATATCTTGCTTATTTAGAACGTGCCTCACACATACAATACAATTTACAGCTTATACTTACAAATACAACAATGTTGACTGTCAACACTCTAAACATATTGAGAAAACACTGGTTGCTATTACTCGTTACTGTAGCCTGTGCTATTGAATAAACTGTGTCTATGAAGATAATATTCTGTGCCCCCAGCTGAATTGGAGTTGATGACAACGCAAACACCGTCATTAACCTACAGAACTTGAGACAATGGCATGCAGTATTAAGCCATGAAAGCTTTTGTCACACCGATAATTAATTTAATAATCAAAACCCAACCCTTTTGCGCCACCACCAGTTATTGCGCTCATAATTCCCGATGTGACCTACAGTCCTGTAGCCCTACAGCCAGCGTTTAGATTCACCATTGCATTAAGTTTGTTAAAATAGAGCTCTGAATTACATATTCGTAGATTATCATTTAGTGACAGGCCTGGTCTACTGCTCCTCAAGTTCCTGCAATCAAAACTCTAAATTGTTTTTACAATGAATTGGTAATGAGAAAAACCTCTCACCTCTCTGTGAGAAAGTCAAAGGGAAACTAATCAATTGTAGAGAATTTTGGAGCAACATAGTAATGGCATCAGTTACAGGAATGAATCAGTTACCCTGCTGGATTTCTTGTCCATCATCCCACAAGTCGTATGCTAAAGGATGGATATCGTCAAGCATGATTCCAGTTTGACAGGTCGTCATTCCATGTCTGCATGCTCAAACCATCCCATCGGACATTACAATGGACATGTATTCTCTTTTTACATGGCAAGTGGACATGTTGTTTTGTTGGTCTAGGAGTCTAGATGGATATCACATGGTCAAACACTGGGGAGGCAAACACTGTTCACAATCCCCTTTTCCTAAATGAATTAATGTTGGTTTTGGAGAAAAATAATGACTTTGAACCTTATCAATATAAATACATCCGCTATGAGTCAATAATAAAATAATATTTTCTGCTTTTCATGAGATTCAGTATACTTAGTGCAACACATTTTATCTATATTATCATATCCTCTTTCAGTAATAAAGCTGAGCAACCTCACTTAACCTTTCCTCATGAGATTCATATTTAAACTTTGCATAGGAGAGAGATCCTACAAAGAAATCCTGACATATTTCTCTTCAGAGTAACTACAAATCAACGGAATGCTCTGTTATCAGGCTTAGAAATGGGTTCATTACTATTCCAGAATAAGCTTCTGTATATTATTCTACTCTTTTCTTCAATGAAAAGAGTTTAATTGTTTAATTTTAGGTCATTTGACAGAGCAGGGTGGCTAATTGTGCCATTATCTTCACAATTTAGCGGGTGTTCTCCATGATTACATTCCTTAAGGAGAAGTGCCTACCATTCTATGCTACAGGACAACACACAGACTATTCATAAGCCCAAACACTGAATAATAGTACAGGGTTACAGGACAGTACCAATAACATCCAGTAAGTCAGGGATATTGTTGTTTGTGATAAAGTAAATAAAGTATCATGGCATCAAACTATTGTTGCATTCCATGTAAAATAATTTGAGGAATGTGAACTATAAGTCCAACTGTTTGTTTTATGAAGCCCTTTGTACACAGCTTGACTAAATGAATAAATCAGCATGACACTGCTACCCCTCTTGTGGCAGATGACACTGGTGGCACACAAGTCTCTGTCACTGCTGTTTGGTAATGTTGCTGTAGGACCTGAGGTAAACGATATAAAGGAGGGTAGATACCTTTTATCCCAAACACTCAAATTACTTAATGAGCTCCTGCTATCCAGACTGGACACAATGTGAGAGAGGCAGGGGACCTGTGGACAGGTCTAGGTGGGTTGCCAGCTGTCCAATGTGGGACACAATACAGCTCAGTCTGTCTATTTTCCCAGTGATATTTGACCTCTTATTCATTGTCAGTCTTTCCGTGTATTTTTTTTTCTGTCCTCCACAATCGTATCGTACAAGTACATTGGGAACTTTTTTCATTCTTTGGGTTTATTGTTGAATAACCCAACATTCACATTGCCCGATAAAAAGTAATAGCTGTCAATAAAAAGTAAACAGCATCTCTGTTCGCTTTTTGAATACTGTCAATTGATTCCCTGTCATTGTTTTCCTGTGCGCATTGAAAATTGTCTGGCTGACAGCCAAATTGCAAAGTGTGGCAGCAGTTCCCTAATAGCTCTGTGATTGCAGCTGTTTGGGGGGGTTAATCAAGTTGGAGACCACTAGATTCAGTGAGATGTCTTCCGCTTGCCTACATATGACTCTTGACAGTGTATAAGCACATGTCACAAACAATACTGAAATATTAGTCAAATCTGCAATTGTGATTCACAGAGAGCACCATGGATCTGATGATGACTGCTCATCGCAGGAACATAGAAAGTTATGTAATTAAGTAGGGAGTAGATCAGAGGCAGATAGGGAGCCGAAACAAGACTCGACATAATGAGCCTCATGAGAGTGTCATTGGAATGGACTCTGTCAGAAAGCATCGTTTCTACATCGCTCATCCTGTTATGTTATAGACCACATAGAGGGTGCATACAGAGGACAATGCAGCCTTTTCACTCTGGACTTTAAAACGTCAGACTCATTTAAAGCCCTTTCAGAACAAATCAAAGAACCTGCATTGGGTAGAAATGTTTAAAGAAATCCCTTTATGCTCTGACTGTCAAAACCCCATAGGGTGGCACAGTCCGGGTTGTTATAACTGGGTCTTGGATTGATCATTAGACAGCCAAGAATATGTCTTGTGGATATACTACATACACACAGTACACAGTATAGTGGGGGATCATTTCAGAAGGCAGACGAGACTGCTCAATAAACTGCTGAGTCACTGTGTCAGTGCACAGTCTCTCACCTCTCACCCTCTGTTTACTTCTCTGTACGGTATGAAGTCAGACAGCCCTCCCATGACTGAGCACGGCCCATACTGACACAGTCAGCTCTTGTTTTAGCCTATAGTGTCCAATCCATAGAACATTGTGATCGAAGAAATGTTGCCAAATTCATGCCAAGCTTGTAAAATATATTGTGATGATGAATTTACCTCTGTTAGTATGTTTCTCTACCTTGAAGGAATATGTTGATAAAGGAACACATATGATATTAATTAGATAAATATTCTATTCTGTAAGTGAATCAGCATTCCATGTGCCCTTCAGTCATGATTGGTTGTGTTGGTACGATCAGCTACATGCCATAGACTGTAAGGGCTGACTGTGTTTCCTCTGCATACACATATCTGGCAGGCTGGCATCTAGAGAATAATGGTTTCCCCCCCAAAAAAATTGAGAAAGCAAATCATTACTCATGCAGAATTGAAAAATAGATTTTTTGTCTTGCCTCTCATCATTATGTGCTCATAGCAGGGCTCAGATCCCCTTGGTGATAGTCTAATTCATCAATATGAGATGTAGTCTGATTGGATCGACAGCCAATGAAAATCACAGCAGACTGAGGGATCAAATCAAGTTTTGTTTGTTAAATGCTTCGTAAACTGATATTGAGGAGTGATTACCGACAGAGCATGCCTTCCCAATCAAACCTGGCTGTCAGCCTTGGGGAACGAGGCCTTTCTACCTGGACATCATCTCCCCCTCTCTTACCTTCAACCCCTTCACTTTCATTTTGAAAGGGGTATAATCGCCCATGAGAAGAGTATATCTATTTTTTTTTGTTCTCTTTCAGTGAGCAGAAGAACATTTTTATTAAAGTAAACTCTGTATTCTTCATTCTGGGCTCCCAGATTAAATAAAGGCTATTACGTGGGGGATCGTTTTCATCAGTCATTTTGCATCACAAAAGCAGGTAGGAAAATATGGAAAGATTACCCAATTCTGAAAAACCATTCTAGCAGTTTCTTCGTTAAGCTACAGTTTTAGTGTTATAGGTGCATATTTTGCTTGAGGTGTGTTGGTGAATCAATCATTCAGTCCATCTTAAACCATTGATTGCATACCACTCAAGCATTGTCAAACTCTTCAATTAATAACACCCTGTGGATCCTTTGTTTCTGACTCTATAATTTTTATGAATTGTTATGTTTTGTAATTTAATGGATCAGTTATTCTTTATTATACTGTGCACCGAATATGTGAACATATCATTTTAAACTCAATTGAATTATTTTGTTAAAGTGAATATGACATTTGCAATTTATATTTCTTAGACCTGTTATCTATAATTGTTATCCACCTACATTTAGCTTTGCATGTAATATAAATTACATGCACTAGTAAACAAACTTCAACATTTGCGGTTTCCTTGTCTCAATACAGTGGAAATGTTATCAAAGATCACCTAGGGAGATAATTATAGAGCAAACCTGGGACTATAACTTCACAAGAGTTCTCCCAATGCTCCATGTTAGGAGGGCTAAAGGCTACTCAGTTCCAGTACTGCGATGTCATGTCCTGTGTGTTGTCACTGCAGTTCTTAACTTGTGTCCCCGAGGCCAAATCCTGCCTGATTAACAGTTGCTAGTGAAAGTCTACACACCCCTTGCGCAGTCTTCACATTTTGCTGCCTTCTTTTTTTTTTACCAATCTACACAACCTACTCCACATTTGTTTTTAAATAATTAGTGATTAAAAAATAAAACATTTGGATGCACTGATTGTATATGTCTTCATACCCCAGAGTTAATACTTGGTGGAAGCACCTTTTGGCTGCCATTACAGCTGTGAATTATTTTAAAGAAGATTCTACCAACCTTGAACAAATCTTAGAGCAATGTAACTACTAAATAGTCAAGGACCTGGTAACAACAACTGTAACAAGACACACCCTGTCAAATAACTACCAGTAATTTTCAATTCTACACTGAACAAAAATAGAAACACAACATGTAAAGTGCTGGTCCCAATGTAAAGTGTCGGTCCCATGTTTCATGAGCTGAAATAAAAAATCCCATAAATTGTCCATATGCACAAAAAGCTTTTTGTGAACAAATTTGTTTACATCCCTGTTAGTGAGCATTTCTCGTTTGCCAAGACAATCCATCCACCTGACAGGTGTGGCATATCAAGAAGATGATTTAACAACATGATCATTATACAGGTGCACCTTGTGCTGGAGAAAATAAAAGGCCACTCGAAAATGTGCAGTTTTTCATAACACAATGCCACAGATGTCTCAAGTTTTGAGGGAGCGTGCAACTGGCATGCTGAGAGCAGGAAAGTCCACCAGAGCTGTTACCAGATAATTTAATGTTAAATTCTCTACCACAAGATGCCTCCAACGTTGTTTTAGAGAATTTGGTAGTATGTCCAACCGGCCTCACAACCACAGAGCACGTGTAACCACACCAGCCCAGGACCTCCACATCCGGCTTGTTCGCCTACGGAATCAACTGAGACCAGCCGCTCGGACAGCTGATGAAATTGTGGTTATGCACAAATGAAGAATTTCTGCACAATCTGTCAGAAATGTCTCAGGGAAGCGCAACTGTGTGCTCGTCGTCCTCACCAGTGTCTTGACCTGACTGCGTCGTAACCGACTTCATTGGGTAAATGCTCACATTCGATTACCACTGGCACGCTGGAGAAATGTGTTTTTCACGGAAGAATCACGGTTTCAACTGTACTGGGCAGATGGCAGACACACTTGTATGGCGTCGTGTGGACGAGCGGTTTGCTGATGTCAACGTTGTGAACAGAGTGCCCCATGGTGGCAGTGGTGTTATGGTATGGGCAGGCATAAGCTACAAACACAACTGCATTTTATCGATGGCAATTTGAATGCTCAGAGATACCATGATGAGATCCTGAGGCCTATTGTTATGCCATATCATCCGCCGACATATCACCTCATGTTTGAGCATGATAATGCACGGCCCCATTTCACAATGATCTGTACACAATTCCTGGAAGCTGAACATGTCCCAGTTCTTCCATGGCCTGCATACTCACCAGACATTTCACCACCCATTGCACACATTTGGGATGCCCTGGATCGACGTGTATGATAGTGTGTTCCAGTTCCCGCCAATGTCCATCAACTTTGTAAAGCCAATGAAGAGGAGTGGGACAACATTCCACACTTCACAATCAACAGCCTGATGAACTCTATGTGAAGGAGATTTGTCACGCTGCAGGAGGCAAATGGTGGTCACACCAGATACTGACTGGTTTTCTGATCCACACACTTTTTTTTAAGTATCTGTGACCAACATATGCATATCTGTATTCCAGCCATGTGAAATCCATAGATTAGGGCCTAATGAATTCATTTAAATTGTCTGACTCCCTTATATGAACTGTAACTCTTTGAAACTGTTGCATGTTGCATTTATATTTTTGGTCAGTATAATATGGCTCTGATTTATCAATGAAAACATGCGTATACTGTATGTTGCGTGCGACAGTTTGATGAATCCCAATCATTTGTGGCGCAAACAGATCACAGAATCTCCACGTACGCCAGAATTGTTAGAAATATATGCACGGTTGATTGATTAGGCCATAATCTATGGATTTCACATGACTGGGAATACAGATATGCATCTAACTAGCTAAGCACTGGCACAATGGCAACACATTTTCCAACTCTGTCAATAAACGTTACAAAATTGTCACTTGTGAAACATTTAGTTAAGAATTTTATTTCACTATTTGAGACTTACATTGAACTTTTGCTCATTAAAACATTTATAAACACAAACAATTTTGAGACAGAAATAGCATGCTGCTTTTGTGAGAGGTGAGAGGTCAGTGTGCCGTTCCTTGTGAACTCTCACTTATACAAATTTGCACAAAAAAACTAATGAAACATCTAGTTAACCTTTTTGTTCACTATTTAATGACAGACATTGTACGTTTGAACATTCAAAAGACGAAAAAGTTATGTTTGTGTACTAAATGTTTCATGAGTTTTATGATGATGTATTAACGTTCATTAACTGAGTTGGAAAAAATTTAATCCCGTAGATCCAGAGCGACTTACATGCATACATTTTAATTTGTACTGGTCTCCCGTGGTAATCAAACCCACAATCCTGGCATTGCAAATGCAAATTGTAAAACACAGGACCACATGTGGCTCAGTTGGTAGATCACTTCACTATTTCCTTTTTACAAAGCTCTAGAGTTCCGCTGTCCAGTGTCTGTATTCTTTTGCCCATCTTAATATTTTCTTTTTATTGGTCAGTCTGAGATATGGCTTTTTCTTTGCAACTCTCCCTAGAAGGCCAGCATCCCGTTGACGTTGAGACTGGTATTTTGCAGGTACTATTTAATGAAGCTGCCAGTTGAGGACTTTCTTATACTAGACACTGTAATGTACTTGTCCTCTTGCTCAGTTGTGCACTGGGGCCTCCCACCCCTCTTTCTATTCTGGTTAGAGACAGTTTGCGCTGTTCTGTTAAGGGAGTAGTACACAGCGTTGTACGAGATCTTCAGTTTCCTGGCAAATTCTTGAATAGAATAGCCTTCAATTCTCAGAACAAGAATAGACTGACGAGTTTCAGAAGAAAGTTATTTGATTCTGGCCATTTTGAGCCTGTAATCAAACCCACAAATGCTGATGCTCCAGATATTCAACTAGTCTAAAGGCCAGTTTTATTGCTTCTTTAATCGAAACAACAGTTTTCAGCTGTGTAAACATAATTGCAAAAGAGTTTTCTAATGATCAATTAGCCTTTTAAAATGATAAACTTGGATTAGCTAACACAACCTGGCATTGGAACACAGGAGTGATGGTTGCTGATAATGGGCCTCTGTACGCCTGTGTAGATATTTGTCCCGTGTGCTCCCTCTCCGGCCTCTAGGTCACCAAGCTGCTCGTTATGGCACACACCTGTCACCATCGTTACGCGCACCTGCGCATCATCAGACTCACCTGGACTTCCCTGATCACTTCCCTGAGTACTTTCCCAATATATGTCACTCCCTTTGGTTCCTTCCCCAGGCGTCATTGTTTCTGTTTGCTTCATGTCTGTGTGCTGTTACTGTTTTTTGTTTTGTATTATGTTCCATTTATTTTATTAAAACACTCACTCCCTGAACTTGCTTCCCGACTCTCATCGTTACAATATTCCATAAAAAATCTGCCGTTTCCAGCTACAATGGTCATTTACAACATGAACAATGTCTACACTGTATTTCTGATCAATTTGATGCTATTTTAATGGGCAAAAAAATTGTAAGTGACCCCAAAGTTCTGAATGATTGTGTGTATATACAGTGGGGAGAACAAGTATTTGATACACTGCCGATTTTGCAGGTTTTCCTACTTACAAAGCATGTAGAGGTCTGTCATTTTTATCATAGGTACACTTCAACTGTGAGAGACGGAATCTAAAACAAAAATCCAGAAAATCACATTGTATGATTTTTAAGTAATTAATTTGCATTTTATTGCATGACATAAGTATTTGATACATCAGAAAAGCAGAACTTAATATTTGGTACAGAAACCTTTGTTTGCAATTACAGAGATCATACATTTCCTGTAGTTCTTGACCAGGTTTGTACACACTGCAGCAGGGATTTTGGCCCACTCCTCCTCCATACAGACCTTCTCCAGATCCTTCAGGTTTCGGGGCTGTCGCTGGGCAATACGGACTTTCAGCTCCCTCCAAAGATTTTCTATTGGGTTCAGGTCTGGAGACTGGCTAGGCCACTCCAGGACCTTGAGATGCTTCTTACGGAGCCACTCCTTAGTTGCCCTGGCTGTGTGTTTCGGGTCGTTGTCATGCTGGAAGACCCAGCCATGACCCATCTTCAATGCTCTTACTTAGGGAAGGAGGTTGTTGGCCAAGATCTCGCGATACATGGCCCCATCCATCCTCCCCTCAATACGGTGCAGTCGTCCTGTCCCCTTTGCAGAAAAGCATCCCCAAAGAATGATGTTTCCACCTCCATGCTTCACGGTTGGGATGGTGTTCTTGGGGTTGTACTCATCCTTCTTCTTCCTCCAAACACGGCGAGTGGAGTTTAGACCAAAAAACTCTATTTTTGTCTCATCAGACCACATGACCTTCTCCCATTCCTCCTCTGGATAATCCAGATGGTCATTGGCAAACTTCAGACGGTCCTGGACATGCGCTGGCTTGAGCAGAGGGACCTTGCGTGCGCTGCAGGATTTTAATCCATGACGGCGTAGTGTGTTACTATTGGTTTTCTTTGAGACTGTGGTCCCAGCTCTCTTCAGGTCATTGACCAGGTCCTGCCGTGTAGTTCTGGGCTGATCCCTCACCTTCCTCATGATCATTGATGCCCCACGAGGTGAGATCTTGCATGGAGCCCCAGACCGAGGGTGATTGACCGTCATCTTGAACTTCTTCCATTTTCTAATAATTGCGCCAACAGTTGTTGCCTTCTCACCAAGCTGCTTGCCTATTGTCCTGTAGCCCATCCCAGCCTTGTGCAGGTCTACAATTTGATCCCTGATGTCCTTACACAGCTCTCTGGTCTTGGCCATTGTGGAGAGGTTGGAATCTGTTTGATTGTGTGTGGACAGGTGTCTTTTATACAGGTAACGAGTTCAAACAGGTGCAGTTAATACAGGTAATGAGTGGAGAACAGGAGGGCTTCTTAAAGAAAAACTAACAGGTCTGTGAGAGCCGGAATTCTTACTGGTTGGTAGGTGATCAAATACTTATGTCATGCAATAAAATGCAAATTAATTATTTAAAAATCATACAATGTGATTTTCTGGATTTTTGTTTTAGATTCCGTCTCTCACAGTTGAAGTGTACCTATGATAAAAATTACAGACCTCTACATGCTTTGTAAGTAGGAAAACCTGCAAAATCGGAAGTGTATCAAATACTTGTTCTCCCCACTGTATATATATAAATATTTTTTTTAAAGACCTTTCTCATGTAAGTATTCAGACCCTTTGCTCTGAGACTCTAAGTTGAGCGCATGTGCATCCTGCTTCCATTGATCATCCTTGAGATGTTTCTACAACTTGATTGGAGTCCACCTGTGGTAAATTAAATTAATTGGACATGATTTGGAAAGGCACACACCTGTCTATATAAGGTCCCACAGTTGACAGTGCATGTCAGAGCAAACATTTTGTCAAGGCACAGATCTGAAAAAGGGTACAAAAACATTTCTGCAGCATTGAAGGTTCCCAAGAACACACTGGCCTCCATCATTCTTAAATGGAAGAAGTTTGGAACCAACAAGACTCTTCATAGAGCTGGCCGCCCGGCCAAACTGAGCAATCAGGGGAGAAGGGCCTTGGTCAACGTTCCTCTGTGGAGATTGGAGAACCTTCCAGAAGGACAACCATCTGTGCAGCACTCCACCAAGCAGGCCTTTATGGTAGAGTGGCCAGACAGAAGCCACTCCTCAGTAAAAGGCACATGACAGCCCACTTGGAGTTTGCCAAAAGGCCCCTGAAAACTCTCCGACCATGTGAAAGATTTTCTGGTGTAATGAAAACAAGGTTGAACTGTATATGTATATGACATTTGTGGTGCTACAATTAATGAAGGTTTGAATTTTGTATTCTTTACCTGTTCTCGAGTGGTAAAAAAAAACGTTACTATTGGTCATACTGTCACAGTGCACACAGTGGCCACACTTGTAATTGCTATTGGGCGGGCCTGGGAACCTAGTGTCAGCTTCTTGGGTAGCTGCATGCTGTGCGTTACGGAATCGGCTAGATTTTGTGCAAGGCGAAAACAAATGCAAGAGGGCAATGTTATGAACTCTCATAGATTTTGATATTTTTGAGGATGTTCCAGTGTTTTAATGCAGTGGATTTGACGCGATCGGGTACTGGGCTTTACTCCGTGGAAAAACAGATGTGTTATGTCTGATGGCTCTATTTGTCCTAAACCATAGTACGTATCTACGGTAAGTCATTATTAGTCATAGTAAATAATAATGTTTGCAATTCTAATTGAAAGGCCCAATCACAGAACAGCTGTGTCTGTTATTCTATTCATTCCAGAGATTGCTTGTCCAAACAATGTGTAGGAACATGTTGAAAAAGCTATTACAGCAGTGTTTTCAAAAACGTATGTATCAAAATGACAGGAAATTATTGAATATTAGCTCATTGAAGTGAGTTCCCTTGTTCAGCTGTGTGCACTAATGTACTGCTTTCATTTCAATTTATTTGTTTGTTAATACTGTACATAAATCTGCTTCTGGAAAATAGGTGTGCCTTTTCAAGACCTTCAGTTCCCTGAGGGACCAGATGATTGATGTAGATACAGGGTAAAGGGCAGCCAGGGTTGGGTAGGTTACTTTCTAAATGTAATCCGGTACAGTTACTTGTTAGTTACCTGTCAAATTGTAATCAGTAAAGTAACTTTTTGATTAACCGCATTTTGTATCGTAATCTGAATACTTTCAGTAACTATCACTTTTCTCTTAAGAGGAATTAGAAGACAAAAATGATCCATAAAATGTATTTGGTGTGTCATCATAGTGGTCTCTGACTTGTGGTCAGACTCGCTCAGGTGGAACCAATTTAAAGATACACTATGCAGAAATCACAAAGATTCGAATAGTTTGTCTAATTTCAGTTTATTGTGTAAAGAATACTTGTACCATCTACACCGCTGTGAAATATATTTTCCATAACCCAAAAATATTGTATAGTCAGCTGTTTGAAGCTGGTGTACAAAACCGAAAGTAAACTACACAAAAACTAAACTCCAGAACGGGAAGCATTTAAATAGCACACACAGAACAGATCTACTGCTTCTTAGACTTGCTTTCAAGTCTATAACTCACATTTCTATGACACATTGTAGCTTTCAACTTTCACCTTTATTCAATGCTGAATTGAATGTCATTGAGAAAACAGAAAGGTACCGTAATGTATTTTTTTCCACAAACGTCCTTTCTGAATTTAAAAGTAATCCAATATGAAATCATCTGGTTTTTCAACAGTATCTGTAATCTGACTACAATATTTTTGCTGGTAACATATTTGATTACAGTTAGCTTTTTGTAATATGATTACATGTAATCAGTTACTCCCCAACCCTGTGGGCAGCATATGAGACCCTTGAGGCAAAACTAGTTCCCATGTAATCTGCAATAGCACATTATGCCAACACTTGGGCCTTATACATTTGAAGTCGGAAGTTTACATACACCTTAGCCAAATACATTTAAACTCAGTTTTCACAATTCCTGACATTTAATCCTAGTAAAAATTCCCTGTCTTAGGTCAGTTAGGATCACCACTTTAAGAATGTGAAATATCAGAATAATAGTAGAGAGAATGATTTATTTCAGCTTTTATTTCTTTCATCACATTCTCAGTGGGTCAGAAGTTTACATACAATCAATCATAATTTGGTAGCATGTTTTTACCTTGGGTCAAACGTTCCGGGTAGCCTTCCACAAGCTTCCCACAATAAGTTGGGTGAATTTTGGCCGATATCTCCTGACAGAGCTTGTGTAACTGAATCAGGTTTGTAGGCCTCCTTGCTCGCACACGCCTTTTCAGTTCTGCCAACAAATGTTCTATGGGATTGAGGTCAGGGCTTTGCGATGGCCACTCCAATACCTTGACTTTGTTGTCCTTAACTTTTACTTGGTACTCATCCCGGATCCGGGAGCACCCTCATCAGTAAAAAAGCTGACTGGCATAGCCTAGCATAGCGCCACAAGTAAATACTAGCATCTAAATATCATGAAATCACAAGTCCAAGACACCAGATGAAAGATACACATCTTGTGAATCCAGCCATCATTTCTGATTTTTAAAATGTTTTACAGGGAAGACACAATATGTATTTCTATTAGCTAACCATGATAGCAAAAGACCCCAAAAAAATGTTCCACCATGTTTTAACTGCATAGGTAGCTATCACAAATTCGACCAAATAAAGATATAAATAGTCACTAACCAAGAAACAACTTCATCAGATGACAGTCTGATAACATATTTATTGTATAGCATATGTTTTGTTAGAAAAATGTGCATATTTCAGGTATAAATCATAGTTTTACATTGCAGCCACCATCACAATCTCACCAAAGCAGCTAGAATAACTACAGAGACCAACGTGAATTACCTAAATACTCATCATAAAACATTTATGAAAAATACAGTGTACAGCAAATGAAAGACAAACATCTTGTGAATCCAGCCAATATTTCAGATTTTTTAAGTGTTTTACAGCGAAAACACAATATAGCATTATATTAGCTTACTACAATAGCCTACCACACAGCCCCATTCATTCAACATAACGTTAGCGATAGCGAATAAACCAGCAAAAGATATACATTTTTTCACTAAGCCATTTTGCCACAACTTTGGAAGTATGCTTGAGGTCATTGTCCATTTGGAAGACCCATTTGCGACCAAGCTTTAACTTCCTGACTGATGTCCTGAGATGTTGCTTCAATATATCCACATAATTTTCCATCCTCATGATGCCATCTATTTTGTGAAGTGCACCAGTCCCTCCTGCAGCAAAGCACCCCCACAACATGATGCTGCCTCACCCGTGCTTCACGGTTGGGATGGTGTTCTTCGGCTTGCAAGCCTCCCCCTTTTTCCTCCAAACATAACGATGGTCATTATGGCCAAACAGTTCTGTTTTTGTTTCATCAGACCAGAGGACATTTTTCCAAAAAGTACGATCTTTGTCCCATGTGCAGTTGCAAACCGTAGTCTGGCGTTTTTTACGGCGGTTTTGGAGCAGTGGCTTCTTCCTTGGTGAGCGGCCTTTCAGGTTATGTCGATATAGAACTCGTTTTACTGTGGATATAGATACTCTTGTACCTGTTTTTTCCAGCATCTTCACAATGTCCTTTGCTAATGTTCTGGGATTGATTTGCACTTTTCGCACCAAAGTACTTTCATCTCTAGGAGACAGAACGCATCTACTTCCTGAGGGGTATGATGACTGTGTGGTCCCATGATGTTTATACTTGCGTACTATTGTTTGTACAGGTGAACGTGGTACCTTCAGGTGTTTGGAAATTGCTCCCAAGGATGAACCAGACTTGTGGAGGTCCACAATTTTTTTTTCTGAGGTCTTGGCTGATTTCTTTTGATTTCCCCATGATGTCAAGCAAAGAAGCACTGAGTTTGAAGGTAGGCCTTGAAATACATCCACAGGTACACCTCCAATTGACTCAAATTATGTCAATTAGCCTATCAGAAGTTTCTAAAGCCATGACATCATTTTCTGGAATTTTCCAAGCTGTAAACAATTGTTGGAAAAATTACTTGTGTCATGCACAAAGTAGATATCCTAACTGACTTGCCAAAACTATTTTTTGTTTAACAAGATATTTGTGGAGTGGTTGAAAAATTAGTTTTAATGACTCCAACCTAAGTGTATGTAAACCTTGGACAACTGTTCGTATGAGAACCGTTAAGAAAACCATTTAGAAAGTGATGTACAGTATGTCTGTCTGGTTTTGTACAGGGCTCAAACACATGAAAACAGGCACTGGCAAGTACAGATTTAAGATCTTTATTTGACCAGTTTCTCACAGCAGAAAAAATAAATATGAATTATTGTGTGGATTTTAGTAAATGTCCATTTTTGTAGGGGTTGATTCATTTTTAGTTAGGGAAAATCAAGTTTAAAAAATATATTTTGAAATGATCAACTTTAGAAGCCTTTTTAAAACTTAAATACAATACACGTTTGCATTGTCCTGCAACAACTGGGTGGTCAAATTCTTTACTGTAGCAGAAGATACTTATGAAAGGGAATAGCTTTATGATTAAATATACATTCAATATGACTTTCCAGTCTAGAGGAAATGGAATCAGTAATAATACAAATTGCATGAAGAACAACTTTTTAGGCAAGATGCTCAATTTATGACTGAGACCTAATATTCAGAATGAGAGCTGCTTCCCACAACATACTATGGCAGGGACCATCAACTAGATTCAGCTGTGGGCAGAATTTTTCTTTAACAGATGGTCGGGGGGCCGGAACATAAATATAAATAATTTTGTCGACTGCGAATTAGACACAAGAAGCCCAAACAGATATGTTTGACTAAACATCATCATTTCTAACCTTGCTTACATTTATATATGATCACCTGTCTCTCCATTATGTGTGGGAATACTTGAGAACAGACTTCTTAAATTAAAATAACTTGGAGATGATTTCGTGGTGTTTTATAGTATTTTATGTACATTTATGAAAAACCAAACAAATATTGTTATAATTTTTTGCTCAGAAAACTTGGCAGGCCAAATAAAATCACCCGTGGCCCAAATTCGGCCCCACGAGCCACAAGTTGGGGAACCCTATCCTATAGATACATTGGTGTTGACACCTTGAGCTGGTGGCTGAGGTGATGACTGGGCCTTGTAATTGGGCCTGTGCATTCCAGTAGTAAAGTGCTGCTGTAAGCAGAAGGGTGAGAGCGTGTGGGTAGAGGAGCTGTACTAGAATTTAAAAGATGGGTCGAGCTCCAAATGAATAGATAGACTTCAGAGGAGGGCAGAGGAATATGACAGTCAGCACTTCAGGCAAGTGTGCTTGTTAAAAGTAGCATTAAGCTTACATCCAAATATGGAGATGAGGAGCATGGTATATTCAGACTCATTCACCTTGGCAGTGTGTGGGTGGTTAGTGTCAGTTATGTCATATTTTCATATTTTCTCTGGTCTTATTGCAATGTTGAGGCATTAGTAATAATTAAAACTAAGCCTAAGCAAATTAATAAATGTAATATCGCTTCTCTATTTAGAATTATAATCCATATCAGCAGGATTCCCTATTATAGTGAGATTTACATGTATTATTTTGTCTCCATATTGATTGTCATAACAAGGTCCCACTTAGGAAACCCACTAGAAGCTTACTGTCTCCTTCAAACGTCTAGACAAGCATTTTCTAGCTGAGAGCCTTCTGCACAGTAGCTGACTCCCTGACAACCTGTAATGATAAAATGAATGGGAATTTAAAGACATGCTCCGGAACTTTGGCGACCAGTACGTTTTTTTTTTTTTTACTCCTGGATGTGTGAATGTATAGTTTATACATGCTTGATCTATAAGAATAATTACTTTCTTACCTCAATTAGCTATGCAATCCCTAATTTGAATGAGACTGGAAGCTGTGCGGAACCATTTCCCCTCACGTGGGCCAGCCCCCCAGCAATTCAAGTTCTATCCAATGAGAGAGAGAGAGAGAGATGTGGTGCACACTGTATATTTTCTTTCTTTTTCTCAGACCTAAACAATGGTCTCCTGATGTGATTTAAGGATTGTTGTAGACTTATAACATCACATTGTTGTATTTTTTATTTTAAAATGTGTGATTTTGGGAGTAAAAATCTATGGAAAAACATAGTATTTTTCACACCGGGGACCTTTCCTTTACACAGGATCCACTGCTCCGGGCACCACTACACCACTGCATTGGGCCGATGGAAAGACAGCTGTCTCACACAGCATGATCCTAAAGGATAAGCAGTCCATTCACTCGGACAAAATAAGCCAGTAGGTCCCAAGCAAAGGATTACAAAAACACAACCATTAGGCTAAGCGTTGCCCAATCGAAATTTTAAACTATTACTTCCCAGTGCAAAAAACATTTCAGCACACAAAGTAACATGTGATCTACACATTTTTTTTAAAAGAGATAGCTAACAGCATGCAAGCTGCAATAAAAAACACAGTTCCCCCTCACCAGATGATCATTTAAAACTTAACTTCTTGTTGAAAGTTATTCTTGAAAAGGGACAAGCTAACAAATTAAACAACAACATTCTCTTCGATAACACCTGCTGCAGCCGCTGCAAACTAGCCTACAACTAAAGCT
This sequence comes from Salvelinus alpinus, assembly GCF_045679555.1. NCBI lineage: Eukaryota > Metazoa > Chordata > Actinopteri > Salmoniformes > Salmonidae > Salvelinus > Salvelinus alpinus. The sequence continues at coordinate 17,879,607 of NC_092103.1, read as the reverse complement.
AGCTAGCTAGATGGTAGGACAACTACTGCTCGCTATTACACAGTGGCCTGTTAGCCTTCGAGAAGGCAGAAGTTTCCATACATTTTTGTAAAAATGATCACACCCATTACAATTCAATGTGATTGGTTGATGCCTTTTTTTCTCTTCAGTGTTAACCCTTTCCTTTCTAACAAAAACTGATAAGATTAAATCAGAACATTGGAAATAATTATGTAAGTATTATTATATACATTCTTTTTTATAAATCCTCAGCCTTTCTCTGAAAGGGTAGAAGGCCGTCATTGTTCCCCACTGTGTTTGGGTTAGTAATACTTTGTAGAGTGGCTCTATATGCCTTCAGCATGCATTTCTCTCACCATTCTGAATGTTTAAAGAATACATATGTTCATCTAAAATATGATCACATAAATACTGGACATTTTGAACTCTTATGTTGGTGTTTTGACAAAATTACAATCATGGTCTTGAATTGGACTTGCATTTTTCTGGTCTTAGTCTTGACTCGGTCTCGTACCCCTCACCCCCCTCCCGGTCTCAGTCTTGACTTGGTCTTGCCCACCCTCCAGTCTTGGTCTTGACTTGGACTCGATTCGCTCCAGTCTTGAATCGGTCTCGCTTTAGATGGTCTTGAACACAACACTGCTCGTGGGGGCTACTTTTATAACTACTGGCTAAGAAGTATACAAAAGTATCGTAGAATCTCTTTAATAGTTTCTAATAGGGACTGCATTTGCATGGTTGAATTCCGCACAAGCTATTCAGCAGCTCAAAACCACAATCTCACAACCCACTCTCCCCTCTTTAAACATTTAACAGGTTGACACATTCACTGGAGTTGGAGTGTTTCAAAGGCCTCGTGGAAACCAGGCTTAATGATTGGGCCATATCTGTCAGCTTTTCAAAAAGGGTTGCTCTCCAACTCTCTAAATTGATTTTTTAATCAAGAGAAATAGTTTTTGACCTTTTCAAAGGGGCTGAATAGGATTTTGTATAATGTTCGTTGCTTTTCCATTATCATTATGAAGAGAAATCTGTTCAATATCGCAGTCTCACATTATAAGATGGTGGAACTGTTACATTTACATTTACATTTAAGTCATTTAGCAGACGCTCTTATCCAGAGCGACTTACAAATTGGTGCATTCACCTTATGATATCCAGTGGAACAACCACTTTACAATAGTGCATCTAACTCTTTTAAGGGGGGGGGGGGGGTTAGAAGGATTACTTTATCCTATCCTAGGTATTCCTTAAAGAGGTGGGGTTTCAGGTGTCTCCGGAAGGTGGTGATTGACTCCGCTGACCTGGCGTCGTGAGGGAGTTTGTTCCACCATTGGGGTGCCAGAGCAGCGAACAGTTTTGACTGGGCTGAGCGGGAACTGTACTTCCTCAGAGGTAGGGAGGCGAGCAGGCCAGAGGTGGATGAACGCAGTGCCCTTGTTTGGGTGTAGGGCCTGATCAGAGCCTGAAGGTACGGAGGTGCCGTTCCCCTCACAGCTCCGTAGGCAAGCACCATGGTCTTGTAGCGGATGCGAGCTTCAACTGGAAGCCAGTGGAGAGAGCGGAGGAGCGGGGTGACGTGAGAGAACTTAGGAAAGTTGAACACCAGACGGGCTGCGGCGTTCTGGATGAGTTGTAGGGGTTTAATGGCACAGGCAGGGAGCCCAGCCAACAGCGAGTTGCAGTAATCCAGACGGGAGATGACAAGTGCCTGGATTAGGACCTGCGCCGCTTCCTGCGTGAGGCAGGGTCGTACTCTGCGAATGTTGTAGAGCATGAACCTACAGGAACGGGTCACCGCCTTGATGTTAGTTGAGAACGACAGGGTGTTGTCCAGGATCACGCCAAGGTTCTTAGCACTCTGGGAGGAGGACACAATGGAGTTGTCAACCGTGATGGCGAGATCATGGAACGGGCAGTCCTTCCCCGGGAGGAAGAGCAGCTCCGTCTTGCCGAGGTTCAGCTTGAGGTGGTGATCCGTCATCCACACTGATATGTCTGCCAGACATGCAGAGATGCGATTCACCACCTGGTTATCAGAGGGGGGAAAGGAGAAGATTAATTGTGTGTCGTCTGCATAGCAATGATAGGAGAGACCATGTGAGGATATGACAGAGCCAAGTGACTTGGTGTATAGCGAGAATAGGAGAGGGCCTAGAACAGAGCCCTGGGGGACACCAGTGGTGAGAGCACGTGGTGCGGAGACAGATTCTCGCCACGCCACCTGGTAGGAGCGACCTGTCAGGTAGGACGCAATCCAAGCGTGGGCCGCGCCGGAGATGCCCAGCTCGGAGAGGGTGGAGAGGAGGATCTGATGGTTCACAGTATCAAAGGCAGCCGATAGGTCTAGAAGGATGAGAGCAGAGGAGAGAGAGTTAGCTTTAGCAGTGCGGAGCGCCTCCGTGACACAGAGAAGAGCAGTCTCAGTTGAATGACTAGTCTTGAAACCTGACTGATTTGGATCAAGAAGGTCATTCTGAGAGAGATAGCAGGAGAGCTGGCCAAGGACGGCACGTTCAAGAGTTTTGGAGAGAAAAGAAAGAAGGGATACTGGTCTGTAGTTGTTGACATCGGAGGGATCGAGTGTAGGTTTTTTCAGAAGGGGTGCAACTCTACCCCATACTCCTAGTCAATGGGCCCTTTTTTATTATCTTAGTTGGTCCATATTTGAAGGAATGATGGTCACTTAACCGTTTAATAAGGTGACAAGGTCAGATTCACAAGTAAATAATATGTTTAATCCCAGTAAATAGCAGTTGCAATAGCAGAATATGTATCCTCTAATTGAGGAACAAGCACGGACAAGCAAACTGCGTAATTACTCTGACTTGGTTAATGATTCTAAGTGCCTACCAGCGGAACCATGGCAAAATGAAGGCTTTCATGTGAGTTGACAACACATTTAATTAATAGTTTTATAATATATTTTGTCGGGGGGAAAAAGTTAATGTATTCATTCAATTACAGATGATTATGAAAACAGTAGGACTACTTTACTTAACTTTTACAACAAACTGATATCTGAAAAAGCAAATACATCTAAGTAGACCTACCTTTGAGTCTCCCTTCAACTGATCATGTCTTTCTCCTCTTTATGCCTCACTTCTCTATAGCGCAAAGAGCCAGTATTCAGTCTAAGTACAGGCTTTAGTCCTGGTGACGTGTGCTGACACGGGGTGAGATGATTCACCTTATGGGAGTGGAGATGCCTAGAGTTCAAGCTGTCATGGTGGAGTGTATTGAATCTGTAGTTATACTGTTGGCTACTAATTAGTCAAATAATACTCATCTATTTCTTTATTTTCATTCTCTTTTCATAATTTTGATTAGATACATATGTTTATGCACCTGTAAAACCAAGTATAATACATGGTATGTATATTTACTCTTCTGAAATTATAATGCAGTATTTGTACTTTCTCTTTTCACACACACGACAGAGTCAGACTCCATCTATGATACATTCAAAGAGAAATCTGCAGCTACAACAGGAGTTACAATAAATAAACTGGACAATGCTGTGAAATGTAACACAGCTACAGTATGTTCTTTATCAACAGATTCTGACGGGATCATAAGTCAATAACAGCACCAACACTCACCTCACCTTCACCTAGACCACAGTCCAATTTCATGCTATTGACTGCTGTTCACACAATACACTCCAGTTAATCCATGTTGTGTGTGTGTGTGTGTGTGCAGCACACCTATTCCTCTGGCACACATTTGCCCGCATGCAGCCTTTACACTCAATAATATGGTTCTCATGTGACCTGAGTTCCAAACACTCTGCACTTAGTAAATAAGATGTCACAGTAAGATAAATATGAGCCGACAATTCTGCTTTCCATTTGTGTAAACAGGGAGTGTGAATGAAAGCTGTGCAGGCTTTGATGTGAGACTCTCTCTAACTGCTGCTGTAGAATAACAGTAAGACATCATTTAGACGTACCTAAGGTCATAAAGGAAATACCAAGTATTAGTCATAACTCCAATGAAAATAACCTACTCTCTCTGAAGGATGTAATGTTGGCTAGCTACAGAAGGCTAACTATAGTTGTGGGGCTTTCTGTAAGCAGTTATTTTTCAGTTAATCATTTTTTCACTAATTGGTCTTTCACCAATCAGATCAGCTTTGAAAAAAATCTGATGTGAAAAGATCTGAGCCCAGATTCACAAAACACTTATTACACAAAAACGTAAGAAGATGCTTAAGAAAAAAATAAGAAGTTCAGAAGGTATGCAATTCCTCAATAATATCTTAAGATTTCATGATTTTCTTACAAACAGGGGTAGGAAGTCCAGGGGGGGCAGGAGAGGGACAGGGAGGGGGAGCAGGTAGCAGCTGGGGGTAGAAGCTATTGGCCAGCCTGACAGTTTTTGCCATGATGCTCCTACTGTATACTACCCGCATCTGAGTGATGGAAGAAGGTAGAACAGGCTGTGGCTTAGGTGGCTGAGGTGCTTGATGATTTTCTAGGCCTTCCTGCTACACCTGGTATTGTAGGTGTCCTGTAAGACAGGCAGTGAGCACCCAATGGTGCGTTCGGCTGAGCGTACCACCCTCTGTAGAGCATTGCGGTCCGCGGCAGTGGAGTTGCTGTACCAGGCTGTGATGCAGTCCGACAGTATGCTCTTGATGGTGCATCTGTAGAACACTCTGAGGGCTCTTGGGGACAGGTCGAATTTCTTCAATCTTCTGAGGCTGAAGAGTCGCTGCCGTGCCTTCTTCAGCACAGTGTCCGTGTGGTTAGACCATTTCAGCTCCTCTGAGATGTGTACGCAGAGGAACTTTACGTTTTTGACCATCTCCACTAGGTATGCTAGCATGCTAGTAGATATACATAGACTTCCAATAATTGCGCTAATGCTAGTTAGCTTTACACAGAGACAGAAAGACATAAAAATGGTATCCACAAGTGAATTTGACTCTGGGAAAGTAGATAAAGAAATACCTTTTGATGAATATCAGCTTTGCTTAACTTTCTTTGTAAGTCTATAGTTAATGGCAGTTAAGAAGACATTTCTTCTCAAGAAGTTTTGTGTCTCCAGGCCTTGATGTGAATTGTCAAAAGACCAATAAGTGGGAAAAAATGTATCAGAATTGGGCTGCCTGTGTAGACGCAGCCTCAGATGTGCCAGCTTATGTGGCAACTGCCATCTCACATCTCCAATAGTCACAAATGTAACTTTTGAAATTGTCATTTCACAGGCTTAATCTAAATAGGCCTACCTTTGGTTTATGTGACACTGTTGCTCTGGGACTTAATTATTGGTGTCAAATTCAAAGCCATACATTCTCTGAGGCTTTATAATGCAGGAGATTGTACGTATCTCTTCTGCAACAATGACTCAAATCAAATCTGAACCATAAATAGCTGTCAGTGGAAGGTGTGGATTAGGATTATCCTACATTTATTTTCTTCTAAATCCGATATCTGATGTGTGATCGTGCGGCCATCAAAAATACTTTGACATGATCGCATGCTGGGTTTAATACACTCTAGGCTTAATTAAAGACATTGGTCCTTTCACTGATGTGTGTATTTGTATATGTGTCTGTACTTGTGTGCATGTGTGTGTAAGGGTATGTCACAAATGACATTGGCCATGTCCAAATACCCATATTAGTGTATGATATACTTAAATTGCATACTATGTACTCATCGTCACGTACTATTTAGCATGTACCATTTACCCATCTATTGCAGGATAAATCAATGTTAAAGTTTACATAGCTGTCCATATTTGGATGTTAAATTACTTTATGGGTTGGTTATGTAGACTTCTTCCAACCCATCGCTTTCTACTACAATAATACGATTAAATGATATCTTTACATTAAAAACCAAAGTCTCTCAGAATTCCAGTTGTTCCAATAAGTGTTATACTCCTTGATCTTCAAGAATAGGACTTGGAAATATGGAAGTATAGATTAGCCAAATAGTTTTACCTGAGTATACCCCAAGACTAAGGACTTATTAGCCAGCCCTACTCTGTTGATTATGATTTTGTTGTCATGGAGAACTGATTGGACTTATTGATTCGAGTTGAAAAATAAATGCTGCGCTCATGGAATGGCATGCTTTGAGCACTACTGAAAAGTGCTATTTACATGTGAAAAAGGTATGCCATATGCAGCATTTGCTAAAGGCCTATTGTTTACCTTTTTGTTAATGCCTATTTGATATCTTGATAATATGCAGCTGTTTAAAGGGCAAATCCACAAATGAAACAAAACAATATCAAAACGGTTGCCACACCTCTGTTTTGGTATAAAGGTGAGGGATGGGCCTGGAGAAATGTAACCACTCAGATTAATAGACAGAGCTATGGATGCAAGGACTGACCATCCATGATAACAAATGTATTGTTTTAACCATGTTATGAGGCTATACAGTGTTTGTTTACATTTACAATGTTTACAAACATTGGAGAAAAACAATATTATATTTGGGGTTTTCAAATGGATGTAGCAACTACAGATTGTCCCTTTAAGTCTATCAAAAGTGTATGAGTTTGAGCATGTGTCCATTAGGCCTATGGATTTATTTTATCAGCATTTAGATAATTAAAAAGCCCCACTTTTATTACATAGGCTGGGATCTGCTGTTGCAAGAGCGCATTTTTCACTGGCTGTCCACTGGTTTCAAAAACAATGATTGATAGGCAGCTTAAACTTCTTGAATTCAACCATTATTGGGTTCAAATGCACATTTAGTTTGTTTTGTCTCATTTACAATAGTACCCTGAGGACAAAAATACACCAAATCATAAAAAATAAATAAACTATATAAACTAAATAACAATAAACTACATATTACAGAATCAACAATACAGCTTCAAACACCACAAATACAATTATTATTTACATTACAATCTCATTAGAATCATCCAAATTGCCTTAGAGGCAGAGAGAGTCAAGATGTAGGGGGTTTTGTAGGCTATTCTAAAAATGCAGGGCACTAAAACTGAAGGTGGATTTATCTAGATCAGTACATACTAGTGGAGCCTCGAGAGTTAACCATTCCTGTCAACAGGTTTGGTGTCTCATATTTTTTATTTTAACAGTGAAGTGAGGTAGGTCGGAAGCTTGTGTAGTAGAACTTGGTAAACAAAAAGAGAGTATTGAAGGGATTTGTGAGACTTTAATGAGGACCAGCCAACCTTTTGATACAGGATGCAGTGATGCGTATTAAAACTGTCACCTGTGATAAAGCCAAGGGCGCTATAGTAGACGGCATCCAAAGGTTTAAGAGTAGTGGCTGCTGCATTCCGATAAATGGTGTCACCATAGTCAAGAACTGGCAGGAAATTTTACTGTACATTCTGATTCCTGCTGTTTAGGAAGAGGCATGATCTTTTCCTAAAAAAGTGTTTTGCCAGTGAATCTAATATTTTTGCAAGGCAAAATAGTTTAGAAATTGGGCGAAAGTTATCTAGGTCAGAAGGATCCCCACATTTCTAAAGGGGGAGGACATGCACCGCTTTCAAGATCTTAGGGATAGCACCAGAAGCAATTGTTTAAAAAAAGGTGTATCAAAGGTTCTACAATTTCAGTGCAGACACATTCAGATATAAAAAGACTGTTTAGTATAAAAGCTCTGACGAAGGCCAAGCGAACAAGAAAAAATGTTCAAGTGTCACGCCCTGACCATAGTAAGCTGTTCATTCACTGTGTCGATTGGGGCGTGATGGGGACTTGGGTGGGTCATCTTGGTGTTTTGTATTTCTATGGTGGCCTGATATGGTTCCCAATCAGAGGCAGCTGTTTATCGTTGCCTCTGATTGGGGATCATATTTAGGTAGCCATTTTCCTCATTTGTGTTTGTGGGATCTTGTCTATGTTTAGTTGCCTGTCAGCACTATTTGTATAGCTTCACGTTTCATTCGTTGATTTGTTGTTTTTCTGTTCAGTGTTTATTCATTAAAAGAGAATGTACGCATACAACGCTGCGCCTTGGTCCATTCCATACGACGATCGTGACAGAAGATCCCACCAACAAAGGACCAAGCAGCGTGCCCAGGAGGAAGACGTATCCTGGACTTGGGAGGAAATCCTGGCAGGACAGGATCGCCTTTTTTGGCGGGAGTCGCCTAGGAGCATGAGAGGACAGCAACGACGTCGGGGAGAAAGGCCACAGAAACCCCAATAATCTTTTTGGGGGGGGCACATGGAGCAGTCGGCGAAGCCGAGGAGTGAACCAGAGCCAGTCAGGGAGTCGATTGAGGAGCTCGACGCAAGAGAGAGGTGCTGGCATTGAGAGCGCTGCAGAGCGGGCGTGCTGAGGTGCGTGTCATCAGCCCGGTGCCACCTGTACCGGTCCCACACATCAGGTCTCCAGTGCGCCTTCACAGCCCAGTGTGTCCTGTGCTAGCTTCCCGCACTTGCCGGGCTGGAGTGAGCATCCAGTCAGGAAGGGTTGTGCCAGCTCTGCGCTCTAGACCTCCAGTGCGCCTCCACAGTCCAGTACGTCCTGTGCCTCCTCTCCGCACTCGCCATGAGGTGCGTGTCATCAGCCCGGTACCACCTGTACCGGTCCCACGCATCAGGCCTCCAGTGCGCCTCCACAGTCCAGTACGTTCTGTGCCTCCTCTCCGCACTCGCCCTGAGGTGTGTGTCATCAGCCCGGTGCCACCTGTACCAATCCCACGCATCAGGTCTCCAGTGCGCCTCCACAGTCCAGTACGTCCTGTGCCTCTTCCCCGCACTCGCCTTGAGGTGCGTGTTATCAGCCCGGTGCCACCTGTACCGGTCCCACGCATCAGGGCTCCAGTGCGCCTCCACAGTCCAGAGCTTCAGTTCCCAGTCCGGAGCTGCCGGCAACGGTTCCCAGTCCGGAGCTGCCTGCGACGGTTCCCAGTCCGGAGCTGCCTGCGACGGTTCCCAGTCCGGAGCTGCCTGCGACGGTTCCCAGTCCGGAGCTGCCGGCGACGGTTCCCAGTCCGGAGCTTCCGGCGACGGTCCCCAGTCCGGAGCCTCCGGCGACGGTCCCCAGTCCGGAGCCTCCGGCGACGGTCCCCAGTCCGGAGCCTCCGGCGACGGTTCCCAGTCCGGAGCCTCCGGCGACGGTCCCAAGTCCGGAGCCTCCGGCGACGGTTCCCAGTCCGGAGCCTCCGGCGACGGTCCCCAGTCCGGAGCCTCCGGCGACGGTCCCCAGTTCGGAGCCTCCGGCGACGGTCCCAAGTCCGGAGCCTCCGGCGACGGTCCCAAGTCCGGAGCCTCCGGCGACGGTCCCAAGTCCGGAGCCTCCGGCGACGATCTGCAGTCTGGAGCCTCCAGCGGTGGTTCTCAGTTCAGAGCCTCCGGCGATGATCCACGGTCCGGTTCCTCCGGCGACGATTCACGGTCCGGAGTCTCCAGCGACGGTCAGCGGTCCAGAGCCTGGTTGGGGCGTGTTGGTTGGGGCGTGATAGTGACTTTGGTCGGTCATCTAGGTGTTTTGTATTTCTATGGTGGCCTGATATGGTTCCCAATCAGAGGCAGCTGTTTATCGTTGTCTCTGATTGGGGATGGCTTTCAAGCAGCATTCCCCAAGTGAGGATGGCTTTCACTTCAGCAGTAATAGATTCATGAACTTCTTTGAGGAAAAGATCATGATCATTAGAAAGCAAATTACGGACTCCTCTTTAAATCTGGGTATTCCTCCAAAGCTCAGCTGTCCTGAGTCTGTACAACTCTGCCAGGACCTAGGATCAAGAGAGACACTCAAGTGTTTTAGTACTATATCTCTTGACACAATGATGAAAATAATCATGGCCCCTAAACCTTCAAGCTGCATACTGGACCCTATTCCAACTAAACTACTGAAAGAGCTGCTTCCTGTGCTTGGCCCTCCTATGTTGAACATAATAAACGGCTCTCTATCCACCGGATGTGTACCACTCACTAAAAGTGGCAGTAATAAAGCCTCTCTTGAAAAAGCCAAACCTTGACCCAGAAAATATAAAATCTTATATTTATATATCGAATCTTCCATTCCTCTCAAAAATTTTAGAAAAAGCTGTTGCACGGCAACTCACTGCCTTCCTGAAGACAAGCAATGTATACGAAATGCTTCAGTCTGGTTTTAGACCCCATCATAGCACTGAGACTGCACTTGTGAAGGTGGTAAATGACCTTATAATGGCGTCAGACCGAGGCTCTGCATCTGTCCTCATGCTCCTAGACCTTTGATACCATCGATCACCACATTATTTTGGAGAGATTGGAAACCTAAATTGGTCTACACGGACAAGTTCTGGCCTGGTTTAGATCTTATCTGTCGGAAAGATATCAGTTTGTCTCTGTGAATGGTTTGTCCTCTGACAAATCAACTGTACATTTCGGTGTTCCTCAAGGTTCCGTTTTAGGACCACTATTGTTTTCACTATATATTTTACCGCTTGGGGATGTCATTCGAAAACATAATGTTAACTTTCACTGCTATGCGGATGACAAACAGCTGTACATTTCAATGAAACATGGTGAAGCCCCAAAATTGCCCTCGCTAGAAGCCTGTGTTTCAGACAATAAGGAAGTGGATGGCTGAAAACGTTCTACTTTTAAACTCGGACGAAACAGAGATGCTTGTTCTAGGTCCCAAGAAACAAAGAGATCTTCTGTTGAATCTGACAATTAATCTTGATGGTTGTAAAGTCGTCTCAAATAAAACTGTGAAGGACCTCGGCGTTACTCTGGACCCTGATCTCTCTTTTGACGAACATATCAAGACTGTTTCAAGGACAGCTTTTTCCATCTACGTAACATTGCAAAAATCTGAAACTTTCTGTCCAAAAAGTATGCAGAAAAATGAATCCATGCTTTTGTTACTTCTAGGTTAGACTACTGCAATGCTCTACTTTCCGGCTACACGGATAAAGCACTAAATAAACTTCAGTTAGTGCTAAATACGGCTGCTAGAATCCTGACTAGAACCCCCAAAAATTATCATATTACTCCAGTGCTAGCCTCTCTACACTGACTTCCTGTTAAGGCAAGGGCTGATTTCAAGGTTTTACTGCTAACCTACAAAGCATTACATGGGCTTGCTCCTACCTATCTTTCCGATTTGGTCCTGCCGTACATACCTACACGTACGCTACAGTCACAAGACGCAGGCCTCCTAATTGTCCCTAGAATTTCTAAGCAAACAGCTGGAGGCAGGGCTTTCTCCAATAGAGCTCCATTTTATCGAATGGTCTGCCTACCCATGTGAGAGACGCAGACTCGGTCTCAACTTTTAAGTCTTTACTGAAGACTCATCTCTTCACTGCGTCATATGATTGAGTGTAGTCTGGCCCAGGAGTGTGAAGGTGAACGGAAAGGCTCTGGAGCAACGAACCGCCCTTGCTGTCTCTGCCTGGCCGGTTCCCCTCTCTCCACTGGGATTCTCTGCCTCTAACCCTATTACAGGGGCTGAGTCACTGGCTTACTGGTGCTCTTTCATGCCGTCCCTAGGAGGGGTCACTTGAGTGGGTTGAGTCACTGACGTGATCTTCCTGTCTGGGTTGGCGCCTCCCCTTGGGTTGTGCCGTGGCGGAGATCTTTGTGGGCTATACTCGGCCTTGTCTCAGGATGGTAAGTTGGTGGTTGAAGATATCCCTCTAGTGTTGTGGGGGCTGTGCTTTGGCAAAGTGGGTGGGGTTATATCCTTCCTGTTTGACCCTGTCCGGGGGTATCATCGGATGGGGCCACAGTGTCTCCTGACCCCTCCTGTCTCAGCCTCCAGTATTTATGCTGCAGTAGTTTGTGTCGGGGGGCTAGGGTCAGTTTGTTATATCTGGAGTACTTCTCCTGTCTTATCCGGTGTCCTGTGTGAATTTAAGTATGCTCTCTCTAATTCTCTCTCTCTCTCTTTCTTTCTCTCTCTCGAAGGACCTGGGTCCTAGGACCATGCCTCAGGACTACCTGGCATGATGACTCCTTGCTGTCCCCAGTCCACCTGGCCGTGCTGCTGCTCCAGTTTCAACTGTTCTGCCTGCGGCTATGGAACCCTGACCTGTTCACCGGACGTGCTACCTGTCCCAGACCTGCTGTTTTCAACTCTCTAGAGACCGCTGGAGCAGTAGAGATACTCTTAATGATCGGCTATGAAAAGCCAACTGACATTTGCTCCTGAGGTGCTGACTTGCTGCACCCTCGACATCTACTGTGATTATTATTATTTGACCATGCTGGTCATTTATGAACATTTGAACATCTTGGCCATGTTCTGCTATAATCTCCACCCGGCACAGCCAGAAGAGGACTGGCCACCCCTCGTAGCCTGGTTCCTCTCTAGGTTTCTTCCTAGGTTTTGGCCTTTCTAGGGAGTTTTTCCAAGCCACCGTGCTTCTACACCTGCATTGCTTGCTGTTTGGGGTTTTAGGCTGGGTTTCTGTACAGCACTTTGAGATATCAGCTGATGTACGAAGAGCTATATAAATACATTTGATTTTGATTTGATTTGATATTTAGGTAGCCATTTACCTAATTTGTGTTTGTGGGATCTTGTCTATGTTTAGTTGCCTGTCAGCACTATTTGCATAGCTTCACGTTTCATTCGTTGATTTTGTTGTTTTTTTGTTCAGTGTTCATTCATTAACTTCTCTGCGCTACGGATCCCTTTTACGGGATCATTTTCCTAAACAACCGTTGAATTGCAGGACGCAAAATATTACAAAAAATATTTATAATCATGCAATCACAAGTGAAACATACCAAAACACAGATTTCGAAAATATGCTTTGCAACGAAAGCAATCTAAGCTTTTGTGAGTGTATCAATCAATGCTAGAACAGTTAGCCTTATATTAGCTTGGTTAGCTTGGTCATGAAAGTCAGAAAAGCAATAAAATGAATCACTTACCTTTGATAATCTTCGGATGTTTGCACTCACGAGACTCCGTTACACAACAAATGTTATTTTTGTTCAATAAAGATTTGTTTTATAACCAAAAAACGCCATTTGGGTTGCGCTTTATGTTCAGAAAACCAAAGCCTCGTTCAGTTCGATGAAAATTCCAAAAAGTATCCGTAATGTTCGTAGAAACATGTCAAATGTTTTTTATAATCAATCCTCAGGTTGTTTTTAACAAACATAATCGATAATATTTCAACCGGACCGTAACCTATTCAATAAGAGAGAAAAATTAAATGGAGAGCTACCCTCTCGCGCGCAAGAACTAATCAGAGGACACCTGACTACTTTTGAAAAATCTCGCTGGTCACAGCCTGAGGAAGCCATTGGAAAAGGAATCTGGTTGATACCCCTTTAAATGGAAGAAAGACGGGCCAGGAAACACAGATTAAAAAAATATATATATTACTTCCGGGTTAGATTTTCTCAGGTTTTTGCCTGCAGAATCAGTTTTGTTATACTCACAGACAATATTTTGACAGTTTTGGAAACTTTGGAGTGTTTTCTATCCTAATCTGTAAATTATATGCATATTCTACGATCTGGACCTGAGAAATAGTCTGTTTACCTTGGGAACGTTTAACTTCTTGCCGCACGGATCCCTTTAGCGGGATCATTTTCGTAAACAACCGCTGAATTGCAGTGCGCCAAATTCAAAAATAATACTAAAAATATTTATAATCATGAAATCACAAGTGAAATATACCAAAACACAGCTTAGCTTGTTGTTAATCCACCTATCGTGTCAGATTTTAAAAATATGCTTTACAGCGAAAGCAATCCAAGCGTTTGTGAGTTTATCAATCACTAGACAAAACAGTAAGAACAGCTAGCCCCAAATTAGCTTGGTCACGAAAGTCAGAAAAGCAATAAAATGAATCGCTTACCTTTGATAATCTTCGGATGTTTGCACTCACGAGACTCCCAGTTACACAATAAATGTTATTTTTGTTCGATAAAGATTTGTTTTATAACCAAAAACCCCCATTTGGTTTGCGCGTTATGTTCAGAAAACCACAGCCTCGTTCCGGTCCTGAAAGGCAGACGGAAATTCCAAAAAGTATCCTTAATGTTCGTAGAAACATGTCAAACGTTTTTTATAATCAATCCTCAGGTTTGAACAGGCTATTCGAAATGTCGCATACTATTAAACAATCTCTTTTCGCATACTCAAATGTCCTACTATTTTGGATGCAAGTATGGGTATTCATACATAGCCACTGACTCTTGCTAAACTAGAGACTGCCATTCTATCTTCTATTTATATTATCAGCATGTTTATTATATTACTTATTAGCATATCTTATTTTGCTATCATCCCCTATTTTACAAGTGCCTTTCACTCACGTGTGCTGTGTTATTTGCAATGATTTCCTTTCATTTGGCTTTTTACATTCTCACGTGTGAAATTGAATTGAATGAAGCATTTTCTTGCTTTGCATGGTGTGCTATGATTATACCGTTTGGCATGGACTATATTGACTACGAGACAGCTGTTGCCAATCCCTATCACCTCCTCCCGCCACAAACGAATTGCTTAACGCCCCAGAACTAGGAACAAAGGGAAATGCGCACAACCGTCTGACTCCTCGCTGCTCCTTGACCAGTGTCCCTCTCCACTGATTGCCTGTGGGAAAAATACTTTATAGCACTACTAAAGGAAAGTGCTTATTTCTAACATGTGATGTGGGACTCTAATTATTGATCAGTATACACTCTAATTGTTTGTTTATTGTCCTCCTCAACTACAGCCTCAAGGGACCCGCCCGACGCAGCACAGAAGCTACACTGAAAAAATAAAAAAAATACTCAGGATGAAAAAAGGTCAATGGATTCAATAAATGTTGCTTTAAACCACATTCAAATAACATGTCACCAAAACATGATCGTATTAGGTTAGACTTAAAACAACATATCTGTGTAATAGCTTCTTAAATGTAATCTAAAATATAATCTACGTAATCCCCAAAATTAATGATTAAACATGAGAGGGCCAGACACAATAACTACTATAGAATTGATGCATACTCCAAGAAAGGTTAAAATCTCACCTTTCTGTTAAAAATTGTTATACATTTCTGAGGTGTAGACACTTTTGAGGACATAAGCTCAATTACATCAAATCAAAGTTTATTTGTCATGTGCGCCGAATACAACAGGTGTAGACCTTACAGTGAAATGCTTACGTACAGGCTCTAACCAATGGTGCGGAAAAAAAGGTGTGTGTGTGTGTGTGTGTGTAAGTAAAGAAATAAAACAATAAAAATACATTTGAAAAAAGAGTAGTAAGGCTATATAAAGACACCTGTTAGTCAGGCTTATTGAGGTAGTATGTACATGTAGGTATCGTTAAAGTGACTATGCATATATGATGAACAGAGAGTAGCAGAAGCGTAAAAAGAGGGGTTGGCGGGTGGTGGGACACAATGCAGATAGCCCGGTTAGCCAATGTGCGGGAGCACTGGTTGGTCGGGCCAATTTAGGTAGTATGTACATGAATGTATATACTGGATGGCAGGCAGCTTTGCCCCAGTGATGTACTGGGCCGTACACACTACCCTCTGAAGTGCCTTGCGGTCAGAGGCCGAGCAATTACCGTACCAGGCAGTGATGCAACCGGTCAGGATGCTCTCGATGTTGCAGCTGTAGAACCTTTTGAGGATCTCAGGACCCATGCCAAATCTTTTTAGTTTCCTGAGGGGGAATAGGCTTTGTCGTGCCCTCTTCACGACGGTCTTGGTGTGTTTGGACCAATCTAGTTTGTTGTTGATGTGAACACCAAGGAATTTGAAGCTCTCAACCTGCTCCACTACAGTCCCGTCGATGAGAATGGGGACGTGCTCGGTGCTCCTTTTCCTGTAGTCCACAATCATCTCCTTAGTCTTGGTTACGTTGAGGGATAGGTTGATATTCTGGCACCACCCGGCCAGGTCTTTGACCTCCTCCCTATAGGCTGTCTCGTCGTTGTCTGTGATCAGGCCTACCACTGTTGTGTCGTCAGCAAACTTAATGATGGTGTTGGAGTCGTGCCTGTCCATGCAGTCGTGGGTGAACAAGGAGTACAGGAGGGGGCTGAGCACGCACCCCTGGGGAGCTCTAGTGGTGAGGATCAGCGTGGCAGATGTGTTGCTACCTACCCTCACCACCTGGGGGCGGCCCGTCAGGAAGTCCAGGATCCAGTTGTAGAGGGAGGTGTTTAGTCCCAGGATCCTTAGCTTGGTGATGAGCTTTGAGGGTACTATGGTGTTGAACGTTGAGCTGTAGTCAATGAACAGCATTCTCACATAGGTGTTCCTTTTGTCCAGGTGGGAAAAGGCAGTGTGGATTGTAAAATAGATTGCATCATCTGTGGATCTGTTTGGGCGGTATGCAAATTGAAGTGGGTCTAGGGTTTCTGGGAAAATGGGGTTGATGTGAGCCATTACCATCCTTTCAAAGCACTTCATGGCTACGGACGTGAGTGCTACGCGTCTGTAGTCATTTAGGCAGGTTGCCTTTGTGTTCTTGGACACAGGGACTATGGTGGTCTGCTTGAAGCATGTTGGTATTACAGACTCAATCAGGGACATGTTGAAAATGTCAGTGAAGACACCTGCCAGTTGGTCAGCACATGCCCGGAGCACACGTCCTGGTACTCCGTCTGGCCCCGCAGCCTTGTGTATGTTGACCTGTTTAAAGGTCTTACTCACGTCGGCTACGGAGAGCATGATCACACAGTCGTCCGGAACAGCTGATGCTCTCATGCATTTCTCAGTGTTGCTTGCCTCGAAGCGAGCATAGAAGTGATTTAGCTCGTCTAGTAGGCTCGTGTCACTGGGTAGCTTGCGGCTGTGCTTCCCTTTGTAGTCTGTAATAGTTTGCAAGCCCTGCCACATCCGACGAGCGTCGGAGCCAGTGTAGTATGATTCAATCTTAGCCTTGTATTGACGCTTTGCCTGTTTGATGGTTCGTCGCAGGGCATAGCGGGGATTTCTTGTAAGCTTCCGGGTTAGAGTCCCGCACCTTGAAAGCGGCAACCCTTTAGCTCATTGCGAATGTTGCCTGTAATCCATAGCTTCTGATTGGGGTATGTACGTACAGTCACTGTGGGGACGACGTCCTCAATGCACTTAAGAGAGATTAAAGTAGATGTCACGCGTCAAAATTTTGATTGATGACCCTATGTGAACCTATGTGAACTCTATGTGAACCCTATGTAGTGATGACGTGTGCATGTCTTCTGGTCAGGCAAGCCTGGTTAGGTGGGGGCTATGGGTTGAGTAAGGGCCCAGTTGACAGGTCAACCGTTAATGATTGATGACCCAAGCCTGATTTATGACCCTATGTAATGATTTATGACCCTATGTCCTGTAGAAGGGTGCATGCCCAGGGGGGTTGGTGGGGTTGAGTAAGTGACCAGGTGTCAGGTCAACCTGTTACTGTTTCTCACGGTTTGGGGTTGGTTAAGGCCCCTTATAAAGCCGCTGAACAATTCCTGTTTAAGAGTGCACAAGATCTTAAGAATAACCATGGAATTTGGGATCGGTACCAAAGAAGTGATGACGGTAACAACTGAAGCAGGCCTTCGGGTTGCCCATAGAGCAAGGGCAAAGTATCAACCAGCAATATATGATGCGCCAAAAAAACGTTTTTTAAATGTGTATAGAACCCAAATACCGCCAGCAAATGCTCTGACAGATCAAGTGTTGATGTCTAATGGCCAGCAGTGGGGGTATCGGTTTGATTACCTGGCCTGTAGAGTGACCCTCTATACGGTAGATGAAGGAGAAGAATATACAGACCAGACTGTAGGTTTGGAATATGGTGTTGAAGACTGGTCGGTTTTTCGCAAGGTTGTGTGTCCTGAACTGAGCCTTATCACCAAGGGTTATAGTGTGTTCACGGGCCACGAGACCCGTTGGGAAGGTACCCCGGACTCCTCAGGACAAATATTTCACAGGGTGAAAATACAAAGACAGAATGGCCGTCCGTGCGGCTGCGTGGAGTTCTATATCGGCACCGAGGCAATCCGAAACCACAACATTAGGGGTGGTGGCCTGACTGGGGATACCCGACTGCGTCTGCTTATTCCTTTTAAGAGTTGGGATGTAATGGAATTGAAAATGTTGCAACCGTTGGATGCTCTCTTTGTACAGAGCCAACAGCGTCAGAGCCTTGTTCATTTAAAGAAGTGCATAATATATACGAATCGTAAAGATTACGATGCAAAAGAGCCTCAAGAAGATACAGCGTCAGAAGAAAACTAAGTAAGCGGATGCTTTAACCCCGCCCCCCCCAGATACCCCAATGGCCTTGTTCTACAATAAAAAGAAAAAAGCAGCCAGTTCTTCATTTCAGCATACACCATGGATCTCCAGACCATCTACGAGGAAGCCACTACGTCATGGGGGCCCGACACTAAAGACTCTATGCCACGAAGCCCGACACTCTACGCCCCCCTGGCAAGACCCGAGACACCCCCTACATTTACCCAGCCTGAGGATGTGTTTGATGGGGTGGCCAGTACTATTTTTGTGGATACCATCAAGGCCTCTGTAGCTACACTTTTAAACGTGGTGATTGGCGAATATATACGAGAAAAATGCATAGGCTGTGAGATCAATCATCCCAGCCAACGTCGTCATCCTTGCCTCTACGACCCTCCTAGATACTACTTTTTCAATCATTTTGAGGAGCTGGTGAAAAGACTGTGGTCCTGCCGTTTTATACCAGCGCTGGTCATCGCCCTGGAGTCTATGGGTATTGTGCCGTCTATCCCTAGAGTTTACGGGGTAACCGAAGCCTTCCTACATGAACTGAAGGAGGCCATCTTCATCCACGAGAAACTCAAAGAAATCCGACACACCCTGGTGGACGACAACAAATACAGGGAAGCTGTGGTGTCTGATGTGATGCTTTTCTGGCTCAATAAATCCCAAGAGAACGAGTGACATTTTGTTTATTTAGAGCTATGGGTAACTATGTGTCTACGATGTTTGAGCGAATAAATACCTTTTTTCTTTTGAGAGACCTTACAAATGTTATGCATCAAATTATTGAAAATAAAGTGAACAATGTAAAGTTCTACACGACCCACAATACAGGGGTTATTGTAGAGCGTGTGTTAAAAATGGAGCAAATCATGAAACAGGTCCGACATACGGGCGAGAGTTTACAATGGTCACATATGGTATCAAGGCTTGTTGAGGATTCTGAAGAACTAGAAAAAACTTTGGCTAAGATTTTACATTATTTGTTTGAACCACCCTTTAATGTGAATGTGTATCATATTTGTTGTTTATATACTTATATATCAGACGTGTGTGTTTTAAAAATTCAGCGAAACAAACCTGTAAATCTAAACAATATATACAGGGTGTTGCATGCGGTGATTGTTGAGAAAACGGGGACTTGTATCTTGCAACAAATCCTGAATTGTCTGTATACGTAATAATTGTTGCATTCTTAAAATAAAAATTCACAAACTGAAATGTTGTCGTTATATGAAAGTGGCTCATTACAGTTATTGTACCTCAGAGAGGCAAGAAGGATGGCTGAGCAGCTGTTGAAAAACATATATTATAATCCCGCTAACCCCGGGTCTTATGGGGGTAAAGAGCGTTTACAGAGAGCTATAGTCGAAGAAACAGGTAGTCTGTTAAGCGATGCTAAAGTGAATGAATGGTTATCCGAGCAAGATGCCTACACTCTACATAAACCTGTAAGAAAACAATTTCCAAGAAATAGAGTTTTTTCTACGCATCCATTATCCCAATTTCAGGCGGATCTATGTGACATGCAGTCCCTTGCCGATAAAAATGATGGAAATCGCTACATGCTAACTGTTATAGATATTTTCTCTAAATTAGCCTATGTAAGGGTGTTAAAAAATAAGAGCGGGGCAGAGGTGACCAGGGCCTTTGAATCGATCTTGAAGGCAGGAGGCGCACCCAAGAAAGTGCAGACGGATGGCGGAAAATAATTTTTTA
This sequence comes from Salvelinus alpinus, assembly GCF_045679555.1. Taxonomy (NCBI): domain Eukaryota; kingdom Metazoa; phylum Chordata; class Actinopteri; order Salmoniformes; family Salmonidae; genus Salvelinus; species Salvelinus alpinus. The sequence goes on along the minus strand of NC_092103.1, from coordinate 17,859,759 downwards.
ATAAAACATTTCAGAAGCTAATGAATAAGTATAATATAGTACATTTTGCTACAGGCTCTGATTTGAAAGCTTCGGTTGTGGAACGCTTTAATAGGACTTTGAAAGAGCGGATGTGGCGATATTTTACAGCTCACAACACCCACAGATATACAGACATAGTTCAGGATTTAGTAAACGGGTACAACCACAGCTACCATAAGACTATACGTATGAAGCCCTCTGAGGTCTCTTCGGAAAACTCTTTTCAAGTCTTTAAAAATATGTATGGTTTGTTCCCACTTCGCCGTAAGAAAAAAATGACTTTTAAATTCCTAGTGGGTGACTTGGTGCGTATATCAAAGTTGAGGGGTGTTTTCGACAAAAAATACGAACACGGCTTTAGCTCGGAGTTGTTTACCGTTACCGAATGTCTGCCACGCATTCCGCCGGTCTACAAATTAAAAGATTATGACGGGGATCTTATAGAGGGATCTTTTTATGAGAAGGAATTACAGAAGGTCCAGTTGGGTAAAGACAAAGTCTTTCACGTGGAGGAGATTCTAGATCAGAAGAGAGAAAAGGGTAAAAAATGGTTGCTGGTCCGCTGGAAAAACTGGCCTCAAAAGTTCAACAGTTGGGTATTGGAGCATGATGTGGTGGAGGCAACGGGGATTAATTTAAACCCCTAGTCATGATAACTAGCGCATCAGTCGCGTGTACACAGTTGGGCATCATGGAACACAGCGGCTTCTACCTGACTCTCCCCAGTAATGCGTCGGCACAGATATATCGTAATAATCAGAGTTCGAAGTATACAACCAATTTTCCAAAGCCTATAGAGTTATCAGAGGCTTGGGAAGTAGGTCTCAGCGAGATTACATACCCGCATAGTTGGTATAATATCAAAGCTAAGGACCGTGATTTTTATTGCAAAAGGTTATCGGAACCTGCGAAACTTATTAAGCTTAAAAAAGGTTTCTATAGAACCGTCGACAGGATCGTCTCAGAGTTGAATGAACACCTAACCCTGAACAAGATGGAAATATTCCTATTCTACAATCCAATCCATAAAAGGATACAAATCTCAGGGCCTGCTAACGGAGGTATAAAGACCAGCGGTAATTTATCCTACATGTTGGGGATGGGTCCCAATAAATGGACGTATGTGAACGATAAATTATTCCCATTCCCTGCGGATATACATGCAGGCTTTTACAACATATTTGTCTATACTGACATCATAACCTATCAAAGGGTTGGAGACAGCTGTGTGCCCCTCCTGCGAACAGTTCATATAGACGGAAAGGATGGGGACATCGTCACTGTCAATTATGACAAGCCGCACTACGTACATGTCAGCAAGAACTATATTGAAAACATTCTGGTTGAGCTTAAAACGGATCAGAACGAAAACATTGAATTTACTTATGGTAAAACGATTGTAAAACTCCACTTTAGACCCACCAAAACCTCTCTACATATATAATAGCTGTATTATATTTATAAACATAATACAAATAAAAGAGTTATGGAGCACCATCAGCTCGACCCTAACCGTTATGTTTCATACTATGTGGATCAAGTGGGTAATGGACTACCAGGATATCATGGAGCGCCGACAATGTATGGTTCGGGGATAGGAGGTATATTCCGTAACCTCTTTAGGATGGTTTTACCGTTTATGAAGAGAGGCTTCAGCATAGCCAAACCACATTTAAAATCAGCGGCTAAAAATATAGTAAGTGAGGTTGTAGCCAATGCTATGACCCGAAGGGCGTCACCAGATGTGGAGCATCAAGAAGGCTCGGGGCTTATGATATTGTCTCGAAGACCAAAAAAGAGACCCCCTGGTTTAAGGCGCAGGCCGGCACCTAAAAAGCGGCGGTTAACTGTTAAAAGAACCTCAGTAAGTCAAAGACGTGGTAAAGTGAGGAGGTCTGTACCAAAACAGGCTAAAAGAATACTAGGAAGTATTTTCTAAAAGAATAAGTGACATGGCTCTTTTACATCGAATGTCCTCTGAAGCTATAAAGACAGAACTCGATCTTTTCACGGCACCGTTAACGCAGCATTCAATAGATAGATCCAGTTATGTGGAGATAGCCCCTCTCTCTGCTATTACCGATAACGGGCCTATCGAATTTTTCATACCAGGCCACGGTGACAACTATCTGGACCTCAACAACACCTTGGTGCATTTACGTCTAAAAGTGACCAAAAGAGATGGGTCTAATATTGCAGGCGATGCCAAAGTGAGTCTCATTAATTACCCCTTGGCCACCATTTTCTCCCAAGTTGATGTGACTTTGGGTGAACGCCTAATCAGTCAAAGCAGCGCTACATACCCTTATAGAGCCATCATGGAGTGTTTACTAAACTACTCCGAAGACACTCTCAAAACCCAATTTAGCGCCGGGCTGTTTAGCAAGGATACTGCAGGAGCCTCTATGGAATCGACAGACCCTTCCACCGGTGCAAACAAAGGACTAGCGGCACGAGCTCGCTACTGCGCCGAATCTCGAGAGTTTCATTTGCTAGGCCCTATACACTCTGACATTTTCTTTCAAGAACGGTTACTCTTAAATTCGGTTGATTTAAGATTAAAATTAACCAGGGCCAAGGATGATTTTTGCCTGATGTCTCCCCAAGACGGGGATTTTAGTTTGAAAGTGTTGGGGGCAACCCTTTTTATTAAAAAAGTATCTGTATCTCCGGCCGTGCGCCTGGGTCACTCACATGCTTTGATGAAAGGAAATGCCCTTTACCCTCTCCAAAGAATTACCATGAAAACCTTTAGCATACCTGTGGGCAGTAGAATCTGCAGTCAAGAAAACCTATTTCTAGGCCCTTTACCTAGATATGTGGTTATAGGTCTGGTTGATCACGCCTCTAATACGGGCAGTTTAGATAAAAAAACCTTTAATTTTCAGCACTTCAATGCAGAGTATGTAGCGCTCTGTCAGGACGGACGTCAGGTTCCGGCGAAGGCTTTCCAACCACAATTTAATAACAACATATCTGTGCGAGAATTTTACAATCTATTCCTGGCTACAGGGCGTCATCTAAAAGATCTCTCTTTACCTATTGACAGAAATGATTTTGCAGCGGGTTACACGTTGTATGCTTTCAATTTAGCCCCTGATGATGACACCTCAGGAAATCTGTCTGTGGTGTCCCAAGGGAACCTCAGGCTGGAAATGCGTTTCCGTACACCTTTAGCCTGTACAGTTAGCATGATTGTTTACGCATGCTCTGATTCAATCTTGGAAGTGAATGCCCGAAGACAGGTCTTAGTGGATTATTATTAAGGACCTTTGAGCAAAGACATGAATACCCAAGAGTTGGACGGGCTCATGAGCCGCTTGATTGGAAAACAATTTTGTGGAGTGTTGGCTTGTGATGAATTACCTATTGAGATATGGCCTGAGAGGCCTGCAATGTTTATTGTCAATACCCATCCTAAACACATGCCGGGTGAACATTGGCTAGCTATGACATTAGAACAGGAAGGTGGAAGAAAAATCTCAACTTCTTTTGATTCCTATGGCTTTCCCCCCGGTTTTTCCCATTTCCCTAAATCTATTAAAGATTTTTTGACCCTAAACGGTTCAAAGATCTACTACAACATCAAACAAGTGCAAGATAACCTTTCCACTACATGCGGTCACCACTGTGTATTTTACCTGTGCCAAAGAGCCCGGGGAGTTTCTTTTGAAGATGTAATGTCTCTTTATAAGGATGATTTAAGAAGTAATGATAACCTTGTAGCTTGTTTTGTTAGAAAATATCAAAAGTGTTCAAATGTGTGTCCTTTAAGAACGCGTAATCAAGGCGTATGCTCACGTCATATGTTTCAAGAATGTCACAAATGTTAAAATGCTTATTTTTTTAAATAATTTTTTTTATTGAATTTAATCATAGTCATTCAAAAGTCATTTTCAAAAGGCTAACCACCCCGAGAGATCGGGATTAGGAAAAGGTCCTGAGACGTTCAGGGGAGTAAATGAGTTATCATCATCGTTTTCATAGGGTGGAGGTGTTGTTGGGTCATCTTTAGGGGTGCTGTATCTCGTTGAAGGCTTTTGTTTTAAAGCTTGAATCTGTTGACGAAGCTTATGGTTGGGTACACCCGAGAGGGGAATGTTGAGGATTGCCAGGGCCTTAAGAAACTGACGCCATCCTGGAGGCCTTCGGTCCTCAGCAACCTTGTGGGCAGCCGTGGTACTTTTAAGCAAGTCCTGCATATGGGACCCCCTAACCACAGAGCCCTGAAGGATAAACTCTCCAGAGTCGTTCCAAGCAGCTACCCCCTTTGAGTCTTTTATCTTGTTCATAATGTATTTAACATTCTTCCTGTTACGTAACGGCACATGTGTCAGTAGGTCATGCATAACTTTATCTTCAAATGGCATTTGAGCTTCACCAGACATATTATCTCCACTAGGTAAGATCGCCGGTACAGGCCTTACAGGGGCCGGGCTCTCGTTAGGTTCGACATCTGTTAAAGGGTCCGGTAGGGAAAGGGTTAAATGGCTAGTCTCTCTCTCCCCTTGTTTTACCCGAGTCAAATACCTTTGCATTAGGTTTGTGTATTTTTGAATCTTATCATAGGGGTTCAATCCTTTTCGGTTCAAGACATCCTTCATGGCCGTATCCAAATCATTTTCAGCTGTTTGTCTGATATTTTCAGGACCCTGCATTTGTTTTTTAAGTCTATCCAACTCTTGTTGAGGCACCAAGTACATTTTAGTGGCCATCACACCGCGTGTTCAACCCCCACGTCTGGCCGCAATAAGGCTGGTGATGAAGGGCACGGCTATACTTAGTAAAGGCAGAAGAAAACCCCCAGACTGTTGTATACTATGTCTTTTCTTTTGAAGACTGGCCCTTTTATTGGCAAAGAGTTTGATCGCGGTCTTTTGTCTCTTTAATTTTTTCAATTGGTTCAGGGTGAGTGGAATGCGTCCTTTGAGAAGATTCAAAGCAATCTCACATAGGGCTAATATGAGATCTGAAGAACAGCGACCCAAGATGGCCTTCCGTTCTTTAGCTGTAGACCCAACTAGCCTTCTCAAGAGGGGGAGGTTTCTTTTTAAACGCAGAGACATAGCGTTTACTTTTTAGGAAGGTATGCAGCAGGCCTCTCCCCCGGAAACAGCCCTGTACGTAGCCTAAGGTGTTCTGGAGTATTTGCTTTTAAATCCACGATTAAATAAGAAAATGGCTCTTTGGTAGCGTCCTCATAGCTCTCCATAAAGTATGATTTCCGTCCAGGGTACATCTGCTGAGCTAGAGTGCTAATTTGCAGTTTGTCTCTAGGATTTTTAAACAATACCATGTAGTTGGCATTCAAGCTAATGGTCCGACTATTTTTACCTTGGTGAAACACATTCTGGACCAAGTAAAGCACGGACAGGTTTCTATGATGAGTATATTGGGTAAAAGCTCGTGCAATTTCGGGGTGTTCGCTACCAGCAAATAGCATATCGTCCAAAACCAGCAGATTATTTACATGTGGGGGGAGAAGTTCATCATCAGACAGAGAATCGGGTATTCCTTCAACAAACTTGATTTTTATTGTCTTCAATAATTCATCATACAGAGGTTGGTAACATGAATAACACCATACAATATTGTCAGGCTTTTGAGATAACACATGTTCAGAATTCTCTAAAATACTTTTTACAAAAAAAGTTTTACCACTGTTTGAAGGGCCTGCAATTAATGCTGAAAAAGGCAATTGTAGACGGGGGTCAAAACCCTCGACAGCAGTCATAATATCTTAAGCTTTAAGACACACTGGGGCTTGTAGCATAAGTCAGTAGCCAAAGGGCAATGTGGTACCGTCAGGCAATAGCTGTCTCTTGTCATAGACTACCCTGAATCTTTTAGTGAGTGGTGCGTTTCTTAGATGGAACCCCTTTTTATCCCTCACTATTTTGTTGTAGGAGCTCAAAATCTCCAAGTCACTATTCTTGTCCTTTACGAACCCCTCGACCAAGCGCGTGATTGATTCCAAGTTTACACGCGGGGCATTTTCATAGTTTTGAGTCACGCCTTTGGCTTTCAACACCACGTGATTGGCTTTAGTCCTAAAAGCATAGCTTTTTGGACCACATGAGGACCATTCTGTAATATGGTCACCCTCTTCGAGTTCACTCGTTAAACCCCCAAGATAGTTGCTAAGTGGGGGGTTCCAATCCCCCGGTTTGCTTACATAGACCACAGAGTCTGTGTCGTGGTAAAGAACCCGCCTCTGAAGCTGTTCCATGAGGGTGTACAGTTCAAGTCGGCCATAGGCTGTGGTAAATGCTGCAAGAAACACATTTACATTACCCGGGGGTAGAACCCACTTTTGGTGGCGCCTCCATTGCACCAAGGCAATGTCTTGACTCAAGAAGGAAAAATGTGAAATTTCGTATTGGTCCGAAAAAACAAATTCCAAAAATTCTTCGGGGTCTTTAATGATCGAAGTTGTTAGCATATTGCATCTCTGCGCTAATTTCCCCCAAAGGGAGTTCAAGTACAATTTCGACACATTTCTTTTGGTTTTGTTGACCTCTATTCTGTCAGGGTCAAGAAGTATGCCTTCTCTGTCATGGTAGTCTTGAATGTACTGGTCTTTACTTTCTTGATCTGTGACCGATGCAGGATAGCCTGAAGCCATCTGCTTGCATCTCAAGAAGGTTTTGATGTACTCTTTAAAAAGTGTGTCTGATTTCCTGGAAAAGTTCCACACTTCAAAGATTTTGGCCACACGATACCCCTTCTCTAAAGCCTTAGAGAATTCTACAGTGACCCATACACCGGTCAGGGCTCTTTCTTGATCTGTGTGATCACATGGGTTTTCCTGGTTGTTGTTTTCACTGCATGTGCGACAAAGGGGAAAGAAAAGTTTTCCTTTAGGACCCTTGTAAGGCAACACAGGTATAAACAGCCCCCTAGGAGGGTAGACAGTCGCTTTGATTAAACCAAAATAATTTTGGGGTTCGTCAAAGTCGCTGTGAATAATTTCAGGATGCCCTATAGGATAGAATGAGGAACTCATTACATGAGGATATAGGGATGTAAAATCTACATAGCCTATTGTCTCGTCGGGTTGAGCTACATAACGCAATGTCAAAGCATTGGTCCGGCCTCCAAACAAGGCCTGTCGCGGTTCCAGGGGCTCTGGAGGGTCATAATGGGTAAGGAAGGCCTTAACACTAGGATCCGCCTTTTTGAGGGCTGTCCATTCGTGCTCCCACAAAACCACAACTTTTAACCCGTAAGTAGCCTTTAAAGAATTCAGTTTGTCTTGAAACTCTTGGTACATTTCCCCAAAAGTCTTTTGGGTTAGGACACACAAGGCCTGGGGGACAAAGCATAATTTACAACCGTGGAAGAAACAACCGTTGTACTCATACACTGTCTCAACCCCGTCAATCTGTGTGTATCCATCTACATGGTAAGGCCCAAAAGCCTTCTCCCCCCGATTCAAAGCATGTTGGATAAAAATATCTTTATCCTGGGCCAAGTACTCCAACCATTGAATGGAACCACTAGAGTAGGCCTTGAATTGGCGTCGGTAGTTGTCTGGCGATGGGATAGCTATAGATGCAGGAGTTAGATAGTGTGTACGATAGGTTTTCATGCACGCTGATGCAATAGTTGTACAGCTCCAGGGGTCAATGCCCGCATCTTTGATTACCTCTTCTCTGAATCTGAGGCATCCTTCACGAAGTATAACAACGTCATTGTCACAGTATGATTCCATCTCTTTATGGAAATCAAAAGTGCCATGTCTTACGGTCTCGTACCATGTCATGAATCTCTCCCGCTCTTTGGGAGACATTTGATCACACCCGTACATTTCGGGGGATGGATAAGATCCTATATAATGTAGATTCTCCTCAGATGTGAAGAAATGAGGGAAATAGCCTTTGACAGAGTTTTCAAAACCCAAGGCCTCTGGCATTTGAGCCAATCTCATGGGTAAGAAGCTTAAGCTGTCAATGTATCTCTGTTTGAAGGCGGGGTCAACAAAGCATAATATTTTACTCCCTTGAGCTATGACACTGGGGGCCACGCCTTGCTGTATCAAAGGGTTCAGAAGCAGATAGGAGTCATAGGCTCTAGCAATGTGAGCTATAAACGTGAAGTTTCTGTACTGGGCTTTTCTAAAATGTTTTAGAAAGAGCCGGGCACAATTGGGTCCCTCGGCCGACCACTTTTCACCCTTGAAAGTCATGGTGGACACAAAAATAGGCAAATGAACCCCTGATTGCTGATTTGTCTCAAAATCATAAAACACATATTTCTCTGTATGTTCATCTTCAGCCAAGGGCTGAATGTAACACTCATGTGTTACTTCTTGAACCGCTTCCGCGTCTCTGCTTTTCAAAGGCCCTTTACAGATTGGGCAGTGTATAATTCCACAAACATGAGGTTTAGGGCTATCTATTTTAAGGTTGTAATTGCAATGACATTTTGGACATTTCTTGTTAATGTCACAACTGCTTACAGATTTACATGCCTTGGGATGCCATGTTTCAGTTTTGTGTTTTTCGTAACAGTAGGCCGAACGACATGTGCGGTGACAATCCTCACAGGGTGTCAAGTTTAGCGGTTGCATAGGGCAATGTTTATCCAGACATACTGAACAGTTGTAACGGCACGAGTGCCCCCCCATGCGTGTGTAGCCGGTATGACAGGCGGGACAGACATATGGGGCGCCTAAAAACGCTGTGATGTTAGTTACGGCATAGTAATGCTCATTTTGCACATAAAAGTACATAGTCTTAGGATGTGGTTCGGGTATATTTTGGAACTTCAAGAGAGCGTCATTAGCCCTACTGTGGTACAAAACCACAATCTTGATGTTCAGAAAGTTTTCAAATTTGACTATGTCTGAGAAAGCCACAGCATCCTGTATACCGAGACCCACCGCAGTTTGTAGCTCTCGAGCTTTTTGTAACGCGGCTTGATCAGTACATCCGGGGCTGAGTAAGTGGGCCAAACCTATGGCAAAACATAGCTTATTACCTGGATTGGGAACGTTTATGAGATAGGCCCTTTTATTGCTTATGATTTCGGACTGCATTAGACTATCGAGCTTCCTTCTCTGACCCCCGCCCCCTTGTGGTTGCCGTACTAATTGTACTACAAGTTCGAGGGTCCTATCTGCTAGCACGTTTAAATTTGACTGAACAAGGCGTTCTAGCAGGTTAACAAATTGTTCAAGATCTGCTTCACCATTCTGTAAAATAAGCGATACCTTGCTCTGTAGACTGTCTCCACAAATTTCCAACTGTAAGAGATCCCTTGGTTCGCTATAATCTCTAATTCTAGCTAACAGTTCATTCAAAGTGGCCATAAGCATTACGTAAAACACAGCATATTCCCGAATCTGACCCCCCCATGCGAAATTGAAAAACTGTCGAACCTCAATATTGTTGAATTTATTTCGGCGCAAAACATGTACACTTCGATCAAGACCTCCCCCCTCCAGATTTGCTAGGCAATTGTCCAACTGTTCAAAAACATCGTATTGGGTTTCAGACTCTTCGGACATTGGTGTTAAAGGCTGATTTATAGGTGTCTGGGGTGCCGAATTAAACCTAGGGCTCTCGTTCTGTACACTGAGCTCAAGAACGCCCCCCTCCAGATTTGCTAGACATTTGTCCAACTGTTCAAAAACATCATATTGGGTTTCAGACTCTTCGGACAATGTTGTTAAAGGCTGTCTTAGAGGTGTATGTGGGGCCGAATTAAACCTAGGGCTCGCGTTAAGCTGGGTAATTAGAGATATGATGGTTTCGGGAATCTGTGATAACATGTTTTCCTCGGAAGGCCCTGACTCATTCATACGTGTAATAATGTCTATGAGTTCGGAGGGAATCTGTGATAATAGATTTTCATCTATTGTCATTATGTCAATTACCCCCGAATCATTCATATGGTTAACTATATCTTGGAGCTCTGTAGGGATCATGGCTAAGAGGGTTTCAATTGTCTGGCTTAGGTCTATAGGGGGCGCCATTTGTCTAATTAAGGATGTGTGTGTGTTTACATGTGTGTTTTTTAACGGCGGTATTTGCTTGTTTTAGCCCTAATGTTTTTTAACATACGGGGTAGCTCGCTACGCCAGAATGACACATCCTGACTGTATTGATGCTCGAGTAGAATACACATGCGCCTCTGGAGTAGAGCCTTTCGTGATTTTAAACCCAGGGTAAACGCTTTGAAAAAACGTTCTTGGTCTATTTCAGAATCTGCTGTTGCCCCCACAGAATTGGCCGATTCAAGAAGGTTGGCAGCTTCACAGAACATCAAATCGTCTACCTCAGAAATGTCATTTAAATCTTTGAAATCATCAGGTTTCGCTGTTTTCTTGACTGGTGTCTTTGGAGCCTCCTCGGTGATGCTTGTCTGGGCATCCTCCGATGTTTGTGCGTTGTCTTTATAAGCCGGTGAGGAGTCTGAAATAAAAATAATACATACAAAAATAGGTTATTAACCCTAAAATATGTTAAAAATGCCAAATACATTTCAGATATAAGCCTATATATTAACAATACATTAATTAAATACCTCGGCTTTTTTGACGAGGGCTGTTCTGAAGAAGTTCTGAAACCAGGGGCTGATGTCTTTGTTCAGCCAGTATTACAGCATCTGCAGGTTCGGTAGATGTTGAGCCTGAAAAAAACAATATAAGGCCTTGTTTTAACATATTCCGGCATAAAAAAATATATAAATAATAAAATAATAAAATATCGCTATAAATAATAATATAGAATTGATTCATACCTTGTCCTTGGAACGAGGTCTCGTGAATATCGGCCAAGTAGAATTGTTCGGGTGAAGCGGAACTGTGGATCTGAGCACTAATTGTCCGTTGGTGTTTAGAAATATGGGGGACACCGGTGTCCTGTCCCTGGGGAGTTGACCTGCCGTTTAAATCCTGTGTTCGTGGCTTGTGTGTAAAAACATCCGGGTCATAGGGGATAATTGTCTCGTAGTCATATGCTTGGCAGAAACCGTTCAGGCTCCATAGGGCCTCGTTTAACCTTCTAGGCTTTAGGTCCTCTGTAAACATATAAAATAACTTTTAATATAAGATGCCCACACTTTTTGTTTTTAAGGTATAAATATTTTTATGTATGGAATTCTTGGAGCTTACTTACGTTTACAATTCAGGGTAGGCGTTTGTTTGTCTGCAATTTGTTCCGGAGCCCCATTGGATGGTTCGAGCTCAGTTATACCTCGGAGTATCTGCGTGAATGCTTCAGAATCTATAAAACATTCGACAATATTAAAGCTATAACCACTTTAGCTAATATTGACATGTTATACGTTAAGAATACATGCCCTAATGCATGTTTAATATTTCTATAACATACCACGCTTTTCAAACAATTCCCCACAACAACCAAATCTAATATAAAGATTTATTTCAAGAACTCACCTTCCGATAGATCCATTAGACTGTTTTCCCAGATTATCTTTTTAACGCTTCAGTCCGATAACGATTCTTGGAGTTTCTGGAGGTGCTGTTTGCATCGGAACTAAAACGTTTCTAACATTGCCCCTGGTTTCTAGAGCTTTTGTAGCCCCACTACCTAGAGAAAGTACTGTATGATTTTCACATCGCATTTGGGGTTTGTCGTTTTTTAGGACTAGACCCCAGCTATATTTAACTCCTACGTTATTTGGTTCAAACAATGGGTTTGGTGTGTTTAAACCTTATTACACCCAGGGCTATTCTACAAACTAACCGGTGTGGTAGCACCTCGATGCTGGGGGTTGGGAGTTCTAGACAAAAAGGGGCTGATTTACTTTTTTTTAAACCCTACAGCCTCTGTTTTAGACCCTAGAACATAAATTATGTTTTGACATGTTGTTAATGACTCGTAAGTGGCCGTAAGACAAAGACTAGCGAGAGAGAGAGAGAGAGAGAGCCTTGAGCGCTGACGCATATCCATTTATGAACACACCCCGCCCCGTTTTCTTTGTTTTGAAACACACACACACACATCCACTCCAGCACACGCACGCCCACACACGCGCGCACATGTCTTTTTCAGCAAGTTTTCTCCTCAGGGACAGACTGAGCTAAGAGTGAACAAACTAACGAGTTCATGACATGGTGAGATTCTGATTTTAAAACCATTTATTTCATTCAAAATATTTAGTACATACATTTTATAACCGTTCACAATTAAGGTCTTTTACGATGCCTTTCTTACAGATCCAGGGGGCTTATGCAACCACCCCCCATTATCAGTGTCGAGTTCGCCCTCAAAAGGCATGGCTCTCTTGCAAGGTCCATCAACACTTGGTAAGTTTTCACTCCAGGGGTAGATCCTCCGTCGGGCCTTTTGGTCTTGACTCTGTCTCAAGGAAAGCCTCGCCCAGCGCTTTAACTGTTCCCCATTTTGTAAGAGAATGTCCAGCTTATTCATAAGGGTTATGAAAATCGGATAATCCAACCATTTAAAACTAAACACAGGAATAAAAAAGTTGACATCTTTGCAGGCTCTGGAAGCTACAGGAGAATTGACAGACTTTGTAGCATTAGCACCATCATAAAATTCACAGGCTAAAATTGTCACTTTGTTATTAGGGGCATAGTCCATTGAAGCGATTCTTAGAGCTTTCAGATCACTGCGTCCGCAGACCTGTTCTTCCAACGCATAGCCCGGCAGCTGTGTACCACTCAGAACCTGTTCAATTTTACATAGCGCCAGCCTGATCTTTAGCCATTCTCTCATCCCCAGAGCAGGAGAAAAAATCCCAGGTTTTGCCTGATAAACGGGTTTGGGGCCACTGTCTGTGAATATCTTTACCGTAGAATCCTCCGGGTGGAATATGTAAGAAATGTGGCCTTCACTCGTACCCAAAAATCCTTTAAAACATTCTGGAGCTTCACACAGAACTTCTTCAAGGCTTTGGTCACTGGGTTCATGACAAGCCGAGCATAACATCCCTAAAATTGGCATAGGTGGCATTTTTGTTTAATATTCAGGGGGTTATCATGTACAGACTTAAACAGGGGGATTGTTCCTAGGGCTTTATAAGGCTGTGCCCCTGACATTAGTGTTTCCTAGACAACAACCCCGGAGGGCTATAAGCTATAAAATAGGCCTTACTCTTTGAAATGTTCAGCACACACACCCCCAACCACCCCACCCCCCTCAAACCAAAAGGGGGGTCAGGACAGGAAACCCTGGGCTTGCACGCGTCAGCAGAACATCAGCAGAACATAGGGTCATCAATCATTTTTTTGACAGCTGGACTTAGGGTCATCAATCAAAATTTTGACGCGTGACATCTACTTTAATCTCTCTCACTTATTGATAAAGCCAGTGACTGATGTGGTGTATTCCTCAATGTCATCGGAAGAATCCCAGAACATGTTCCAGTCTGTGATAGCAGAACAGTCCTGTAGTTTAGCATCTGCGTCATCTGACCATTTTTTTATAGACCGAGTCACTGGTGCTTCCTGCTTTAATTTTAGCTTGTAAGCAGGAATCAGGAAGATAGATTTGTGGTTGGATTTACCAAATGGAGGGCGAGGGAGAGCTATGTACGCGTCTCTGTGTGTGGAGTACAGGTGATCTAGAATTTTTTCCCTCTGGTTGCACATTTAACATGTTGATAGAGACTTGGTAGAACTGATTTAACCTGTCTCACTCCCCCGTTCCGCTAGCGGAACTCCTCCCACATTCTTTCACACATTAACAAGTCCAATACAGCTAATGAAAGATACACATCTTGTGAATCCAGCCAACATGTCCGATTTTTTAAATGTTTTACAGGGAAAACACAATATATATTTATGTTAGCTCACCAACAAATAGAAAAAAGCACAGACATTTTTCACAGCACAGATAGCAAAATCAAAATCAACCAAACTAACCTAGAACAAACCAAAGAAACCAAGAAACAACTTAATCAGATGACAGTCTTATAACATGTTATACAATAAATCTATGTTTTGTTTGAAAAATGTGCATATTTCAGGTATAAATCATAGTTTACATTGCAGCTACAATCAGAAATTGCACCGAAAGCAGCCAGAATAATTACAGACACCAACGTGACATACCGAAATACTCATCATAAAACATTTCTGAAAAATACATGGTGTATAGCAAATTAAAGACAAAGATCTTGTGAATACAGCCAATATTTCAGATTTTCTAAGTGTTTTACAGCGAAAACACAATATAGCATTATATTAGCTTACTACAATAGCCTACAACACTACCGCATTCATTCATCAAGGCACGTTAGCGATAGCAATAGGCACGTTAGCGTTAGCGAATAAACCAGCAAAAGATATTAAATTTCACTAACCTTCATAAACCTTGCTCAGATGACAGTCCTGTAACATCAGGTTATACATACACTTATGTTTTGTTCGAAAATGTGCATATTTAGAGCTGAAATCCGTGGTTATACAACGTAGCATAACGTAGCATAACGTGCTAACGTAGCATCTTTTTCCCAGAATGTGCAGATATTTCTATTAGACTCTCACCTATTCTGACCAAATAGCTATTCATAAACATTACAAAAAAATACATGTTGTATAGGAAACGACAGATCCATTAGTTCTTAATGCAATCGCAGTGTTAGAATTCTAAAAATATCTTCATTACGACATAAGACTTAGTTATGGTAAGGGAATAACCAAAACCTGAGCGCAAAGCTACTAGAACACAGTTCGACAGATATATGAAATAGCATCACAAAATGGTTCCTACTTTTGCTGATCTTCTATCAGAATGTTGTATAAGGGGTCCTTTGTCCAGAACCGTCTTTGTTTGGATTCAGAATGTCCTCTTTCCCTCTTGAATTAGCAAGCACACTGGCCTTGCGGCGCTAAGCTCTCCAACTTCAACCAAGTCGAACAACGCAACACAACTAACGTCCCGAATAAAGTTAAATAATCTAATGAAACTATATTGAAAAAACATACTTTAGGATGATATTGTAAGATGTATCAAATAAATTCAAAGCCGGAGCTCATATTCGACCATAACGACCGGTTTCCAGTAGGCAATAACAGGTCCCCCGGCGCGCCTTGCAGAAAACAGAAAATGTGGGACACGTTGTTCCAAGATGGTTAATTCAACGTCAGACAGAGATAATCAACTCATTTTTCCTCTCACTTCCTCTTGACATCCGGGTGAAGGCGTATGACGTGCACGTATAGTCATACGTATAATGCCCATTTATAGGCAGACACTTGAACACAGCATCGATTTCAGACTTTCCACTTCCTGGTCAGAAAGTGTGCTGCCAAATGAGCTGTGTTTTACCCACAGACAAAATTCAAACGTTTTTAGAAACTAGATAGTGTTCTCTATCCAATAGTAATAATAATATGCATATTGTACGAGCAAGAATTGAGTACGAGGCCGTTTAAATTGGATACGATTTTTTCCCAAAGTGAAAACAGCACCCCCTGGTCCTCATCAGGTTAAGTTTCCCTGCATTAAAGTCTCCGGACACTAGGAGCGCCAACTCTGGGTGAGTGGTTTCCTGTTTGCTTATTTCCTTATACAGCTGACTGAGTGCGGTCTTAGTGCCATCATCTGTCTGTGGTGGTAAATAAACAGCCATGAAAAGTATAGCTGAGAACTCTCTAGGCAAGTACTGTGGCCTGCAGTTTATCACAATATACTCTACTTCAGGCGAACAAAATAGATTTCGTGCACCAGCTGTTGTTTACAAATATGCACAGACCGCCCCCTCTCGTCTTACCGGAGTGTGCTGTTCTGTCCTGCCGGTGCAGCGTGTATCCCGCTAGCTGAATATTCATGTCGTCATTCAGCCACGATTCCGTGAAGCATAGGATATTACAGTTTTTGATGTCTCATTGATAGGATATTTGTTATCTTACCTCGTCTAGTTTAATGTCCAATGATTGCACGTTGGCGAGTAATATTGACGTAACGGCAGCTTTCCTAGTTGTCTTCTGCGGGTCCGGACGAGGCATCCAGCTCTTCTTCCTCTACGTCGCTTCCTTTTGCGAAAACTTGGGACGTCTGCCCTGTGGGGGGTTTGGAGAATATCGTGTGAGTCCTGCTTGCTGCTGTTGTTGTTGAAGAAATCTTTGTCTAATTCGAGGTGAGTGATCGCAGTCCTGATATCCAGAAGCTCTTTTCTTCCGTAAGATACGGTTGCAGAAACATTATGTACAAAATAATTTACAAATATCGCGAAAAAAATACATAATAGCACAATTGGTTAGGAGACCGTGAAACGGTGGCCATCTCCTCCGGCGCCATTTTTTGAGTACACAGTACAAATATGAAAAAAAATATGAAATATTTGTTATGATGTAATTCCTATTCAACAAAACTGTATGAATAATGCTTGAAATTACTTATATAATCAATGTATAAAACGACTAACTATAAGATTTAACCTGTAAAATATATATATATTTAGTGTTAGAGAAAATGTGCATATTTTCTTCATCAAAATGTCTGCCCCCATCACTGTGAACGTTTCACAGAGTTTGCACACACTGCAGCAGGGATTTTGGCCCACTCCTCCATACAGACCTTCTCCAGATCCTTCAGGTTTCGGGGCTGTCGCTGGGCAAGACGGACTTTCAGCTCCCTCCAAAGATGTTCTATTGGGTTCAGGTCTGGAGACTGGCTAGGTCACTCCAGGACCTTGAGATGCTTCTTACGGAGCCACTCCTTAGTTGCCCTGGCTGTGTGTTTCGGGTCGTTGTCATGCTGGAAGACCCAGCCACGACCCATCTTCAATGCTCTTACTGAGGGAAGGAGGTTGTTGGCCAAGATCTTGCGATACATGGCCCCATTCATCCTTCCCTCAATACGGTGCAGTCGTCCTGTCCCCTTTGCAGAAAATCATCCCCAAAGAATGAAGTTTCCACCTCCAGGCTTCACGGTTGGGATGGTGTTCTTGGGGTTGTACTCATCCTTCTTCTTCCTCCAAATACGGCGAGTGGAGTTTAGACCAAAAAGCTCTATTTTTGTCTCATCAGACCACATGACCTTCTCCCATTGACACTCATATGACATCATGTTACACAATACATTTATGTTTTGTTCGATAATGTGCATATTTATATCCACAAATCTCGGTTTACATTGGCGCCATGTTCAGAAATATCTCTAAAACATCCGGAGTAATTACAGAGAGCCATGTCAAATAACAGAAATACTCATCATACACTTTGATGAAAGATACATGTTTTACATTTAATTAAAGCTACACTCGTTGTGAATCCAGCCAACATGTCAGATTTCAAAAAGGCTTTTCGGCGAAAGCATAAGATGCTATCATCTGATGATAGCACAACAGTAAACAAAGAGAAGGTAGCATATTTCAACCCTGCAGGGACAACACAAAACGCAGAAATAAAATATAAATCATGCCTTACCTTTGACGAGCTTCTTTTGTTGGCACTCCAATATGTCCCATAAACATCACAAATGGTCCAATTAATTCCGTCCATATATATACAAAATGTCCATTTATTTGGCGCGTTTGATCCAGAAAAAAACAGCTTCCAATTTGCGCAACGTCACTACAAAATATCTCAATAGTTACGTGTAAACTTTGCCAAAACATTTCAAACTACTTTTGTAATACAACTGTAGGTATTTTTAAATGTTAACTTCTTATGGCTGAAGGGGCAGTATTGACACATGAATGTCTGAGGAATTTTAATTATGAGATTTCATTTATTTTTTTTTGGCGCCCTGCACTTCGACTGGCTGTTGTCATATCGATCCCGTTAACGGGACTGCAGCCATAAGAAGTTCTAATAATCAATCAAATTATAGACGAGACTATCTTTGTTCAATACAGGAAGACAACAAACTAACGCTACTTTCCGAGTCATGCGCCTCTCAAAAAGTACACTTCAAGTGACCCACGTTCCAGATGGCCGTACTTCTTCATTACACAAAGGAATAACCTCAACCAATTTCCAAAGACTGGTGACATCCAGTGGAAGCGGTAGGAACTGCAAACAAGTCAATTAGAAATCTAGTATCCCAATGAAAACTCATTGAACAGACAGTGACTTCAAAAATAAAAAATTCTGAATGGTTTGTCCTCGGGGTTTTGCCTGCTACATAAGTTCTGTTATACTCACAGACATGATTCAAACAGTTTTAGAAACGTCAGAGTGTTTTCTATCCAAATCTACTAATAATATGCATATCTTATATTCTGGGGATGAGTAGAAGGAAGTTGAAATTGGGCACGCTATTTATCCAAAAGTGAAAATGCTGCCCCCTATCCTAGAGAAGTTAAAGAAAAACTAACAGGTCTGTGAGAGCTGGAATTCTTACTGGTTGGTAGGTGATCAAATACTTATGTCATGCAATAAAATGCAAATTAATTACTTAAAAATCATACAATGTGATTTTCTGGATTTTTGTTTTAGATTCCGTCTCTCACAGTTGAAGTGTACCTATGATAAAAATTACAGACCTGCTTTGTAAG
Organism: Salvelinus alpinus; assembly: GCF_045679555.1. NCBI lineage: Eukaryota > Metazoa > Chordata > Actinopteri > Salmoniformes > Salmonidae > Salvelinus > Salvelinus alpinus. The sequence continues at coordinate 17,841,297 of NC_092103.1, read as the reverse complement.
TAGGAAAACCTGCAAAATCGGCAGTGTAAATCAAATACTTGTTCTCCCCACTGTATATTGGTAGTAGAAATGAAACACAGACACTTTGTTTAAGTATTACAATTATCCTTTAGAAATACAATTGCAGGCAGAAATTGGTACAGAGTACAGTATATGACAGCTCTCCCCAGGTTCTGCAAAATGTCTAAGACATCCTGTAACTCATATAGCCTCTCCCAGTCCTCCTTGCGTGAGTTTCCCTGGCAACAACATTTTAATACATCTAACCTCCCCCTGACAGCAGAAACCATCTTGTCAGCAATTAAAAGCTCAGAAGTGGGTTTGAACGAAACTTGACCTTTCATCACAAGTATAGGGTCATAACAAGGTGAACGAGTCCAAGCATCTTCTGACAGGTGGATGTTTTCATCAGGCCTGCGGCAGTCGTATTCTCAGAACCTCAGAGAGCCAAGTGGGGCCCAGACAGGAGGAGTATGAACGCAGGGCACAACACTCAAAACAGGTGTGAATACACACACAGAGGTCTCCTAAAAGAGGAGACCTTACAGTTAGTCATAACACAATTTATTAACCCTTTAAAAAGGCATGAGGTCTTGGTTTAACCCCTTCAATCCCACCTTTGAGGCCACCAGGCCTCAACAAAAGCGAAGGAACTCAAGCATAGTGATTATAAGAATCATCCATAAAAGGTGTATTAGATTGCAAGCAATCCTCAGGAAATTGAGGATAGAAATAAGGGTCTGGGGGATGAAGAACATGAAGCATAAACATGCCTGGCCTAACCTTATGAAGTACACATATGCTATTTGCACAGAATGCACAAATGCTAATTAACAAAACGATCAGTGGGAGCAGTAATGGAACCAAAATGGAAAACTTAAATCCAAAATGTCCTAGTTCATCTTTCAACCACCCAAACGGGAACCAGGAGTCTTCTCCTGTGGGGGTGTAGGTATCAGCCAACTGTGTTAATTCTTTCAAAATCTCTGTCATATTATCAGAGGAGTCAGGGAGAAGCATAACACATTCAGTGGGGGAAATAGAATTTAGGGCCCTGCAATATCCACCCTCCTTAGCCAGGATGTAGTCTAATGCCAGGCTATGCCTGGCTGTAACAGCTTTAAGATTTTGAACATCAGTAGAAAGAAGGGCAAAACCAGCAATAGTCAAATTCATATAGGCCTGCATTGAGTAGGTGATGTTATTAATCCAATCTCCTAACACTAATTCCAAACCCTGGGAAGAGTGCCAATCCGAATAGTTCACCATTGCTACGAGAAAATCCACTAGCCAAGCCGTTATCTGCCATTGCTCGTTTCACATGGCTACTGCGGTGCGCTGTGGAGTTACGCTTAGCCTCCAATAGGGTCAGCAGGGGTATGATTGCGACTTTAATTTGAGTTTGGCCTAAATAACAGCAACCATCCCACCCATTAGGCAATTGTAGGTAGCCATTTTCACCGCAAACCCACACAACACCATTAGGAGCCCCCAATCCAGACCCTATAACGGATATGGTCACTCCTGTTATAGATTTAGAAAAGGTTAATGCATGATTCATATTAAGGGAGGGTTTGGTAGTTGGTGGCACACCCGAGTAACTCCTAAGGTTGTCTGAAAGGCCCATGGTGATACTACCTCTACCACAAAGACAAAGTTGGGGTTCGCTTACAGGTCTCAAATTGTTCAAGACAGGTTCTATCTTCTGATTTTCAAATGACAAAGGCAGTGGATGAACGGGATATGTAGGACATTCAATAGCAGAGGAGATTATATAATTTAGAGGCATACTTACTACCCCTAAACATAAGGGCGGATCCTAGACTAAGGCTCTTGATGGACCCATTCCTGGGGTGTATATTTCTCATTTGGGCACATGGATTGGTAAACTGACCAGAAACCTTATGAGAGCCAATAGTTTGGTTAATCGTGGTGGAATACTCTTTGGAGACATATAATTGGACGCATCTGGGTTGATTCCTAGCTGTCTTAACTTGTTGGAGGATGCATGAGAGGATACTGCATGCGGTAGGCGTACTTAGCAATGGGACTACAATTGATCCAAACAATTCACTCTGACTCTGAGGGTTTTTTAAGACGACAACTTACGAACCAATAGTCATGGCTTTTCGGCTCCCGTTCTGGACCATTCTTACCCATTGGTTACTGGTTTTCAATTGATGCCCTTGGATCTCTATTCCCCCCAACAAAGGCTGCTGGTGGATTATCAAAGGTTTACCCCAAGTTTTGTTTTTAACAATGTGACCATAGTGGTCAATAGGGGGGCGCTGTTTTCACTTTGGGAAAAATCGTGCCCAAATGAAACGGCCTCGTACTCTTTTCTAGATCATACAATATGCATATTATTATTACTATTGGATAGAAAACACTCAGAAGTTTCTAAATCTGTTTGAATTATATCTGTGAGTAGAACAGAACTCATTTTGCAGCAAACTTCCTGTCAGGAAGTGAAAAATCTGAAAACGAGGCTCTGTTTCAGGGCCTGCCTATTCAACTGGCATTTATTTATCGATATGCATGCACTTCATACGCCTTCCACTAGATGTCAACAGGCAGTGGAAGGTGGAATGGGGTGTCTAGCTTGATCTGAGGCCGAACAAGAGCTTTTGGAGTGACAGGTCCGGAATTTTCTTTGTCTTCTCAGGCGCGCGGCGGAGCTCGACATTTTGTTCTGAAAAGCGTTCGGTATACACGGCGAATATCTCCTGCTCTGATTTTATTTGATACATATGATAATAACATCATAAAGTAGTTTTTTTCAACCGAGTTTTATCAGTTTATTCAAAGTTTATTGGGACCTTTGGAGTTTTCCGTTCTTTGCGTCAAGAGAGGATGGGAATGTTAGCAAACATGGCTAACATTGTGGCGCGAATTCGACAGAAGAAATGGACATTCTAAAACCAAACAACGATTTATTCTGGACCAAGGACTCCTTGTACAACATTCTGATGGAAGCTCAGCAAAAGTAAGAAAACATTTATGATGTTATTTCGTATTTCTGTGTAAAATGTTGACTCCTATTCTCCGCCGTTTTGGTGAGCGCTGTCTCACAATAACGCAAGCTGTATGTTATGGTAAAGTTATTTTAAAAAATCTAACACAGCGGTTGCATTAAGAACCAGTGTATCTTTCATTTGCCATACAACAAGTATTTTTATGTAAAGTTTATGATGAGTTCTTTGGTCAGATTAGGTGAGTGTCCAAAATATCTCCGGAGATTCTGGTGAATCGATGCTACGTATTCACAATGTATAATCAGGATTTGTAGCTCTAAATATGCACATTTTCGAACAAAACATAATAGTATTGTATAACATGATGTTATAAGACTGCCATCTGATGAATTTGTTCAAGGTTAGTAATTCATTTTATATCTTTTGCTGGTTTTTGCGAATGCTATCTATGCGGTGAATAAATGCGTTTGTGTGTTTGGCTACTGTGGTAAGCTAATATAATGCTATATTGTGTTTTCGCTGTAAAACACTTAAAAAATCGGAAATATTGTCTGGATTCACAAGATGTTTATCTTTCATTTGCTGTACACCAAGTATTTTTCATAAATGTTTTATGATGAGTATTTATATATTTCACATTGCTCTCTGTAATTATTCTGGCTGCTTTGGTGCTATTTTTGATGGTAGCTGAAATGTAAAACTATGATTTATACCTCAAATATGCACATTTTCGAACAAAACATAAATGTATTGTATAACATGTTATAAGACTGTCATCTGATGAAGTTGTTTCTTGGTTAGTGACTAATTTTATCTCTATTTTGTTGGTTTTGTGAAAGCTACCTATGCGGTGGAAACATGGTGAAAATATGCGGTTGTGTGTTTGGCTATTGTGGTTAGCTAATATAAATACATAGTGTTTTCGCTGTAAAACATTTTAAAAATCGGAAATGATGGCTGCATTCACAAGATGTTTATCTTTCATTTGCTGTATTGGACTTGTGATTTCATGAAAATTATATTATATGATATCCCTGTCCCGTTAGGCTATGCTAGTCAGCTTTTTTGATGAGGATGCTCCCGGATCCGGGGGAGAGAAGTGGTAGAGGATAAGACAGCGCTACATGGAGACAGGATGGACAGCCATTCGTCCTCGCAGTGGCAGACCACGTGTAACGACACCTGCACAGGATTGGTACATCCGACCATTACACCTGCGGGACAGGTACAGGATGGCAACATCAACTGCCCGAGTTACACCAGGAACGCACAATCCCTCCATCAGTGCTCAGACTGTCCGCAATAGGCTGAGAGAGGCTGGACTGAGGGCTTGTAGGCTTGTTGTAAGGCAGGTCCTCACCAGACATAACTGGCAACAACGTCGCCTATGGTCCAGCGATGGTGGGTTTGGGCCAAGACAGGACTGGCAAAAAGTGCTCTTCACTGAAGAGGCGATGGTCGGATTTGCGTTTATCTTCGAAGGAATGAGCATTACACCAAGGCCTGTCCTCTGGAGCGGGATCGATTTGGAGGTGGAGGGTCCGTCATGAACTGGGGCGGTGTGTCACAGCATCATCAGACTGAGCTTGTTGTCATTGCCAGCAATCTAAACGCTGTGCGTTACAGGGAAGACATCCTCCTCCCTCATGTGGTACCCTTCCTGTAGGCTCATCCTGACATGACCCTCCAGCATGACAATGCCACCAGCCATACTGCTCGTTCTGTGCAAGACAGGAATGTCAGTGTTCTGCCATGGCCAGCGAAGAGATCTCAATCCCATTGAGCACGTCTGGGACCTGTTGGATCGGAGGGTGAGGGCTAGGGCCATTTCCCCCAGAAATGTCCGGGAACTTGTAGGTGCCTTGTTGGAGGAGTGGGGTTACATCACACAGCAATAACTGGAAATCTGGTGCAGTTCATGAGGAGGAGATGCACTGCAGTACTTAATGCAGCTGGTGGCCACACCAGATACTGACTGTTACTTTTGATTTTGATCCCCCCCCCCCCCCCCCCCCGTTGTTCAGGGACACATTTCATTTTTTGTTAGTCACATGTCTCTGGAACTTGAGTTTATGTCTCAGATGTTGAATCTTGTTATGTTCATACAAATATTTACACATGTTAAGTTTGCTGAAAATAAATGCAGTTGACAGTGAGAACACATTTCTTTTTTTGCTGAGTTTAGTACATTTATACGCGTGTGTTTTGTAAAAACCTGGACAAAACCAGGTGACAGATATTAGTCTTACTATCTCACTCTTGCCGCGTGATCCACCCGTGGGCCCGGCGACACACAGTGGAGACGAGAGGCAGAGGCAGAACTGGTTTGCCAGAGAGTGATTTCCTCCACAGGCTATCAGCACCTCTGGAGCAGCCCCTAGACTCCCACAAGGGATGATTAAGTGCATCCACAGCCTGGTGTTGGTCCAGATCAGTGATTTCAGACGTACATGGGGAGGCAAGCAGAACCGCATGAGTATGGCAGCAGGAAGCAGCATTCTTAGCAGCAGCATCAGCACCTGCATTACCTAAACTAATGCTATCAGTGTTGCCTGTGTGGGCATGGACCTTAAGAATAGCCAACTTGGCAGGAAGCAACATAGCTTCAAGCAGGGCTTCTATCTGTAAACAGTGTTTAATAGGGGTACCAGACGCGTTAATAACAAAGTCCCTACCCTTCCAAACGCCAACCCAGGAGAGGCAACCCCAGAATAAATGTTAATTTTCAAACCACTACCTAATATACATGCTCAGTAAGTGCTTGAAGCTCAGCTTGTTGTGCTGAGCAATGTTCATGCAAGGGCTGTTCAATCAACAATGACCTATCCAGTGAGACTATACCAAACCCTGCATGTTTCCTACCAGTCTCGCTACCAATAAAGGCAGAGCCATCAACAAAGAGAGTAACATCAGGGAGCTCAAGAGGTTCATCATAAAGGTCAGGTTGGGCGTTGGACTTGATCAGGACAGTAGTGTGGTTCTCCAACTTCCAGAGACAAGTGCAGTTGTGCTGGGTTAACTTCTTAGTGATCCCTTCGCACGGCAATCACGTTAACGGGATTGATTTGACAACACCCAGTGAAATAGCAGCGCGCCAAATTCAAAAACAGAAATACTCATTATAATAATTCATAATAATACGTGTTATACATCGGTTTAAAGATGAACTTCTTGTTAATCCAGCCACAGTGTCAGATTTCAAAAAGGCTTTACGGCGAAAGCAAACCATGCTATTATCTGAGGACAGCACCCCATCAAACAAACACATGAAAATCACAACTCAACCTACCAGGCGCAACACAAAAGTCAGAAATAACGATATAATTCATGCCTTACCTTTAAAGATCTTCTTCTGTTGGCACTCCAATATGTCCATTAACCTCTTGACGCTAGGGGTCAGATTTTTATAACGTTCTCAAGGTAAACGGACTATTTCTCAGGTCCAGATCGTAGAATATGCATATAATTTACAGATTAGGATAGAAAACACTCCAAAGTTTCCAAAACTGTCAAAATATTGTCTGTGAGTATAACAAAACTGATTCTGCAGGCGAAAACCTGAGAAAATCTAACCCAGAAGTGATAAAAAAAAAAAATGTAATCTGTGTTTCCTGGCCCGTCTTTCTTCCATTTAAAGGGGAAGATTCCTTTTCCAATTCCTTTTCCAATTGCTTCCTCAGGCTGTGAACAGGCTTTAGACATAGCTGCAGGCTTTTATTTTTTTAAATGAGCGAGATTTTTCAAAACTAGTCAGGTGTCCTCTGATTAGTTCCTGGGCGCGAGAGGGGTAGCTCTCCATTTTCTTTCTCTCTTTTATTGAATAGGTTACGGTCCGGTTGAAATATTATCGATTATGTTTGTTAAAAACAACCTGACGATTGATTGTAAAAAACATTTGACATGTTTCTACGACCATTACGGATACTTTTTGGAATTTTCGTCGAACGGAACGAGGCTGTGGTTTTCTGAACATAACGCGCAACCCAAATGGCATTTTTTGGGGCATTGTTTTTCATTTAATATAAACAAAAATAACATTTATTGTGTAACTGGGAGTCTTGTGAGTGCAAACATCCGAAGATTTTCAAAGGTAAGCGATTAATTGTATTGCTTTTCCGACTTTCGTGACCATGCTAATTTGGGGCTAGCTGTTCTAGCATCGATTGATACACTCACAAAAGCTTGGATTGCTTTCGCTGTAAGCATATTTTCAAAATCTGACACGATAGGTGGATTAAGTATTTTTCCATATTGGGGTATTTCCCAATTAAAAACTGTAGAGGGGTGGCGGGTTTCATTGCGACCGGCCCCTCAAACAACTCTGAGCTCCCGTCTGCCATATCTAAAAAAAGAAATAATAATAATTAGGGTCTACTTGTAATGTGAATACATATAAATGAATGCAAAATAACCCTATATGTGTATAGTCTATCCTTTAACTCGCAAAAGTTTATTTTAAGCAAGGTGATAAGTAAATTATTTACTTTTTAAATAACATGGGTCAGTAACACATGGGTAGGTCTATTTCCTAATACAGCAAGGGTGTATGCATTAAGGTTTATACCCCCACAGGCAACTCTTCCAGCATCTGATCCGAATGTCCACTAAACAAATACACAGGCATTATATTGCTTATAACTAACTCCTGATTTAACTTCTCTGCGCTACGGATCCCTTTTACGGGATCATTTTCCTAAACAACTGCTAGAATTGCAGGGCGCCAAATGCAAAAATATTACTAAAAATATTTATAATCATGCAATCACAAGTGAAATATAACAAAACACAGCTTAGCTTGCTGTTAATCCACCTACCGTGTGTCCCACCATCCAGTCATACCACACAGAAAACATGATACATAGAACAATTACAAAATACATAGAACAATTACAGAATACCTTATCTGAAAAATATTCAAACCCTTAACTCTATCACAACAATCAGCGTTTCTACTTGGAATTTGTGGCCTAAATCCTTTCACCAAGTCTCATCACAATAATCTCAACAATTGGTGTTTATACTTGGAATTTGTGCCCTAAGTCCTATCACCAACTCTCATAATCATAAACATTTAACACAGGAATTCATAACCTATTTCCACCCAGGTGGTCTGTGCTTCCTCCCATGAATTGCACAACAATAGGTTCACACTTTCAATTATTTCATCATTACACAGAAATGTATGTTCGTTTAAATTTAACAGCGAGGTGCCACTTATTTGCCGGAATGACTCATTAACCACAACGTGCTACAGCAAATTACAGACATTAGATATAACAGGCATCTGCTTACCTTATAATTTTGTAGTGCTTGCACGTGGGTCAATGGTCACTCCAGCGAAGAGGTCACCCGCTCCTGGCAAGCTCGCCAAAGTGTTGATCAATTTCTTCAACAGATGATCAGGTCTATATAATTATCAAATGTATATTGGTAGTAGAAAGGAAACACAGACTATTTGGCAGTTTGTTATTAAGGCAAATGAAAGTTCACATGTTCCAGAAGGCATTTCTGCCCAAAAAATTTAACGTTTACGTACAAATGCCTCTCCTGTGAAGCAGTGATGCTCAACATATGCCTAGTTTCCTGAAATGAGTCACATATTGTTTGTTTAAATCTATCAAAAGTAGATAACTTTACAGACCATGAGTGGTCTTGTTGCACTACATGTAATATGGACATGAATATAGGGTCCTTATGGTGGAGCTCATTCCTGATTCATTTAGGATATTAGATCAATCTGAGTTCACCAAATCTCTGGACACATCTTTTAGGAATCGCAATTTTGAGAGATATTACTTAAAATCACAGAAGGCTATTGCAAGAAACTGCATAACGTCATTTTTCTGTTAACTTCTTTGGGACAGGGGGGCAGTATGAGTAGCTTGGATAAAAAGGTGCCCAGAGTAAATGCCTGCGACTCAGTCCTAAAAGCTAGAATATGCATATAAGTAGTATATGAATAGAAATGAAGCATGGGTATTCCAGGAAAACAGTTTACATTAAAAAGGCTTTTTTTCTTCTTCATAATAGCAGTGACTTCGTTGCTCTGGATATGTTATAAAGAAGGTGGAGAAGCTCTCGATTATTATTTCAATTATCCTAACCTCCAATAATAGTGGGGATAGGGCAGCCATGTCACATGAGGAACCGCCAGGGTGGAAGTGGTGGCTCTGCTTCACGTTTGGTCACCCTGAGGGGCGGAATATTAATCACACTCTGTTTCCAAGTCATTAAAAAGATTAAGTGACGTTTATTAGATGGAGGAGGGAAATAAACAACCCCTTAATTGGCTCAAATCTCTCAGCTTTGCAATTGAATTGGAGGTTAAAGCTGCTAGTGAATGAGTTGTAGAGCTCAGGTATAGAATGACCTTTGAATTTTAGCCTTCTCTCCTCTCCAAGTGGTGTTGTCCATAAAATGTTGAATGGTTGAACTAATTCCCTGACTGCAATGTGGACCATGATAGTAGAGCTCAGTTATATTAGCCTAGATCCTTCTGCCACGTACACTGAGCTTCCTGTAAGCCATGTCCAATGAGCTTCCTGTTCAGCCATGTCCACATCACTTCCTGTTGAACGCGTAACAAGTAAGAGCTTGGTTTAGTTTTTTTTTTAAGTTTGTTGTTTGAAAGTGTATTGGAAAGTTATTGGTAGCTAGGAGTTGGCATCAGTTGCTGGGACTGCTTGTCTATTTCCAGCGATCCTGCTGACCAAGGACGGGTCTGAGGAGCTATTTGGCAACGCATATCAAGCTAGTGGTGTTTTCTTGAATGCAGCCCGCAACGCAGCTAGCCATTGGGGCTGGGACCACAGATTGTCACGGGTTTGTGGCTGTGCTGTTTGTTGTTTTCAATCTTCCCTGTGACCTTCCCTGTCTGGAACCTACAGTGGCTTGCGAAAGTATTCCCCCCCTTGGCATTGTTCTTATTTTGTTGCCTTACAACCTAGAATTTAGATGGATTTTTGGGGGGGGTTCTATCATTTGATTTACACAACATGCCTACCACTTTGAAGATGCAAAATATTTTTTATTGTCAAACAAACAAGAATTAAGACAAAAAAATTGAAAACTTGAGCGTGCATAACTATTCACCCCCCAAAAGTCAATACTTTGTAGATCCACCTTTTGCAGTAATTACAGCTGCAAGTCTCTTGGGGTATGTCTCTACAAGCTTGGCACATCTAGCCACTGGGATTTTTGCCCAATCAAGGCAAAACTGCTCCAGCTCCTTCAAGTTGGTTGGGTTCCGCTGGTGTAGACCAATCTTTAAGTCATACCACAGATTCTCAATTGGAATGAGGTCTGAGCTTTGACTTGGCCATTCCAAGACATGTAAAGGTTTCCCCTTAAACCATTAGAGTGTTGCTTTAGCAGTATGATTAGGGTCATTGTCCTGCTGGAAGGTGAACCTCCGTCCCAGTATCAAATCTCTGGAAGACTGAAACAGGTTTTCCTCAAGAATTTAGTGCCATCCATCATTCCTTCAATTCTGACAAGTTTCAAAGTCCCTGTAGATGAAAAATGGGATGGTGTTCTCTGGGTGAAGGGAGGTGTTGGTTTTGCACCAGACATAGCATTTTCCTTGATGGCCAAAAAGCTACATTTTACCCTCATCTGACCAGATTACCTTCTTCCATATGTTTGGGGAGTCTCCCACATGTTTTTTGGCGAACACCAAAAGCAATGGATTTTTTCTGGCCACTCTTCTGTAAAGCCCAGATCTGTGGAGTATACGGCTTAAAGTGGTACTATGGACAGATACTCCAATCTCCGCTGTGGAGCTTTGCACCTCCTTCAGGATTATCTTTGGTCTCTTTGTTGCCTCTCTGATTAATGCCCTCATTGCCTGGTCCGTGAGTTTTGGTGGGTGGCCCTCTCTTGGCAGGTTTGTTGTGGTGCCATATTCTTTCCATTTTTTTATAATGGATTTAATGGTGCTCTGTGGGATGTTCAACGTTTCAGATATTTTTTATAACCCATCCATGATCTTTACTTCTCCACCACTTTGTCCCTGACCTGTTTGGAGAGCTCCTTGGTCTTTATGGTGTCGCTTGCTTGGTGGTGCCCCTTGCTTAGTGGTGTTGCAGACTCTGGGGCCTTTCAGAACAGTTGTATATATCCTGAGATCATGTTACAGATCATTTGACACTTAGATTGTACACAGGTGGACTTTATTTAACTAATTTTGGGACTTCTGAAGGTAATTGGTTGCAACATATCATATTTAGGGCTTAATAGAAAAGGGGGTGAATACATATGCACGCACCACTTTTCCATTTCAAATTTATATATATATTTTTTAAACAAGTTATTTTTTTCATTTCACTTCACCAGTTTGGACTATTTTGTGTATGTACATTACATAAAATCAAAATCAATTTAAATTGGATGTCATAAGGTGAATGCACCAATTTGTAAGTCGCTCTGGATAAGAGCGTCTGCTAAATGACTTAAATGTAATGTAAATGTACATGTTGTAATGCAACAAAATAGGAAAAACGCCAAGGGGGATGAATACTTTTGCAAGGCACTGTCCCATTGAGGACGGTAGTGTCTCTCTATCACATGTGAAGGATATTTTAAACGAACAAAAAGAGACCTACAAACAGTTGTTATAACAACAAGAAAATAGCTTCAATTGTTTTGTCCAAATACTTGTGGATTCTACTAATAAAATAACAGATGACCTGACCAGAGAGGTACAGGACCTGAAGAACAGTTTGCAGTTCTCCCAGGGTCAGCTTGATGAGTTGAAACAGGAGAGCAACAAGATGACAACAATCTTTAAGTCATTGTGAGAGGACATCAGTTCTGTGTGTGAATCCATGATAACAATGACAGATAAATCTCGAGGGACAATCAAGGCAGAACAACATGGTGGATGGAACTAATGAATCTCCACATGAGACCTGGACGGAGTCTGAGGACAAAGTGAGGGAAATGATCTCTGAGACAGACCACATGAAGATTGAGGTGGAGCGTGCCTACAGGACTGGAAACCCCACCATCGGCCCAGGTGATAGGCCCAGGCCGATAGTGGTCAAGTTCCTGAGGTTCAAGGACAAGGACAAGGTAGCTGTTCTGGAAAGTTCAAGAACTTGGCAGGAACGTATATATTCCTCAACGAGGACTATCCTGAAGCTGTCAAAGAACTGATCCCAGCCATGAAAGATGCCAGTGCGCGTGGGGGCATTGCTTACATCCGCTATGACAGGCTCATTGTCCACCCTTCCTCCCAGAAGCCTGGAAGGGATGAGAGAGACAAGCCTATGGGTCCGTAGCTTCAACCCCACAGCACACACACATGCACACAAATTGATTAATGGACTGCTGAATGTATATTTTTGTCTCTTGCTTTGTTTGCTCTTTTCAGTATTATGTCTATCTCTGATAAGCTACCCAGGAAAGGGCTGTAAATAGCCCATATTAATATATGTAGCCTTAGAAATAAGGTTCATGAAATCAATAACTTGCTAACATCAGATAACATTCATATATTTGCCATTTCTGTGACTCACTTAGATAATTAATTTTATGACACAGCAGTAGCAATACAAGGATATAACATCTATAGAAGAGAAATGCTTATAGGGGAGATGTTGCTGTATATATTCAGAGCCATGTCCCTGTCATGCTTAGAGAAGATCTTATGTCAAGTGTTATTGAAGTGTTGTGGTTGCAGGTTCACTTGGCACATCTAAAGCCTTTTCTTTTGGTGTGTTGCTATCGGCCACCAAGTGCTAACAGTGAGTATCTAAATACGATGTGTGAAATGCTTGATAGTGTATGTGATGTAAACAGAGAGGTCTACTTTCTTTGGGACCTGAATATTGACTGGTTTTCATCAAGCTGTCCGCTCAAGAGGAAGCTTCGTACTGTAACCAGAGCCTGTAATCTGGTTCATGTTATTAATGAAACAACCAGGGTGTCTACAAACACTACAGGAACAAGATCATCCACATGTATCGATCACATTTTTACTAATACTGTAGAACTTTGTTCCAAAGCTGTATCCGTTCTCATTGGATGCAGTGATCCCAATATAGTGGCTATACCCACGAAAGCCAAAGTTCCAACAGCTGGGCCTAAAATAGTGTATAAGAGATCATACATTAGATTTTGCTGTGACTCGTATGTGGATGATGTTAAAAATAGTTGTTGGTCTGATGTGATTAATTAGGAGCATCCAGACACTGCACTTGATGAATTTATGAAATTGCATCTTCCAATTATTGATAAACATGCACCTGTTAAGTAACTGACTGTTAGAACTGTTAAGGCTCCATGGATTAATGAGGAATTGAAAAACTCTATGTTTGAAAGAGATGGGGCAAAAGGAGTGGCTAATAAGTCTGGCTGCACATCTGACTGGTTTACTTAATGCAAACTGAGAAATGATGTGACAAAACTCAACTAAAAATGAAGAAACTGTATTATGAAGCCAAGATCAATGATATAAAGATTGATGGGAAAAAACATTGCAGTACTTTAAATTCAATTATGGTCAGAAAGACAAATTCAACTGCATCTTTCATCGAATCAGATGGCTTATTCATCACAAAACCATTTGATGTTGGCAATTATTTTAATGATTATTTCATTGGCAAAGTGCGCAAACTTAGGCAGGAAATGCCAACAACGAACAGTGAGCAATTGTATTCATGCATAAAAAAATAAAATAATGAAAGAAAAGCTTTGCAAGTTTGAATTTTGTAAAGTTAGTGTGGGAGAGGTGGAAAAATTGTTATCGATCAATAATGACAAACCTCCTGGCATTGACAACTTAGATGGAAAGCTACTGAGGATGGTAGCTGACTCTATAGCCACTCCTATCTGTCATATCTTTAATCTGAGCCTAGAGGAAAGTCTTTGTCCTCAGGCCTGGAGGGATCAAAACTCTTGATTATTGTCCAGTTGTGTGGTCCAGTGCTTCAAGGAAAGACCTAGTTAAGCTGCAGCTGGCACAGAACAGAGTGCCACGTTTTGCTCTTCATTGTAATCAGAGGGCTGATATAAATACTATGCATGCCAGTCTCTCTTGGCTAAGAGTTGAGGAGAGACTGACTGCATCACTTCTTTTTATAAGAAACAGTGTGTTGAAAATCCCAAGTTGTTTGCATAGTCAATTTACACACAGCTCTGACACACACACTTATGCCACCAGGGGTCTTTTCACAGTCCCCAAATCCAGAACAAATTAGAGAAATCATACAGTATTATATAGAGCCCTTATTGCAAGGAACTTCCTTCCATCTCATATTGCTCAAATAAACAGAAAACCTGGTTTAAAAAAACAGATAAAGCAACACCTCACGGCACAACGCCACTCATCTATTTGACCTAGATAGTTTGTGTGTATGTATTGATATGTAGTCTACGTGTGCCTTTAAATAAATGTATGTAGTTCTGTCCTTGTCTATTGATGTTCTGTATTATGTCATTCTGTATTATGTTTCATGTTTTGTGTGGACACCAGGAAGAGTAGCTTCTGCTTTTGCAACAGCTAATGGGGATCCTAATAATATTACCAAAATATCAAAAATGTACCTGATATTAAAATGTGTAATTTGCCTGTAGTGCAAGGAACTGAAAGTAAACACAGTGTTTAACTTTGCTTTGTTGTTAGTCTCAGTCACAGTAAGAGAATAGCACCTTGGGCGTGAACTCTAAGAAAACACAGGTGGGAAATGTGTTGCCATCAGAGGAAGATGAGGTAGAGGAATCTGTCATGAGGTGTAGCAACATCTGACAATTTTTTTGCAACAACAAAGATCCAGTAGACAATATAAAATAACACATTATGTTCTGCAGATGTACGGTGTTACATTTCATCATGCTGGCAAATCTACTGCAGTAGCGGTACGTGGGTAAAATGACTGAGGAAGCCAAGCCAGTAAAAAATCCATATTACAACCTATGTTTTGAAAATTGCGTTGTTTGCTCTATAACCCGTTATTGTATATCACAGTGGCGAATGAACTAAGGCTGTGACAACAAAAAGACAACAGTCACACAGTGGCGGAATAAATTCAACTACACAAACGTTTGTTTCATCACAAAACTGGAGAGCAACATCTGTCCGGTGAAGTCCACAAAGCAAATATTGCATGTACAGTAACAAACAGTTATATATCACCTACAGCATGTTCAAGGAAGTTACGTTTTCAACACTGCCTCCACTATTCAAGCACCATTTCAACTTGAAAATGTTAAACATCATCAAAACAACAAGGCTATTTACAGTGCATTTGAAAGTATTCAGACCCCTTGACTCTTTCCACATTTTGTTATGTTTTAGCCTTATCCTAAAATAGATTTTTTTGAAGCATATCAATCTACACACAATACCCCATAATGACAATGTGAAAACAGGTTTCTAGACATTTTTGCAAATATGTAAAAAAAAAAAAAAACTTATTTACATAAGTATTCAGACCATTTGCTATGAGACTCAACATTTAGCTCAGGTGCATCCTGTTTCCATTGATCATCCTTAAGATGTTTCTACAACTTGATTGGAGTCCACCTGTGGTAAATTCAATGGATTGGACATGATTTTGAAAGGCACAGACCTGTCTGTACAGGCTCCCAGAGTTGACAGTGCTTGTCAGAGCAAAAATCAAGCCATGAGGTTGAAGGAATTGTGAGTAGAGCGCAAAGACAGGATTATTTCGAGGCACAGATCTGGGGAAGGGTACTAAAAAATATCTGCAGCATTGAAGGTCCCCAAGAACACAGTGGCCTCCATCATTCTTAAATGGAAGAAGTTTGAAACCACCAAGACTCTTCCTAGAGCTGGCCGCCTGTCCAAACTGAGCAATCGGGGGAGAAGGGCCTTGATCAGGGAGGTGACCAAGAACATGACGGTCACTCTGACAGAGCTCCAGAGTTCCTCTGTGGAGATGGGAGAACCTTCCAGAAGGACAGCCCGCTCTGCAGCGCTCCACCAATCAGGCCTTTATGGTAGAGTGGCAAGATGGAAGCCACTCCTCAGTAAAAGGCATGACAGTCCATTTGGAGTTTGCCACAAGGCAGCTAAAGGACTCTCAGACCATGAGAAACAAGATTCTCTGGTCTGATGAAACGAAGATTGAACTCTTTGGCCTAAATGCCAAGTGTCACGTCTGGAGGAAACCTGGCACCATCCATACGGTGAAGCATGGTGGTGGTGGCAGCATCATGTTGTGGGGATGTTTTTCAGTGGCAGGAATTGAAAGACTAGTCAGGATCGAGGGAAAGATGAAAGGAGCAAAGTACAGAGAAATCCTTGATGAAAACATGCTCCAGAGTGCTCCGGACCTCAGACTGGGGCAAAGGTTCACCTTCCAACAGGACAATGCAGAAGTGGCTTTGGGACAAGCCTCTAAATGTCCTTGAGTGGCCCAGCCAGAGCCCATACTTGAACCCATTCCAACATCTCTGGAGAGACCTGAAAGTAGCTGTGCAGCGACACTCCCCATCCAACCTGACAGAGCTTGAGAGGATCTGCAGAGAAGAATGGGAGAGACTCCCCAAAATACAGGTGTGCCAAGCTTGTAGCGCCATACCCAAGAAGACTCAAGGCTGTAAACGCTGCCAAAGGTGCTTTAACTTCTACTTAATCACCCTCCCGGATCCGGGATCCTCCTCATCAAAAAAGCTGACTAGCATAGCCTAGCATAACACCACAAGTAAATAATAGCATATAAATATCATGAAATCACAAGTCCAATACAGCAAATGAAAGATAAACATCTTGTGAATCCAGCCATCATTTCCGATTTTTTAAATGTTTTACATTACAATATAAATTTATGTTAGCTCACCACAATAGCCAAACACACAACGCCATGTTTCCACCGGAAAGGTAGCTTTCACAAAACCCACAAATAGAGATAAAATTAATCACTAACCTTTGAACAACTTCATCAGATGACAGTCTTATAACATCATGTTATACAATACATTTATGTTTTGTTAAAAAATGTGCATATTTATAGGTATAAATCGTAGTTTTACATTGCAGCCACCGTCACAAATAGCACCAAAACAGCCAGAATAATTACAGAGAGCAACATGAAATACATAAATACTCATCATAAAACATTTATGAAAAATACATGTTGTACAGCAAATGAAAGATAAACATCTTGTGAATCCAGCCAATATTTCCGATTTTTTAAGTGTTTTACAGCGAAAACACAATATATATTTATATTAGCTCACCACAATAGCCAAACACACAACGCCATGTTTCCACCGCAAAGGTAGCTTTCACAAAACCCACAAATAGAGATAAAATGAATCACTAACCTTTGAACAAATTCATCAGATGACAGTATTAATACATCATGTTATACAATACATTTATGTTTTGTTCGAAAATGTGCATATTTATAGCTACAAATCCTGGTTTTACATTGTGAATACGTCGCCATAATGCACCAAATTGTCCGGAGAAATTTTGGACAGTCACGTAATCTAACCAAAAAACTCATCATAAACTTTACTAAAAAATACATGTTGTACAGCAAATGAAAGATACACTGGTTCTTAACTTCTCTGGAGCAGGTGGGACGCAAACGTCCAATAGCCAGGGAAAATACAGCGCGCCATATTCAAATAACATGATATAAAAATCAAACTTTCATTAAATCACACATGTAAGATACCAAATTAAAGCTACACTCGTTGTGAATTCAGCCAACATGTCAGATTTCAAAAAAGCTTTTCGGCGAAAGCATAAGATGCTATTATCTGATGATAGCACAAAAGTAAACAAAGAGAGAAGCATATTTCATCACTGCAAGCACGACACAAAACGCAGAAATAAAATATAAATCATGCCTTACCTTTGACAAAATTATTTTGTTGGCACTCCAATATGTCCCATAAACATCACAAATGGTCCTTTTGTTCGATTAATTCCGTCGATATATATCCAAAATGTCAATTTATTTGGACCGTTTCATCCAGAAAAACACAGCTTCCAACTTTCGCCAAGTCATACAAAATATATCAAAAGTTACATGTAAACTTTACCAAAACATTTCAAACTACTTTGGTAATACAACGTTAGGTATTTTTAAACGTTAATAATCGATCAATTTGAAGACGGGATGATCTGTGTTCAATACAAAAAGAAAACAAACTGACGCATCTTTTTTTGTAACGTGACTCTCTCAAAATATTTACTTCATGTGACCCTCATTTACGATAGCCCTACTTCTTCACTACACAAAGGAATAACCTCAACCGATTTCCAAGGACTGGTGACATCCAGTGGAAGCGGTAGGAACTGCAAGCAAGTCCATTAGAAATCTGGTGTCTCTAAAAAACCTAATTGAAAAGACAGTGACATCAAAAAAATACAAATTCTGAATGGTTTGTCCTCAGGGTTTTGCCTGCTACATAAGTTCTGTTATTCTCACAGACATGATTCAAACAGTTTTAGAAACTTCAGAGTGTTTCCTATCAAAATCTACTAATAATATGCATATCTTATATTCTGGAGATGAGTAGCAAGCAGTTGAATTTTGGCATGCTATTTTTCCCGAAAGTGAAAATGCTGCCCCCTGCCCTCTTAATGCAACCGCTGTGTTAGATTTAAAAATGTAAAAATTTTAGTGAAAATACCAGTCATCATGATGATACCATCGTCATCATTATCTATATCATTAAAATGGTCACTCTCAATAAAATCAACATCAATAGCATCATCTTGCATTGGATTTACTCTACTGTTTCAGGCATCCAATTATTATGGATATAGTCGAGTATCCAGCAGTAAGGAATAGGACTGTCATATCCAGCTATCCTCCCCATGCTTACACCCTTGTGTGATGCATGGAGAGGATGGCCACAGTTGACATACAGTACGTTTCAAGACACCAGCACTGCAAAAAAAGAACAGATGTATCTTATTGGTACTCTGTAAAGCCTGGACAGAGATGAGAAATGCTCAGAGGGGAAATGATTTCTAGCCAGGTAAATAACTAAATGCAACATAGCTGCCAAAAAGGCCTTTGGGGACAATAGCAACTTTCATTCCCTCCTCCTCGTGGACACTGCATTGGTTAGCTTTAACTGTTCTTTCCTTCTGCTTTTGAGGCAGGAACAAAGTGCTCAGTATCAGCTGTTTGGTAAACAACATGATTTAGTATTGCCAGCTACTAATAGCAATAGCAATGGTGATTGTAACTCACTAACTAACAAAAAAAGATACCTACCCTCACAACACCCTCAATATTTCCTCAGTAGATCTTGTATTGTCCAGTCATTCAAGGTTTGAATGGCCATTTTTAAAATTCTGAGAGAGAATGAAGGCTCTATTCAGACTGTATCCTATGCATGAGTGGGAGGCGAACACAATAAAGAGCTGATGGCATTACAGAATAGTGGCTGCTTCTGCTGTTGCTGCTGCTTTGTCCTATTGGGTCCACACAGTGGAAGAGAAAGACTTTCATACCAAGACAAAGGGAACACGACGTCCTCCTCTGAACTGTGCACACTAACACGTGTGGGGAGTCTCATTAAAAACACAGACAAATTTAACACAAGTCATGGAATGACACAGCTACATTATTCATGACTTTGGAACTGCCTTCTGAACGTATCTTGCCAAAAGTCTGTCTTTAAAGGGCTCTTGAAAAGGAATCTCAATAGTACTACTTGCTGATAATATATTACAATGTTTGTGTGTATTATTTTTCATTCCTGTGATTCCTGGACTTGAGAGAATACTGTCTTAAAATTGTTATTTGACATTATGTTGATGTTAGTTATGTTTCTCAGAATTGTTTCCCCGCTCTAGAGTTGGGGAACTTTGAATAAGCTATGATTGATGTAGTGAACATTTCCCCAACTTTTAGTTCAGACTGCGTCACAACATGAGGTGTAACAGTTCTCTGTACCTATTAACAGAGTTCAGTTCCAACAGGAGTGTGAGTGGCGGAGGTAATTAATAACATTATGTTCTGTAATTACCTTCTCCCTGTCCCCAAGGCTCAGGGGAACAGTACTGCTGCTAATGTGAGAAGCGCTCCAGGTCCCTAGAGCAGACTGAATGACCAACAAGCTAAAGAACTAAATCACTACTACACTCTGATTCCTCTCAAACCAAAAGGTTGATTGATTGATTTATTTGCTAGTAAAAAAAAAACATACATACATTTTAAAAACGTGACACAAATATGACAAAAAATTCAGAAGGTACAGTATTTCCATCGTGGTCCCTAAATTCCATGGTGCAAAAACATTACAATATTACATAGATACAGATACATTAAATATATACAGACACATTACGTAGATAAAGACATTAAAAAAAAGCTTATATTGTTCGGTCATCAGCCAGCTTTTGACATTATTTTTGAACGAAGAGGGTTGGCACCCACTTGGGTTCGTGCCACGAGGGAGATCTTTGTGGGCTACTCTCAGCCTTGTCTCAGGGTAGTAAGTTGGTGTTTTGCGGATATCCCTCTACTGGTGTGGTGCTGTGCTTTGGCAAAGGGGTGTCGTCGGATGGGGCCACAGTGTCTCCTGACCCCTTCTGCCTCATCCTCCAGTCCCCAGTATCTATGCTGCAAGAATTTGTGTCAGGATCTACGGTCAGTCTGTTATATCTTGTGTAATTCTCCTGTCTTATCCGGTGTCCTGTGTGTGATTTTAAGAATGCTCCCTCTAATTCTCTCACTCTCCCTCCCCTCCCGGAGGACCTGAGCCTTAGGACCATGCCTCAGGACTACCTGGCCTATTGACTCCTTGCTGTCCCCAGTCCACCTGGTCGTGCTGCTGCTCCAGTTTCATCTGTTCTGCCTGCGGCTATGGAACCCTGACCTGTTCACCGGACGTGCTACCTTGTCCCAGACCTGATGTTTTTGACTCTTTCTACCGCACCTGCTGTCTCGAACTCTGAATGCTCGGCTATGAAAAGCCAACTGACATTTACTCCTGAGGTGCTGACCTGCTGCACCCTCTACAACCACTGTGTTTATTATTATGAATGTTTGAACATCTTGGCCATTTACTGTTATAATCGCCACCCGGCACAGCCAGAAGAGGACTGGTCACCCCTCAGAACCTGGTTCCTCTCTACGTTTCTTCTTAGGTTTCTGCCTTTCTAGGGAGTTTTCCTAGCCACTGTGCTTCTACATCTGCATTGCTTGCTGTTTGGGGTTTTAGGCTGGGTTTCTGTACAGCACTTTGTGTAGCAGCTGTTGTAAAAAGGGCTTCATAAATACATTTGATTGATTGATTTATTAATGTTCGGCGTGGCTTTGAGTTACTGTGGTAGTTTGTCCACTCAGAACTTCCGGTGAGTTCTTACCAGATAGACTCTTAAATGTAAAACAGGCAAAATCAGAGTCTCTGGCTCTGGTGTTGTATTAGTGGACATCTCTAATATACGTAAGTAAAATAATTTGATAGCTACCTATGGGCTGAGTCAGTAATAATGCTATGGACCAGACCAAGTTTAACTAATATTACATATCTACAGATAAGCAGCTAGGCTGGCTAAAATGCTCAACCTCTAGATGAGTATGAAGGGGAAGTTTCTGTACAATTCTCACAAGCTTGTTTTGGCTGGTCTGTAGCTTATTCTTTAGATCAGAGCTTTCCAACTCTGCTCCTGGAGAGTTACCATCCTGTGGGTTTTCATTCCAACCCTAATCCAGCACACCTGATTCTAATAATTAGCTGGTTTATAAGATGAATCAGGTTAATTACAACTGGGGTTGGAGTGAAAACCTACAGGAGGATAGCTCTCCAGGAACAGGGGTTGGTAGTGAACCATGATATGCACACATAATCTAAGTGACACTGAACTAACTCAACTACCAAAGTATTTAGTCACTATTAAGATATGTTGAGGTCCGAGCTAGGAAATACATTTTTTGGATTATCTTGGTTAACACCTTTAGGGCCATAGTCTCACCGGTCAGGTACCTATATAATTCACATCCAAAGTAGCTGACTGTGGTTTTTGTTGTAACCACTGAGTTGCCCACTTAGACAATCAAACCAGGGGACCTTGCAAGCTTTATTCTGAAACCAAACAAGATGGATTCTGTTTTTCCAAGAGGCAGACAAAATTGTTGTCTGAAAGCCATGTAATGATGTTGGATAACTCTGCACTAAGGATCTATTCCACTGAGGCTTTGTTCTTATGGAACAAAAATAGAGCAGGGTTGAACCCTGAAAGCGACGGAATTACACAGGGGTGATGTTTTGTCATCAAATTAGTCATGCATCTTAATTTTCCATATCATTGTTGTACTGTTTTCACCAGCAGTTGAAGACAGGTCCCAAAACAGCCTGTTTGCATGGTGTACCATTCTGGCCTGTACCCTATCTGCCATCTATTCATTGCAGAACGCCATGATAAGCTGTAGGGCAGACTATAGCCTCTGCGTCTTAGAGGCTAAACACAGTAAGTAATACTGAATAATACTGATGATATTGAAAAGTTGAACTTATTTAAATTTGACTAATGAGTAAACACTCTTGAAATACACATTTTGGAATGCTTTCTCTTTTTTTGTGATATAGTTTGTATTATTTTTTATTTGACTTGACTACCAAACCCCCCTCCCCATCCCACCCACAGGACCTGCTAACTTAAGTATATATCTTAAAGTAATGATTTCATACTGCCAAGTGTTATAGTCCGTATGCTAATATTTTCAGATTTTGCACCATGTAGTCGAGCGATTGACTGTTCGAGTTGAGCTATGTCCATGAATAAATGCATACGTTTCTGATGTGGCAGAGCATGTGGGGCTTGCCATCATAAGGCAATCATTCTCTTGGCTGCTGTTAGGCCAGCAAGACAAATCCTTCTCTGCCTGTATGATAAGTTCAGTGAATAGTCATCATTAAGCAGTGGCACATTGGGCAGATATGGGATGGGTTTAGACAAAATGCCTAAAAATTATGAAGCCACAGATTGACAAAAGGAAAAAACATCTGGACACTTCCAGATCATAGGAATAACTGTGCCAGCAGTACCCTGGAGACAGAGCATACAGACAAGGGTTGAGGTTTAGGTTGATCTGGAAATGTTTTTTTGGAGTCACATAAATCATATGGGCAAATGGTAGTGGGTCATTTGGTGATGTTGGACCAGACAGTACTCCAGTTAATTTCTACTGTTGGTACAGTTGAAGTCGGAAGTTTACATACACCTTAGCCAAATACATTTAAAACCTTGCCAACAGCCAGTGAAATTGCAGGGCACCAAATTCAAAACAACAGAAATCTCATAATTAAAATTCCTCAAACATACAAGAATTATACACCATTTTAAAATAAACTTCTCCTTAATGCAACCGCTGTGTCAGATTTAAAAAAACTTTACGGTAAAAGCACACCATGCAATTATGTTAGGTCAGCGCCTAGCCACAGAAAAACATACAGCCATTTTTCAACCAAGCAGACGTGTCACAAAACTCAGAAATAGCATTATAAATATTCACTTACCTTTGATGATCTTCATCGGAATGCACTCCCAGGAATCCCAGTTCCACAATAAATGTTTGTTTTATTCGATAAAGTCCATCATTTATGTCCAAATACCTCCTTTTTTTCGCGCGTTTAGCCCAGTAATCCAAATGCACAATGCGCGAGCAATTAGTTCAGACGAAAAGTCAAAAAAGTTATATTACAGTTTGTAGAAACATGTCAAACGATGTATAGAATCAATCTTTAGGATGTTTTTATCATAAATCTTCAATAATGTTTCAACCAGACAATTATTTTGTCTTTAGAAATGAAAAGGAATTCCTTCATAGTAGAAGCCTGAAACAAGGTTTTAAAGACTGTTGACATCTAGTGGAAGCCTTAGGAAGTGCAATATGACCCCATAGACACTGTATATTGGATAGGCAAACCTACAAACCTCAGATTTCCCATTTTCTGGTTGGATTCTTTCTCAGGTTTTTGCCTGCCATAAGAGTTCTGTTATACGCACAGACATCATTCAAACAGTTTTAGAAACTTCAGTGTTTTCTATCCAAATCTACTAATAATGTGCATGTCTTAGCTTCTGGGCCTGAGTAGCAGGCAGTTTACCCTGGGCACCTTATTCATCCAAGCTACTCAATACTGCCCCCAGCCATAAGAAGTTAACAAGAAATTTGTGGAGTGGTTGAAAAACGAGTTTTAATGACTCCAACCTAAGTCTATGTAAACTTCTGACTTCAACTGTATCTTGCTTTTGCTCATTGCTTTAAAGTAGGAAGTAACTCTACAAATATTTTGGTCTTTGGTAGCCTAGCTCAGGGTTTCCCAAACTCGGTTCTGCCCCCCCCCAGTACTACACAGCTGATTCAAATAACCAACTCCTCATCAAGCTTAGATTTTTTTGAATCAGCTGTGTAGTGCTTCGGCTGTTATAATCAGATCAACTTGTGACGTTATGAGGCGGGCCAAAAACTCCGACCTGAACAGTTTGAAATTCCAGCATTTTTTTTCAAACAGATCTTACACAAAAAGGGCATTATCATCATTTTCACACTAGACTGAGAAGTAATAGTCAGAAAATGTTTTCCCTTAACTGAAGGAGGCAGTTGGCAAATGTGTGTCCTGTGTGTGATTGTATGTAAAGTGCAGTGTCTGAGAGGGCAATTAAAATGGTACACTTTAGCTGTGAGACACAGATAAAGCTCCAGCGGGAGAAAGACACTTTACCCGGCATTTCCAATCCCCTGCACATTTGTCTAACTCCCCCAGCTTAATATAGGGCTGTAGCCATGGGACTGTTCATTTCCACACTTCTCATTATTTTAGGAGAGTTCAACTGAGGACTCCCATAAATGGTACATTTTTACTTTATCTCTATCAGGGCATCCTCAACATTTGTTATGGTATAGGCACGTTGATGCTGTGTAACGAGCTGTAGAAGATGTATACATTTGTGTACAGGAAATGTTATGTATCTTGCCAAGTCATTGAATCATTTCTGTAACCATGCATGTTATTCTCACGGAGCCTTACATCAAAAAGTTCATTCAAATGTTTTTCTCATCAGGATTTGGCCTTTTCCCGTCTGATATCTCTTAATGTCTCACTGACTGGTTCTTACCGATGTAGGAGTGTTTATAAAAAAGTTTCAATGACTCTGAATTACTCAGGCTTTTGAAGTGTTAAGGTTCAATTTAGCATTTTTCTCTCCTCTATTTCTATTAATTATAAGTTGTATCACGGCCTTCCTGCAGGTCAGACAGCTGGCTAGAGAGAAAGACAGCTGGTTCGACTTATCAATCAGCTCTACCAGAGTGCAGATAACGGTTGAGCAGTGTTGTGTTATGGGTGTCACATACAATTAACCCTCAAAACTGTGCTTGCTTTGCTGTGGCCATCAGGGATCTGCCTGGAATTGGACCAGGGTAGAAGCAGAATCCAATGGTGAGACATTCATGGCTAAGGAGATCTTAGGAAATTCACAACCCAAAGGATTTGAACCTATAGGGTTGATGACCAGGCCTTTCCTCTGGTCTTTGAACACCCGTGAGCAGTAAAAGATTCATCCGGCCTGTACATACACTGCAGTGTACTTTGTTTCCTTTGTGGGAGGCTATACAAAACTTTCCTAATATTGAGTTCCACCCACTTTTGCCCTCAGAACAGCCTCAATTCATCGAGCCATGGATTCTACAAGGTGTCGAACTGCGTTCCACAGGGATGCTGGCCCATGATGACTCCAATGCTTCCCACAGTTGTGTCAAGTTAGCTGGATGTCCTTTGGGTGGTGGACCATTCTTGATACACACGGGAAACTGTTGAGCGTGAAAAACCCAGCAGCGTTACAGTTCTTGACACACTCAAAGCGGTGCGCCTGGCACGTACTACCATACCCCTTTCAAAGCCACCCTTGCGGGACGGTTGAGCTAACGTGGGGTAATGTGATTTGCATGAGGTTGTAAGTAACAAGAACATTTCCCAGGACAATGACATATCTGATA
The DNA here is from genome assembly GCF_045679555.1 of Salvelinus alpinus. Lineage (NCBI taxonomy): Eukaryota > Metazoa > Chordata > Actinopteri > Salmoniformes > Salmonidae > Salvelinus > Salvelinus alpinus. The sequence continues at coordinate 17,815,379 of NC_092103.1, read as the reverse complement.
TTGGCAGAAAGCTTAAATTCTTGTTCATCTAACTGCACTGTCCAATTTACAGTAGCTATTACAGTGAACGAATGGCATGCTATTGTTTGAGGAGAGTGCACAATTTTGAACATGAAAAGTTATTAATAAACAAATTAGGCACATTTGGGCAGTCTTGATACAACATTTTCAACATAAATGCAATGGTTGATTGGATCAGTCTAAAACTTTGCACATACACTGCTGCCATCTAGTGGCCAATATCTAAATTGAACGTGGGCTGGAATAATACATTTTGGCCTTTCTTTGCATTTCAAAGATGATGGTACAAAAGATTTACAAAAAAACTGTTTTTTTTTTCTTGTATTATCTTTCACCCGATCAAATGTGTTATATTCTCCTACATTCCTTTCACATTTCCACAAGCTTCAAAGTGTTTCCTTTCAAATGGTACCAAGAATATGCATATCCTTGCTCCAGGCAGTTAGATTAGGGTATGTCATTTTAGGCGAAAATGGAAAAAGAGGGGCCGATCCTTGTCATCTACACTGATTGAAGTGGATTTAACAAGTGGCATCAATAAGGGATTATAGCTTCACCTGGATTCTGCTGGTCAGTCTATGTTATGGAAAGAGAAGGTGTTCCTAATGTTTAAAGTTTTGTATACTAACTGGCACTATATGATGTATGATATATGGAGAATGATAGCCATAAAACTGTATCAACCGAACAACATTACTGTTTTACATCACCAGTTGCTATATCATCTTATTGGATCTTTAACCCCCTCTCAAAATGTGCTGTAAATATTGCATTAGACCCCATGCATTATTCTTTTGATTTTCCTTGTGAAATGTCTCTAATGGTCCAGCCGACAGACCATTTTACGCCCAGTACTGGGAACCACAACTCTGTTTGTTGTTGCCAGAGGTCATCATAACCAATCGGTCTGGGCCCTCCTATGGGTTCCATATTTATTGTGATGTTTATGGATAGAGGGAATGAGGCAGAGACCACCAGAACTGAAGGGGAAACGAAGACTGATGGAACTATCTGGTGCTGAGCCTTGTGCTGGGCTAGCTACATGGATATGTGTTGAGTACAAGGGCTCTTGTTACAAGTGCTTGGAAGTGCTGCAGTATGAAAATGAGAAGGTAGCTATTTGATGTGCCCATGACCTTTTGATTTGTGCACCCTCTCTGCACGTGGGCCTTGTATAATATGTTAATATGAGACGTGCAGTGGGCAATAAAAGGTGACAGATGTAACTCTGCAGCGCTTTGCTATAGAGGGAAGTCCTGATCCCTTTGACTGCCTGATAAGCTAATGCACAGGGAGAGGAGCCATCAAATAACATTCAGGAGAAAACAGCCTGGGTTTGACTGTTTGATGTTCTAATGGCCAGTGGATGAAAGAGAATAGCAGCCATATTACTGTGTTAATTTACCTCTGATCTCTCTGGCCCGGATTTTATTTCAGTTTGAAGTGAGAAGTGACGTTCAACAATGAGTCAAACAGTGATTGAATAAAAATAATGTCTTCAATAGCTAACAGCATTTAATTCAGCTGGGTTGAACAGATGACATTGCTTGCTTTTTCAATGTATGACACGTTTGCCTCATATACCTATACGGCTTATTAGGAAGGAAAATCTGATGGGACTACTTTATCTTGCTGCACATGTAAATTGGAGTCAGAGGGAAATGCAGACATGTCAGATTTGACAGAAACAGGAGAAGAGGGATGCTGATCTGACAGGTCATTCAAACTGCTGGTAATAGTTCATGAGAATCCACTTTATCTGTGTTTCTGTTCTTGAGGCTGTATCGTTGACAGACACCTGCAACCCAGAGAAAATAATAGTGAAGCGAATGGGCCCACAACTTCAAATAGGCCCTGGGATTTATGTCAAGGATTCCAATCGGTAGTGACATTATCAAAGCCCCCAGGCCACTATCTGTGGAACTCCTTATCAAGGGAACAGGCTCCGGGCTCTGCACTACAAGGTAGATTTTCTTTTGAGGATATGGTTATAGGAACAGATATATTCCGGAAATTATGAGATATTTAGTCAAAATAGGCATTACGTCATGATTGTTATGACACAATATCCAGCAAACCAAACCTTCATAAATAATGACCCAATATCATGGCATCCGCAGGAAATATGAAAAAGTAATCGTTTTAAAGGCCATTAGAGGTATTTTTAGCAGTTAGTGACACCTGAAGATAATATCTTCTTTGAGGTTGCTACCCCTATAATTGCCAAGCCTATTTCTGACTGTTTTTAACCTGTCTCTCCTATCTGGGGAGGATCCTATTGCTTGGAAGGCAGCCATGGTTAGTCCTTTATTTAAAGAGGGAGCTCTAGCTAGGGGTGGCAGGTAGCCTAGTGGTTAGAGCATTGGGCAAGTAATCCGAATGGTTGCTGGATCAAATCCCTAAGCTGAAAAGGTAAAAAACTGTTGTGTTAACAAAGCAGTTGCCTTTAACTGTAACGGTCGTCCTCCTCCTCGTCTGAAGAGGAGCATGGATCGGACCAAAACGCAGCGTGGTTTGAATACATACTTGTTTTATTAAAGAAAGACGAACACGAAAAAAACACTTGATAAACTACAAAACAATAAACGATGTTAACAGACCTGAACTTGTGAACATATAACATGAACGCACGAACAGGAAGGAACACACGAATGAAATGAACGAAACGAACGAAAACAGTCCCGTGTGGCACAAACACTGACACAGGAACAATCACCCACAAACAAACAGTGAGAACAGCCTACCTTAATATGGTTCTCAATCAGAGGAAAGGTAAAACACCTGCCCCTGATTGAGAACCATATCAGGCTAATTGAAAATGAACCCAACATAGAAACACCTAACATAGAATGCCCACCCAGCTCACGTCCTGACCAACTAAACAAAGACAAAACAAAGGAAATAAGGTCAGGAACGTGACATTAACCTGCTGTTCCCCTGTAGGGGAAATAAGAATTTGTTCATAACTGACTTGCCTAGTTAAATAAAGGTAAAAAAAGCTGATCCTAATTGCTATAGGCCTATTTATTTTGCCCTGTTTATCAAAAGTGTTGGAAAAACGTATCAATAATCTACTGACTGGCTTTCTTGATGTATTCTTTCTGGTATGCAATCTGGTTTACGCTCAGGTTATGGATGTGTCACGGCAATGTTAAAGGTCCTCAATGGTGACACCATTACCCTTGATTCAAAGCAATGTTTTGCTGTTATATTTATTGACTTGGCCAAAGCTTTTGATACGGTAGACCGTTCCATTCATGTGGGCCGTTTAAGGACTATTGGTGTCTCTGAGGGGACTTTGGCCTGGTTTGCTAACTACCTCTCTCAAAGAGTGCAGTGTATAAAGTCAGAACATCTGCTGTCTCAGCCACAGCCTGTCACCAAGGATGTACAACAAGGCTCGATCCTAGGCCCCACGCTCTTCTCAATCAACAACATAGCTCAGGCAGTAGGAAGCTCTCTGATCCATTTATATGCAGATGATACGGTCTTATACTCAACTGGCCCCTCCCCGGACTTTGTGTTAAACATTCTACAGCAAAGCTTTCTTAGTGTCCAACAAGCTTTCTCTAACCTTAACCTTGTTCAGAACACCTTTAAAACAAAGGTTGTGTGGTTTGGTAAGAAGAATGCCCATCTCCCCACAGGTGTGATTACTACCTCTGAGGGTTTAGAACTTGAGGTAGTCACATCATACAAGTACTTGGGAGTATGGCTAGATGGTACAATGTCCTTCTCTCAGCACATATCAATGCTCCAGGCTAAAGTTCAATCTAGACTTGGTTTCCTCTATTGTAATCACTCCTCTTTCACCCCAGCTGCCAAACTAACCCTGATTCAGATGACCATCCTACCCATGCTAAATTATGGAGATGTAATTTATAGATTGGCAGGTAAGGGTGCTCTCGAGTGGCTAGATGTTCTTTACCATTCGGCCATCAGATTTGCCACCAATGCTCCTTACAGGTCACACCACTGCACTCTATGCTCTTCTGTAAACTGATAATCTCTCTATACCAGTCGCAAGACACACTGGTTGTTGCTTATTTATAAAACCTTCTCAGGCCAAACTCCCCCCTATCTGAGATATCTACTGCAGCCCTCATCCTCCACATACAATACCCGTTCTACCAGTCACATTCTGTTAAAGGTCCCCAAAGCACACACATCCCTGGGTCGCTCCTCTTTTCAGTTCGCTGCAGCTAGCGACTGGATCGAGCTGCAACAAACACTCAAACTGGACAGTTTTATCTCAATCTCTGTTGCTACCATGCTATGTTGTCGTCTTAGGTCTCTCTTTATGTAGTGTTGTCTCTCTTGTCGTGATGCATTTTATTTGTTTGTTTTTTAATCGCAGCCTCCATCCCCGCAGGAGGCCTTTTACATTTTGGTACACCGTCATTGTAAATAAGAATTTGTTCTTAACTGACCTTCCTCGTTAAATAAAGGTTAAAATAAATAAATACAAATAAAAATAATATCATGTTAATCTACATCATATACATTTCTGTGTCAAAACAGGACATTTGGGTCAAAGTTGTCACATCATGAATGTTTTCTTTTGAAGATAAGAAATAGTGACTCTCCTACTGTCCCGGTGTTGTGGATGTGGATGTCAAACTCTTTTAGCTCTGTTGAAGTCATTATAACAATAACTGCAAAGTCCAAGGTTATCAGTAAGTCACCACATTGCTGTTGCCCCCATCTTGTTGTCTAATTATTTTCATTCTTCTTCATCCCTAAGGAGATGTCACAAGGTTTTTATATCGTCCATGTCCATCGTATCGTATTAAACCATGGACCAGTCTATGTCATGAGCAATGACCACCACCCATGCCTTGGCTATGTGCTTCTAGGAATCAAATACCCATATGAGCGTGCTGTGACATTTGAAGAGAGGAGGTGATATTTTATCTAAAGGAGAAATAAACAGCATTGTGGTAATAATGAGAGTTGCTTCTACAAAAAAAACAAAAAACACTTCAAATGTGCAGTTTCACTTAACCCCCTACAGTCAATAGATGCACTAGTGAATCAATTTAAGTTACATAACAAAAAAATCCCCATCGAAATCCATAAGTTTAAGCTATAGATATCAGTTTTTTTTCATTGGATGCGTCTCAATCGACCATTTTCACCAGTTTTGCACTTCCGCATCTGCGGTGAAAGGTGGCATTCCGAAAATCGGTCTTCTCACAAAAATGTCAATAGCTTCCAAACTGTTTGGGCTACAAACTAATGGGGAGGGCTACAAACTAACCCCACTGTGGAAAGCGGAGATTCTCACGAACATGATGATGTTCTCAGTTTTGCTCTCGACCCCTAAAAGTGTAACATGACTTGCCTGAAGGTAACCAGTACCGTTTTTTTTTTAAACGAATGGAAGTATGAAGGTAGTTTTGTGCCTACCCAAAAAAAGGTGTTAAATACGTGAATAATGTTTTAATTATATAAATATATATACACATTACCTGAGTTTTATTTATATCTCCTAGATTTAGGACAAACACTTCAAAACCTTGTTTCTTATGATTTGCCATTTATGAATGTGTAATCAATGCATTTCTATGGGCTTTAGTAGTAAAGGCCAAAATCAATATTTTATAAAATAATGTTTGTATATATTTTTTTGATACCTACAGGGATTCTAAAATGTAAAATCAAATAGTTAGTATGACCATCTTAAAACATTTCCATATGTCAGCTTAGCACCCCCCCCCCCCACCCCCAACGTCTTAGACTCTAAAGAAATGAACTTCACATGTGAAACCATATTTTCACATGTATTAAATAAACAGAAGCCCATTGACAAGAACAGAGAAGCTACGTGTCTCCTTATTTATCCTCTTTAACATGTAAAAATTATAGCCATCAGAGTCAATCAGTTAACTCAAGTTAACTTTTTGTAATTTTAGTGGACTTTTTTGATCGCACTGAAAGCGTAAAACATTCACTGTAATCATCCAAAATATATAATCTACTGTATACATGTAAAAACAACAATGCAATGTTAAAAATGCATTGAATAACACATTCTTAAATGGCAAAAAAGACAGTAAAAATAAATCATAAGGAATAAGGTTTTGAAGTGTCTGTCCTACAGTACAATATATCAAGGAGATATAAGAAATACCTTTTTTTTTTTACACACATTTACCCCTTACTTTTTGGGGGCACAAAACTACCTCATACTTCCATTTGTTTGTATGGGTTATCGTCAGATGAGTCCCTTGACACTTATGGGGGTCATAGAGAAAAACTGAGAACTATATTGTGTTCGTGAGAGTCTCCCCTTTCAATAGTGGAGTCATATGAGTTTGTAGCTCAAACTGACACTACAGACGTTTTCACCAGAAGACCGGTTTTCGGGATTTCTCATGGTATGACAAACACCACTGTAGCTCGGCCACCTTCCATCGCAAATGCGGAAGGCCGACATAGATGGTTGAGGTGGATTGAGACGCAGCCCATGCGTAAACTGATGGATAGCTTAAAGTGACAGATTTTGAAGGGATTTTTTAAATTATGTTACTTAGATTGACGCACGGGTAAATTTTCACATGATTTGTTCACACGTGTTTTGTCACGTGATTTTGTTATGCTTTTTTTTGTAAGGGCGCAAATATACTCCATGAACTATAATTGTGAGTTGTGAGATAATACCTTGGACTCAATATGAAGGAATCATACCTCCCAATGCTCTCTCTAAACAACTACTTAAGGTAGTCACCTTTGAATGTCAGTGAAAAGGCACCTGTAGGAAAGGTGGCAACATCAACACAGCTCATTCATTGTGATAGAGCTGGGGAATGGCACAATTGAGCTACATGGGCTATAAGTTACATGTAGATCTAGATAATGTGTAACCTCTGTCATGAAGCTCATTGTGGTTTATTGCACCTATTCATCATTAAAGGCAAATAGCTATTTCAAACCTCTCTCTCTCCAGCAGAGCAGGTATTAATAAGGTTTATCATCCCTTTGAGTTTATACAGTTACTTTACACCACATGGCTTCAGCTGATTTCATTATAATACGTTTATAATGTATTTGTTGTTATTTGGTAATGAGGAAAATGTCTGGCCATCTTGACTGTATATGGATTAAGTGAAATTTGTGAGATTTGAGAATCGTGCATGTCTCATTATTAGTGTTTGTTAGGATCCTCTCACATCCAGACGTTGCTTGGCCCTGGGGTGAAAGTGTTGATGGGGAAACAAAGCCTCTTGCCCTGCTGAACACCAGACAAAATGACATCAGATGGTGCCTGTGTGCTGCTTAGGGACCTGCTGGCTATAACAGCTGTCAGGAACACAGAGAGCAGGAGAGAGCAGGGGCATGGAGCAGGGGAAGCCCTGGCTGGGTTTACACACAGGGACAAGGACCAGACTATCACCACATCATCCTTATGTTAATGCCTTATTTCCCTATTTGCATGTTGTGATTAGTCAACAATGGATAAGGAAAGTAGTGAAACCTTAAGGTGGTTAAATCATTCCGTACATAATTGTATGTGTCTATTTGATTCTTCAGAGCTCCCCTTTGCATGTATTGCAGTAGGTCTGAGGAGTATGGGGGAAGAGTATGGGGGCACATTAGTGTATGTTGCTGTAATATGTTATGATAAACTGATTTCTCAGTGCTGAACATCTACATGATAGCTATTACTGTATCCCATGCCTGCAGGATGCATTGGTGGAGGGACGAATCATCCAAAACCTTCATTATTGCTGCATGCTTCACCACGACAGAGGGTCGCATCCTCCTCCTCCCTGATTCCCTCTCATGATAATGGCTCCTCATTCATTACTCTCCCCACTAAAACACTGCTGAGGTGTGTTTAAGCATGCTGCTTAACAGTATGTTCACTTTCTTGATTCATTCAGTCATTTACAATACATTTAGCTTTACACTGTTTTTAAAAACATTGATTTGTAGCTCTCTATGGCTCTGTACGTAGCCTCAAAGCTAGAGGAAAGGATGATTTAAATGTAGCTGCCACCCATATGACAGTGTCATTTGTATTCGGTGTGAGTCCCTCTCTACTTTAGACCAATAAACACACACCGATACAGATGATGATACCCTTCTGTCAGGACAAGCTGCTATGAGTGGGTAATTTAGGAACTGGTAAAGAGGAAATGAGGAACAAGGAGGTCTGTAAATTCACTCTTGTGCTCACACAACCAGAACAACCCACCATCCTGTCAGTTTATTCTGAGCATGCACATTAACTTATTGGATTTGCTCAGAATACAAGAAACTAACCTCTCTCTCGCTTCATATTTTAGTCCTTTGCTGTTTCACCGATAGAGCTAATAAAATATAGATATTGTTTTTTATATTCCCTGCTAACTGTCTTGGATTCCCCCGGTACTGCTGCTCATTCCGTTCACCAGCTCCAGGGGTCTACGTCACCGGCCATCTAGGCGTCACTGAACTGGATCATTATCACCAACCCAGGACTGTCTTGTCTCATTACGCACACCTGCTTCCCATTCCCCCTGATTAGTATGTGTATACAGTTGAAGTCGGAAGTTTACCTACACCTTAGGCAAATACATTTAAACTCAGTTTTTCACAATACCTGACATTTAATCCTTGTAAAAAATTCCCTGTCTTGGGTAAGTTAGGATCACCACTTTATTTTAAGAATGTGAAATGTCAGAATAATAGTAGAGAATGATTTATTTCAGCTTTTATTTCTTTCATCACATTCCCAGTGGGTCAGAAGTTAACATACACTCAATTCGGGTTTTGGTAGCATTGCCTTTAATTGTTTAACTTGGGTCAAACATTTCGGGTAGCCTTCCACAAGCTTCCCACAATAGGTTGAGTGAATTTTGGCCCATTCCTCCTGACAGAGCTGGTGTAACCGAGTCAGGTTTGTAAGGCCTCCTTGCTCGCACACGCTTTTTCAGATTTCTATTGGATTGAGGTCAGGGCTTTGTGATTGCCACTCCTATGTTGTCCTTAAGCCATTTTGCCACAACTTTGGAAGTATGCTTGGGGTCATTGTCCATTTGGAAGACCGATTTGCAACCAAGCTTTAACTTCCTGACTGATGTCTTGAGATGTTGCTTCAATATATCCACATCATTTCCCCTCCTCATGATGCCACCTATTTTGTGAAGTGCACCAGTCCCTCCTCCAGCAAAGCACCCCCACAACATGATGCTGCCTTCCCTGTGCTTCACGGTTGGGATGGTGTTCTTCGGCTTGCAAGCCTCCCCCTTTTCCCTCCAAACATAAAGATGGTCATTATGGCCAAACAGTTCTATTTTTGTTTCATCAGACCAGAGGACATTTCTCCAAAAAGTACGATCTTTGTCCCATGTGCAGTTGCAAACCGTAGTCTGGCGTTTTTTACGGCGGTTTTGGAGCAGTGGCTTCTTCCTTGGTGAGCGGCCTTTCAGGTTATGTCAATATAGGACTTGTTTTACTGTGGATATAGTCACTTTTGTACCTATTTCCTCCATAATCTACACAGGGTCCTTTGCTGTTGTTCTGGGATTGATCTACACTTTTCACACCAAAGTACGTTCATCTCTAGGAGACAGAATCCTCCTTCCTGAGCGGTATGCCGGCTGCATGGTCCCATGGTGTTTATACTTGCGTACTATTGTTTGTACAGATGAACTTGGTACCTTCAGGCGTTTGGAAATTGCTCCCATTGATGAACCAATGGGAGCTTCTAAAGCCATGACATTATTTTCTGGAATTTTCCAAGCTGTTTAAAGGCACAGTCAACTTAGTGTATGTTAACTTCTGACCCACTGGAATTGTGCTACAGTGAATTAAAAGTTAATAATCTGTCTGCAAACAATTGTTGGAAAAAATTATTGTGTCATGCACAAAGTAGATGTCCTAACCAACTTGCCAAAACTATAGTTTGTAAACAAGAAATTTGTGGAGTGGTTGAAAAACTACTTTTAATGACTCCAACCTAAGTGTATGTAAACTTCCGACTTCAACTGTATATGTGCCCTCTGTTCCATGTCCGTTGGTCTTGTGAGTACCTGTGCTATGTTGTATCGGCTTGCGTGTTACCGGGCACTTGTTATTACAGGTCTTGTCCCGTGTGTTTCTTAGAGGTTTACACCCCACTCTTTGTTTGGGTTACAGCCCTGTGTTATATATATATATGTGTTTGTTTTGGGCTTCATCCCCGTCATGTTCATGACTTACGCTATTTTTGGTAGAGAAATAAACAAATTCCTGCGCCTGTCTCTTATCATTATACAACGTGATAGTAATATCCACAGGGTAAAATATTGTACTCAGTCTAAATGCGGTTTTATGAAGTCAAAGAATACTTTCAGATTAAACGTAATGATGTGTATAATTTCTGATGAAGTGTGGTGTTTTGCTTTGAGTGTAGAGAAAGAACAATGTTTTTGATTACATGATGATCACTCTGGTAATATAGTGCAAATATCAAAGGGTAGCATAGTTCAATAGACAGCTGCTCTACACATTTAAAACAATATAAACCATACCATGTCCTGCACTCTTAACCCATCCGACAGGACATCTATTGTGGATCATAAACAGTGTCTTCAGAAAGTATTCACAGCCCTTCACTTTTTCCTAATTTTGTTGTCATAGCCTGAATTTAAAATTGATTACATTTAGATTTTTGGGTCATTGGCCTACACACAATACCCCATAATGTAAAAGTGGTATTATGTTAAAAAAAAAATATTATCTTACAAATTAATGAAAAATGAAAAGTTGAAATGTCTTGATTGAATAAGTAACTTTATTATGGAAAGCCTAAATAAGTTTAGGGTAAAAATGTGCTTAACAAGTCACATAATAAGTTGCATGGACTCTGTGTGCAATAATAGTGTTTAAATAATATGCTTTTATAATAACTACCTCATCGCTGTACCCCACACATACAATTATATGTAAGATCCCTTATTTGATCAGGGAACTTCAAACACAAATTCAACCACAAAGACCAGGAAGGTTTTCCAATGCCTCGCAACGAAAGAGACCTACAGTATTGGTAGATAAAAGAAACAACCACAAAAAATAGACAATGAATATCCATTTGACTATGGTGAAGTTATTCATTACACTTTCGATGGTGTATCAATACACCCAGTCACTACAAAGATACAGACAAGCTTCCTAATTCCGTTGCCAGAGAAGAAGGAAACGTTTAGGGATTTAGGATCAGAGTGGCGGATGTGCAGTTACCTACCCGTACCACCTGGGGGTGGACAAACCCGGATGCAGTTGCAGATTCCCAGGGTCCTTAACTTAATGATGAGCTTTGAGGGCACTATGGTGTTGAACGCTGAGCTGTAGTCAATGAATAGCATTTTCACATAGAAAATTAATTTTGCGCAGGTGGGAAAGGGCAGTCTGGAGAGCAATAGAGATTGCATCATCTCTGGATCTGTTGGGGCAGTATGCAAATTGGAGTTGGTCTAGGGTTTCTGGGATGATGGTGTTGATGTGAGCTCTTCATGGCTACATACGTGAGTGCTTTGGGTCGGTAGTCATTTAGTGTTCTTGGGCACAGGGACTATGGTGATCTGCTTGAAACGTGTTGGTATTACAGACTCAGGGACACGTTGAAAATGTCAGTGAAGACACTTGTCAGTTGGTCAGCGCATGCGCAGATTACACGTTTCTGGTAATCCGTCTGGCCCTGCGGCCTTGTGAATGTTGACCTGTTTTAAGGTCTTACTCACACCGGCTATGTAGAGCGTGATCACACAGTCGTCCGGAACAGCTGATGCTCTCATGCATGTTTCAGTGTTACTTGCCTCGAAGCGAGCATAGAAGTAATTTAGCTAGTCTGGTAGGCTCGTGTCACTGGGCAGCTCTCGGCTGTGCTTCCCTTTGTAGTCTGTAATAGTTTGCAAGCCACATCTGACGAGCGTCGGAGCCAGTGTAGTAAGATTCAATCTTAGTCCTGTATTGACGGTTTGTCGGAGGGCATAGCAGGATTTCTCATATACTTCCGGGTTAGAGTTCCGCTCCTTGAAAGCGGCAGCACTATCCTTTAGCTCAGTGCGGATGTTGCCTGTAATCCATGGCTTCTGGTTGGGGCATGTACGTACAGTCACTGTGGGACAAAGTCATCAATGCACTTATTGATGAAGCCAGTGACTGATGTGGTGTACTCTTCAATGCCATCGGAAGAATCCCGGAACAAATTTCAGTCTGTGCTAGCAAAACAGTTCTGTAGCTTAGCATCTGCTTCCTCTGACCACTTTTTTATTAACAGAGTCACTGGTGGTACCTGCTTTAGTTTTTGCTTGTAAGCAGGAATCAGGAGGATAGAATTCTGTTCAGATTTGCCAAATGGAGGGCGAGGGAGAGCTTTGTGCGCGTCTCTGTGTGTGGAGTAAAGGTAGTCTAGAGTTGTTATCCCTCTGGTTGCACATTTAACATGCTGGTATAAATGAGGTACAATGGATTTAAGTTTCCCTGCATTAAAGTCCTCCGGCCACTAGGAGCTTCGCCTCTGGATGAACGCTTTCCTGTTTGCTTACAACTGTATACAGCTCATAGAGTGCGCTCTTAGTGCCAGCTTTGGTTTGTGATGGTAAATAGACAGCTACGAAGAATATAGATGAAAACTCTCTTGGTAAAAAGTGTGGTCTACAGCTTATCATAAGATACTCTACCTCAGGCGAGCAAAACCTTGAGACTTCCTTAGATTTCATGCACCAGCTGTTGTTTACAAATATACATAGACCGCCACCACTTGTCTGAGCAGAGGCTGCTGTTCTATTCTGCCGAAAAGTGTAAAACCCACCAGCTATATGTTATTCATGTCATTGTTCAGACACGACTCTAAAAACTAATATCTTATATTTCACAATGTCCTATTACTGTATTTCCTTTATAACATTTTTAATGACATCAGAAAATAACAACCAAAATGACATTAGCGGTCTTTTGATCACCTCGGACCCTTCCCCATGTTCTATATTATAAATATTGTTCTAGTATTTGCTTTAGAATGTTTTCGAGTTTAGTCGGGAAAAGTCTTCTTAAAACAAAGGCACATTCCTTTGGTGAACATTGGAGAGGGAGATGCTGAATGTTCTGTCCTTGATTTACAACAGGGTGTGAAGTGTTAACCCCCACCAGTTATTTCATGCAAAGCTGATCTGACCTATTTGGATCCTCACAGGACAGTCATGACAACATGTTTTCACTTTGTCATTGTGGGGTATTGTGTGTAGATGGGTGAGAATATGTTTTTCTTAATCCATTTTGAATTCAGGCTGTAACACAACAAAATGTGGAATAAGTCAAGGGGTATGAATACTTTCTGAAGGCACTGTACATCTATATTATTCACAGAGAGGCAGTTTTTTTTAGAGGTGCGTAATGAGCAGATGTTTGTATGCTGTGCATCATCTCTTTAGCTCCAATGATTATCAGCTCTTCATTGGCAGTGAACTCAGGTGCACTGCGAGGCAGGACACCCTAGCCTTCCACGTAGGCTGTGCCCATGGGAAAAGCCCTTTGCTTGAGACAATAAGATGGCCCCTAAGTGAACAAGGAATGTGTGTGTTGGGTGCATCGGTCCACATCAGGGGCCGGATGAGAAGTTTCAACTTCTTCAGTTCATTGGTTTCAGCTTGTTCACCATGGCTAAGTTTAGACAGGCATCCCAATTCTGATCTTTTTTCACTTACTGGTCTTTTGTCCAATAAGATCAGCGCTTTTACCAATAATTGGGAAATGGAAAGGGTTACCTAATCAGTTGCACAACTGAATGCATTAAACTGAAAGTGTCTTCCCCATTTAACCCAACCCTTCTGAATCAGAGGTGTGGGAGGCTTCCTTAAACAACATCATCACCCCAGGAGCAGTTGTTATTGGGGGTTAACTGCCCTTGCTCAAGGGGCAGAACAGCAGAGTTTTCCACCTTGTCGGCTCAGGGATTTGAACCAGTGACCTTTTGGTTACTGACCCAACACTGTTGAACCACTGAACTACCTGCCTGTGTAAATTCAGCCAACTGCTGTGTGTGTGAACTTTCTTTTAAACACATGCACGCCTATGTTAAGTGTCAGGATGACTAGATTATTCATAGTCACCTTTAAGTTGCCCCTCCCTGAACTCCATCTCCACCCAGCGGAGGGTGTCATGACATTGCCCTGTTGGGTGAGGTTTATGACACCCCCATAAATACCTTTTCCCCCTTTTCTCTCCAATCTACAGAATGGACTCTTGGAAAGCCCTTTGTTAACATAGAGAAAGTATGGTAACATCAAAAGGGTGGTTTAATGTAACAATAATTCTCCTTTCTCAATCAGTTGAAAGTGTCCATTGGTACTTAAAGAATATGATGTCAGATCAGTTGTTGTCTGGGACATTATATCTGATGATAGGACAACATAAATTGGATCTTGGAATGTCTTCACATTCTAGTTATCAGATTCACATGGAATTGTTGTGCAATTAATATGTTTAAATATGAAACTATTTGTGAGAAGACAAAATGTGATTTTAGCTTCTAAATGAGGGAATTGTTTTCATAAGTAAACTTATGCTCACCCAGTGGCCACGCCCAAGTGAACAGACATTGGTTGGAGAGGGATGAAACACACCCTTCTCATCCCCCGTACAAAAGCCCCCGTGACCCAATTCACGTTAGTCTAAGCAAACCCCGGTGTGAGCTGTAGTTGCGAATGGTTTAACGACTAATCTATCTCACAAAATTTACATGAGACCAGATCACGTGGAGGTGACGATCACCACGCTGGAATGGTGAATTTCGACTAGACCAGCCAGAATACGGCATGAGTTGATTATGGCAACTTGGTATGAACTTTGAACTGTTATTCACTAAAGAAGTGATACATCCTAGGAAAGGACAGACAATCTCCTAAGAATGACAGAGTATTTCAACGTATTCGTTCTACAACACTACGACCAGAAAGATTCTTCGAAGAACAGTGGCGATCTCTGCTGGGCAAACCAGTCTTCCATCTATCGGAGCACAGCTCAGAGTAAATATATATCTTGCATTTTCCTTTTCCGAATGGGCGGTTATTAAAATACATAAGATTCTCTATTTACGGTAGCATAGCTTTTCAAGGTCCGATAGAGACCCAATCCCTTTGTCCCTCAGTCATCCCACACTTTCATTCAAACACAACCCCCTTCCTTTGTGTAACCAGTCGTCATATCGGGTTAGCCCACTAGGGGTTTTTCATGACATGATTTGTAATCGATGTATGATCTATCCTGTGTATATATACACTGCTCAAAAAAATAAAGGGAACACCTAAACAACACAATGTAACTCCAAGTCAATCACACTTCTGTGAAATCAAACTGTCCACTTAGGAAGCAACACTGATTGACAATACATTTCACATGCTGTTGTGCAAATGGAATAGACAACAGGTGGAAATTATAGGCAATTAGCAAGACACCCCCAATAAAGGAGTGGTTCTGCAGGTGGTGACCACAGACCACTTCTCAGTTCCTATGTTTCCTGGTTGATGTTTTGGTCACTTTTGAATGCTGGCGGTGCTTTCACTCTAGTGGTAGCATGAGACGGAGTCTACAACCCACAAAAGTGGCTCAGGTAGTGCAGCTCATCCAGGATGGCACATAAATGCGAGCTGTGGCAAGAAGGTTTGCTGTGTCTGTCAGCGTAGTGTCCAGAGCATGGAGGCGCTACCAGGAGACAGGCCAGTACATCAGGAGATGTGGAGGAGGCCGTAGGAGGGCAACAACCCAGCAGCAGGACCGCTACCTCCGCCTTTGTGCAAGGAGGAGCAGGAGGAGCACTGCCAGAGCCCTGCAAAATGACCTCCAGCAGGCCACAAATGTGCATGTGTCTGCTCAAACGGTCAGAAACAGACTCTATGAGGGTGGTATGAGGGCCCGACGTCCACAGGTGGGGGTTGTGCTTACAGCCCAACACCGTGCAGGACGTTTGGCATTTGCCAGAGAACACCAAGATTGGCAAATTCGCCACTGGCGCCCTGTGCTCTTCACAGATGAAAGCAGGTTCACACTGAGCACGTGACAGACGTGACAGAGTCTGGAGATGCCGTGGAGAACGTTCTGCTGCCTGCAACATCCTCCAGCATGACCGGTTTGGCGGTGGGTCAGTCATGGTGTGGGGTGGCATTTCTTTGGGGGGCCACACAGCCCTCCATGTGCTCGACCAGAGGTAGCCTGACTGCCATTAGGTACCGAGATGAGATCCTCAGACCGCTTGTGAGACCATATGCTGGTGCGGTTGGCCCTGGGTTCCTCCTAATGCAAGACAATGCTAGACCTCATGTGGCTGGAGTGTGTCAGCAGTTCCTGCAAGAGGAAGGCATTGATGCTATGGACTGGCCCGCCCGTTCCCCAGACCTGAATCCAATTGAGCACATCTGGGACATCATGTCTCGCTCCATCCACCAACGCCACGTTGCACCACAGACTGTCCAGGAGTTGGCGGATGCTTTAGTCCAGGTCTGGGAGGAGATCCCTCAGGAGACCATCCGCCACCTCATCAGGAGCATGCCCAGGCGTTGTAGGGAGGTCATACAGGCACGTGGAGGCCACACACACTACTGAGCCTCATTTTGACTTGTTTTAAGGACATTACATCAAAGTTGGATCAGCCTGTAGTGTGGTTTTCCACTTTAATTTTGAGTGTGACTCCAAATCCAGACCTCCATGGGTTGATAAATTTGATTTCCATTTATAATTTTTGTGTGATTTTGTTGTCAGCACATTCAACTATGTAAAGAAAAAAGTATTTAATAAGAATATTTCATTCATTCAGATCTAGGATGTGTTATTTTAGTGTTCCCTTTATTTTTTTGAGCAGTGTATGTAATTCTGTGTGATCATATAGGTATTTACTAAATAAATAATTAAGCCAATTTATGTATTGCTGATTCAACTTGTTAGCTAGGGTTTGTGCAGATAACCAAGTACTTACGACAATCATAATAAGACTGATCGAGGTGACGATAAATAATTGACTGCTATTGATATAAAAGATCTTTAAGAGAGTCGGGAGATATCCGCTCTATATAAATGAATGCTTCCATGGTGCCCCAGGTAATTAATAGTTTAATTGTTGCATAGTTTAATTCAAACACATAATCAATTAAACGTTAGGTAATCGATTTGATAAAATAGCATGTCATATCATTTAATCATAGTCCAGAGACACGACAAGGGCGACAGGATGAGGAGGAGTGATGAGGGGGCGGGCCTTTATCTTCAAATGGTATTTTTTATTTTTTATTGGCTGTCTTGTCTCTTTGCAAAACCTCTCCCCTCAGAGCATGATGATGGTTTGGGGGCATCAGACCCCTGCAGTGAGACACATGTTCAGAAGGCCTCACCTGCTGAGATCAGAGACGTTGAGTATTCTGGGGAGATTTACTCCTGAAGCCTCCATTTCATGCAGCCTGTTCAATCTCTGACGCCTCTGAACTTTCTCATCTCAGGCCTGCCAGTGAAGCTCCATACAGGGGATCTAATGAATAAGACCCCACCCCCCAAAGGAAGCTGTGTTTCCGTAATAGCTGCTCAGCAGGTGAAGCCCAGCAGGGGCACGGCTCTGTTCATCACCTTCAAACCCCTCAGGTGCATCGGCTAGGAGACAGACAGATTCCATCTGCAAAATGCATTCCTGTTTACCCCATCTGTCCTGGGAGACAGACATATGGATGTTTATTACCCTTTCTGCTATTGTCATGGGTAAGAGACTCCCGTTTCATTATGTTCCATACAGATGTGATAAATTGCTAATTTACATACAGCTACGTCTTACTGCTCCAACACATCATCTGTGCAAGTGCAGTCTGCCTTGCACCCCATTTATAATTTTACAGGTGCCAGGAGCCTAACTGGTTGATGGGACAGTAATTTAGAAATTAAAAATATAATGAGAAAAACAGGTACAGGTACACCACGGGCCGTTAATTACCGGCCCAACGCCGTCACACAGATCCAGCAGACAAGGAAAGTGAGGGGTAGATACATTCAGGCCAACACAGCCGACCCAGTCATTAAATACATTCCCAGCTAAATTTCCCACAGCTACGATTGTATTTGGGTTATATTTGCCAGTGATTTGTTTGCCGGAACTAATGTTCAGTTGGGATTCACCCTCTTTGTGGTCATTACAAATGAGTGCGAGAGAACGTAAGCGAGGAGTACAGGGTTTAGTTCAGCAAATTATTTCCATGACATACACTGACAATGATTGCTTATTGATGTGACCTGTTAAAGGGGGGGGGGGGGGGGTGACAGGTTTAAAAACTCTTAAGGATCCGCCCCTTTAAAAAAAAAATATTCGCCTAACATGACATACCCAAATCTAACTGCCTGTAGCTCAGGACCTGAAGCAAGGATATGCATATTATTGATACCATTTGAAAGAAAACTTTGAAGTTTGTGGAAATGCGAAATTAATGTAGGAGAATAACACATTAGATCTAGTAAAAGATAATACAGAGAAAAAATATGTTTTTTGTATTTTTTGTACCATCATCTTTGAAATGAAAGAGAAAGGCCATAATGTATTATTTCAACCGAGGCACAATTTAGATTTTGGCCACTACATGGCAGCAGTGTATGTGCAACGTTTTAGACTGATCCAATCAACCATTGCATTTCTGTTCAAAATGTTGTATCAAGACTGCCCAAATGTGCCTAATTTGATCATTAATAACTTTTCATGTTCAAAACTGTGCATGGTATTCGTTCACTGTAATAGCTACTGTAAATTGGACAGTGCAGTTAGATGAACAAGAATTGAAGCTTTCTGCCAATATCAGATATGTCTGTGTCCTGGGAAATGTTCTTGTTACTTACAACCTCATGCTAATCACATTCGCGTACATTAGCTCAACCATCCCACGGGTGGGACACCGATCTGTAGAGATCATTAAGAGGATTTATTAAGGAAGTATTTTTAAGCCTTGAGACAATTGAGACATGGATTGTGTATATGCGGCATTCAGAGGGTGAATGGGCAAGACAAAAGATTTAAGTGCCTTTGAACGGGGTATGAACAGTTTACCGTGTGTATCAAGAGTGGTCCACCACCCATCCAGCCAACTTGACACAACTGTGGGAAGCATTGGAGTCAACACGGACCAGCATCGCTTTGGACACCTTGTAGAGTCCATGCCCCAATGAATTGAGGCTGTTCTGAGGACAAAGATGTTCCTAATGTTTTGAACACTCAGTGTACATGCATGTACACTATAACTTGTTTTCGTTCACAAATCTTATTGTGCCTTTAAATACATACCAAATGTTTTAGCAGTTGTATCTATTTCTCTTTGCTCTATTTTAGTGTGGTAAATAATTTGTCTACCTTTCCACAGAAACTGATGGCCTTTACCATCTGTGAATGTTTATTTAATTATTTGTCTGTGCCATTGCCATAGGCAGCCCAGGGTTCTGGAGTACCATTTCTCAAATGCATACTCTGTTTGAACATATTTTGAATTTAGTTGTACCTTTATTTAACTAGGAAAGTAAGTTAAGAACAAATTCTTATTTACAATGACGGCCTACACCGGCCAAACCCGGATGACGCTGGGCCAATTGTGTGCCACCCTATGGGAATCCCAATCACAGCCAGTTGTGATACAGCCTGGATTTGAACCAGGATGTCCGTAGTGACACCTCTAGCACTAAGATGCAGGGCCTTAGACCGCTGCGCCAATCGGGAGCCCAAGCATGCATCAATGCAAGCTTCAATGGAAAGTAAGCAAAGAAATATGACTCAACCATGTAAAAAATGACCCAAAATGTCTTGAAATCTATGGCGGCTGAAGCGAGAGAAAATACACTCTTACTTCCAAATGCAATGTTTCCCGTTCACATCTCATATGTTGCCTGACTACAATATTTTATCTTGATCCGTTAATTAATACACGCTGTGTTAATTTTGGCATGTTTATTTTGGCATTTTTTAAGTCAGTAGGCTTAACTGGCTAGCTACTAGTACTGTTAGCTAGCCAGATAGCTAGCCAGATAGCCACAAAGAATTATTAGCTAGCTATGAACAAAGAATTGACATCTATCTAGCATAATATTCATTTTTGGTCATTTCTGCATGTTAAACTACACTATATATATGAAAGTACACTACCAGTCAAAAGTTTGGACACCTACTCATTCAAGGGTTTTTCTTAATTTGTATTATTTTATACATTGTAGAATAATAGTGAAGACATTAAAACTATTAAATAACACATATGGAATCATGTAGTAACCAAGAAAGTGTTAAACAAATCAAAATATATTTAATATTTTGAGATTCTTCATAGTAGCCACCCTTTGCCTTGATGACAGCTTGGCATTCTCTCAACCAGCTTCATGAGGAATGCTTTTCCAACAGTCTTGAAGGAGTTCCCACAAATGCTGAGCACTTGTTGGCTGCTTTTCTTCACTCCGCGGTCCAACTCATCCCAAACCATCTCAAATGGGTTGAGGTCGGGTGATTGTGGAGGCCAGGTCATCTGATGCAGCACTCCATCATCCTTCTTGGTCAAATAGCCCTTACACAGCCTGGAGGTGTGTTTTGGGGTCATTTTCATGTTGAAAACAAATGATAGTCCCACTAAGCGCAAACCAGATTGGATGGCGTATTGCTACAGAATGCTGTGGTAGCCATGCTAGTTAAGTGTGCCTTGAATTGTAAATAAATCACAGACAGTGTCACCAGCAAAGCACCCCCACACCATCACACCTCCTCCATGCATCATGATGGGAACCACACATGCAGAGATGATGTGTTCACCTACTCTGCGTCTCACAAAGACATGGAGGTTTGAACCAAAATTCTCCAATTTGGACTCATCAAACCGAAGGACAGATTTCCACTGGTCTAATGTCCATTGCTCGTATTTCTTGGACCAAGCTAGTCTCTTATTATTATTGGTGTCCTTTAGTAATGGTTTCTTTGCAGCAATTCGACCATGAAGGCCTGATTCACGCAGTCGACTCTGAACAGTTGATGTTGAGATGTGTCTGTTACTTGAACTCTGAAGCATTTATTTGGGATGCAATCTGAGGTGCAGTTAATTCCAATGAATTTTTCCTCTGCAGCAGAGGTAACTCTGGGTCTTCCTTTCCTGTAGCAGTCCTCATGAGAGCAAGTTTCATCATAGCCCTTGATGGTTTTTGCAAATGCACTCGAAGAAACTTTCGAAGTTCTTGAAGTCTTCCGGATTGACTGAACTTCATGTCTTAAAGTAATGGACTGTCGTTTCTCTTTGCTTGTTTGAGCTGTTCTGGTCTTTTACCAAATAGGGCTGTCTTCTGTATACCAACCCTACCTTGTCACAACACAACTGATGACAGGAGAAAGCTACCTGCCCCAATGCATAGTGCCAAATATATAACATTTGGTGGAGGAGGAAAAAGGGTCTGAGACTGTTTTACATGGTTTGGTATAGGCCCCTTAGCTCCAGTGAAGGTAAATCTTAACGCTACAGCAAACAATGACATTCTAGACGATTTTGTGCTTCCAACTTTGTGGCAACAGTTTGGGGAAGGCCCTTTCCTGTTTCAGCATGACAATGCCTCCGTGCACAAAGCGAGGTCTATACAGAAATGGTTTGTCGAGAACCATGTGGAAGAACTTGACTGGCCTGCATTGAACCCTGAGCTCGACCCCATCGAACACCTTTGATGAATTGGAACGCCGACTGTGAGCCCAACATCAGTGCCCGACCTCACTAATGCTCTTGTGGCTGAATGGAAGCAAGTCCCCGCAGCAATGTTCCAACATCTAGTGGAAAGCCTTCCTAGAGGAGTGGAGGATGTTATAGCAGCTAAGGGGGGACCAACTCCATATTAATTTCCATGATTTTGGAAAGAGATGTTCGACAAGCAGGTGTCCACATACTTCGGTCATGAAATGTATTTGGTTAGCTACATTATTACGATTCTAATGCAGCTAGCTAATCGAATGTGAAAATAAAACGGTTGCTTTGTGTATATCTTGTTTTGTCTCGATTGGCATTGTTGTCCTGGCTGGAAGACGGTTCAGTGAGCGGGTGAGTCCATAGCTAGCTAGCTACGAAGAATTGGTAGCTAACCACAAAAAATGTACATCTGCCTTGCATAACATTACGTTTATGTCCTTTTTGCCTGTTTAACTAGCTGGCTAGCTAGATTATTATGATTCACATATCTAGCTGATAATTCTGAAGTAAAACATGTTCTTTGTGTATACCTTGGAAGGAGGTTCAGTGAACAGGGAGGTGAAGAGTGAGGTAATACAGTAGGGGGGATGCGAGTGATTCTCAAATGTATTATTTCATGCATTCTCCACACCCTCGTTCTCACAAGAACGTACTCAAGAGAATGTGGTCGGAGAATGCACTCGGAGCATGAGAGAGTGGAGGAGCACAGTAGTATGCATATTGAGAAACACCTAGGGTTTTTTCTGTCTGCCACAGCATGTTTCAGAGCCCCTAATTCAATCCAGTCATGCTCTCTCTCCCTCACACACCTATCTGGCGGAACTGCACTCTGAAGTCATATAATTGCTGGGAATATACTGCTTCTGAACATGCATTCAGTGCACACACACATTTGCCAACTCAGCACAATAACCATTCCATTTCTCTAGCAGTTATGAAGACTCTTCTGGGAATAAAATGCATCATTACAAACCCCATTTTCCAGTCATTCTATTCTATTGCCTTTCCCACCTTCACCATAGTACAGTCCTCAGAGAAAATAAAGTATATATTGTAAGATATACTAGTGTTGTTATATAATACAGTATGTCATACCCTGTCACACTATATTGTATTAAATTTAAACAAAAAATGACTGGTTTTCATTATTGTATGCTGATATATTTTAGAGATTTGCCATGAAGATAATTACAATGATTTATGATGCTAATTTGGTATGAACTCAAAAGGTCTAATTTACATTCATTTTACTATAGGACTGAGCATCAACAGAGGGATGTTGCCTGGAGTTCCAGTACCAGTGGATTGACTGATGTTAGCGTGAAATCAACTCTCCTCTGCATGTGTCCTGTTTCTGAGGAGAGGATGTGTGAGGGGCCAGCAGCACTCTGGTGAGGTCATTTGTTCTTGTTGAGAACTGTGATGTTCTGGCATCAGCCAGCTGGGTCCTCATTAATTACCTCAGTAGAGCTGAGACGTCCACAGTTACAGTAGGAACAAGACAAGGGGACTGAGGAGTATTGGATATGATGCTACTGCAACATTGTGGGACGTTTATGGTGGTCTCTCTCTCTTTCTACCCCCTCTCTTCATGTGGTGTGCTGGTTTCTTGGCTGCTAGATAAGGCCTGTGCTAATGCTTAATTAATCAATGCAAGTTACACCATGGCCAGTGGAGTCAGATATTTGGGGAGTGGAAAGTAGAGTGTCCAAGCCACTAATGAGGCCCCTGGAGGTGAGACCACCCTGACAGACAGACAGGGCCTGAAATCTACTATCCCATACTACATGTTCTCCTGGCTTCGCTGGGAGAAGGCCAGGGATCCACACGTCCAGGACATGGGTTTCTGTGTCATACAGTACTTTTGATTCTTGTTAATATAGACACGTTGTTCTTGTTTCTTGTGTTTTTAATATACATTTGGTTTGTGCTTTTTATGGTGAGTTATTTTATGGAACAGTACATTTAGTGTGTTCTTGATTATGGTTAGGTGAACTATCTTTTTCTTGGGGGGGTTACAGTCATTGAGGGAGAATTTCTCCCATAAATAGGTTTAGCAGCAGTTATCTACTAAAAGTAATGCTAAGAACGACCATGGATACTTTAACACCATGCCTGGTGTTCATATCTGTTAGATATTCGATACATTTTAGAATGAGTGGGGCTACTGATGGAATAGAAAAAAGGCGACATTTTATTCTTGCTCATAGGAACAGTCCCGGCTATACAGTGAGGGGGTGGGGCTAAAATGTAACATGTCATTGAACAGCTTGTGAACATCCAAACTCATCCAGTTTGCTGTCAGGTTATAGCTTCAGATGGTTGTGTGTTTTGGCATATTTCCAAACAGAGTGGAATTGTATTTGCAAGGTGACTAACAAAGAGCTAAATGGGACGAATGGCATACAGGATGATGGACAATGAAGGTTAGGAAACATGACATTGTTATTTTGCAATGAGGGCAACCATCAATAGTAAAAGATAAATTCACATCTGTCCCACTTCAATCATGTCAGTCATTTCCCAACCGATGACCTCTCACTCAGTCATGTCATATCTATTTTAACAAATAATCCTTTATCAGACATGTTGATTTTAATAAATGTAGGCTTCCCCATTATTTGGGTGGTGTGGACAGGCTGAAGCCCCTAGGCCTAGGCCCATGGGGTGCCCAAAAGGCAGAAAAAATTATAATAATAAAAAAATGCATATTAGCTATGTAGTATATCTTTTTTATTTGTTTACTGCAACCGCCAACCACAAGAGGATTCAGGAGACAACTCTCAATGAGTGTAGACAGCCTGCTGCTGTCTGCTGCTGCTTTGATAATCGTCAGACGCGGCAGGAGAGGAGCTAGGGGGACAACGTGGGTAACTGAGGGGGCCCTGCCTTGATTGGGTGACTGATAAATAAATAAAAAATAAATAAAAATCACAAGCGCATACAGGTAACTGCCAAAATATAGGAAACACCAACATAAAGTGTCTTAAAAGGCTGTCGGGACACCATGCGCTCCCAGAACAGCTTCAATGTGCCTTGGCATAAATTCTACAAGTGGACCTAAACCATACCAGGAAAATGCACCTTGTACACTATAACGTAAACTTTGTATCCCTTATTTACTCAAGTGGTTTCTTTATTTTGATTACTAATTGGCTACAGTTAGGTAGTCCGCAATTTGGGCATCATCCAGTGGTGGAAAAGGTACCCAGTTGTCATACTTGAGTAAAAGTAAAGACACTTTTTAGAAATTGACTCAATTAAAAGTGAGTCACTGTCACAAGTTTGGGTGGGTATTCTATGTCTGGTGTTCTATGTTGTCTATTTCATTGTGTTTGGCCGTGTGTGGTTCTCAATCAGAGGCAGCTGTCTATTGTTGTCTCTGATTGAGAACCATATTTAGGTAGCCTGTTTACCCACTGAGTTGTGGGTGATTTATTTTCTGTTTAGTTTTTTTCGTCACCTTACAGAACTGTTCGTTTGTCGTGTTGTTGTTTTGTTAGGGTGTTCAAATTTATTAAAATAATGTATTATGAATACTTACCATGCTGCACCTTGGTCCTCTTCTCCTTCTCCCGACGACGTTCGTTACAGTCACACAGTAAAGTACTACTTTAGTAAAAGTATTATGTTTTTAATATACTTAAGTATCAAAGGTAAATGTAATTGCTAAAATATAAGTATCAAAAGTATTTAAAATTCCTTATGTTAAGCAAACCAGACAGCACCATTTAAAAATGTGTATTATTATTTATGGTTAGCCACGGGCACACTCCAAAATTCAGACATAATTTACAAACTAAGCATGTGTGTTTAGTGAGTCTGACAGTGTGTGAATAAGTGTGTGAATTGACCGTTATCCTGTCCTGCTAAGCATTCAAAATGTAATGAGTACTTTTGGATGTCAAGGAAAATGTTTGGAGTAAAAAGTGCATTATTTTCTTTAGGAATGTAGTTAAGTTAACCTGTCTAGGACTGGGGTTCCGCTAGCGGCAACCCTTTCTGCTAGCGGAACCCCTCGCCAACAGCCAATGAAATTGCAGGGCGCCAAAACAGAAATCTCATAAATCAAATTTCTCAAACATGCAAGTATTAGGCACCATTTTAAAGATACAATTCTCGTTAATCCAGCCACAGTGTCTGATTTCAAAAATGCTTTACAGCGAAAGCTCCACAAACAATTATGTTAGGTCACCACCAAGTCACAGAAAAACCCAGCCATTTTTCCCGCCAAAGAGAGGAGTCAAAAAAGCAGAAATAGAGATAAAATGAATCACTAACCTTTGATGATCTTCATCAGATGACACTCATAGGACTTCATGTTACACAATACATGTATGTTTTGTTCGATAAAGTGCATATTTATATCCAAAAATCTCATTTTACATTGGTGTGTTATGTTCAGTAGTTCAAAAACATGCTATGATTTTGCAGAGAGCCACATGAATTCACAAAAATACTCATTATAAATGTTGATGAAAATTCAAGTGTTATGCATGGAACTTTAGATACATTTCTCCTTAATGCAACCGTTGTGTCAGATTTCAAAAAAACTTTACGGAAAAAGCATAATCTGAGAACGGCGCTCAGAGCCCAAACCAGCCAAAATAAATATCCGCCATGTTGCGCAGTCATATTAGTCATAATAGCATTATAAATATTCACTTACCTTTGATGATCTTCATCAGAATGCACTCCCAGGAATCGCAGTTCCACAATAAATGTTTGTTTTGTTTGATAATGTCCATCATTTATGTCCATTTATGTCAAAATAGCTTCTTTTGTTAGGGTGTTTGGTAAACAAATCCAAAAGCGCGTTCAGGTCCAGTCGGACGAAAAGTTCAAAAAGTTATATTACAGGTCGAAGAAACTTGTCAAACTAAGTATAGAATCAATCTTTAGGATGTTTTTATCATTAACTTCTCTAGGATAGGGGGCAGCATTTTCACGTTTGGATGAAAAGCATACCCAACTTCAACTGCCAGCTATTCATCCCCAGAAGATAAGATATGCATATTGTCAGTAGATTTGGATAGAAAACACTCTGAAGTTTCTAAAACTGTTTGAATCATGTCTGTGAGTATAACATAACTTATTTCGCAGGCAAAACCCCGAGGACAAACCATAAAGATATATATTTTTTTGAGGTCACTCTCTTTTCAATGGATTTTCATTGGGAATAAAGATTTCTAATTGACCTTCTTGCAGTTCCTACCGCTTCCACTGGATGTCAACATTCTTCAGAAATTAGTTGAGGGTTTTTCCTCTGTGTAATGAAGAAGTACGGCCATATTGAATCAGAGTCACTTGAAGTGTCCTGTTAGATAGAGAAGCATGACCAGAAAGCATGCTACAGATTGTTTTAATCCTGTATTGAACACAGATCATCCCGTCTTCAATTGTATCGATTATTTACGTAAAAAAATACCTAAAGTTGTATTACAAAAGTAGTTTGAAATGTTTTGGCAAAGTTTACAGGTTATTTTTTAGATATTTTGTAGTCATATTTCCCGAGTTGGAACCAGTGTTTTTCTGGATCAAACGTGCCAAATAAATGGACATTCTGGATATATATCGACGGAATTAATCGAACAAAAGGACCATTTGTGATGTTTATGGGACATATTGGAGTGCCAACAACAGAAGCTCGTCAAAGGTAAGGCATGAATTATATTTTTATTTCTGCGTTTTGTGTCGCGCCTGCACGGTTGAAATATGCTTATCTCTCTTTGTTTACAATGGTGCTAACTCAGATAATAGCATCGTTTTCTTTTGCCGAAAAGCCTATTTGAATTCTGACACGTTGGCTGGATTCACAACCAGTGTAGCTTTAATTTGGGATCTTTCATGTGTGATTTAATGAAAGTTAGATTTTTATAGTAATATTTATAGTAATTAAATTGAATTTGGCGCTCTGCATTTTCTCTGGCTTTTTGCCAAGTGAGACAGTAGCGTCCCGCCTAAACTCCGATTTTTGGATATAAATATGAACTTTACCGAACAAAACATACATGTATTGTGTAACATGAAGTCCTATGAGTGTCATCTGATGAAGACCATCAAAGGTTAGTGATTCATTATATCTCTATTTCTGCTTTTTGTAACTCCTCTCTTTGGCTGGAAAAATGGCTGTGTTTTTCTGTGGCTATGTACTGACCTAACATAATAATTTGGTGTGCTTTCGCCGTAAATCCCTTTTGAAATCAGACATGTTGGCTGGATTCACAACAACTGTATTTTTAATTTGGTGTCTTTCATGTGTGATTTCATGAAAGTTAGATTTTTATATCTGAATTTGGCGCTCTGCATTTTTACTGGCTTTTGGCGTCCCACCTATCCTAGAGAAGTTAACGTTCAATACTGTTCCAACCGGAGAATTCCATTGTCTGTAGAAAAGCAATGGAACGAGAGCTACCTCTCATGTGAAATGCGCATGACTGAGAACGAGGCTGCTGGCAGACCCCTTAGTCAAACAGCTCCCAACCGGCCCCGCTTCACATGAGAAGCCTGAAACAATGTTCTAAAGATGGGTGACATCAGGTGGAAGCCTTAGGAAGTGCAACATAACCCATATCCCAATGTGAATTCGATAAGGGCTGAGTTCAAAAACTACAAACCTCAGATTTCCCACTTCCTGTTAGGATTTTGTCTCAGGTTTTTGCCTGCCATATGAGTTCTGTTATACTCATAGACATCATTCAAATAGTTTTAGAAACTTCAGAGTGTTTTCTATTCAATACTAATAATAATATGCATATATTAGCATCTGGGACTGAGTAGGAGGCAGTTCACTCTGGGCACGCTATTCATCCAAAAGTGAAAATGTATGTGTTAACCTTCCTGCAGGCTCATCCTGACATGACCGGCCAGCATGACAATGCCACCAGCCATACTGCTCGTTCTGTGCGTGATTGCCTACAAGACAGGAATGTCAGTGTTCTGCGATGGCCAGTGAAGGGCCCGGATCTCAATCCCATTGAGCACGTCTGTGACCTGTTGGATCGGAGGGTGAGGGCTAGGGCCATTCCCCCCCAGAAATGTCAGGGAACTTGCCGGTGCCTTGGTGGAGGAGTGGGGTAACATCTCACAGCAAGAACTAGCAAATCTGGTGCAGTCCATGAGGAGGAGATGCACTGAAGTACATAATGCAGCTGCTGGCCACACCAGATACTGACTGTTACTTTAGATTTTGACCCCCCCCTTTGTTCAGGGACACATTATTCCATTTCTGTTTGTCACATGTCTGTGGAACTTGTTCAGTTTATGTCTGTTGTTGAATCTTGTTATGTTCATACAAATATAAACACATGTTAAGTTTGCTGAAAATAAACGCAGTTGACAGTGAGAGGACGTTTCTTTTTTTCCTGAGTTTATATACAGTGGGGAGAACAAGTATTTGATACACTGCCGATTTTGCAGGTTTTACTACTTACAACGCATGTAGAGGTCTGTCATTTTTATCATAGGTACACTTCAACTATGAGAGACGGAATCTAAAACAAAAATCCAGAAAATCACATTGTATGATTTTTAAGTAATTCATTTGCATTTTATTGCATGACATAAGTATTTGATACATCAGAAAAGCAGAACTTAATATTTGGTACAGAAACCTTTGTTTGCAATTACAGAGATCATACGTTTCCTGTAGTTCTTGACCAGGTTTGCACACACTGCAGCAGGGATTTTGGCCCACTCCTCCCTCCAGACCTTCTCCAGATCCTTCAGGTTTCGGGGCTGTCGCTGGGCAATACGGACTTTCAGCTCCCTCCAAAGATTTTCTATTGGGTTCAGGTCTGGAGACTGGCTAGGCCACTCCAGGACCTTGAGATGCTTCTTACGGAGCCACTCCTTAGTTGCCCTGGCTGTGTGTTTCGGGTCGTTGTCATGCTGGAAGATCCAGCCACGACCCATCTTCAATGCTCTTACTGAGGGAAGGAGGTTGTTGGCCAAGATCTCGCGATACATGGCCCCATCCATCCTCCCCTCAATACGGTGCAGTCGTCCTGTCCCCTTTGCAGAAAAGCATCCCCAAAGAATGATGTTTCCACCTCCATGTTTCACGGTTGGGATGGTATTCTTGGGGTTGTACTCATCCTTCTTCTTCCTCCAAACACGGCGAGTGGAGTTTAGACCAAAAAGCTCTATTTTTGTCTCATCAGACCACATGACCTTCTCCCATTCCTCCTCTGGATCATCCAGATGGTCATTGGCAAACTTCAGACGGGCCTGGACATGCGCTGGCTTGAGCAGGGGGACCTTGCGTGCGCTGCAGGATTTTAATCCATGATGGCGTAGTGTGTTACTAATGGTTTTCTTTGAGACCGTGGTCCCAGCTCTCTTCAGGTCATTGACCAGGTCCTGCCGTGTAGTTCTGGGCTGATCCCTCACCTTCCTCATGATCATTGATGCCCCACGAGGTGAGATCTTGCATGGAGCCCCAGACCGAGGGTGATTGACCGGCATCTTGAACTTCTTCCATTTTCTAATAATTGCGCCAACAGTTGTTGCCTTCTCACCAAGCTGCTTGCCTATTGTCCTGTAGCCCATCCCAGCCTTGTGCAGGTCTACAATTTTATCCCTGATGTCCTTACACAGCTCTCTGGTCTTGGCCATTGTGGAGAGGTTGGAGTCTGTTTGATTGAGTGTGTGGACAGGTGTCTTTTATACAGGTAACAAGTTCAAACAGGTGCAGTTAATACAGGTAATGAGTGGAGAACAGGAGGGCTTCTTAAAGAAAAACTAACAGGTCTGTGAGAGCCGGAATTCTTACTGGTTGGTAGGTGATCAAATACTTATGTCATGCAATAAAATGCAAATTAATTACTTAAAAATCATACAATGTGATTTTCTGGATTTTTGTTTTAGATTCCGTCTCTCACAGTTGAAGTGTACCTATGATAAGAATTACAGACCTCTACATGCTTTGTAAGTAGGAAAACCTGCAAAATCGGCAGTGTATCAAATACTTGTTCTCCCCACTGTATATAGTTGAAGTCGGAAGTTTACATACACTTAGGTTGGAGTCATTAAAACTAGTTTTTCAATCACTCCACAAATTTCTTGTTAACCTCTCTTGGGTAGGGGGCAGTATTTTCACGTCCGGATGAAAAGCGTGCCCAGAGTAAACTGCCTGCTACTCAGGCCCAGATGCTAGGATATGCATATTGTTAGTAGATTTTGATAGAAAACACTCTGAAGATTCTAAAACTGTTTGAATGATGTCTGTGAGTATAACATAACTCATATGGCAGGCAAAAACAAGACAAAGGAATTCTCCGGTTGAAACATTATTGAAGATTTATGTTAAAAACATCCTAAAGATTGATTCTATATCGTTTGACATGTTTCTACGGACTGTAACAGAACTTTTTGACTTTTCGTCTGCACCTAGTGATCGCGCGTCATGAATTTTGATTACTGGGCTAAACTCGCTAACAAAAAGGAGGTATTTGGACATACATGATGGACTTCATCGAACAAAACAAACATTTATTGTGGAACTGGGATTCCTGGGAGTGCATTCTGATGAAGATCAAAGGTAAGTGAATATTTATAATGCTATTTCTGACTTCTGTAGACTACACAACATGGCGGATATCTGTTTGGGTTGTGTTGGTCTCTGAGCGCTGTACTCAGATTATTGCATGGTGTGCTTTTTCCGTAAAGTTTTTTTTAAATCTGACACAGCGGTTGCATTAAAGAGAAGTGGATCTAAAATTCCATGCACAACAGTTGTATCTTTTAGCAATGTTTATTATGAGTATTTCTGTAAATTGATGTGGCTCTCTGGAAAATCACTGGATGTTTTGGAACTACTGAACATAACGTAAACTCATAATGTAAACTCAGATTTTTGGATATAAATATGAACTTTACCGAACAAAACATACATGTATTGTGTAACATGAAGTCCTATGAGTGTCATCTGATGAAGATCATCAAAGGTTAGTGATTAATTGTATCTCTTTCTGCTTTTTGTGACTCCTCTCTTTGGCTGGAAAAATGGCTGTGTTTTTCTGTGACTTGGCTCTGACCTAATATAATCGTTTGGTGTGCTTTCGTTGTAAAGCCTTTTTGAAATCGGACACTGTGGCTGGATGTACAACAAGTGTATCTTTAAAATGGTGTAAAATACTTGTATGTTTGAGGAATTTTAATTATGGAATTTCTGTTGTTTTGAATTTGGCGCCCTGCAGTTTCACTGGCTGTTGACGAAGTGAGATGCTACCGTCCCACATACCCTAGAGAGGTGAACAAACTATAGTTTTGGCAAGTCGGTTAGAACATCTACTTTGTGTATGAAACAAGTAATTTTTCCAACAATTGTTCACAGACAGATTATTTCACTTTTCATTCACTGTATCACAATTCCAGTGGGTCAGAAGTTTACATACACTAAGTTGACTGTGCCTTTAAACAGCTTGGAAAATTCCAGAAAATTATGTCATGGCTTTAGAAGCTTCTGATAGGCTAATTGACATGATTTGAGTCAATTGGAGGTGTACCTGTGGTTGTATTTCAAGGCCTACCTTCAAACTCAATTCCTCTTTGCTTGAAATCATGGAAAAATCAAAAGAAATCAGCCAAGACCTCAGGAAAAAATGCTAGACCTCCACAAGTCTGGTTCATCCTTGGGAGCAATTTCCAAACGTCTGAAGGTAACAGGTTCATCTGTACAAACAATACTACGCAAGTATAAACACCATGGGACCACACAGCCGTCATACCGCTCAGGAAGGAGACACGTTCTGTCTCCTAGAGATGAACGTACTTCAGTGCGAAAAGTGCAAATCAATCCTAGAGCAACAGCAAAGGACGTTGTGAAGATGCTGGAGGAAACGGGTACAAAAGTATCTATATCCACTGTGATGACCCTGCCACTCTGTCTGCTGTATTCTCTGTCTTTGCTCTTGTTTCCTTATTAGGATGCCGGTGGGCGGAACCGGGAGGGTCGTCAGCGACCCGGGAAACACCTGGGCCCGGGTGTGTCCCCGGATAAATAGACCTCTTCCACATTCATTGGGAGACTCTCTCCATGCAGACACGCTGTTGTTTATTTGTATATAGGTTACCTTAGTTAATAAATATATTTTGTTATTCCTTATCTCCACGTTGTCTCCCTTTTTGTTACGGGCTTCGAGCCGGTTCTTGACACCACAGTAAAATGAGTCCTATATCAACATAACCTGAAAAGCCACTCAGCAAGGAAGAAGCCATTGCTCCAAACCGCCATAAAAAAAACAAGCAAGACTACGGTTTGCAACTGCACATGGGGAAAAAGATCCTACTTTTTGGAGAAATGTCCTCCGGTCTGATGAAACAAAAATAGAGCTGTTTGGCCATAATGACCATCGTTATGTTTGGAGGAAAAAGGGGGAGGCTTGCAAGCCAAAGAACACCATCCCAACCATGAAGCACGGGGGTGGCAGCAACATGTTGTGGGGGTGCTTTACTGCAACAGGGACTGGTGCACTTCACAAAATAGATGGCATCATGAGGAGGGGAAATTATGTGGATATATTGAAGCAACATCTCAAGACATCAGTCAGGAAGTTAAAGCTTGTTCGCAAATGGGTCTTCCAAATGGACAATGACCACAAGCATACTTCCAAAGTTGTGGCAAAATGGCTTAAGGACAACATAGTCAAGGTATTGGAATGGCCATCTCAAATCCCTGACCTCAATCCCATAGAAAATTTGTGGGCAGAACTGAAAAAGCATGTTTGAGCAAGGAAGCCTTCAAACCTGACTCAGTTACACCAGCTCTGTCAGGAGGAATGGGCCAAAATTCCCCCAACTTATTGTGGGAAGCTTGTGGAAGGCTACCCAAAACATTTGTACCAAGTTTAACAATTTAAAGGCAATGCTACCCAATACTAATTGAGTGTATGTAAACTTCTGACCACTGGGAATATTAAATAAATAAAAGCTGAAATAAATAATTCTCTACTATTATTATGACATTTCACATTAAAATAAAGTGGTGATCCTAACTGACCTAATACAGGGACTTTTTACTAGGACTAAATGTCAAGAATTGTGAAAAACTGAAAAGTTTAAATGTATTTGGCTAAGGTGTATGTAAACTTCTGACTTCAACTGTATTACCTTCTAATATTGTACAATTTGTGTTTCTTCATTGGCCTAGGTTATTGTTCGCTTGAATTAAAGACCAGATTGATCTCAGTTTGTCAGTGTCGGAGTAGCCACTCATTTCGGTCATTTGTGTGGTATTAAAAAAGATTCAGCTAATGTCTTCTGTCATGTAAATGACAAAGAATCGCATAAAACAAAGCACTGGGCCTATGATTTCTTCATCTGGCCCTCGATGTGGATGACATGAATCTTTAGTATTAACTACATGTCACATTACATATTTACATGTTTACATTTTAGTCATTTAGCAGACACTCTTACTGTATCTAGAGCAACTTACAGTAGAAAGTGCATGCATTTTCAGAATGTTTTCGTACTGGTCCCCCGTGGGAACACATGACATTGTGTTGACATATGGATACATGGAGCTAATTCAGCTTTTAGATGCAGTGGCCCTACAACTTGATCAAACACTTGTTACGTCGTACTTCACACACATTTGGATGAAAGGATGTAGTTCTGTCTTGTCAGAAAAGGAAGTTGGCAAGACAGGAACACGTTTCAAATCAAAGTCCTTGGTCTTAGAAGCTTTCATGTTCAGAAGAGCTACTTCGCTCTCCTGTTTTGGTGACAAGTGATGAATAATTACTAATTTTCCCAAGAGACTGCGCAGCTATGCTGTCTGTCTCCATTCTTCAGGTGTGAAAAAGTCAGACAGTGTGACAGTTGTCTTTGCATTTCCATTGATACCAAAGCTAAACATTCTTACTAGAAACGTTTCTATGCACAGTTCAAATAACCGTAGCAAAGAAACTACTATAAATCTAAACTTTGAGTTCAAATGTCAATGAACATGAGTATCAGCAGTTGAAATCACTTCTCACTCTCCTGAGAAATGTCATATTCTATATCCAGAAGAAGTTGTTTGTGGATCAGTGAACATTTGAGACAGAAGGGCCAAATATCCCCGAAGTGCTCTGTAACTTGATGTTAATATTTTCATGCCAGGATATTTTCATATCTAGTTTCAAGAACGGTTTAATTTATGAATGATTGTAAGTCCATTAATCATGTGAGTTGACAGGTGTGCTGTATCAAATCTGTTTATTAATCCTGTGCAGAGAGCGGAAGGTGTTTCCTATGGGACCTTGGGAGAATCCAGAATGTTCACTTTCATTTTAAGGACCCTATTCAACCGAAATGTAACATTCCTCTTGAGAGGGGAAAGCATGTGAATGAATGAACAGTTGATCATGTTCATATTTGACACTGGAGTAAGCTAGTAATTTAGAGTCGAGTATGTGATTCTTAACATATTCTTGCAAAGCAGGAACACATGTTTTTGACTTACCGTAAAACTTCAATTACTAACCTAGGTGTTTATTTGCTAGAGTTGATGTCCGCGCTCCCACGGAAATCTAAATAATATAATATAAAAATACCCAGAAAAATCTGTCAGTTTCATATAGAGATCCGTTGTTTTGCTTTGATGCTTCTCAATCCACCGCATCCGCTGATATCACACTAACGCATCTCTGGTGAAGGTGACAGAGGTAGAGCGATGTTTGTTAGACCATGAGACATCCAGAAAATGTGTATTTTCACAAAATTGTCTGTAGAGTCTGAATAGGTTTGGCCTACAAAATATTATGACCCCTCTATGGAAAGAAGAGACTGTGGTATCCCAGGAGGTCGACCCCGGGGGATGGTAATAGAGGGGAGGTATGTGAGGCGACGTTGGCTCGCTCTGCTGGGAATACGGGAGCTGGGCACCCCGACACGGACAGCTAAGTGGAGGTAATTAGAGGAAAGTGCCAACCAGCCGTGGAGGCTAAATAAAAGGAGCACGATGGCACACCGTGGGAGAGAAGTCCCTGGATGGGAGACCAGATGCTGCTGGAAGTGGTGTTGGAGGGTCAGTAGGAGGCACTCTTTCCTCTGGTCTAAAAAAAAATATCTTAATGCCCCAGTGGACACTGCCCTGTGTAGGGTGCTGTCTTTCGGAAGGGACGTTAAATGGGTGTCC
Organism: Salvelinus alpinus; assembly: GCF_045679555.1. NCBI lineage: Eukaryota > Metazoa > Chordata > Actinopteri > Salmoniformes > Salmonidae > Salvelinus > Salvelinus alpinus. The sequence goes on along the minus strand of NC_092103.1, from coordinate 17,779,556 downwards.
TGACTCTCTGAGGTCATTAAAGATCCCATGGAACTTATCGTAAGAGTAGGGATGTTAACCCCGGTGTCCTGGCTAAATTCCCAATCTGGCCCTCAAACCATCACGGTCACCTAAATCAAATCAAATGTATTTATATAGCCCTTCTTACATCAGCTGATATCTCAAAGTGCTGTACAGAAACCCAGCCTAAAACCCCAAACAGCAAGCAATGCAGGTGTAGAAGCACGGTGGCTCGGAAAAGCTCCCTAAAAAGGCCAAAACCTAGGAAGAAACTGTTAGGAATTTTGTTAATAAATTGTTAAAACAAATTCTAGCTTTAGATAAAACTATAACTAATTGAACTCTGCACGCCTGATGAAAAGAGATTTGTGTTGTGGGTTATAAAGTAAGCAGAAAGGATCATTAAACTATGGTTGAACTGACCCAACTTAGCCCTGAGATGTTTAGATAAGGCTGTGGGTAACTTTTTAGGTCTTCCATTATCTTGAGTTGTCTGCTAAAGTGGTAATAAATTATAGTGAGCCTTCAGGATAATTGATTATATTGTGTGCGCTGTGAAGTTGGAATGAACTTTTGAACCTGTTTTCTATTTGTCAGGACAATGAGACTTATTCTGTAACCTATGACGTCATATCTTGTATATAAACCTGTGTTTATGATCAAATGGGAGCGTGCTCCGAGAATAAACACTATTATCTAATTTTAATAAGACTGTATCCTGTCCATTTTATGTTAATAAGTATCTTACAAATTCTTATAAATAGACAGATTGAATTTAATTAATGAGTACATTAGAGGAATTATTTAATTCCACTAACAGAAACCAGGCTATGAGGGGTGGCCAGTCCTCTTCTGGCTGTGCCGGGTGTAGATTATAACAGAACATGGCCAAGATGTTCAAATGTTCATAAATGACCAGCATGGTCAAATAATAATAATCACAGTAGTTGTCGAGGGTGCAACAAGTCAGCACCTCAGGAGTAAATGTCAGTTGGCTATTCATAGCCGATCACTGAGAGTATCTCTACAGCTCCTGCTGTCTCTAGAGAGTTGAAAACAGCAGGTCTGGGACAGGTAGCACGTCCGGTAAACAGGTCAGGGTTCCATAGCCGCAGCAGAACAGTTGAAACTGGAGCAGCAGCACGACCAGGTGGACTGGGGACAGCAAGGAGTCATCATGCCAGGTAGTCCTGAGGCATGGGATAGAAAACACTCCAAAGTTTCCAAAACTGTCAAAATATTGTCTGTGAGTATAACAAAGCTGATTCTGCAGGCGAAAACCTGAGGAAATCCAACCTGGAAGTGCTTTTTTTTATCCCTGTTCTGTTGCCTGCCCCTCCTCCATTTAAAGGCGTATCAACCAGATTCCTTTTCCAATGGCTTCCTCAAGCTGTGACCAGGCTTTAGACATAGTTTCAGGCTTTTATTTTGAAAAATGAGCGAGATTTTTCAAAACGAGTCAGGTGTCCTTTGATTAGTTCCTGCGCGCGAGAGGGGTAGCTCGACATTTTCTTTCTCTCTTTTATTGAATAGCTTACCGTCCGGTTGCAATATTATCGATTATGTATGTTAAAAACAACCTGAGGATTGATTATAAAAAACGTTTGACATGTTTCTACGAACATTACGGATACTTTTTGGAATTTGTCTGCCTTTCAGGAACGGAGCGAGGCTGTGGTTTTCTGAACACAACGCGCAACCCAAATGGCGTTTTTTGTTATAAAACTAATATTTATCGAACAAAAATAACATTTATTGTGTAACTGGGAGTCTCGTGAGTGCAAACATCCGAAGATTATCAAAGGTAAGCGATTAATTTTATTGCTTTTCTGATTTTCGTGACCAAGCTAATATAAGGCTAACTGTTCTAGGATTGACTGATACACTCACAAACGCTTGGATTGCTTTCGCTGTAAAGCATATTTTCAAAATCTGACACGATAGGTGGATTAACAACAACCTAAGCTGTGTTTTGGTATATTTCACTTGTGATTCCATGATTATAAATATTTTTAGGATTATTTTTGAATTTGGCGCTCTGCAATTCAGTGGTTGTTTAGGAAAATGATCCCGGTAACGTAGCAGCCGTGTTCTTGTCAATATGGGGGCGCTGTTTTCACTTTGTAAAAAATCGTGCCCAAATTAAACTGCCTCGTACTCTATTCTAGATCGTACAATATGCATATTATTATTACTATTGGATAGAAAACACTCTCAAGTTTCTAAAAAAGTTTGAATTATATCTGTGAGTAAAACAGAACTCATTTTGCAGCAAACTTCCTAACAGGAAGTGAAAAATCTGAAATCGAGGCTCTGTTCCAGGGCCTTCCTATTCATTTGCTTGAAATCTATGGATATACATGCACTTCATACGCCTTCCACTAGATGTCAACAGGCAGTGGGAGGTGGAATGGGGTGTCTAGCTTGATCTGAGGTCGAACAAGAGTTCTTGGAATGACGTGACCACTATTTCCTTTGTCTACCAAGGCGCGGGAAGGACATCAGCATTGGCTTCTGAAAAGCGTTCGGTATAGACGGCTAATATCTCCGGCTTTGATTTTATTTGATACATGTGATACTTTACGATGATATTATGTTTTTTCAATATAGTTTTATCAGATTATTCAACGTTTATCGGGAGTTTTGGAGTTTTCCGTTCTCTGCGTTAGGTGAAGATGGACATCTTCGCGCGACTTGGCTAGCTAAGGTTGCTAATTCGACAGGAGAAGAGGACATTCTAAAACCAAACAACGATTTAATCTGGAAAAAAGGACTCCTTGTACAAGATTATGATGGAAGCTCAGCAAAAGTAAGAACCATTTATGATGTTATTTCGTATTTCTGTGGAAAATGTTTAGTCGTATTTTCCTTCCTTTTTGCGGGCACTGTCTCGCTATAACGTAAGCTGTTTGTTATGGTAAAGTTATTTTTAAAAATCTAACACGGCAATTGCATTAAGAACTAGTGTATCTTTCATTTGCTGTCCAACATGTATTTTTTAGTAAAGTTTATGATGAGTTCTTTGATTAGATTAGGTGACTGTCCAAAATATCTCCGGAGATTCTGGTGAATCGATGCTACATATTCACAATGTATAACCACGGTTTGCAGCTCAAAATATGCACATTTTCAAACAAAACATAAGTGTATTGTATAACCTGATGTTATAGGACTGTCATCTGATGAAGTTGGTCAAGGTTAGTGATTAATTTTATATCTTTTGCTGTTTTTTTGCGATCGCTACCTTTGCGGTGAATGAATGCGGTTGTGTGTTTAGCTATTGTGGTAAGCTAATATAATGCTATATTGTGTTTTCGCTGTAAAACACTTAAAAAATCTGAAATATTGGCTGGATTCACAAGATGTTTATCTTTCATTTGCTGTACACCATGTATTTTTCATAAATGTTTTATGATGAGTATTTAGGTATTTCACGTTGCTCTCTGTAATTATTCTTGCTGCTTCGGTGCTATTTGTGATTGTAGGTGCAATCTAAAACTATGATTTATACTTCAAATATGCACATTTTCGAACAAAACATAGATTTATTGTATAACCTGATGTTATAGGACTGTCATCTGATGAAGTTGTTTCTTGGTTAGTGACTAATTATATCTCTATTTGGTCGGTTTTGTGATAGCTACCTATGCGGTAAAAAAATTGTGAAAATATGCGTTTTTTTTGCTATTGTGGTTAGCTAATAGAAATACATATTGTGTTTTTGCTGTAAAACATTTTAAAAATCGGAAATTATGGCTGGATTCACAAGATGTGTATCTTTCATTTGCTGTATTGGACTTGTGATTTCATGATATTTATATGCTAGTATTTACTTGTGGCGCTATGCTAGGCTATGCTAGTCAGCTTTTTTACTGATGAGGATGCTCCCGGATCAGGGATGGTGATGAAGTAGAGGTTATTAAGAGAGAGAAGGAAGACCGAGCAAAACCTAAGTTATTTCTTTGATATATTTATTTTCTGTCTTAGTAAAGTTATTTTTGCGGACTAAAGCCTACCTGTCTCTGTGTCAATCTCTGCACGCTCATCCCAACACCCCACGGTTTACCACAAGACTCTCACGAACACAATGATGTTCTCAGTATTGATGTAGTCGGTACAGCTGATCTGCCCACAGGCCTCACAAGACTCGTCTGAAGATCTCCCTATACCAGTTGAAAAAATGAATGGAAGTACACTATATATACAAACGTATGTGGACACCCCTTAAAATTATGCAATCTCCATAGACAAATACGGGCAGTAGAATTGGCTTACTGAAGAGCTCAGTGACGTTCAACTTGGCACCATCATAGGATGCCACCTTTCCAACAAGTCAGTTTATCACATTTCTGCCCTGTTAGAGCTGCCCTGGTCAACTGTAAGTGTTGTTTTTGTGAAGTGGAAATGCCTAGGAGCAACAACAGCTAAGCCACACAAGCTCACAGAACGGGACTGCTGAGTGCTGAAGCGCGCAGCATGTAAAAATCGTCTGTCCTCGCTTGCAACACTCACTACCGAGTTCCAAACTGACTCTGGAAGCAACATCAGCACAATAACTGTTTGTCTGGCGCTTCATGAAATGTGTTTCCATGGCCGAGCAGCCGCTCGCAAGCCTAAAATCCCCATGTGCAATGGCAAGCATCGGCTGGAGTGGTGTAAAGCTCGCCATCTGGCAATCTGATGGACGAATCTGGTTTTGGCAGATTCCAGGAGAATACTACCTGCCCAAATGCATAGTGCTAACTGTAAAATTTGGTGGAGGAGGAATAATGGTCTGGGGCTGTTTTTCATGGTTCGGGCAAGACCCGTTAGTTCCAGTTAAGAGAAATCTTAACGCTACAGCATACAATGACATTCTAGACGAAGGCCCTTTCCTGATTCAGCATGACAATGCCCCTGTGATCAATGGCAGGTCTATTCAGAAACAGGTTGTCGAGATTGGTGTGGAAGAACTTGACTGGCCTGCACAGAGCCCTTACCTCAACCCCATCGAACACCTTTGGGATGAATTGGAATGCCGACTGCGAGCCAGGCCAAATCACCCAACATCAGTGCCCAACCCCACTAATGCTCTTGTGGCTGAATGGAAGCAAGTCCCTGTAGCAATGTTCCATCATCTAGTGGAAGCCTTTCCAAAAGAGTGGAGGCTGTTATAGCAGTAAAGGGGAGACCAACTCCATATTAAAGGTCATGATATTGGAATGAGATGTTCGACGAGCAGGTGTCCATATGCGTTTGGTTATGGAGACTGTTTAGTGCCAGAAATAAGGGGTTAAATACATGTACAAAATAAAATAAATGTTTCCTGATCTTTGTTATATCTCTCAGGTATAGGACAGACACTTCAGAACCAACTTCCTTTACATGTTTTGGGGGGACTTCCTGTTGTTCCATGTAGTGAATCTGTTATTCAGTGTGTTTGTATGGGCTAATAACAATAAGGCCCCAAAAAAGTAACAAAAATTTTAAATGTATATTTCATGTTAATTCATGGTAACCTCGTAAATAATTAATTTAGACCTTGCGTTTATTTGCTGAAATTTGTGCCGTTGCCCGGCTATTATTGAGACTTGGCTTTTTAAGTTTTACGGTATTCAAAAGGCTCAACAGGTTTGATTGAATAAGTTGGTCTGTAGAGCGCCCCGCCCCTGACGCCAGGCCCATAAATCACAATTCTTCAGGTCGGGATTTAAGAGTCGAGCCGATTCAGAAATCCATTTTGATTTCCACTGTGGCAGCAAGGGATAAATCAATAAGTGCATTCTCATACTTATCATGTAAAAGGGCACAGGACGCAGACTCATAAATCTCCTATGACTTGGCATCCTTTCTCCTCCCAATGCAGGGTGAGTTTAGGATAAAACACCGGGGCCTAGCACCACCCCACTGAAACATGCTTTACCTACTGCTGCCAGCCTTTTAAAGTGTGAGGAGCAGCTGTTTACAAAGACAATCATACAAGAAAATGAACTACAGAACACCATTCGCTGACACAGCAGTCTTTGATTCTTCTCTTCTGAGTTATGTTTATGCTCATAGGTAGGTTCAGAGCTTGGCAAGGAGGAGGCCTTTGATGATTTGAGCAGGGAAATGTGACACTCCTGTCACATTTCCTGAAAACTTAAAAGTCAGATTTTGACTGGATGGATGGATAGGTGAGTTCACTTATACATAAATTATTGGCTGACTGTCGATGGAAAAGTAGAAAAACATTAGCAATAAACTGAATTATGTAGGCCTATATACAGTCAGGTACATAATTATTGGTACCCTTGATAAAGATTGTAACGATTGTTGGAAGGAATGGACCAAGGTGCAGCGTGGTACGTGTTAATATACTCAGAACACTACGCCAAAAACAAAAGTGGAACAAAACGCAACAGTTCTGTCAGGTATACACACAAAACAGAAAACAACTACCCACAAACACAAAAAGGCTACCTAAGTATGGTTCTCAATCAGAGACAACGATAGACAGCTGCCTCTGATTGAGAACCACACCCGGCCAAACACATAGAACTAGACAACATAGAATGCCCACCCCAACTCACACCCTGACCAACCAAAATAGAGACATAAAAAGGATCTCTATGGTCAGGGCGTGACAAAGATGAGCAAAAAAGACTGTATTAAATAAATAATACAAATACTCAGCTATAGTGTATGCAAATTTTTGGCGGAAAATTATATGTTATACAAATACAATTGCTCAGAGAAATATAATTAGTAATACAAACAAATCTAAAAAAGATAGGGATCAAAGTTATTGGCACCCCTGTTTTCTATACCCTAGTACCCTGCTCTTGCTAGGATAATGAAACTGAGACTTTTTCTAAAAGGTTTCATGAGATTGGAGAACACATTGGGAGGGATCTCAGATCATACCTCCATATATAATCTTTCCAGATCCTTGATATCCTCAATCTGCTTTCATGGACTCCCCTCTCGTTTACTGAAAATTACACGTTGGGAGCACGTAGCCAAAGTGCTCTATTTACATGTCATATGACCATAGCACCGCCTGGAGTTTGAGAAACGGCATTGGCACTTGGATTGGAGCCGGTGCTATGGTCAGATGACATGAAAATAGAGCACTTTGGCCACGTGCTCCCAACGTGTAATTGTCAGTAAACGCTATCTCTACAATAGAATTAAACATGTCTAGTTCTAGAACCCTTTTTGGTTCCAGGTAGAACTTTTTGGGGTTCCATGTAGAGCCTTCTGTGGAAATAGTTCTACATGGAACTCAAAAGGTTTCTACCTGGAACCAAAAAGGGTTTGTCAATGGGTTCTCCTACGAGGACAGCCGAATAACCCTTTTAAGTTCTAGATAGCACCTTTTTGTGCCTCAGGAGAGTGTCTAACCAAGGATAAGTGATTTTGATTATATTAGCAGTTTATACATGACACAGTTTACACACAATACCCCATAATGACAAAGTGATAATTTTTTAAAATGTTAGCAAATGTATTGAAAATGAAATACAGAAATATCTAATTTACATACTAGTATATTTTTTATATATTTTTTATTTAGATTTCAACCATACCCTGGATATTTTAAGTGAAAAGAAAAGTCCCTTTTCCCCTGTGTGACCTACTTATTTTCTGTTGTAACCTTTTGTCCCACGTTTGCACAGGCAGAGAATATATTTTATCTGAAATTATAACACAGCCTCACACCACCGTTTGACTATACATTTCTCAAAAAATAGCCATTAACACATACGCAATGAAAGATGAGCCTGTAACCCTTTACCTAAAGTGAGGTAAAATGTGTGTTATGTGGTCATAATGCACAGTTAGCGCATCATATGCATGAATGGACAATGAGTTTGAAATATGCATTAAAATAAACCGAATCCAATGTCATGGAAATATTGCTATGCCAGCAAATAGGCCGTGTGATCATGTCAATAAATATTTATCAAGCAGCTTCTAGCTGCAGTTAAGCAATCTATTGTGTGTTGGATACATAGGGGATAAATAATGATTGTGATATTGACATAGCAGAGAGTGATTCACTCTCAGAGAAATGGCTGACTTGGTGTTTACTGAGTGATTAGACCATAATGACTTCTGAGAACTGACTAATTCTAGTACTAATCGAGAGGTGGATGGATTAGTGGTGGTAGTATGTTTATTGTTTATAGGAACACACTGTCCTGTACATGGTTCAGTGTCCCAGTATCTTGTGCTATTATATGGAAATAAGCTAATTGTGTATTCTATCTTTCCTATGCATTATTTCTCTCAGTGACTATTAGATGCAGTGGCAAGAGATGCATTCCTCCTCATCCTGGTCATTCAGAATAACCAAACAGGCCATGTAGTGGCCAGGACCAATCTCTTAGTTCCCTGGTTCCTATAGAGCTGATTTATACACTCAGTTCACCAGGGAGCACCAGCAAGCAGTGTATAGAAGGAGGGATTGAGTTTTAGATTTAGATTTTATTAGTACTCTACAGGGTTGGGGAGTGAGCTATACAGAGCTGGATTCATATTTACGAAAAAATAAGATGTTTTATTGTCACATACATCAGGTAGGTGCAGTGAAATGTGTTGTTTTACAGGGTCAGCCATAGTAGTATGGCACCCCTGGAGCAAGTGAGAGTTTTTCACTTTGTCGGCGTGGGTATTAGAAGCCAGCAACCTTTCAATTACTGGCCCAACACTCTAATCGCTAGGCTACCTGCCACCCTAACGAATTGCCGTGCCAAACGACATGCTACAGATTAAACAGTTGGTGCAGGTGGGAGACTTTTATTTGGGGTCCATGACACCCACACAAGAGCTCCAGTGAAACAGAGCTGTATTCAGCCTGGCTGGCAGAGCTCCCAAAGCCACTGCATAGCTGATATAGGACCTGGCTATCTGCTGTGACAACACCTTATTAAAATAAAGTGCGTTTGTCCTTTCTCCCCTTTGCTCCCGCCTGCTCCCCCCTTCCCTCCCCCATAGAGCAAGACATAAATCCACAGAGACGCCCCAGGCAAGGTCTTCATCAGAAGATCATTCCTCATCACTTTACGTAAAGTCAGCAGTGTACCTGTATAATTACACTGTGCTTTAGAGAATGTGGGCTGGGAAATGTTTTATCTACGGTATTCCATGCCTCTATTGTGACTGCAACAGCAATGTTTATGCACTGTTAAAAAGTGACTTAAAATGCAGTGTGAGTGTACTTCATTACCAGGTGTTAGAGTTTGACACATAAAACAAAAAGAAAATAAAAACGGAGAAAATATAACCGCATAACACATTAAACCCAGTTCATTATGTACAAAGATCATGGATTATGCCAACTGCGTACATCATCTTAGTAATAATGTAATTCAAAACAATGTAATTTAAATGTTGAATGTAACATGATATTCTCATTCCATTGTTGTTCTGTTACCAGACTAACTGTACCACTTTTTGCAAGACGCTATGCCAAAAACATATACACAGAGGGCCATTCCAATAAAGATGAGCTCATCCATGTGCCAGGTTGTCCCTTATATAAGGCTTTTGTCAATCTGACATTATGTAAAACGGCTTAAAGCTGTCGGTGTGACAGTAGCAATGATGAGGTATTAACAGGTATACACAAAAAAAAAATCTCGCCCAGAATTTTCATTAATGACCATAATTAACATGCTTCCTTGCAATATCATTCATATTATATCAATTCAAGTATGTTGTTATGGTAGTGTAAAATGTTTAAAAAGCCAAAGAAAATACACAGACAGAGAAAGACACAGGTGATATATTTTATTTGTTTTACTAACAATGATTTATTTACAACACATACAACATGTCAAACACATCACACATACAGTATCTATATATTTCTTCCCTTAGATATCACAATTCCTTCCTAATAAAAAGTCGAAACAAGAATGTTTCATATATGGGAGGGCTGCAACAACATTTAAAAAACAACAAATAATGAAATACGTCATTGATATAATAATGATACATTGGTAATCATGATACATTTGGTAATCATGATACATTTGGTAATCATGATACATTTGCAGTCACAATAAAACTGCTGTCAAGGAGAAAGTAATGCCAGCATGCTTCCAACTTGACCAATATATGTACAAGCCCAGCATCATCTGATTTACATTACATTTGCTGTCAGTTGTCATTTTTGAGTCCAGTAAGTTATATTTATTATAATGTACTGAACCATTTGTGTTTTAGATTCTCTGCACTTAAAAAAAAGATGTCCACACCTTTTTCCATTCAATTTCTTGAATAATAATCTTCAAATATTTACCAAATTTTGCCCTTTAATAAGGGAGGGTCTAGTCCCCTTGTTTTTTAGTTTAGGAATGTATACACCCTGGTGCAGGTGGGTTTTGGAATGGACATCCTTTATGAAACATGTTTAAATGTAATTGTACTATCTGCCGACTTGACTGCCTATACAATCAGAAGTATTCTAAAATGAGAGTTTGGTCTGTGCCTGATTTGTATAAAGATGGTAAAATGATGGATCTGAATGAACTGAAGGTCGGCTCTACCAACCATCTGTAGCCAATCTCTCCACAATACCGGTCTGTGATTGATTAATATGTGTGGATGTTCCAGATGGTTGCTTGAAAAGAGGTACATAAAGAGCCTGCACATTCATTTCCAACAATTTTAAGAATGTTACAATAATCAGATATTGTTGGAGACAGAGGTAATGTATGAAATATACTCCCATGAATTTTCAGATAATTCTGCACATCATTAATTATCCTACCATTAAACTTTTGGAATATTTAACAAGTAGTCATTAGCTAATTCTCAGTTACAATTCTCAGACATAAGGTCAATACCATAAGTAATTGAAAATCAACATTTGATACACATTTACAGTAGATAGGTACAAAGGCCTAAGAAGGCAGTGTTTGACTGAATCAGGCACTGACATTTTAAACATTATTTTTCATTTTCATATTACAAAGAGCCACGTTGCATTAGAATGAAATAATCCTAAGGGCATTTGTTAGCAGCAGTTTTATTCTATACTGTAAATTCTGACCTCAGAATGGCTGATTATGGTGTGATTGCATTTCATTGAGGAGAAAAGGGAGGAAGAAAACCTTTCATCCATTCTTGTAATTAAAGAGCATCATCTTTGACCCTTGTGGCTCTGTGTACTCCTATTGTTACGTGGAGTGAATTGACCAGTGAATTGAGGGGGGTGCGTACGTGCATGTGCTGTGGGTAGCTTTGCCTGTGATTAATGTGCCATGTCCCCGCTCTGTGGGAGGGAGATAATGTAGGATTCTGTGCCCTTTATGTTCACAATCTGGGTTAATGCTGAACCTGTCAGTTGATTTAAACACCAGGGACTAGCGAGAGACTAACCTGGGATGTGGGAGACTAAAATCCATAGAAACCCAAACCTTGAATCTTTAGGGTAAACACATGTACGTGATAGCAGTGTAGTGCATGTTGTGTACTGTAGGTAGAACACCATGCATGCAGTAAATCAGTGTCACACCTTGCAGGTTTCCAGTTCCAGGGCATTCAGACAGCCCATCCTGAGGTTCTGTCACCACTGGGAGAGGAGAGGTGTATTGGCAGGTTTTAATCAGCAGCTTGATATGAGCAGAGAAAGACAGGCAAGGTTTGCCCTCTGAATCTCAAAGAGGACCTGTCCTTTAGCTCAGTGTTTCCCAACCAGAGGTACTAGGACTGGGGGTACTTGGCCTATCCACAGGGGGTACTTGAGAAGACTCCAGACACCATAGGCTTACTGGTAAAATGCACATGAGGGGGTACTTCAGGGGAAGTCTGGGCAGAGCAAAATGTACTTGGTGATACAGTAACCGAAAAAGGTTGGGAACCACTATTATACATCATCCATTATCTTATCACTTTTTTCTCACACTTAGAAATTCACCATCTCTGATCACAGCATCTTGTTAAAAGGTTTGGGGTATTTTTAGGTATGTGTTAAAATGGAAATATGACATTTGTCCTTGTTAGTGGTTTACATGCTCATACACATCAGATCTAAATGTAAATGAGACTCCAATTAATTATAGCAGTATGTTGATGTGGCAGTCAGTAGTCTCTGGGGAGAAAGAAGGGAGCTCCATAATTCATTAAGAGAATTCTAGAAGAGGGAGAAAGAAAGCAATACAGCGCCTTCTGAAAGTATTCACACCCTTGACTTTTTCCACATTTTATTGTGTTATAGCCTGAATTTAAAATGTATTACATTTAGATGTTGTGTCACTGGCCTACACACAATACCCCATAATGTCAAAGTGGAATTCAATTTTTTTGGGAATGTCAGTAAGTACTCAACCACTTAGTTATGGCAAGCCTAAATAAGTTCAGAAGTGAAAAGTTGCTTAACAAGTCACATAATAAGAACGAAGCCTGTACAGAATAAAAATATCCCAAAACATGCATCCTGTTTGCAATATGGCACTAACGTAAAACTGCAAAAAAAGTGGCAAAGAAATTCTCTTTATGTCATGAATACACAGCTTTATGTTTGGGGCAAATCCAACAGAACACATCATTGAGTTGTTTGGGTATGCTTGTCATCGCCAAGGACTAGGGAGTTGTATTTAATAAAAATAAATGGAATAGAGCTAAGAACAGGCAAAGTCCTAGAGGAAAACCTATTTAAGTCTGCTTCCAGCAAACACTGGGAGACAAATTTACCTTTCAGCAGGACCATAACTTAAAACACAAGGCCAAGTATGCCCTGGGGTTGCTTACCACGACAACATTAAATGTTCCTGAGTGGCCTAGTTACAGTTTTGACTTAAAGCGGCTTAAAAATCTATGGCAAGACTTGGAAATGGCACTCTAGCAATGATCAACACCCAACTTGACAGAGCTTGAAGAATATATATATATTTTTAATTACAAAGTGTACAATCCAGGTGTGCAAAGATCTTCGAGACCCAGAAAGACTCACAGCTGTAACCATTGCCAAAGGTGATTCTAACATGAATTGACTCACGTAATCATTCCAGGGTTTTTCAAAACTATGAAATAACACATATGGAATCATGTACAGGAGTAACCAAAAAATGTTAAACAAATCAAAATATATATTTATATTTGAGATTCTTCAAAGTAGACACCATTTACCTTGATGAGAGCTTTAAACACTCTTGGTATTCTCGCAACCATCTTCATGAGGTAGTCGCCTGGAATGCATTTCAGTTAACAGGTGTGCTTTGTTAAACGGTAATTTGTGGAATTTCTCTCCTTCTTAATACGTTTGAGCCAATCAGTTGTGTTGTGACAAGGTACGGGTGGTATACAGATGATAGCCCTATTTGTTAAAAGACCAAGTCCATATTATGGCAAGAACAGTTCAAATAAGCAAAGAGAAACGACAGTCCATCATTACTTTAAGACATGAAGGTCAGTCAATGCAGAAAGCACTATGTTGAAACTGTCTATCATGACACAAGGCGAGACCCAGGTGCAGACACAGGAAGGAGATGGTTGGAGTCTTACAAGATGTATTAATCCAATAGGGGAAGGCAAGAGAATGGTTGTGGACAGGCAAAAGGGTCAAAACCAGTTCAGAGTCCAAAAGGTACCGAAGGGCAGGCAGAATGATCAGGCAGGCGGGAAAGAAGTCCAGAGTCAGGCAGGGGTCAACACTGGGAGGACAATTAAAAAGAGAATTGCAAAAGGAGTACGTGGAAAAACATGCTGGTTGACTTGACTAACATACAAGACGAACTGGCACAGAGAGACAGGAAACACTGGGATGAATACACTGGGAAAATAAGCGACACCTGAAGGGGGTGGAGACAATCACAGGAACAGGTGAAACAGATCAGGGCGTGACACTCTCATGAGGACAACCACAGAAAATAAAGAATCCAGAGTTTCATCTGCTGCACAGGATAAGTTCATTACAGTTAACTGCACATCAGATTGCAGCACAAATAAATGTTTCACAGAGTTCAAGTAACAGACACATCTCAAAATGAACTGTTCAGAGGAGACTGTGTATCTCCTTTGGTCTGATGAGTACACATTTTAGATTTTTGGTTCCAACCACCGTGTCTTTGTGAGACGCAGAGAAGGTGAACGGATAATCTCCGCATGTGTGGTTTCCACCGTGAAGCGTGGAGGAGGAGGTGTGATGATGTGGGGGTGCTTTGCTGGTCACACTGTCTGTGATTTATTCAGTAATCAAGGCACACTTAACCAGCATGGCTACAACAACATTCTGCAGCGATACTCCATCCAATCTGGTTTGCGCTTTGTCCCACTATCATTTGTTTTTCAACAGGACAACGACCCACACCTTCAGGCTGTGTAAGGGCTATTTGACCAAGAAGGAGAGTGATGTAGTGCTGCATCAGATGACCTGGCCTTCACAATCACCCGACCTCAACTCTATTGAGATGGTTTGGGATGAGTTGGACCGCAGTGTGAAGGAAAAGCAGCCAAGAAAGACCCAGCATATGTGGGAACTCCTTCAAGACTGTTGGAAAAGCATTCCAGGTGAAGCTGGTTGAGAGAATACCAAGAGTGTGCAAAGCTGTCATCAAGGCAAAGGGTGGCTACTTTGAATAATCAAAAATATTAAATATATTTTGATTTGTTTAACACTTTTTCCATATGTGTTACTGCATAGTTTTGATGTCTTCACTACTATTCTACAATGTAGAAAATAGTACTACTAAAGAAAAAGCCTTGAAAGATTAGGTGTATCTAAACCTTTGATTGGTACTGTTGAAGCGATCACCAATTTTTAAGCTGAGATTCATGATTGGCACAACACTTTATCATGGCGCTGGAGAAGATGGCTGACGTTTTACGTGCTCCTAACCAACTGTATTTTTTTTTGCGTTTGTAACTTATTTTTTTAACTTATCTCTTTTGACAGAAAATAACATCTGGACTTCAGAACAGTGAACCCTACATGAACTGGCAGAAGCTTTTTTTTTCTTGACGACGAGGCCGACGTGAAGGACATACTGCTTTCCCGGGAACAGGCCCAAATCTTCGTCATTTCCGTGAAGAGAAGACGGAGAAAAAGAGGACAGAGGTCAGGCTGCCTTCTGAGAATTCGTAGGCGATCGAATAAACCCTCAATGCCTTCCGTTCTACGAGCTAACATGCAATCATTGGAAAATAAAATCGGTGACCTACGAGGAAGATTAAACTACCAAAGGGACATTAAAAACTGTAATATCTTGTTCTTCACGGAATCGTGGATGAACGACAACATTATCAACATACAACTGTATCGGCAGGATAAAACAGCGGCGTCTGGTAAGACAAGGGAGGGCGGACTATGTATATTTGTAAAGAATAGCTGGTGCACGATATCTAATCAAGCCTCAAGGTTTTGCTTGCCTGAGGTAGAGAATCTAATGATAAGCTGTAGACCACACTATCTACCTAGAGAGTTTATCAGTATTTTTCGTAGCTGTCTACATATCACAAAGACTGATGCTGGCACAAAGACCGCACTCAATGAAATGTATTCCACCATAAGCAAACAGGAAAACGCTCATCCAGAGGCGGAGTTCCTAGTGGCTGGGGATTATAATGCAGGGAAACTTAAATCAGTTTTACTAAATGTCTATCAGCATGTTAATTGTGCAACCAGAGGGGGAAAAACTCTAG
The DNA here is from genome assembly GCF_045679555.1 of Salvelinus alpinus. Taxonomy (NCBI): domain Eukaryota; kingdom Metazoa; phylum Chordata; class Actinopteri; order Salmoniformes; family Salmonidae; genus Salvelinus; species Salvelinus alpinus. The sequence continues at coordinate 17,763,944 of NC_092103.1, read as the reverse complement.
ACCACCTTTACTCCACACAAAGAGACAAGTACAAAGCTTTCCCTCGCCCTCCATTTGGCAAATCTCACCATAATTCTATCCTCCTGATTCCTGCTTACAAGCAAAAACTAAAGCAGGAAGCAAGAGTCACTCTGTCAATAAAAAAGTGGTCAGATGAAGCAGATGCTAAGCTACAGGACAGTTTTACTAGCACAGACTGAAATATGTTCCGGGATTCTTCCTATGGCATTGAGGAATACACCACATCAGTCATTGGCTTCATCAATAAGTGCATCAATGACGTCATCCCCGCAGTGACTGTACGTACATACCCCAATCAGAAGCCATGGATTACAGGAAACATCCGCACTAAGCTAAAGGGTAGAGCTGCCACTTTCAAGGAGCGGGACTCTAACCCGGAAGCTTATAAGAAATCCCGCTATGCTCTCTGACAAACCATCAAGGGTCAATTCAGGACTAAGATCGAATTGTACTACACCAGCTCCAACGCTCGTCAGATGTGGCAGGGCTTTCAAACCATTACAGACTACAAAGGGAAGCACAGCCGAGAGCTGCCCAGTGACACGAGCCTACCAGACTAGCTAAACCCCTTCTATGGTCGCTTCAAGGGAAATAAGACTGAAACATGCATGAGAGCACCAGACGCTGTTCCGGACGACTGTGTGATCACGCTCTATGCAGCCGATGTGAGTAAGAGATTTAAACAGGTCAACATTCACAAGGCCCCAGGGCCAGATTACCAGGTCATGTACTGCGAGCATGAGTTGACCAATTGGCAAGTGTCTTCACTGACATTTTCAACCTCTCTCTATGTGAGACTAATACCAGCATGTTTTAAGCAGACCACCGTAGTCCCTGTGCCCAAGAACTCGAAGGTAACCTGCCTAAATGACTACCGACCCGTAGCACTCACGTCTGTAGCCGTGAAGTGCTTTGAAAGGCTGGTCATGGCTCACATCAACACCATCATCCCAGAAACCCTAGACCCACTCCAAGTTGCATACGCCCTAACAGATCCACAGATGATGCAATCTCTATTGCACTCCACACTGCCCTTTCCCAACTGGACAAAAGGAACACCTATATGAGAATCCTATTCATTGACTACAGCTCAGCGTTCAACCCCATAGTGCCTACAAAGCTCATCAATGAGCTAAGGACCCTGGGACTGAACACCTCCCTCTGCAACTGGATCCTGCACTGCCTCACGGGCTGCCCCCAGGTGGTAAGGGTAGGTAACAACACATCCGCCATGCTGATCCTTAACACACGGGCCCCTTAGGGGTGCATGCTCGGTCCCTTCCTGTACTCCCTGTTCACTCATGACTGCACGGCCAGGCACGACTCCAATACCATCATTAAGTTTGCCGATGACACAACAGTACTAGGCCTGATCACCAACAATGACAAGACAGCCTATAGGGAGGAGGTCAGAGACCTGGCCATGTGGTGCCAGGACGACAACCTCTCCCTCAACGTGATGAAGACAAAGGAGATGATTGTGGACTACAGGAAAAGGAGGACCGAGCATGTCCCCATTCTCATCGATGGGGCTGTAGTGGAGCAGTTTGAGAGCTTCAAGTTCCTTGGTGTTCACATCACCAACAAACTAACATATTCCAAGCACACCAAGATAGTCGTGAAGAGGGCACAACAAAACCTATTCCCATTCAGGAGACTGAAAAGATTTAGCATGAGTCCTCAGATTCTCAAAAGGTTCTACAGCTGCACCATCGAGAGCATCCTGACGGGTTGCATCACTGCCTGGTATGGCAACTGCTCGGTCTCCGACCGCAAGGCACTACAGAGTGTAATGCGTATGGCGCAGTACATCACTGGGGCCAAGCTTCCTGCCATACAGGACCTCTATACCAGGCAGTGTCAGAGGAAGGCCCAAAAAATTGTCAAAGACTCCAGCCACCCTTGCCATAGACTGTTCTCTGTGCTACTGCACGGCAAGCGTTACCGGAGCGCCAAGTCTAGATCCAAGAGCTTCTACCCCCAAGCCATGAGACTCCTGAACATCTAATCAAATGGCTAAACAGACTATTTGGATTGCCCCCCCCCCTCTATTTTATGCCTCTGCTAACCCCTGTTATTGTCTATGCATAGTCACTTTAATAAATTTACCTACAGTACACGTACATATTACCTCAATTACATCACCTTACCGGTGCCCCCCACATTGACTGTACCTGCACCCCCTGTACAAATGAAGTCGGAAGTTGACATACACTTAGGTTGGAGTCATTAAAACTCTTTTTCAACCACTCCACAAATTTCTTGTTAACAAACTATAGTTTTGGCAAGTCGGTTAGGACATCTACTTTGTGCATGACACAAGTAATTTTTCAAACAATTGTTTACAGACAGATTATTTCACTTATAATTCACTGTATCACAATTCCAGTGGGTCAGAAGTTTACATACATTAAGTTGACTGAAATTATGTCATGGCTTTAGAAGCTTCTGATAGGCTAATTGACATGATTTGAGTCAACTGGGTGTGTATCTGTGGATGTATTTCAAGGCCTACCTTCAAACTAAGTTCCTCTATTCTTGACATCACGGGAAAATCAAAAGATTTGGGCCAAAATTCACCCAACTTATTGTGGGAAGCTTGTGGAAGGCTACCAGAAACATTTGACCCAAGTTAAACAATTTAAAGGCAATGCTACCAAATACTATTTGAGTGTATGTAAACTTCTGACCCAGTGGGAATGTGATGAAAGAAATAAAAGCTGAAATAAATCATTCTCTCTACTATTATTCGGACATTTCACATTCTTAAAATAAAGTGGTGATCCTAACTGACCTAAGACAGGGAATCTTTACTAGGATTAAATGACAGGAATTGTGAAAAAGTTTAAATGTATTTGGCTAAGGCGGATGTAAACTTCTGTAGGAGACAGAATGCGTCTCCTTCTTGAGCGGTGTGACAGCTGCGTGGTCCCATGGTGTTTATACTTGCGTACTATTGTTTGTTGTGGTGAACGTGTACCTTCAGGCGTTTGGAAATTGCTTCCAGTGATGAACCAGACTTGTGGAGGTCTATACTTATTTTCTGAGGTCTTGGCTGATTTCTTTTGATTTTCCCATGATGTCAAGCAAAGATGCACTGAGTTTGAAGGTAGGCCTTGAAATAATCCACAGATACACCTCCAATTGACTCAAATTATGTCAATTAGCCAATCAGTTGCTTCTAAAGCCATGACATAATTTTTGGGAATATTCCAAGCAGTTTAAAGGCACAGTCAATTTAGTGTATGTAAACTTCTGACCCACTGGAATTGTGATACAGTGAAATAATCTGTCTGTAAACAATTGTTGGAAAGATGACTTGTGTCATGCACAAAGTAGATGTCCTAACCGACTTTCCAAAACTATAATTTGTTTAGAAGAAATTTGTGGAGTAGTTGAAAAGGAGTTTTAATGACTCCAGTCTAAGTGTATGTAAATCTCCGACTTCAACTGTAGTCTCGCTATTGTTATTTTACTGCTGCTTTTTAATTACTTGTTCCTTTTATTTCTTCTTATTATTCATATTTTTAAACTGCTTTGTTAGTTAGTGGCTTGTAAGTAAGCATTTCACTCTTAGGTCTACACCTGTTGTATTTGGCGCAAGTTAATTTTTTTATTTCACCTTTATTTAACCAGGTAGGCCAGTTGAGAACAGGTTACAACTGCGACCTGGCCAAGATGAAGCAAAGCAGTGCGACACCAACAACACAGAGTTACATATGGGATAACAAACGTACAGTCAATAACACAATAGAAAAATCTATATGCAGTGTGTGCAAATGTAGTAAGATTAGGGAGGTAAGGCAATAAATAGGCCATAGTGGCAAAATAATTACAATTTAGCATTAACACTGGAGTGATAGATGTGCAGAAGATGAATGTGCAAGTAGAGGTACTGGGGTGCAAATGAGAGAAAAAATTATAATATGTGGATGAGGTAGTTGGGTGGGCAATTTACAGATGGGCTGTGTACAGGTGCAAGTTGCTCTGTCAGCTGATGCTTAAAGTTAGTGAGGGAGATATAAGACTCCAGCTTCAGTGATTTTTGCAATTCGTTCCAGTCATTGGCAGGAGAGAACTGGAAGGAAGGGTGGCCAAAGGAGGAGTTGGCTTTGGGGATGACCAGTGAAATATACCTGCTGGAGCGCGTGCTACGGGTGGGGGCTGCTATGGTGACCAATGAGCTGAGATAAGGCGGTGCTTTACTTAGCAAAGACTTATAGATGACCTGGAGCCAGTGGGTTAAGCAACAAATATGAAGCGAGGGCCAGCCAACGAGAGCATACAGGTCGCAGTGGTGTGTAGTATATGGGGCTTTGGTGACAAAACAGATGGCACTGTGATAGACTGCATCCAATTTGCTGAGTAGAGTGTTGGAGGCTATTTTGTAAATGACAGCTCTGAAGTCGAGGATCTGTAGGATAGTCAGTTTAACGAGGGTATGTTTGGCGGCATGAGTGAAGGATGCTTTGTTGCGAAACAGGAAGCCGATTCTAGATTTCATTTTGGATTGGAGATGCTTAATGTGAGTCTAGAAGGAGATTTTACAGTCTAACCAGACACCTAGATATTTGTAGTTATCCACATATTCTAAGTCAGAACCATCCAGAGTAGTGATGCTAGACAGGCGGGTGCAGGCAGCGAATGGTTGAAGAGCATGTATTTAGTTTTACTTGCATTTAAGAACATTTGGAGGCCACGGAAGGAGTTTTTTCTTTTTTCTTTATTTAACTAGGCAAGTCAGTTAAGAACAAATTCTTATTTTCAATGATGGCCTAGGAACAGTGGGTTAACTGCCGCGTTCAGGGGCAGAACGACAGATTTTTACCTTGTCGGCTCGGGGATTCAATCTTGCAACCTTTCGGTTACTAGTCCAACGCTCTAACCACTAGGCTACCTGCCGCCCCAAAGTGTTGTATGGCGTGGAATGTGACTACTAACATTTGATTTGATTCGATTTTTGACAGCGTCACTGACCGCCCCAGGTGCCTTTTGTTATTGTTTTTGTTTTGAGGAAATGAGCATCCAGCATTGTGGTAAAAAAGTAAATTGTAGCGCATACTCTGCTGTTCTATCCAACGTGCAATGATGTCAGAGAGAAAATACAGTGTTCGTTGTTTGAAGTAATGTCTTTGTTGTAATTTCCCAAACAGATTCCAGCTTTAAGGCTGCTCATCCCCAGAACTGATAGAGTTTGATATCCCTGTGTATGTCATCTAACCCCTCACTTTCCTTACAGCACCCTCACCATCACAGGAGTGGGCTGCAGCTTTAATTAAACGCTGTTAATGATGAGAGTGTACGAGAGGAGGGAGGCACACGCATTATACTTGAAACAGATGCTCTTACCAAGCTCCACCAGCTATCCCTACAGTAGTACCACACACAACATACACTCACTAGTACTGTACACCTAGTACAGAACAGAACATATACTCAATAGTACTGTACCCCTAGTACAAAACAGAACATACACTCACTAGTACTGTACCCCTAGTACAGAACAGAACTGACTCTCACTAGTACTGTACCCATAGTACAGAACATATACTCAATAGTACTGTACCCCTAGTACAAAACAGAACATACACTCACTAGTACTGTACCCCTAGTACAGAACAGAACTGACTCTCACTAGTACTGTACCCCAGGACAAAACACAACTGACTCTCACTAGTACTGTACCCCTAGTACAAAACAGAACATACACTCACTAGTACTGTACCCCTAGTGCAGAACAGAACTGACTCTCACTAGTACTGTACCCCTAGTACAAAACAGAACATACTCACTAGTACTGTACACCTAGTACAAAACAGAACACGCACTCACTAGTACTGCACCCCATGACAAAACACATCTGACCCTCACTAGTACTGTACCCCAGGACAAAACACATCTGACTCTCACTAGTACTGTACCCCTAGTACAAAACAGAACATACACTTACTCAAAAACACACTCTCTCTCTCACATGCACACTCACACATATTCTGAGAATACCGTCAGCTCCCCTGGTATCATACAAAACTGTCTACCCACATGCAAATCTTCTGTTGCATATTTGCACAAATACAGTAAATGTACAGTATCCCACTTAAGGACATTATGTGCTAAGCCTTTGGCGTCAGGGGCAGCAGCTGTAGTGTTCTTAGTAAGCCTTGTGTTTTTCACATCATAAATTGTCTGCGTTAGTGTCTGAACATTAATTTATGGCTAATGTTGTCAGCAGGGGCCAAGGCCTGGTGCTAGCCCCTGCCATCAATCTGATTGCCCGTGGGGAATGGCCAAGGTGCATATTGTCACAATTCCAATACATTATATATTATGTGGAATTAAAAAGTGATGCATATTAATAAACCAGAGGGCATAATCATGTCAACCCCATTTTTATCTTTCCTCTAGCCAGACAGACACAGAGCACAGGGCAAAGCAACCATATTTAATGTCCTTCCAAACATACACTAGTGAAGTTAAACCAAGTTAATTCCCATTGAATACTGCTACTGCTAAGCAGCTCTTTGGAATCCACATTAATTTGTCATGCCTCACGTGCCTTTTTCGACAGAATAATTTAGCGTGTTTGGGTTGGCAGTGTTATCCTTTAAATAGAAGTGGCTGAACATTGCATTAGATGAGAAATGTTTACGCAGATATATTCTAAAATAGCCCAAGCGTTTTGTCACAGCCCAGTGAGCTGGTGAGACTGTTACTGTGCCCTCAGTAGAATATACATTTATTTGGCTGCGGTATCATGTTTCATTACTGAGGTTGATACAGTAAGCTGCAGAAGGCGATTTGTAGGTGATTTGGGCTATGCCATGATTGTGCCTTCAGTATCATGCCCCACAGGCCCAGTAATGAGTGTAGTAACACTGCCCACCAACGTGTGGTACAGTGGGTCCTTACACCTGGGCTGTGCCTTTTTACTCCTAACTGTGCTTGTTGTGTTAAAGATCAATGAATCATGATTCATGTTGAATTATTCTTCATTAGGGACACGTTAATCAATCTCTAAAGTCCTGCAACTCCCACACAAGCTACACATTATCTCATATTAACATACAGTGAAATACGGTCTGAAATACACTATACCCGCTCGACAAGTGCCAATTGTATGCATTTTTCTTCCCCATTTCCCCAAGACTCCCTCCTTTTAAAAATTACAGTTTGTCATGATTGACTGATTGCAAAAAGAAGGCTATTTCCTATAACTGACCAACTGTGAAAGGTGAAAGAATGGATTCATGGTGGATAGCTGAGAAGGGAGAGGGGGGATGTGCTTTCCATTTTGGACTGCACTATGATCAATCATTAATGCATGTGTCCCTTTTGTTGTGTATTGCGTATAGTGGTGGTGGGCACATTATGGAACGTGCACAGACACTTCCATAAGGTGCGCGCCCCATAGATGTGGAAGTTTACAGTCACCTGCCGACCAGACGTTCATTTTCATTGCCTGCCCCATAGAGTCATTAGCCTAAACTTACCTTCCTGCCTCCTCATTATTGGATTGTACTTTTACCATGTCACGGACATAACACCTTAAATAATAACAGCTTCAAGAGAATTTGAAAGAAGAATCTAAACACAACATACAACAATGGAAATCAGTCAATTGAAATGAATTCATTAGGCCCTAATCTATGGATTTCGCATGACTGGGCAGGGAATCAGCCATGAGTGGGCCTGGGAAGGCCCATCCACTTGGAAGCTAGGCCCAGCACCTGGGGAGCAGGCCCAGCCAATCAGAATGTGTTTTTCCCCACAAAAGGGCTTTCTTACAGACAGAATACTCCTCAGTTTCATCAGCTCTCCGGGAGGCTGGTTTCAGACGATCCCGCAGGTGAAGAAGCATGATGTGGAGCATCTGTGCTGGGGTGGTTACAGGTGGTCTGCGGTTGTGAGGCCGGTTGGACGTACTGCTAAATTCTCTAATGGTAGAGAAATGAACAATCAATTTTCTGGCAACGGCTCTGGTGTACATTCCTGCAGTCAGCATGCCAATTGCACTCTCCCTCAAAACTTGAGACATCCTTGGCATTGTGTTGTGAGACAAAAGTGGCCTTAGATTGTCCCCAGCACAAGGTGCAAATGTGTAATGATCATGCTGTTTAATCAGCTTCTTGACATGCCACACCTGTAAGGTAGATGGATTATCTTGGCTTTGGAGAATTGCTCACTAACAGGGATATAAACACATTTGTGCATCAAATTTGAGAGAAATAAGCATTTTGTGTGTATGGAACATTTCTGGGATCTTTTATTTCAGCTCATGAAACATGGGACCAACACTTTACATGTTGCATTTTTTTTTTTCAGTATACATACAAATCAGTGTCTACAATCTCTCTCTCTCGCACGCAGGCACACACACACACACACACACTATAGTCTAAAATGATGAGGGGACCCACCACAGTTTTCCTTTTGATCCTATGGCCGCCCTGTCCCATTGTAACGATTCTCGTTGGTGGAAGGAGAGGAGGACCAAAATGCAGCGTGGTAAGTGTTCGTCATATTTAATTAAAACTGAACACTACACAAAACAACGACGAGTTAAAACGAAAATGAAACAGTTCTGCCAGGTGAACATACACCAAACAGAAACAATCATCCACAACACACAATGGAAAACAGGCTACCTAAGTATAGCTCCCAATCAGAGACAACGATAGACAGCTGCCTCTGATTGGGAACCACACCAGGCCAAACACAGAAATAGACAACCTAGACATACAACATAGAATGCCCACCCACATCACACCCTGACCAAACAAAACATACAAAGCAATCTATGGTCAGGGCGTGACACCCATGGTGATGTACTAAAGTTGTTTCACAGCCATTAACCACATTTCCATCCACAGTTTTATGTGAATAAAGTCATACCGTATTAAAAAAAACAGCTTTGATGGAAATAAGTAGTTTCGGTACAATTGTATAAATTACTACAGATAATTTGTTATTTCGTATAATTAATTATGCGAGAAATGGTGGTGGAAACGGTTTTATGTGCAACTGTTGATATAATAACCATCATATTGAAGACGTAAAAACTTAGATTCGTGTGATGGTATGATGTGTGGTCCTCCCACTACGACTTGGGAAACCAATGCAGTTTATTAGGCTACAGACTTGGACTGAAATACTGTAGGTTCCGGTACTAATTGTGGGTGTTGGTACTGTTTATATTTTGGTGCAGGAGCTCCACAATACTTTTGCGCTAATATTCTATAAGAGGAACAGGAGCTCTTGTATGATTGCGTTCACATCAATGGATGAATGAGGAGAACAGGCGTCTTAAAAAAAAACTACTATAACATGCCATTAACCATGGGGAGGAGAAATGCTTGTTCCTACCCACGATGACCCCTATCGCAGGTATGGGTGGATGGGGTTGGGTGGGGAGGAGAAATGCCTGTTCCTAACCCACGATGACCCCTATCGCAGGTATGGGTGGATGGGGTTGGGTGGGGAGGAGAAATGCCTGTTCCTACCCCACGATGACCCCTATCGCAGGTATGGGTGGATGGGGTTGGGTGGGGTGGAGTGTTTGTCTATAGAGTGTGTGTGTATCTTGCACTGTGTGCGTGGGTGTATAGAGTGATTGTGTGTGTATGACAACTTGTCGGTGTCTGTCTGTCTGTCTGTCTGTCTGTCTGTCTGTCTGTCTGTCTGTCTGTCTGTCTGTCTGTCTGTCTGTGTATGTCTGTGTACTAACTGTAAGTCGCTCTGGATAAGAGCGTCTGCTAAATGACTAAAATGTAAAATGTAAAATGTAACCATTAACCTACCTACACAGGTAGCCTCAATTCTTAAAAAACAGCGATAACTCGCTTGAAAGGCAATATTTATGCTCACTCTATATTACAATGGTAAACAATTAACATTTTTATCAAAACAAAGACAGAATTTGCATTAACATTAATGTTTCTGATTAACTTTAAATGAAACAGGGGAAACCAAATAACAAGAGGCACACAGCTTGTGGCTAAAAATGTGAACTTTACCGGTGCTTGCTCACCTAGGAGCCACTAAACACAATGTTTGAATTAACTAGTGATAGCATAGTAGCTACTGTAGGTTAGCAAACAAACATTGTGTGGGGAGAAATGGAGGGAAACTTCACATAATGTAGCAGGCACATCTTCCTCAATCTTTAAAGGAGGGCTGAACTTTGGCCTCGTTTTTTAGCTTGCTCATTAAGAAATGCTAGTGGCCATGACTGAAGCCTAACGTGAGTTGTCTTGGGGATGGCGTTTGATGTGGGTGTTTCTTGGGTGTCTTTGCCATTCAACAGGTCGTGCCCCTCTTTTCGTGGTTGTGGCTCCGGAATTGACACGGCCACTCATTTTCAGCATACAGATTTCAACAACATGCTGGTTATCATGGTTCCTAACATTTAATAGGTACAAAAATCTCTGGGATGAACCATTAATTGAAAATGGTAGAAATTGCCTTAAAAAAAAGTTAAGAGAACAAGACTGTACAAACCAGGTTAGGTGGCAAACAAAATACTCATCCCATACAGCATTTAGGTCTGTGTCATCTAGTCACTGAGACGATGCAAGTAACGTGATCTGTTGGCAAGCAGATGATGCTGCTTGATAGCTGCTGTATCGCCCAATCACAGAGCAGATGCAAGTGGCGTGCTCAGTTGGCGAACATAGGTGTGTTCCCTCGCAGATCTTGTGACTTGTATCTGCTCTGTGATTGGACGATACAGACCACAAAGCTCCTGGTTAGTGTAGTTTTTGCTGTTCTTTGCATCAGAAGCTGAAGGTAAAAACATTACTTGTCAACACAGAGGTTGAAACATTCATAACCGATGAACACTACATCAACATACGAATTGTCTTGCAATCTCAGGAGAAAATATAACTTCTATTTTGAACAGTAATATTGCTATCACTAATATTTATTATCAGGTGATTGAATTGAGAATTCACTTCCCAAACTGCTCGTCGGTGCCCTGTCACATCAAACCAAGGGCAGTAGTGACTAGTGACAGTGAGGTAAGCGAAGCTAGCTTTGCTATGGAGAAACATTTTAAAGTTGATTTCTCCTCTCCTGACTCATTTCTGAAATCGGAGATTTGTGCCCGGGAAAGATCTAACAGCGGACATAAGGAGAGACGAGACAAGCTAGCTAGGTACCTACCTAGCTTCCCCAATGCTAGCTTTTGTGGCTAGCTTGAAACATTGCTGAAAGCAAGCTGGCTATATGCAAACAACATGTCATCAGGTTTTCTTGATAATTGAGCTAGCTAGCTAATGTTAGCTAGCAGGGATCTTAACTACCCAGTTTGAGGTGAAACATTATTGAAAGCAAGCTGGCTACATCTTATCAACCTTTCGTCAGGTGTAATGTTAGCTATGCAAATCTTCCTCTCTGACATTACATGTTAGGGAGAGCTATTATTTAGCTAGTTACATCACAGTATCTTAGTCAGCCTGGCTCGCTAGCATTACCAAATGATGTAGCTAGCTAGCTAAAACATAAACAAACTCACCAACAATACATCAGTCTCAGGCTTGACAGTTGACAGCCCACAGAAGTAGTAGCTAGTGACGGCTGTAATCCATATCATTCAATCAATCAAATGTATTTATAAATCCCTTTTAAATCAGCTGATGTCACAAAGTGCTGTACAGAAACCCAGCCTAAAACCCCAAACAGCAAGCAATGCAGGTGTAGAAGCACGGTGGCTAGGAAAACTCCCTAGAAAGGCCAGAACCTAGGAAGACACCTAGAGAGGAACCAGGCTATGAGGGGTGGCCAGTCCTCTTCTGGCTGTGCCAGGTGGAGATTATAACAGAACATGGCCAAGATGTTCAAATGTTCATAGATGACCAGCAGGGTCAAATAATAATAATAATAATCACAGTGGTTGTAGAGGGTGCAACAGGTCAGCACCTCACGAGTAAATGTCAGTTGGCTTTTCCTAGCCGATCATTCAGAATATCTCTACCGCTCCTGCTGTCTCTAGAGAGTTGAAAACAGCAGGTCAGGGACAGGTAGCACATCCGTTGAACAGGTCAGGGTTCCATAGCCGCAGGCAGAACAGCTGAAACTGGAGCAGCAGCATGACCAGGTGGACTGGGGACAGCAAGGAGTCATCAGGCCAGGTAGTCCTGAGGCATGGTCCTAGGGCTCCTGGCCATCTGCTCAAGATTGTTGAGTATTATGTGCATTGCACACCAAGCTGCTACTAGTGAGGAAGAGGCAAAGCGAGAGGAATAACTCGGCCCAAAGTCTGTATTCTTCAGCAGGTGAGAGGTCATAAAAAATGTAATTTGCTTATTTGCTTATTTAGGGCGGCAGGTAGCTTAGTGGTTAGAGCGTTGGGCCAGTAACCGAAAGGTTGCTAGATTGAATTCCTGAGCTAACAAGGCAAAAATATGTTGTTCTGCCCCTGAACAAGGCATTTACCCCACTGTTCCTAGGTCATCATTGTAAATAAGAATGTGTTCTTAACTGACTTGCCAAGTTAAATAAAGGTTAAATAAAATAATAAAAAATAAATATGTGAGGTTTATTTGATCGAATAGAAGCTTCATAGTGCTTAGGTTGTTACGAGTGTACTGATATAAGTAGGACAGGGGACATCCCAGCAACATCCCAGAAAAAACACTTTATATTGAAGTTGTGCTGTTGTTCACACAAATATCTGCCCTCTCATCAGCTAGAATGGTCCCACCTGATCTTGTCTCTCGACTCCCTTCCATTTTTTAAGACATTTATTTTAATTGTTAGAGCGGCCACTTGAGTATCTGGTTAATGTATAACATGTCGTGCTACTGCTGCTGGAGCAGACCACACGTGTTCCGCATGGTAACTGGGGGTTGTCACACATGTTGATGGGCAAGAGGTGGCATGACATAATTGTAATTCAAACTCAACACTCCAATAAGCTGTGACAAACTCACTTTGAAAAGTGAGTCAAAACTCTGTTTTGAAAGATCCTGACTTTATGACCAAAGTTCTACCACTTACAATTTTTGTTAATTTTGCAACTAGTACAATGTTTACGACTAATATCAATATAGGCCGTTTTCAACCATAGAAATAGTTTTTTTCCTTCAGCTGCACTTAAACAGATTTTCAGACTACAAAATGAGCACAAAGCATGTGAGTTTGTACTGCACAATCTTCAACTCGATGGCATAGTTGTTTACAAACACTCAAGTGGACAATTTGAACTAATGGTGTCATTGCATTTTAGGGTGAATTCATTTAAGCCTTTGCACTCTGGCTACCCCATACTAATATAATGATTATAGGCATATACAAAGAAACCCATATGAAAAAAATATTACAGTTTACTATCGAATACGACAGTATTTACTATAGAATTATGTAGTAAACTGTTGTGTACTGTAGAATACTATGCTACACACTGTAGTATCCCTCGATCAAGGCTGGGTTCAAACAACCCAGCGCTAGGTAAATAATGGACAGAACACACAATTGGGTGACAACTATTGTTTGGGTAATCAGGTTATTTCCAGGAGGTGTGGCCTATTGTGGCGTGGCTTTTAGATAGCTCTTTTTGGTCACGTGAGAATATATGTCATTCCTTTTAATCATTTTAAGTTTCTACATTGCAAATGTACGTTTTCCTTCAGTAGTCTGGCACATTACATATTTATTGTCCGGGCTGGGATGCCCTTGTCGACTCCTGTGGCGGGTCTGCATGCTTACTTCGGTCACCAGTTGTACGGTGTTTCCTCCGACACATTGGTGCGGCTGGCTTCCAGGTTAAGTGAGGAGTGTCAGGAAGCAATGTGGCATAGCAGGGCTTTGTTTTGGAGGACGCATGGCTCTCGACCTTAGCCTCTCCCGAGTCCGTACGGCGTTGCGGCGATGGGACAAGACTGTGACTACCAATTGGGGAGGAAAAGGGGTACAGAAAAAGTGTCAGTGCTCAACCTTAACGTGATGACAATACATGAACATGAACTGGAATGACGTGTGGCCAAAAATAACTATTTAAAAGTCATGCCCCTACTAAGCCACAACTCCAGCCTTCTGATCTGACCCAGTGGGTGATAGCTCAACAACCCAACTAAGTGACCCAATTGGCTGGGTCAAAATAACTCAATGTGTGTTCTGTCCAATATTTACCCAAATTGGGTTGTTTTTAACACAGCATTTTTTATGTATTACCTATTATATAATGTTCTAGTATACTGTACGATACTATTGTAAATACTACAGTATTCTCCACAAAAAATACTGAAGTAAATACTACAGTAATGTCTCCAAAAACACTACAGTCCGCAAAAACATAATACTTGCTTTTTTTTACTACTGTCACGCCCTGACCTTAGAGAGCCTTTTTATGTTTCTATTTGGTTTGGTCAGGGTGTGATTTAGGGTGGGCATTCTATGTCCTTTATTTCTATGATTTGGTTTTCTATGTTTTGGCCGGGTATGGTTCTCAATCAGGGACAGCTGTCTATCGTTGACTCTGATTGGGAATCATACTTAGGCAGCCCTTTCCCACCTGTAATTGTGGGTAGTTGACTTGTGTTTGTGGCACTTAGCCCTCGTAAGCTTCACAGTTGTTCATTTTGTTTCTTGTTTTGTTGGCATCATTCCAAAATAAAGGATAATGTATACTGACCACGCTGCACTTTGGTCTTCTTCCAGCAACGGCCTTGACAACTACCCCGTTTTTCTCCCCATTTTCATGATTATGATCTTGTCAAATCGCTGCAACTCCACCACGGGCTCGGGAGAGATGAAGGTCGAGTCATGCGTCCTCCGGAACTTCGCTTCTTAACACCTGCTCGCTTAACAAATGTATCAGAGGAAACACCCTTCAACTGAGGACCAAGACAGCTTGCAGGCACCCGGCACACCACAAGGAGTTGCTCGAGCCAAATAAATCACCCCCACCCAAACCCTCCCCTAACCTGGACGAAGCTGGGCCAATTGTGCGCTGCCATATGGGACTCCCGGTCACTTCACATCCTTTGATCAAACCCCAGACTGTAGTGACCCGGGAGGCCCCAACACTACACTTTTTAAACTATAGTAAATACTACAGTATTCATTTGAATATACCCTGCCCATTCCCCTCCCCCAATTTGGGCCACCCATAAGTGGTAAACCTACATGCCAACTAAAGACCATATATTGTGTTTCCAACAGGTTATAGAAAAGAGCAGACGTGCAGAACTATCTGTTCAAACCCCAGACCCATCTACCCTTTAATATTTTTCCAGTGGGTTTCCTCAAGGAGAAAGCCTTCACTTCTATGTCAAAGATGATGATACAAAAACACTATTGTGAATACAAGTGATAGGGAAGCAAAGCTTACATGAAGCACTGAGGATTTCCAGACAATATGTTAATTACGCAAGGCTTTGATCAATACAGTGTACACATGTGGCACCTGCTGGTCAAAATAATTTAGAGCAGCCAAATTATTATAGATGATGTCCCTCACCCCGTAGTGCATGCACAGGGTAGCCTTTTTGTCTTTTACCAAAACAATACCAAAACTATCAAGTGGATGTTTGAGGAAACAAAGCTTTGGACGTCATTGATTACATGCTTCTTATAAAGTGATACAGGCATCGGCACACTGCTTTGAAGTACACTGCTGAGCAATTTCAAGGTATGCCTCGGCGCTCCGGCATCAAAGGTAATATCACTAGTAAATGCAACAGTAATGTCTAGTGATGGTAAACCAAGACTTTCTGAACAAATTGTGCCGGAAAAATGGTTAATTACGTAGAGATTTTAATACAGTGCACATTATTGACATCAGCTGGTCAGGAATAAATATTAGCATGTTTTATATTTTATAGACTTGTTTTCCCATTGCATCCATTGAAACTTGTGAAGCAATGGATAGGTGTGAGCATTGGTAAATGTAAATTAGTCACAATGTGGGTTTCGCAACCCACATCCTACGTAACCTTTTTGCCTCCAGGTTCACAATTGTTTAAAAAACTGTACATCTGTGGTATTATTTAGGATGCTGACGACAAAAGATTATCATAGGCTTCACTAAATAAAATAACTTATTTGAAGAACAATGGGAAGATGGTGTTGTTTGGTAAGAAGAATGCCCCTCTCCCCACAGGTGTGATTACTACCTCTGAGGGTTTAGAGCTTGAGGTAGTCACCTCATACACGTACTTGGGAGTATGGCTAGATGGTACACTGTCCTTCTCTCAGCACATATCAAAGCTGCAGGCTAAAGTTAAATCTAGACCTGGTTTCCTCTATCGGAATCGCTCCTATTTCAACCCGGCTGTAACGGCTGATTTCCTCCTCTTCGTCTGAAGAGGAGGTGTAGGGATCGGACCAAAACGCAGCATGGCTAGTGTTAAACATAATTTAATAAAGAATGTGAGAACACTACAAACAACAAAACAATAAATGTGAAAACCGAAAACAGTCCTATCTGGTGCAGAACACAAAGACAGAAGACAACCACCCACAATCCCCAACACAAAACAAGCCACCTATATATGATTCTCAATCAGGGACAACGATTGACAGCTGCCTCTGATTGAGAACCATATTAGGCTGAACACAGAAACAGACAAACTAGACACACAACATAGAATGCCCACCCAGCTCACGTCCTGACCAACACTAAACAAGCAAAACACACAAGAACTATGGTCAGGACGTGACACCGGCTGCCAAACTAACCCTGATTCAGATGACCATCCTACCCATGCTAGATTATTAATTTATAGATCGGCAGGTAAGGGTGCTCTCGAGCGGCTAGATGTTCTTTACCATTCGGCCATCAGATTTGCCATCAATGCTCCTTATCCACTGACTGAGTGATCAAACAGCGTTGTACGTGATTTATCATGTGGTAACTGCTTGTCAGCTTTGCTTTGGGTTTGAATTAAACATTTTCAACTCACTTTTACACATTAACAAAACTCTTTGGATGCATCATTTCATAATTACCCATAACAACTACTAAAGCTGTTTCATTTACAATCACTGTTTGAGAATGAAAAAATATCAAAATAGGCTCTCTCAAAAGTCAATACTAGTGTGTTTTGATTTCAGGATAGATTCCCCTGACATGTGCCCAACCTGAGTGATCTTTCCAACTGCAAAGAATGTGAAATATCTAGATTAAATCCAACTTCCAACACCTGTCAGATAGTGGTAGTGCGACTTTGAACGTCATCATCACCTGGTTTAGTTACTTTGATACAAGCATCGCTACGTTGTTTCAAATCAGTAGTGCTTTGAAGGAAGTTTGAAGGATGTTGTTAACTAGCGTTAGCACATTGACTGGAAGTCTATGGGAACAGCTAATAGTCATGGGCTTGAAAACTACAGTACCTGCCCGAAATTTTGGACCCACCTACTCATTCAAGGGTTTTCTTTATATATTTTTTTTTCTACATTGCAGAATAATAGTGAAGACATCAAAACTATGAAATAACATATATGGAATCATGTAATAACCAAACAAGTTTTATACAAATCTAAATATTTTTTTATATTTGAGATTCTTCAAAGTAGCCACCCTTTGCCATGATGACAGATTTGCACACTCTTGGCATTCTCTCAACCATCTTCATGATGTAGTCACCTGGGATGCAATTCAATTAACAGGTGTGCCTTGTTAAAAGTTAACTTGTGGAATTTCTTTCCTTCTTAATGCGTTTGAGCCAATCGGCTGTGTTGTGACAAGGTAGGTGTGGTATAGAGAAGATAGTCCTATTTGGTAAAAGACCAAGTCCATATTATGGCAAGAACAGCTCAAATAAGCATAGAGAAATGGCAGTCCATCATTACTTTAAGACATGAAGGTCAGTCAATCTGGAAAATGTCAAGAACTTTGAAAGTTTCTTCAAGTGCAGTCGCAAAAACCATCAAGCACTATGATGAATATATATCTCTCATGAGGACCGCCACAGGAAAGGAAGACCCAGAGTTACTTCTGCTGCAGAAGATAAGTTCATTAGAGTTAACTGCACCTCAGATTGAAGCCCAAATAAATGCTTCACGGAGTTCAAGTAACAGACACATCTCAACATCAACTGTTCAGAGGAGACTGCGTGAATCAGGCCTTCATGGTCGAATTGCTGCACATAAACTGCTACTAAAGGACACCAATAAAAATAAGAGACTTTCTGCAGCAATACGCCATCCCATCTGGTTTGCGCTTTTTCAATTGGACAATGACACAAAACACACCTCAGAGTGAAGGAAAAGCAGCCAACAATTGCTCAGCATATGTGGGAACTCCTTCAAGGCTGTTGGAAAAGCATTCCTCATGAAGCTGGTTAAGAGAATGCCGAGCGTGTGCGAAGCTGTCATGAAGGCAAAGGGTGGCTAATTTGAAGAATCTCATATAAAATATATTTTGATTTGTTTGACACTTTTTTGGGTTGTGTAACGGCTTTCCTCCATCTCTTCATCCGAAGAGGAGTAGCAAGGATTGGACCAAAGTGCAGCGCGGCTAGTGTTCAACATGTTTAATAAAGAACAAGTGAACACTACAAACAACTTACAAAATAACAAACGTGAAAACCGATACAGACCTATCTGGTGCAGCACACAAACACAGAGACAGGAAACAAACACCCACAAAATCCCAACACAAAACAAGCCTCCTATATATGATTCTCAATCAGGGACAACGATTACCATCTGCCTCTGATTGAGAACCATATTAGGCTGGACATAGAAACAGACAAACTAGACACACAACATAGAATTCCTACCCAGCTCACGTCCTGACCAACTAAACACATACAAAACAACAGAAAACAGGTCAGGAACGTGACAGGTTGTGTGTTATTTCATAGTTTTGATGTCTTCACTATTACTCTACAATGTAGAAAATAGTAAAAATAAAGAAAAACTCTGGAATGAGTAGGTGTGTCCAAACGTTTGACTGGTACTGTACCTCTAACTTCCTTCATAATAAACTTAAGTACATTAAAATGGTATCCACAAGTTCATCTGACTCTGGGGAAGTACATAAAGGGCCTCATTGACAAAACCCCAAACTATCTCTAGGTGCTGTTTTGCAGAAATATATCACTGGAACAGGAAAGGAAGTAGTCAAGGAAACTCACGGAAAACCCCCCACAGACTAAAAAAAAACATTTAGGCATAGGGGGTGTACCAATTTCAACTGATATTTGCTTGCTATGGGTGTATTGCTCCCTGAATTATGAAAAGGAAGTCATTAGGCAGCCATTTATTAGTTGTGTCTTACCAGAGGCCTTTACCTTACAATCCACTATAAGAAGGCAGTTAGAATATTACTAAAACAATCATAGACATGGTTACTCATCAATGCATGCCATGCTCACTTCTTTCCTCGCTTGCAGCATAAGATGTCTGTCAGTATTTCCCCAAGCCTTATCTTTACTCAGACACAACTGTGTGTGTGTGTGTGTGTGTGTGTGTGTGTGTGTGTGTGTGTGTGTGTGTGTGTGTGTGTGTGTGTGTGTGTGTGTGTGTGTGTGTGTGTGTGTGTGTGTGTGTGTGTGTGAGTGATGTGGCAATGCGGTTGAGCTGCCTGTCACTCACTATTATCCTCTCAGGTCAGATCTGTGTGTGTTCCTCACATACACTATTTTCAGTGTCTGTATGCATCCCGACATCAGCAGCTGTCCACTTAGGTTTCCATGCATAGAACTTCAAGAGGACCTGACACCTCTCCTCCCTGAGCCTGGAACCCCTGTACTTATGGACTCTTCCCTTACAGATATTTCACAAAAAAAGAGGGAACTTATTTTTGTACATTGTCTCTTTCTTTTTGTTAATTTGCTCCATTCTGCATGACAAACAATTTTTACAAATCTAGTTCATTTCAAGGCTAACACAATTCAATGAAACATGGAGAACATTTTTCAGCCGAGGCACCATGTCTCTAAATAGATGGAGACATTTGCTCAATATTTCAAATTAGACTGGATTCAAAAGGTTTTTACCGTTACAGCACTCAGTGTATTGAACATTAAGAGAATGACTGAGCACAGAATGAACCGTGTTTTGGCCCAAATCCTTCAGATTTGCGTAGATCAGCCTGTAGGGAATAATCATTCTAGAGATGATGGACTAGTTATTTAGACAGCCAGACAGTGGCTTCATCGTAACTTTAAACCATGTCCTAAATAATCTAGCATGGGAGAGCAGCACCCAGCCCTCAGCCATCCCCAAGGATAAAGTGTTTCATGTCCATCCCCAGGCCAGTCCAGGTCGCTGCTGTATTTGGCACCTGGGAGACCTGTCTGTCTCTCTGTAGGACTTGGCTGGAGGCCTGCAGCTGCTCTCAGAGCCAGGTGTTGTTTTATTTATCTCAGAGCATAAGTGACCTTTACATCAGAGCTCTGGCTTCCGAGAGCCCAGCCTAGTAGGAGCTGTCTGTCTGGTCCCTCTCTTCTCTCACATTCCCCCAAGTGAAAGGTAAGATGGAGACACATCAACAGCATCCATTTCACAAGTGTCAGGGAAAACCTTCCACAGTCACAACACTTCTATTTTCTATAGCGTTGGGGTGCCTGGTTTTTTGGAGCTTTATAAGAGTTTTTTAATGAGTCTCCCCAGGCAGTGACCTCTACGCTTTCATAGAACCATATTTATTCTGCTCTATCAGGTGATATTAGCATCATATTGTCTGAAACTTTTTTTACTTACTCCAGTATTACCTTGTAACTACTTTGGGGCCATAAGGAAACGATGCAACTATCAGTATATGAAAATAAAAGACTTGAACAAATCAAGGCTGCATTCTTTGCATAATGATGGGTGTTGGACAAAAACAACCATGTCTGCCTGCAGTCACTCCAGTTCTAATCCCTCTCATTTTGCATAATAACAAAATGAATTACAAAGGGAGTTTGAGGAAGGCAGAGAGTTGCTATGGCAACATCAAGTGTCCTTCTGTGGCTCCAGTAGCCTGGAGGACAGCTGACGTTAACCCAGAAGTGTTTATACAGAAAACAGTTCTGAGAAGAACTACCCAAGGCCTTCGTCTAGGTACTTTACTTTTCTTAGCACCACAATACATTTGTCCAGATGAAGAAACACACACTAAATTCACTCCGAAGCACACAGTTTGTTAGTGCACTGTACGTTCTGGAGCTTTCAGTGCAATATCATCTAATCAACAGTGGACTGCTAGTCATATCTGTTTCTCAAGTGAAAAGTCTAGTTCTTGGAAAGAGAACATTATCGATGATAGTCACATCTATATTAGGTTTTGATTGGCCAATGCATGTTAAAGTGAGTTTCCATATTCCTGAACAAAATGTTGCACCTCAGCTGAGAACTGTATCCCCTTAATGGTCACAAGATTGTAGTTTCATGTCAAGTCAAATAGCAGTTACCTAGCCAAAGCCATCTACACCTCTGTACTATTTTGAGAAAAAGTCACATTGTTCCCTGCAGCTACATCGATGCTCTCTCCATAAAGCCAGCCAGCCAATCAAACAGGGGTGTATTCATAACGGAAACTGTTTACCAAATGGAAGCAAACAGAGCAAAACAAGAGTTTCTATTGGACAAATTCAGGTAGGTCCCTCCCCATTCCATTTGCTTCTGTTTATGAAACACTTTGCAACAGAATCGTCAGAATGAATACACTCCAGCCTTCCCTCCGCTCCCAGGCATCAGCATGGTTTATTTAAGTCAGCCTGCTAATACCACTAAACTGCATTTTCCTTTTAATCGTGACTGCAATACCCAATTGATGCCCTTGACATTGACGCTCAATATATTTTGTTTTATTCTCAGCAATATTCACAATTTTATTAAAGCCAGAATGTTTTAATTGAATATGTTTCTGTTAGCTTACGTTGTAGCTAAGTAGCAGCTAACTAACTGCTGCTTGCTAGCAGGATCTAGAGTTAAAAGTCCCATCCCAGCAACCAACAACTACCTAGTAACGTCATAGCCATAGCTACCTCTCCAACGGGTGATGGTCACAGAGGAGGAATGCCTCTGTTGTCAAGAGTGTGCACAGGGGCAGGGACAGCTAGCAGAGATGTAGGAGGCTGCATGCCTCTTCGCCCACCCCAGCGTTGACCCCCACACAGACAGAGGGATACTTACTACCTTCCACATCCCAAAGAGGAACTATTTGGACCAGTCGGTTCGGGCCGGCCAGCAAGTACCAGTCGGCCAGACAGATAGGACTGGGTTGTGGCTCCACTGTTGATCGAGGACTTATAATCTCCTTCCTGGATACAAAGTGATCTGCTCAGGTAATAACATTGATATGTGACATTATATTCAACTGATTTCTTTCATGCATACAACTTCCTCTGCACATCTCAGTGAACGCCGCTGCTTGCTAGCACTGACACAACAATGTTATTGTCATATCCAACTGAGGAAAGTAGTTGAGTAGCTACATTTTCTTTTTCTCTCTTGTTACAGATGTCCTGCTTAAACCTGATATAAACATATAGTGTCTGTGACACTACTCATGTTGCCCTGTGAAGGAGGGTGGCTAGCAGTGGTACATGCTGATGTTATTGTCATATCTATAGGAAACTAGTTGAAGAGGTTTTTCCTGTCCTCTTCTATTGTTACAGATCTTCTGGTCCAGCCTCATATCTTCCTGAATGACTAAATGTGAGGGGTCTCCAGGGGCCACTAGGGGCCCGAGGTGTTCAGGGGACACAGATTCACCATCACCTGTTCCACTCAGCTAAAGTACACAGGAAGCTCCTTCCTCCTCACGTTCACCGGCTCCAACAGAACCCAGACCCAGCCAGCTGTCAATCACTCGTCTGCCTTCCTCTTCCCTGCCGCAGATGACTCCCACCAACGGAACTACAGCTGTGTTTATGAGAATTATGTTTTCTCTCATAACTCTCACTTACAGGTAACTGAACATAATTCAGACTTATAATGTTTTCATTGACAGATTTCCCACAGATTTAACTGATGATGATCAGGCCCTTCATCAAACGGGTTTCTATTTGCAGCCTCTCCTCTACCAACCTTCCTCATCAGACACATTGTAGTGCTGGTGATCCTACTGACAGCCATCACCGTACTTCAAGTACTTAAAGACATTTACTCAGACGTGACAAGTAATTTGAACTAGATGGAGAGGGTGCCTCCTAGACCACCAGGAGGCAGAAGAGAGTGAATAGGGTGAACAGCATGGATCTTTATGATAATGCCAATGCCATGGAGATGGTCTCTCTGAGCTCCAGAGCTGAAGCCAGTCCGGGAGAGGAGAGAGCAGCCCAGGGGACGGAGTAGGACAAGAATGATGCTGACCCTGCATGCTGATCTTAGGTCAGTTTTGTGTTTTAAAATGTATGGTGCATAAAATGTGGCGGCAGGTAGCTTAGTGGTTAGAGCATTGGGCCAGTAACCAAAAGATTGCTAGATCGAATCCCCGAGCTAACATGGTAAAAATCTGTCATTCTGCCCCTCAACAAGGCAGTTAACCCACTGTTCCTAAGCTGTCATTGTTCTTAACTGACTTGCCTAGTTAAAATGAAAAACTTAAATTGTTCGTATTTTAATAACACAAGTTCAGAATTTGTTTATCTTTCTATAACCCTGGAAGAAGTCTAAAAGGAGGGACTGCAACCACCATTATTAATTTTGTATTGTTTTCTTCCCCCAGAAGGTTAACATGGGGTTTTAGTAACATGAAGTTTATTAAGAGACTAGCTACATTTTTGTCTGGTTTGTATTGTAAACATTGCATTCCAGCATAAAAAAAGGGGTCATGTTTTTCACAAGTCAATTTGGTTTATTGTTAGTTTATTTTCTTGTTGTTTTATCGCTGATGATGCTGTTGATTATAAATGTTATGATATTGATTATGATGATTGTAGATTATTGTTATGATGTTGTTAGTAGTAGTTCATGTTATTATCTTATGATCTGTTGTTTAGGGAGAAAGCTTAGTACATAGTGCACGTCTGATATGTAATAGATTGTGTGTGTGTGTGTGTGTGACATAATAATGTAATAATTAAGTAATTCAATCAATAAGTTTAAATAAATATTTGATTTAACTTTCTGGTAACTTACCCCAAATTCCAACATTTTACACAAAAACACTTTGGTGTTTTGACAACATGGATACTTATTGTAAAAGTAGAGGAAGATTGCGGAAGAGGTAAGAAAGCATTTGTATTGATGATCATTTGGGAGTTTGAGTGCGTGAGTGTGTGTGAGTCAGGGCAAGGTCTGACCAATACAGGAGAAATAACCAGAATACACAGATGGCAAAACGTTTTTTTTTTCTTTTGTTAGTTTTTTTCTTTAAAAAATCCATTAGAAATCACATTGGAACCCAAATAAGGGGGTAAGGGAGAAAAGAAAGAAAAGCAAACCGAAAACATTTGCCACTCATACTGCAATCCAAGAAACCTTTTGACCTCTTGTCATCGTGGGCAACAGTCTTCATCTGACCTTTTAAGGAGCTCTTCTGATTGGCTGAGACAGAGCTCAAGCAAAGAGAAAGCATGAAGTATTGAATAATTCTATATTGGAATGAGTCACAAGATGGCGGGTACGACCGAATAGTTGTCGGACTTGGAGATGGAGGCGACTGGTACTATCTGGCCGACTGGCACTATTCTGGCTGGCCGGGCCGACTGGTCCCATCTGGCCGGCTGACTGGTACTATTCTGGCTGTCTGGCCGACTGGTACTATTCTGGCTGGCCGGCCGACAGATTGCATCTGTCCGGCCAACTGGTCCTTTCAGGCTGGTTGACTGGTCCGGCCGACTGGTCTTATCTGGCAAGCCGACTGATAATATCTGGCCGGCCGGCAGACGGGTCCCATCTGGCCGGCCGACTGGTACCCTTCTATCTGGTCAGCTGACCGCTCCCATTTGGCCGGCCGACTGGTCCCATCTAGCTGGCATGCTAGTCCTTTCGACTGGTCCGGCCCACTTGTCCTATCCGACTGTTCATATCTGGCCGGTCGACTGTTCATGTCTAGTGGACTGATGCTTTGAGCCTGAAGATCTGAGGAGAAATAGAGAGAGGAGAAAGAGAGAGAGAGCAGAGGAGAGCTGGGCTTGACCTTGAGTGGAAAAGGTTACTGGTTATGATTACACCCCTGGTGAGAAGTCAACTTTGTTTCCACTTAATTTCAACCCCAAAAATCTATGTGATGACCTGGAAATCAGTTTGGATTTTTTTAAAGTCGTCAACGTAAGGGCATTTAATATTTTTGGGGATTGGCAAAAAGTAATCAACGTAAGGAAATGTAGTAATTTTTTCACCCAAATCCAATGACATGGTAACATTTTTTGTTGATTTCATATCAGTTGCCAACTCAACCAAATGTAAATCAAAACCAGACGTCTGTCTGTGCCCAGTGGAATGTTAGTCTGTCAGCCCTATCTCTTTTGACATCTCCCTCTCTCCCCTCCTCTGTCTCTCTCTCTCTCTATATATATATATATACCAGTATATATATACCAGCTTACCAGTCAAGGTAAGCTGTACGCTCTATCCTTCATCAATCTTTCTCTCTCTCTCTCTCTCTCTGCATCTGCTCAACATCTATGGTGTCTCTGGACTCTCTCAACAGAAACTCAACATCTAAGAAAAGAGCTCAATCTGTCTTTTTAAATGCTCTCACTGTCTCATATACATATGGAGAGGCGTCTCATGTCTCGAGCAGGAGAAGGGTGGGGTCTCTGTGTCTGGCTCTATATATATATATATATATATATATATATATATATATATATATATATATATATATATATATATATATATATATATATATATATATATATATATATATATATATATATATATATATATTCCAGACACAGAACCCCACCCTTCTCCTGCTCGAACATCAACTCCTCTCCATATGTATATGGACAGTGAAGCATTTAAAAAACAAATTGGCTCTTTTCTTAAATGTTGGTTTCTGTTGAAGAGTCCAGACACACCATAATTTTGGCCGCTGCAGGAAAGAGAAGAAGGAAAATTGATGAAGGATAGAGCGTCACACTTAAGAATTAGTGCCAGTGAGAGATATTGACGATCTTGGTGTTTTCCTCATCCCCTGCGGGCATTGACGATGCAAGTGTGTACAGGAACTGCTTGTGACACTACGTGTGGTAAGACTCCACCCGCTCTTTCAACCAGCCCAATACGCCATTCCGAAGAATTATAGGTAAATTATGTGATCAATGTTTTTTTGTAATTCATGCATTTCTGTTCTGATGCTCGGTTTTTATATTGAAAAAGTCAAATAAAATCGAAGTAAAAATTATATTTAAATTAATTGGATTTATTATACAAACTGCTGTATTAAATATGATATGAAAGCGGCATGTAATTTGCTAGTGATGTACATTATTAAAACAACCAAACCCATTCAGCAAAACTGAGAAACTAACATTAGCTTTTTTCAGATTCACAAAACCAAGTCACACAAAGACAAAAAATGCACACAAGCATACCGTGATGCTTCTGTTGTTGAATGATTGGGCTAGTGCAGTGGCCAGCTTCACAGTTTTGGTTTCTGTTGAAGACTCCAGACGCACCATCATTTTGGACACTGCAGGTAAGATATAGCGTCACACTTGAGAATAATTGCCAGTGAGAACCAGTTTGAGGTCTGGTGTCTGTGTGTATCGCCCTACCTGTGAGGAAGGTGTGTGTGTGTGTTTGTGTTGTATGGCCAAGGTTTGGGGGTGTCTATGTGTGTGTGTCCAACCAGCTGACTGGTTCTAACTGCTGGCTGGCCAACTGGTACTTAATGGCCGGACGACTGGTCCGACCAGTCCTATCTGGCCAGCCGACTCGTCCTATCTGGCCGGTCGGAAGTTGTGTGTGTGGACGTGTTTAACTATTCTTGTGGAGACCAGAAGTCCCCACAAGAATAGTAAACAAACAGAAACTTGACCAACTGGGGACATTTTGTTAGTCCCCATGAGGTCAAATGCTATTTCTAGGAGGTTTAGGGTTAAGGTTAGAATTAGTGTTAGGGTTAGAATTACGTTAAGGGTTGTGGTTAGGAGCTAGGGTTAGGTTTTGGGTTAAGGTTAGGGTAAGGGCACAGGTTAGGGTTAGGTGTAGGGTTAATGGTTAGGGAAAATAAGACTGAATTGTGTGTCCCCACAAGGTAAGCTGTACAAGACTGTGTGTGTGTGGGGGGGGGGGGGGGGGCTGCTGCTGACTGGTCCCTGATATGCTGACTGGTCTCTGGTATGGGCTGCTGACAGCCCATACCAGAGGAAGCAGGAGGTTAGTTATTTATTTGATCACAAGCTACAGTCTAGCTAACTAGAGTTAGCAACTAGCAGGCAGAAGCCAGCTAACTAGCCATGGTAGGTAGCTAGACTGGTTCTACCTAGTCACCAGCTCAAGTAAACGTTACATCACTTACTTTCCATACGAATAGCTAGCCACGTTGTGAAAAAAGTACTTAAACAATTTAGCTACCTACCAAACAAACTTTCCCATACTGATGTACTCAAATACCTGTCTGAAAAGCCCATGGCTTTGTATAGAGGCATGTTCTTTTAACGTTTTCTGTGGAGGATGTAGCGTAAGTGGAAGGAATGTCACTTTTTATTTTCACCCATTCATTTTAGAAAATCCCCCAGCCCCACATGTTAAAACTACAGAGCCTTCAGAAAGTATTCATACCCGTGACTTATTCCACATTATGCTGTGTTAGAGCCTAAATCAAAAATGTATTAAATCTACACACAATACCCCATAATGAAAAAATGAAAACGTGTTTTTAGAAATGTTTACAAATGTATTGAAAATGAAATAGAGGAATAACCAATTAACCTTTTCTCAATATAGGGGGTGCTGTTTCAACATTAGCATTTATCGTCTCCAAATTAAACTGCCTCATACTCAATTCTTGCTCGTACAATATGCATATTATAGTTATTATTGGATAGAAAACACTCTCTAGTTTCTATAGCCGTTTGAATTATGTCTCTGAGTGAAACAGAACTCATTCTACAGCACTTTTCCTGATATGGAGTGAGATTTCAGACATTTTGGCCTCTGGTCCCAGGTCAGTTTTAAAGTCCCTGTAAATCCTATGAGGATACAAACACTGCCCATGCCTTCCTCTAGATGTCAGTAAGAGGTGACAATTTGAATGGAGTCGATTGCGCAATCAGGGCCAGTATAAAACAGAAAAGACCGGATGTACCGTTCTTTTCCTGCTGCGCCTCACGCAAGATGGACGTCGGACTCTCTCTCTTTCCAAGCGTTGGTTTAGCCACTTATATATCGCCGGTCATGTTTTTACTCGTTATAGGTGTTAAAAACATCATAAGGTAGTTAATTTAAACCGTTTTATAGCAATTTATATCCGTTTAGTGCGATTTTGAGGCATTGCTTTGTGATGCACATTGAAGCACCGGGCACGTTTCGGGGTCCCGGTCGAACGTTAGTGGGCATTTCGACGGACAAGAGGACAGCTTTCGACCAAAAGAAGATTAGACCCAAGAAAGGATACATTGCCCAAGATACTGATGGAAGAACAGCTCACAGTAAGAACTATTTATGATGATAAATCGCTGTTCTGTAGAAAATTTTTAAACGCATATGTCGCCATTTTGTTATGTGTAGCTTCGCTTGGCGGACCCGGTATTGCACAGTAAGGATAATTTTACAAATGTAAGTCAGCGATTGCATTAAGAACTAATTTGTCTTTCGATTCCTGTCAACCCTGTATTTTTTTGTCAAGTTTATGATTAGCTATCGATTAGACTAGATCACTCTCAAATATAGCGCCCGACATTTTCAGGGCAGTTTTGCTAGTATTCTCATTGTATAACCACGTTTTTTTGTGGCTAAATATGCACATTTTCGAACAAACTCTATATGTATTTTGTAATATGATGTTACTGTCACGTTCCTGACCTGTTTTCTCTTGTTTTGTATGTCTTTATTGGTCAGGGCGTGAGTGTTGGGTGGGCAGTCTATGTTTTGTATTTCTATGTTGGGTTTTGTGTTCGGCCTGGTATGATTCTCAATTAGAGACAGGTGTGTATCGTTTGTCTCTGATTGAGAGTCATACTAAGGCAGCCAGGGTTTCACTGGTGTTTTGTGGGTGTTTGTTTCCTGTGTTAGCGTTTGGGCCACACAGGACTGTTGCAGGTTAGTCACGTTTGTTGTTTTGTTTGTTGGTTTGCCATTAAAATCATGAATACCTCCTACTCCGCATCTTGGTCCGATCCATGCTCCTCCTCGTCTGAGGAGGAGAACGACATTGACAGCCGTTACAGTTACAGGAGTGTCATCGGAAGAATTCTGAGAAGGTTAGTGAAAAAATTAATATATTTTGGTGATCATAACGTTATCGCTCCCCTTGCCTTTGATTCATGCTGGGGTAACGTTTGCACATGTGGTATGCTAATATAACGATTTATTGTGTTTTCGCTGTAAAACGCTTAGAAAATCTGAAATATTGTCTGAATTCACAAGATCTGTGTCTTTCCATTGCTATGCTTTGTCTATTTTTATGAAATGTTTTATGATGAGTAAATTGATAATACACGTTGCTCTCTGTATTTATTCTAGTCGAGTTGTGATGGTGGGTGCAATTGTAAACTATGATTTCTACCTGAAATATGCACATTTTTCTAACAAAAACTATCCTATACAATAAATATGTTATCAGACTGTCATCTGATGAGGTTTTTTCTTGGTTAGTGGCTATCAATATCTTTATTTGGCCGAATTGGTGATAGCTACTGGTGGAGAGAAAAAATGGTGGACAAAGAAAAATGGTGTCTTTTGCTAACGTGGTTAGCTAATAGATTTACATATTGTGTCTTCCCTGTAAAACATTTTAAAAATCAGAAATGATTGCTGGATTCACAAGAAGTGGATCTTTCATCTGGTATCTTGGACTTGTGATTGAATGATATTTAGATGCTACTATTTACTTGTGACGCTATGCTAGCTATGCTATTCAGCTTTTTTACTGGTGGGGGGTGGGGGGTGCTCCCGGATCCGGGTTTCTGACTCGTTAGAAGTTAACAGAAGTATTCACACCTCTAAGAGCTGTGAGTCTTTCTGGGTAAGTCTCTAAGAACTTTGCACACCTGGATTGTACAATATTTGCACATTCTTTTTTAAATTCTTCAAGTTCTGTCAAGTTGGTTGTTGATCATTGTATTGTCTTTCGGTGGAAAGACAATACAGCCCTAACTCTGTTTATGCAGGTTCCTCAGTTATGAGGCTTGCATCTAGTTCATGTATAAAATGAATGAGTAAAAGATTAACCTATTTGTGAAATTATGTAATGTGATGTTAAATGTGAGAGAATTGTATTCCATTTAAAGTTTAACTAAGTCATTGGCCCACCCTCGTGAACACAGACATGATCAGGCGTCATGGATCTGCCTCTTCTACCGTTACGAAAAAAAGCCCCTTCTAAGAAAATCCTCTTTAGACTGAGCAAACCATGCATACCTTTTTGTAAGCTGGGGTGGAACAGGTTTGAGTACCAAGACTAAGCAAACCCACAGCGTGAGCTCTGATTGTGAATAGTTATTGAATTCCTAACCATACCACGTGGATCATTGGCTACACAGCTGGAAATGGTTAAACTCTGAAACTATCGATCCCTACAGAATAAGGGCAAATCTTAGATACTAATTACTAGTCTGCAGTTAGAAATTATGTAAACCTGGGACGAGAATACTGACAACCGCCAAACATCTATTCTATGAGAACAATTCTGAATTGTACTCTGAAGTATGCATTCTAACCACAAACTACTTTGATCTTCAGGGAAACAGAAAGAGAGAGAGAGACTCGGATGAACTCTCTAGCAGACGGACCAGATTCCAACAGAAAATCACAACAGCACATGGGCGTAAATATATATTGATCGCAATTATTCCCGAATGAGTGAGCGTTTATGTGCAAAGGATTAGCATTTCAATTAATATAATTATCAACTGTGTGAAGTAATCCCTTTTCTTTCCTGCTTCTTTCTCAGTCCACACCTACTTCCCTTTGTCCACCAAGCCATCATATCGGCTTAGCCCACTATGGATCTAATTCCCTATCATTTGTTAATAAATAATATCTACTGTTTGTTTATGCATTTCTGTGATTATTTAATTAGTAAATAAATGATTAAGCCAATTGGTGTGTGGATGATTTATAGTAAAGGCTGGGTTCGTGCACATAACCAACAATTTATGACGTTTGGAATGAGACTGACATGAGGTAAAGAATAATTCATTAATAGAAGACTAATTGATCTGATATTGAAATATCTGAAGAGTTATACAGTGGGGAGAACAAGTATTTGATACACTGCCGATTTTGCAGGTTTTCCTACTTACAAAGCATGTAGACGTCTGTCATTTTTATCATAGGTACACTTCAACTGTGAGAGACGGAATCTAAAACAAAAATCCAGAAAATCACATTGTATGATTTTTAAGTAATTAATTAGCATTTTATTGCATGACATAAGTATTTGATACATCAGAAAAGCAGAACTTAATATTTGGTACAGAATCCTTTGTTTGCAATTACAGAGATCATACGTTTCCTGTAGTTCTTGACCAGGTTTGCACACACTGCAGCAGGGATTTTGGCCCACTCCTCCATACAGACCTTCTCCAGATCCTTCAGGTTTCGGGGCTGTCGCTGGGCAATACGGACTTTCAGCTCCCTCCAAAGATTTTCTATTGGGTTCAGGTCTGGAGACTGGCTAGGCCACTCCAGGACCTTGAGATACTTCTTACGGAGCCACTCCTTAGTTGCCCTGGCTGTGTGTTTTGGGTCGTTGTCATGCTGGAAGACCCAGCCACGACCCATCATCAATGCTCTTACTGAGGGAAGGAGGTTGTTGGCTAAGATCTCGCAATACATGGCCCCATCCATCCTCCCCTCAATACGGTGCAGTCGTCCTGTCCCCTTTGCAGAAAAGCATCCCCAAAGAATGATGTTTCCACCTCCATGCTTCACGGTTGGGATGGTGTTCTTGGGGTTGTACTCATCCTTCTTCCTCCAAACACGGCGAGTGGAGTTTAGACCAAAAAGCTCTATTTTTGAATCATCAGACCACATGACCTTCTCCCATTCCTCCTCTGGATCATCCAGATGGTCATTGGCAAACTTCAGACGGGCCTGGACATGCGCCTGCTTGAGCAGGGGGACCTTGTGTGCGCTGCAGGATTTTAATCCATGACGGCGTAGTGTGTTACTAATGGTTTTCTTTGAGACTGTGGTCCCAGCTCTCTTCAGGTCATTGACCAGGTCCTGCCGTGTAGTTCTGGGCTGATCCCTCACCTTCCTCATGATCATTGATGCCCCACGAGGTGAGATCTTGCATGGAGCCCCAGACCGAGGGTGATTGACCATCATCTTGAACTTCTTCTATTTTCTTCTATTTTCTAATAATTGCGCCAACAGTTGTTGCCTTCTCACCAAGCTGCTTGCCTATTGTCCTGTAGCCCATCCCAGCCTTGTGCAGGTCTACAATTTTATCCCTGATGTCCTTACACAGCTCTCTGGTCTTGGCCATTGTGGAGAGGTTGGAGTCTGTTTGATTGAGTGTGTGGACAGGTGTCTTTTATACAGGTAACGAGTTCAAACGGGTGCAGTTAATACAGGTAATGAGTGGAGAACAGGAGGGCTTCTTAAAGAAAAACTAACAGGTCTGTGAGAGCCGGAATTCTTACTGGTTGGTAGGTGATCAAATACTTATGTCATGCAATAAAATGCAAATGAATTACTTAAAAATCATACAATGTGATTTTCTGGATTTTTGTTTTAGATTCCGTCTCTCACAGTTGAAGTGTACCTATGATAAAAATGACAGACGTCTACATGCTTTGTAAGTAGGAAAACCTGCAAAATCGGCAGTGTATCAAATACTTGTTCTCCCCACTGTATTAGGAAAATTATAACTTTGTAATCTGAATATTTTCTGTGGTGTCCCGACTTCCTAGTTAATTACATTTACATGATTAGTTTAATAATGTAATAACAACAGAGAATTGATTTGATAAAATAACAGTCTTCACTTTTAATGGTGCCAGAGACAAGACACCGATGACAGGCACACCCATAACAAGATGCAGCCACCACCATGCTTGGTGTCTGTTTTATGGGCTCCTGACCAATTGTGCTATTGTGTCTTTTTTTGCACTGATCTTGACTTTTTTTGGTACATCATGTTTCCACCATTGTTTCCTATGACTGTAAAGAACTTCTGGACAACAGAACAGCTATCATTGACCTCGATTTGGACGAGGACTTCTACTTCA
Source organism: Salvelinus alpinus (assembly GCF_045679555.1). NCBI lineage: Eukaryota > Metazoa > Chordata > Actinopteri > Salmoniformes > Salmonidae > Salvelinus > Salvelinus alpinus. The sequence goes on along the minus strand of NC_092103.1, from coordinate 17,730,687 downwards.
ACGAGTAGGCTGCAAAATACATATTGATTATCCCGGACGAGACCCTAATCCCAGAGACTTGAAGAAGGCAAAGACGGCACTATAGAGGCCAGCGCGCGGGAACCCTGATGAGACTATGGCGGTGAATGAATAAATTACCTCTACCCTCTGTTCTATTGGCAAATGTGCAATTTCTGGAGCGTAAACTGGATGAGCTCCATTCGAGACCATCCTATCAACAGGACATTAAGAACTGTAATATACCGGAGTCATGGCTCGGAGTCATGGCGGAACAAGGACATGGATAATATACATCTAGCTGTTTATGTATCGGCAGGACAGAATGGCAGAGTCCGGTAAGATCAGGGGGGTGGTGTGAGTATCTTTATTAACCTCACTAGGGTATGTGCAACGGTAGCGTCCCACCTCGTCAACAGCCAGTGAAACTGCAGGGCGCCAAATTCAAAACAACAGAAATCCCGTAATTTAAATTTCTCAAACATACAAGTATTTTACACCATTTTAAAGATACACTTGTTGTAAATCCAGCCAAAGTGTCCGATTTCAAAAAGGTTTTATGACGAAAGCACACCAAACGATTATGTTACGTTAGAGCCAAGTCACAGAAAAAGACAGCCATTTTTCCAGCCAAAGAGAGGAGTAACAAAAAGCAGAAATAGAGATAAAATTAATCACTAACCTTTGATGATCTTCATCAGATGACACTCATATGACTTCATGTTACACAATACATATATGTTTTGTTCGATAAAGTTCATATTTATATCCAAAAACCTTAGTTTACATTGGCGCCATGTTCAGAAATGCCTCCAAAATATCCGGAGAAATTGCAGAGAGCCACATCAAATAACAGAAATACTCATCATAAACTTTGATGAAAGATACATGTTTTACATAGAATTCAAGTTAAACTTGTTCTTAATGCAACCGCTGTGTCAGATTTCAAAAAAGCTTTACGGCAAAAGCACAATATTCAATAATCTGAGAACAGCGTTTAGCCACAAAAGTAAGTCATACAGTTACCCGCCAAATTGTGCAGTCAACAAAACTCATAAAAAGTATTATAAATCTTCACATACCTTTGCTGATCTTCGTCGGAATTTACTACCAGGACTCCCACAAGAAATGTTCGTTTTGTTCGGTAATGTCCATCATTTATGTCCAAGTAGCTACTTTTGTTAGCGCGTTTAGTACACATATCCAAACGCTCGTGCAGGTCCAGGCGAATGTTGGACGAAAACTTTAAAAAGTTATATTACAGGTCGAATAAACTTGTCAAACTAAGTATAGAATCAATCTTTAGGATGTTGTTATCATAAAAATTCAATAACGTTCCAACCGGAGAATTCCTTTGTGTCTATAGAAGTAATGCAACGCAAGTCGATATCATGTGGAATGCGCATGACCAGGACCTGGCTCTCTGCCAGATCACTGACTCAAACAGCTCCCATCCGGCTCAACATCACAGTAGAAGCTTCATTCAACGTTCTACAGACTGTTGACATCTAGTGGAAGCCGTAGGAAGTGCAAACAGATCCATATCCTACAGTGTTTTCAATAGACGATGAGTTGAAAATCCACCAACCTCAGATTTCTCACTTCCTGGTTGGATTTCTTCTCAGGTTTTTGCCTGCCATATGAGTTATGTTACACTCACAGACATAATTCAAACAGTTTTAGAAACTTCAGAGTGTTTTCTACCCGAATCTACTAATCGTATGCATATCCTAGGATCTGGGCCTGAGTAGCAGGGAGTTTACTCTGGGCACGCTTTTCATCCGGACGTGAAAATACTGCCCCCTACCCAAAAGAGGTTAACAAGATGGGTAACCTGAATGTCGTTATATCTATGGTGCTGAACAGATGCTTGTTTTGTTATTTGTAGACAATTCAGCTTTGCTTCCTAAAGGCTGTACCTGGAGTGGGCCCTGTGAGGACAGCGGCTGGGGCAAGACAACTAAGTGATGCTTCCATCATGTGTTGTCAGCTCCACCAGTGGCAAATTCCCCTCTCCTGATTTTTAAAATTGTTTTATTTCACCTGTATTTAACCAGGTAGTCTAGTTGAGAACAAGTTCTCATTTACAACTGCGACCTGGCCAAGATAAAGCAAAGCAGTGCGACACAAACAACAACACAGAGTTACACATGGAATAAACAAGCGTACAGTCAATAACACAATATAAAAAAAAAGAAGGTCTATGTACAGTGTGTGCAAATTATGTGTGGAGGTAAGGCAATAAATAGGCCATAGTAGCGAAGTAATTACAATTTAGCAAATTAACACTGGAGTGATAGATGTTCAGATGAAGATGTGCAAGTAGAAATACTGGTGTGCAAAAGAGCAGAAAAGTAAATAAAAACAATACGGGGATGAGGTAGGTAGATTGGATGGGCTATTTACAGACGGGCTATGTACAGCTGCAGCGATCGTTTAGCTGCTCAGATAGCTGATGTTTAAAGTTAGTGAGAGACGTATAAGTCTCCAGCTTCAGCGATTTTTGCAATTCGTTCCAGTCATTGGCAGCAGAGAACTTGAAGGAAAGGCAGCCAAAGAGGTGTTGGCTTTGGGGATGACCAGTGACATATACCTGCTGGAGCATGTGCTACGGGTGGGTGTTGTTATCGTGACCAGTGAGCTGAGATAAGGTGGAGCTTCACCTAGCAAAGACTTATAGATGACCTGGAGCCAGTGTGTCTGGCGACGAATATGTGGCGAGGGTCAGCCGACGAGAGCATACAGTGGTGGGTGGTATATGGGGCTTTGGTGACAAAACGGATGGCATTGTGATAGACTGCATCCAGTTTGCTGAGTAGAGTGTTGGAGGCTATTTTGTAAATGACATCGCCGAAGTCGAGGATCGGTAGTATGGTCAGTTTTACGAGGGTATGTTTGGCGGCGTGAGTGAAGGATGCTTTGTTGCGAAATAGGAAGCCGATTCTAGATTTAATTTTGGATTAGAGGTGTTTAATATGAGTCTGGAAGGAGAGTTTACAGTCTAGCCAGACACCTAGGTATTTGTAGTTGTCTACATATTCCAAGTCAGAACCGTCCAGAGTAGTGATGCTAGTTGGGCGGTTGGGTGCGGGCAGCAAACGGTTGAAAAGCATGCATTTTGTTTTATTAGCGTTTAAGAGCAGTTGGAGGCCACGGAAGGAGTGTTATATGGCGTTGAAGCTCATTTGGAGGTTTGTTAACACAGTGTCCAAAGAAGGGCCAGATATATACAGCATGGTGTCGTCTGCGTAGAGGTGGATCAGGGAATCACCCGCAGCAAGAGCGACATTGTTGATATATACAGAGAAAAGAGTCTGCACGAGAATTGTACCCTGTGGTACCCCATAGAGACTGCCAGAGGTCCGGACAACATGCCCTCCGATTTGACACACTGAACTCTGTCTGAGAAGTAGTTGGTGAACCAGGCGAGGCAGTCATTTGAGAAGCAAGGCTGTTGAGTCTGCCGATAAGAATACGGTGATTGACAGAGTCGAAAGCCTTGGCCAGGTTGATGAAGACGGCTGCACAGTACTGTCTTTTATCGATGGCGGTTATGATATTGTTTAGTACCTTGAGCGTGGCTGAGGTGCACCCGTGACCAGCTCGGAAACCGGATTGCACAGCGGATGAGGTACGGTGGGATTCAAAATGGTCAGTGATCTGTTTATTAACTTGGTTTTCGAAGACTTTAGAAAGGCAGGGCAGGATGGATATAGGTCTGTAACAGTTTGGGTCTAGAGTGTCACCCCGTTTGAAGAGGGGGATGACCGCGGCAGCTTTCCAATCTTTAGGGATCTCGGACGATATGAAAGAGAGGTTGAACAGACTGGTAATAGGGGTTGCAACAATGGCGGCGGATAATTTTAGAAAGAGAGGGTCCAGATTGTCTAGCCCAGCTGATTTGTACGGGTCCAGGTTTTGCCGCTCTTTCAGAACATTTGCTATCTGGATTTGGGTGAAGGAGAAGCTGGGGAGGCTTGGGCAAGTAGCTGTGTGGTGTGTAGAGCTGTTGGCCGGGGTTGGGGTAGCTAGGAGGAAAGCATGGCCAGCCGTTGAGAAATGTTTATTGAAATTCTCGATTATTGTGGATTTATCGGTGGTGACAGTGTTACCTAGCCTCAGTGCAGTGGGCAGCTGGGAGGAGGTGCTCTTATTTTTGGGAAATAAATTTGCTCAAATCATTATGGGGTATTATTTGTAGATTGATGAAAAAACAACAATTTAATACATTTTAGAATAAGGCTATAACGTTGGAAAATGTGGAAAAGTCAAGGGGTCTGAATACTTTCCAAACGCACTGTATAAAGGAAGAGAAACTTAGCCCTAGCCAGAGAGATAGAGATTTGCCGACGTCATGCAACGACACTGACATGCATTTCTTTATGGCAGATGGCTACTGTGTCTGCTATACCGATATAGGTGTACAGAAGGAGGGTAATTCGTTAATTTTCAATCAGAATATTTTGTATAAAGATAAGCATTATATTGTTACATTATAGGAGCAACTGAAGGACTGAAACATTCTTCCTCACCTCAAGTTCAACTGTCGGTGTCAGTTGGAGCCTCAGTGCACACTGCTTTTATGTCAAAGGATTGCAGTAGTTAAAGCTTAATAACAGCCACACCAAACCTTCACAACAGTTTCTAAACTGTATTGGGGGTAATATCAGAAGTAAGTTAAGCCATTGTTTATAGGGAAAATACAAACCGGCTATTATATTGCGGCAAACACAGCATTACAGCTGGAACTTAATTTGGCCAAAGAAAATATCTCAACAGAATGAAACAAAACACTTGCAAACTGATTTAAACCTATATTGCAGCAATTACCAACAAAGGCAAGTGCCTACCATACCCAACAAATGACAGAAATAGGCTAATGTTATTTATTTTACAACAGACCAACTGTCACGTCTACTCCCGCTCCCCTTCTCTGACGCTCATTGTCGCCAGTTTACTTATAATTACGCACACCTGCCACCATCGTTATGCTCACCTGCACCTCATAAGACTCACCTGTACTCCATCACTTCTATGATTACCTCCCCTATATCTGTCACTCCCTTTGGTTCTTTCCCCAGGCAGTATTTGTTATGTGTCTCATGTTCAGATGCTACTCTTGGTTTGTGTTGTTCCATGTACTATTTATTATTAAATTCACCCCCTGTACTTGCTTCCTGACTCCCAGCATCTGCGTTACACCTTCTTATAACCTATCTTAAACTACTAAATACAGAACACACAATTAAAAAGAGAGATGGGATTTAATTTAGCCAATGAAAACATCTCAAAAGAATTAAACAAAACAGGTTTTGCATATTTAAAGAACTGGTTTCGATTAATAAAGAGGCTTACAAAAATTAAAATGATATACAATAATAATGAGAAAATAAGTGATTGTAAGAAAATGTAAGTTTCAAAATGGTATCCTACCTGAATAGGGAGTTGCACAGTAGCTTGCATTCTTCTCATCTTAGTCCACTACAATATTAAAATTGTATATTATATTCAATTCCCCTTGTTGGCTTTTCACTATAGGCATCTTTTCCTCTAACTTTTGTATTACTTCAATGAAAAAGGCCTCCATCTTCACAATCAACAGTAGCATCGGACAAGGCTCTCTCCTCAGCAGCAGGTGCACATACGTGCAAGGTGTGAGAGATGTTGGTGTGTAAGCTATGATAGACAGCCTCTCCTTGACAATTTGGCCTGCTACAATTTTATTTATCGGCTTAAAATGTTTGTATAGGCCAAATGCAGGCAATTACCAGCTAAGGGAAACCCTGGAGCTTTTTCCGAATCAGAGTTCTTTCCATCAAATGGACTTGTTGCAGATGAAAGTCTGTGCATCAATACATACGTAGTGCACATAAACATACCTTTTAAGGTGAAATTCCCAAATTCCCAAATACTAGTTAAATCGGATTCTTTCATTTTCAACTATAGGCATACTGATGGTCTTGTCACACAAAAAAAATGTGTGAAGGTATAGCGAATGTGCCCACTCTGGTATTGGTATGTGCAATCTAGCCAACAGCTTGCAGATTTTTCAATGACGGTCTACCAATAGGCAAATGGCCTACTATGGGAACAGGGGCTAGGATTAAAAATATAAATAAATTAAATAAAAATATAGGACAAAACACACGACAAGAGAGACAACACAACACTACATAAAGAGAGACCTAAGACAGCATCATAGCATGACAGCAACACATGACAACACAGCATGGTAGCAACATGGTAGCAGCACAAAACAGGGTACAAACATTATTGGGCACAAACAACGGCACAAAGGGCAAGAAGGTAGAGACAACAATACATCACGCAAAGCAGTCACAACTGTCAGTAAGAGTGTCCATGATTGAGTCTTTGAATGAAGAGATTGAGATAAAACTGTCCAGTTTGAGTGTTTGTTGCAGCTCGTTCCAGTCACTAGCTGCAGCAAACTGAAAAGACGAGCGACCAAAGGATGTGTGTGCTTTGGGGACCTTTAACAGAATGTGCCTGGCAGAACGGGTGTTGTATGTGAAGGATGAGGGCTGCAGTAGATATCTCAGATGGGGGGAGTGAGGCCTAAGAGGGTTTTATAAATAAGCATCAACCAGTGGGTCTTGCGACGGGTATACAGAGATGACCAGTTTACAGAGGAGTATATTGTGCAGTGTTGAGTCCTATGAGGAGCATTGGTGGCAAATCTGATGGCCGAATGGTAAACATCTGCCCAGTGCAGGTATAGCATACTACATGAGATTATTATAGTTAAAGGTGCAAGAATAAGACCCTCAATATTTATTGAAAGGAAAATCATCCTCATCGTGCACTTTCACCACCCTGTTAAGTTCATAACCTATTTCATCTGTAGCATAATAAACTGAATGATTATCATGATGCGGTGATGCTTTTTATCGGACATGTAGGTTACTTTACTCGCATCAAAAGGTTGGATGTAAACCTGGTTAATGTCAAGACATTTTGAGGATGTTGGAATTATATTTTGTGAATGTGCGCATGCCTACAGGATACATTTGAAGTAGCCTATGAAGATCTGCAACAGACAGCGCATTCCGTATCAGAAGTAAAAAATACAGCCAGACTGGCCTGCTCCTGTGCCTTTCTAGACCTTATAAACTGTTGAGAGTAGAGCCACAACTGATCCAAATCAAATGAAACATTCAAATCACAGGGGTTTTGAGCTGTTATTCAAATGACATGTTCACTGGAGTAGGCTAGAATGTCGTACTCACTTGAAAACAAAAATGCAACTATTCATCGCATTGTGGTGTTGTAGGCTAGTCAAGGTAGGATAATTGTATAGTCCTTAAACAAGATCAGTAGGGAAGCTGTTCTTTCATGCTCAATGATGATGAGCAATGTCTGTGTCCCGTTGCAGGGGGTTTATAAACACTAGAGAAATCAGAAAGCTAATAAATCAAATGTGTTGTATCGAGTGAGATATGCCTCTTGCATGTGTAGATCTTTGTTTTGGTCGCACTGTGTGACGCACTGTCATCTAATTCTACACATGGCCGCTGGACATAGACACGACTAGTTCCGGCAAAGATGCAGGAAACTTCTAGAGGAACCTCCTCGCGAGGTATAAAACATGGATTTAGAACCTTTCTAAGATCTCTGGTGTTTGTAGAACCACCTGCAACTGGACACGGCTATGTATGAGATCACTTTTACAGAATCGAGAACGAAGAAAGTATCGCCAATACCAGGTTAGTTGAAACCTTTAACGTCCTGTAATGGACACCAACAATCTTTGATTATATCACATTATCTTGTGTACAGACCGTTGCTAACCTGAGCGAACATGTCAACCAGCACATCTCCGTCAGTATCAGGCCCCATCATAGCAGCCTCCATCAGGACTGGCAGTGTCTGACATCAGCAGATATCTGCTGTCTAAGAGCTAATATTTCACTTAAAACATAGTTTTCTGTATTAATAGGATGTAGGCACACAAAAAAAGTGTTCCAAAAGGGCTCTTCGACTGTCCCCATAGAGGAACCCTTTTTGGTTCCAAGTCAAAACCTTTTTTGTTTCAGGTAAAACCCTCTGTGGAAAAGGTTCTCCCTTTAACCAAAAGAGTTCTAACTGGAACCAAAAATGGTTCTTCAAAGGGTTCAGCTGAAGAACCCCTTTAGGTTTTACATAGCACCTTTTCTTCTAATAGTGCACAGGTCATGTTCTTGTAGTAGTGCTTTGATATGTAGGTCGAGTACTGGTACATGCCTTTGGTCATTATAGAACATTCTCAATACGACTAATAGGTTAATTTCAGCTAGAATACATAGTGACATTTTATTAATTCTATTCTGATGACAGAAAAAACTATATTTTCCATTTGATCCATTAGCATGCCTCTACATAAATGGCAAATGCATTTTTTTGTGTCAGTTAGGTCATTTAAGTTGATTAACCCCACTCAATGCAAATCAAGTTCACTTCCAATGCCATTTTACAGTGGATGGTGTCACACCCTGATCTGTTTCACCTGTCCTTGTGATTGTCTCCACCCCCCTCCAGGTGTCACCCATCTTCCCTATTACCCTCAGTGTATCAGGGTACCTGTCTTCTCTGTTTGTCTGTTGCCAGTTTGTCTTGTCTTGCCAAGTCAACCATCGTTTTTCCAAGTGCCTGTTTTTGCTAGTCTCTCTTTTCTAGTCCGCCCGGTTCTGACCTTTTGACTGCCCTGACACTGAGCCAGCCTGCCTGACCATTCTGCCTGCCTCTAACCTCGAGCCTGCCTGCCACCCTGTACCGTTTTGCACTCTGACCTGGTTATGTACTCTTGCCTGTCCTCGACCTGCCTCTTGCCTGCCCCTCGTTGTTCAATAAATATCAGAGACTATAACCATCTGCCTCCTGTGTCTACATCTGTGTCTCGCCTTGTGTCGTTATAGATGGCAACAATGTGGATGATAATAAGTACAACACTCATCCATTAGGGGGTGTCCGTGGTGGCTAAAGTTAAAAGCGTGTGCTTCTGGTGAGTGTTCTTTCAATGAAAGTGCTTCCAACATTATTTATTCATATATGAATTGTAAATATTCATATTCTTCTCGTGAAAGACAGTTTACCTTGAGAACCATCATCAACCTCAGATTACTTGTCCATGAAATGTGATTTACCATTAGGGATTTTTTTAACAGCTAATTATACACAAAAGTTGGAGATAAAGGCGTTCACATAGCGAGTTTTGCAGACTGCTGCTGTTGTTGTCTTAAATCACGTCAATGTATAGGTACAGTGAATTATGAGCATAGGAATTCTCTTCACGGATTGTAATTCTCAGATATGTTTCAAGTGAAAAAGGGCTGTGGCATTTTGTTGTGTGGTATTTACACCAGCTTTCTAATTTTGCTAAATGACCTATTTCCTTTTGTAATGGCTATGCCTGACTTGCTTTTGTCCCCATCAATTTGTGGGTAATAGACCGCTGTAAAAGTAATCCAATCTCTAAATGCCAGCCAAATGTGTCCTTAAAGCTATAATCCTTAGTTGCTACATCCATTTTTGGACTTATTGATATATACCCATTGGTTCTTGAAGAATATAAGAAATGCTTCATGAGCTTACTTCAACTGTCATGCCATCAGAAACCAACATATAAGCTTGTTTTACAGCAATTTTTGTAAGCAATGTAAATGTAAACTAACTTTATATAAGGTAAAAACATGGGTAAAACTATAATTTTGACATCATTGCATCCATAGCTCTATGAATTTGAGTGGTTACATTTCTCCAGGTCCATCTCTCAGCTTTTTGCCAAAACTGAGGTGAGGTGACCGCTTTGATATTGTTTCAATTAAGGATTCTAGCTTTAAGTCATTCGCAAAGTCTGCGGTTTCTTTTTCAGTTCATTGTGTTTAATATGAGTTTATATTTTGAGGCCTCTCTTTCGCTCTCTCACACTCTCTCGCATGTATACACACACACGCGCGCCCAAGCGCACACACACACACACACTTTTAATCTGCCTCCTTTAGTTGGCTATTTGTCTAGATCAGTACTTGACTGATAATAGGATGTCTGATAACATTAAACTATGGATTTTCTTCCTCTCTGGACAAAATAAGGTTCCCACATATGTTTCTCTGTAGTGATAGACTGCACTATGTGACCATGTGCCTTAATACTGTATATCATGGGGCGGCAGCTAGCCTAGTGGTTAGAGCTTTGGGCCAGTAACCGGAAGGTTGCTGAATCAGATCCCCGAGCTGATTTGGTAAAAATAAATTCTGCCCCTGAGCAAGGCAGTTAACCCACTGTTCCCCGGCCGCCGAAGACGTGGATGTCGATTAAGGTAGCCCCCTGCAACTCTCTGATTCAGAGGGGTTGGGTTAAATGTGGAAGACACATTTCAGTTGGACAACTGACTGGGTATGCCCCTTTCCATATTACATCAGAGGAAAAAGAGGATGTAGTACATGCCCGTCTTTGTGTGTGTTTGTTAGTGTGTGCGTATTTGTGACTGTTAGCAGTGCTCTTTTACTGACATCCAGTTAATTCAATGGAAGAGAATAAGGTTGGATGTTGCAGAGGAGAAAAAAACTTTCATAACTGTCTGCTGAACAAGGTATTAATAATGTAGCACAGAGTTTGAGCTCATACAGACAAGTCGGGGGCATTGAACTCTCGTTCCCTCAGACAGCACTAAAATCCACTACTGCAACTCCCACTCTGCTTCGCCAAGTTGCACACATATGAAATACAAATGTGTGAAGTACAAATTGACCTGGCAAATGTCCTGGAAAATACTGTATATGGTCTCTCTGAATATCCCCTCATTCTCTCACTGAACATTTTCACTCAGCATTAATCATGAGTCAACAGTTGCAGAGCAAGCATCAGAACAAGCATCCCATTTTAAGCATTGGCTGAGATTCTTGTGGCAGCATCTTCTGTGCATTAAAATATGATGATGATGAGTAGAGGATCCCATTATCATATTCCTATATCTTGACCAAGGTGACAATAGCATAATCCAGCAGGATATGGGATTCCCATGCATCTCAGCCTCTCCAAAACAGTTCCATGTAGGCCATAGAACAAGATGAGGAGAGGCACTGGATGTATTTTATCCCCTAAAGACTTGAGGGTAAGCCTTACTCTGTTCATGATTCATAAAGGATAGTTCTTTGTGGTACCAATACTGTGGCTCCTTCAATTCTACTTCTATTTTACTATTGATTTTAAAAGCTATTTTTCTCAAGTGGGGCAAAATGTTAACTAGAAATCAACGCATAACTCAGCTTTGTTCTTCAAATATCCCATATTCCCATAATGTATGTGGAATACTTGTTACTGTGGATGGAATCTCCTTAAAGAAAGATTATTTCACATTTCCGCCCGCATTTATTTAATTGTGTGAAAAACAACACAGCGATAAAACGACACGAAACCTGTTCTATTTGTGAGCAATCGCACATCAAAAAGGTCCAAATTAGGTACCTACTGTAATGAGGTCTTGATTGTTTTGTAAAGTGATGTTGTGGAATAGTGGTTGTTTTTATTTCCCATCATCTTCCTGATCTACTCTGCAGTGCTGTCTGATATCAATGTTTTTTTGTTTTTTTACTTTAGTCTGTGTGTCACACCCTGACCTTAGAGATCCTGTTAATGTCTCTATTTTGGTTTGGTCAGGGTGTGAGTTGGGGTGGGTATTCTATTATTTGTATTTCTATGTTTTGGCCGGGTAGGGTTCTCAATCAGGGACAGCTGTCTATCGTTGTCTCTGATTGAGAACCATACTTAGGTAGCCCTTTTTTCCACCTGTCTTTGTGGGAAGTTGACTTTGTTTATGGCACATAGCCTTTAGTTTCACGGTTTGTTTTGTAGTGTTTATTGTTTTGTTCGGCATCTTTTCAAATAAAAATAAAATGTACGTTCACCACGCTGCGCCTTGGTCCTCTTCCTTCAACAGCCGTGACACTGTGTTTTATATTTACTATCATTTCTACTTTCCCCAATTGAAGTCCCTGACAAACATACATTGTTGTTAACTACTGTTGTACAAATCAATGTATTATCTATTGTGACTTCTTCTACAATCACTGTATTGTTAAAGTTTAAGGGATCATGGGGGGAGTGCAAAGTCATTTTTATCATTGCTGCTAGCACCTGGTGGGCTTAATGAAGATTTTCTTCCCTTTTTAAATCCCTCTTCCAGGGGTTCATTCTCCCCTCTGTCTCATAATTAAGTCAGTATATGAGCCGTAAAGACGGAACTCTCCGGAAATAAACACTGAGAATTCAACACCATCTGCTCCTCCAGTCTTCTTCTTCACTGCATCCTCCCATCAACACAACTCTTTCTCTCCTGCTTACTCACCCTCAACCACACACACACACACACACCCACACACATGAATGCACACTCACAGACTCGGGCACATACTGGGCCAGAATAAACTTTTCTATGTAAACACCATTACTAAAGTTGTGAACTGCACCAGACACCCCCTTCCCTCTCCCTTCTTCCTACTGGCTGGCTCTTCACTTTCCCTGTTACCTCTCTCTCTGCAGACAGCCCCGTCCCTATCCCTTCTTCCTACTGGCTGGCTCTTCACTTTCCCTGTTACCTCTCTCTCTGCAGACAGCCCAGCCCGGCAGATGAAATGGACCAGAAACGAACCAGAAATGTTTCCAAAAGAGTCTCTAGACTTCGGAAAATAGCATCACATAGCAATATTCTGCTAGTTACAATTGCAAGAAATAAAACTCCTCTGTTGAGAGTGGAGCCGCAAAAATGTTTTGCTCGCAATGTGTGAGAGGAGGTGGGCAACAAAATTTCAGGTCAGGACACCGAAAGGCTATGGCCGGCTCTGACTGCATGTGTGGGTATGGATGTGGTTACGCAGACCTACGAGCCACTGTGTCCCTGAAGAGTTAAGATTTTCTGTGGCCCCCACCCCCATCAAAGTTGCCCATCCCTGGTCTAGTGGATGAAGTGCTCCAGAACAACCCAGACAGTTTGAGTCCAGTGTGGTGTGAGACAGTGGCCCAGAGCCACACAGTGAGGTAGTGCTACTGTGTTCCTCCCCTGACTCTGGCTGCTTGGGTTCCGCTCTCAGGGAAACAGCTCACGTCGGCCATGCCCAAGTGAACTATATCAATATCTGTGTGCTGACAGACGTGTAAGCCTGTTCGATCTCTCAGTGTCTCCAATTCAATCCCTCACCTTTATTCCTCTCCCCGTTCTTCATCTGCTGTCTGAGCAGTGCCATTAATTACCCTGCAGCTGGGCCCAAACAACAGCAACAACAAGCGGCTCCCTCAGATAAAAGACTAATGGAAATGGATGACCACTGGCTGGCGCCTCTTGCTTTACTGGGTGTTTCTAGCTTGGCCTGTTATGATTTCTGTGTTTTGTCATGTGTCTGAAATTATGATTCCTAAGCCTAGATGTGCCACTCGGTTTATCTTGTGCCAAGAGACAAGGTATATTGTTATTTGGTGATTTAGTGAACAATGTACTGGGGTATAAGGAGTTAATGCAGGGTGCAAACTTTTTGGGCCCATGAACCTATTTTGATATCTGTACATTTTCAGGACCCCAAAAATGTGATTTTTAAATGTTTTATTATTAACAGCCAATACTTACTTTTGTATTTGTGGCTATGAGAGTCAATTGACAAACATTTTAATAGTATTTATGATTGTCTTCTGAACTGACCATCACATACTTTTAATGTGGGGCTATGACAGTCAATTGCAAATTAGTCTGACAATGTATCTTATCTGACCACCACTAATGAGATGGGTTTCCTTGATGCATGACGCGTCAGAGCTTCTCAAAGTCAGGGGGCGTGGTCAACAGTGCTGACCTCATCTCCGCTGTCACATCTAGGGCTGTGGCGGTCACAAAATTTCGTCAGCCGGTGATTGTCAAGAAAATAACTGTTGATCTCACGGTAATTGACCGTTAGCATAAACAAATTTAGCATCTCCTGGCTTCCACACATAGCCTGAAAGCCACTGATGCAGCCCTTAGGGACATCTACGTTTTAAAAAAGTCTAATAAATCCATGTAATATATCCTACACCTTCAGAATAAATCTATTATTTATTTTGGACAGGTCTAAAGAAGCACGATATGAAGAAAATATAGTCTATTTCAGAAGAACAGAATAGCATAATCTGAATGGTCCTTATGTTAGGTCTTGATGTGGCTATGCCAAATGGCTGTGGGCTACACTAGTTCATTTAGCAGACAAGATTTGCTAACTTAGAATTCCGTGGAATTATTCTATAGTATTAAGAATACAACTGAACAAAGCTGAATAAAATAGAAATGATATTTTCTCCAAATGATTTGAGGGAGTGTGCACATGCGGCTATTCTGTGTTGAGCAGTTAAAAAAGAAATAGGTACTCCTATTGTTAGATTCTGAATAAACAAAGTACAACTCACGGACGACTAGTAAAGCTCAAACCACATTTATTCACCCACTGGGTCACACAACTGCTTAAAACAAAGACATGTTTATACTAGCTGTCAAAACTCCATAGAAAGGCCAAAACCTAGGAAGAAACCTAGAGAGGAACCAGGCTATGAGGGGTGGCCAGTCCTCTTCTGGCTGTGCCGGGTGTAGATTATAACAGAACATGGCCAAGATGTTCAAATGTTCATAAATGACCAGCATGGTCAAATAATAATTATCACAGTAGCCTAGTGGTTAGAGCGTTGGACTATTAACCGAAAGGTTGCAAGTTCAAATCCCCGAGCTGACAAGGTACAAATCTGTCGTTCTGCCCCTGAACAGGCAGTTAACCTGTTATGGCTGCAGCCCGGCACCGGTACACCTATGACAACATCCAGCTCAAGTGCAGGGCGCGAAATTCAAAATCTATTTTTTTTAAATATTTAACTTTCACACATTAAAAACTTCTTGCAACTATAGGGGGTGCTGTTCCGCATTAGCATTTTTTGGTCTCCAAATTAAACTGCCTCGTGCTCAATTCTTGATCGTACAATATGCATATTATTGTTATTATTGGATAGAAAACACTTTCTAGTTTCTATAGCCGTTGGAATTTTGTCTCTGAGTGGTACAGAACTACTTCTACAGCACTTTTCCTGACAGGGAGTCAGATTTCAGAAATTTTGACCCCTGATCTGGGGTCGGTTTTAAGGTGCCTGTAGATGCTATGGAGAAACCGACACTGCCTACGTCTTCCTCTGGGTGTCAGTACGTCATCACGCTTTGAATGGATTCGATTGCGCAATCAGAGCCACTATAAAACACGAAAACGTGGAAGTACCATTCTCTTCCTGCATGCGTCTTGCGCAAGATGGACATCAGACCTGCCTCCTTCCAAATGGTTGTTTAGCCAGTGATATTTCTCCGGTCATGTTTTTAGTCGTTATAGTTGTTAAAAACATCATAATGTAGTTAATTTGAACCGTTTTATAGCAATTTATATCCGTTTAGTGCGATTTTGAGGAATTTCTTTGTCGTGCACTCTGAAACTTTGGGCACGTTTCGGGGTCCCGTTCGATCGTTAGTGGACATTTCGAAGGACAGAGGACATCTATCGACCAAAAGAAGATTAGACCCAAGAAAGGATACATTGCCCAAGAATCTGATGGAAAATCACCTCATAGTAAGAAATATTTAATATGATAAATCGTTGTTCTGTCGAAATATTTTAAACGCATATTACGCCATTTTGTTTGTTATAGCTTCTCTTGGCGAACGCTGTATAAGAAAGTAAGGATAATTTTTGAAATGTAAATCAGCGATTGCATTAAGAACTAATTTGTCTTTCGATTCCTGTCAACCCTGTATTTTTTAGTCAAGTATATGATTAGCTTTCGATTAAACTAGATCACTCTGAAAGATGACGTCCGACATTTTGAGGCTTGATTTCCTACTATTTTCATTGTGTAACCACGGTTTTGTATGGCTAAATATGCACATTTTCGAACAAACTGTATATGTATGTTGTAAAATGATGTTACAGGAGTGTCATCGGAAGAATTCTGAGAAGGTTAGTGAAAAAATTAATATATTTTGGCGATGATTACGTTATAGCTCTCTTTGGCTTGAATCGATGCTCTGGTAACGTTTGCACATGTGGTATGCTAACTTATCGATTTATTGTGTTTTCGCTGTAAAACGCTTAGAAAATCTGAAATATTGTCTGGAATCACAAGATCTGGGTCTTTCCATTGCTATGCTTTGTCTATTCTTATGAAATGTTTTATGATGAGTAAATTGGTCATACACGTTGCTCTCTATAGTAATTCTAGTCGAGTTGTGATGGTCGGTGCAATTGTAAACTGTGATTTCTACCTGAAATATGCACTTTTTTCTAACAAAACCTATCCTATACCATAAATATGTTATCAGACTGTCATCTGATGAGGTTTTTTATTGGTTATTGGCTATCAATATCTTAGTTTAGCCGAATTGGTGATAGCTACTGGTGGAGAGAAAAAATGGTGGACAAAGAAATTGTGTATTTTGCTAACGTGTTTAGCTAATAGATTTACATATTGTGTCTTCCCTGTAAAACATTTTAAAAATCTGAAATGGTGGCTTTATTCACAAGATCTGTATCTTTCATCTGGTGTCTTGGACTTGTGATTTAATGATATTTAGATGCTACTATCTACTTGTGAAGCTATGCTAGCTATGCTAATCAGTGTGTGGGGTGGGTGGGGGGTGATCCCGGACCCGGGGTAGAGGCTCGTGAAAGGTTAACAAGTCCAATACAGCATTTGAAAGATAAACATCTTGTCAATCCAGCCAACATGTCCGATTTTTTAAATGTTTTACAGAGAAAACACCACATATATTTATGTTAGCTCACCACCAAATAAAAAAGAGGACAGACATTTTTCACAGCACAAGTATGATGCAAGTAGCATGCACAAGCCAACCTAACTAACCTAGAACCAACCTAAATAACCTAGAAAAAACTACCTCAGATGCCAGTCCTATAACATGTTACACAATAAATCTATGTTTTGTTCAAAAAAATTGCATATTTTAGCTATAAATCAGTTTTACATTACTGCTACCATCATAGCTACAGTCAGAAATCGCACGGGAGTAGCCAGAGAAAATACAGACACCAACGTCAACTACCTAATTACCCATCATAAAACATTTCAGACAAATATATGGTGGATAGCTAATGAAAGACAAATATATTGTGAATATAACCAATATTTCCGATTTTTGAAGTGTTTTACAGCGAAAACACCACATATATTTATGTTAGTTCACCACCAAATACAAAAGACACAGACATTTTTCACAGCAACGGTAGCATGCAAGTAGCATGCACAAAGCTAACCTAACTAACCTAGAACCAACCTAGAACCAACCTAAATAACCTAGAAAAAACTCCCTCAGATGACAGTCCTATAACATGTTACACAATAAATCTATGTTTTGTTCGAAAAATTTGCATATTTTAGCTATAAATCAGTTTTACATTACTGCTACCATCATAGCCACCATCACAGCTACAGTCAGAAATCGCACGGGAGTAGCCAGAGAAAATACAGACACCAACGTCAACTACTAATTACACATCATAAAACATTTCAGAGAAATATATGGTGGATAGCTAATGAAAGAGAAAGATCTTGTAAATAGAGACAATATTTCCGATTTTTGAAGTGTTTTACAGCGAAAACACAATATATCGTCATATTAGCTTACTACAATAGCTAACATAACAACAGCATTGACTCAAGGCAAACGGTAGCATAGCACAGTTCGACAGATATATGAAAAAGCATCCCAAATTGGGTCCTTATCTTGGTTGATCTTCCATCAGAATGTTCTCCAAGGGGTCCTTTGTTCAGAAATGTCTTTATTTCGATCCAGAACGAACAATTTCCCTCTTGAATTAGCAAGCACACTGGCAGTGCGACGCTAACCTCTCCATCTTGAAAAAATTCTTGCGTCGCATCACGTCTAAAGTCCAGAAAACATTTCAATAATATAATTAAACTATATTGAAATAACATACTTTAGGATGATATTGTGACATGTATCAAATAAAATCTAAGCCAGAGATCATATTCACCTATAACGACGGTTTTCCAGGAGGCTACTCCAGATCCAACTTCGCGCCTTCCAAAAAAAATAAAGTGCGCACTTCTCACTCCAAGATGTTGTATACAATCCCTGACCGAGATAATCAAGTGATTTCAACTCTCACTTCCGCATGACACCCAGAGGAAGGCGTATGACGTGTTTCTACAGTCCTAAGTGACATGCCCTTTTATAGACAAGGGCTTGAAAAGCGACATCGATTTTGGAAATCTCACTTCCGGATAGGAAATGGGCTGTAAAAATTGTTCTGTTCCACTTAGAGAAATAATTAAAACGGTTTTAGAAACTAGAGACTGTTTTCTATCCAATAGTAATAATAATATGCATATTGTAAGAGCAAAAATTGATTAAGAGGCCGTTTGAAAATTTGCACATATTTTCCAGTTTTTCAATACGCCCCCTGCAGCCATAACAAGTTTTAACCCACTGTTCCTAGGCCGTCATTGAAAATAAGAATTTGTTCTTAACTGACTTGCCTAGTTAAATAAAGGTAAAAAATAAAATAAAAAAAGTTGTCGAGGGTGCAACAAGTCAGCACCTCAGGAGTAAATGTCAGTTGGCTTTTCATAGCCGATCATTGAGAGTATCTCTACCGCTCCTGCTGTCTCTAGAGAGTTGAAAACAGCACGTCCGGTGAACAGGTCAGGGTTCCATTGCCGCAGGCAGAACAGTTGAAACTGGAGCAGCAGCACGGCCAGGTGGACTGGGGACAGCAAGGAGTCATCATGCCAGGTAGTCCTGAGGCATGGTCCTAGGGCTCAGGTCCTCCTAGAGAGAGAAAGAGAGAAAGATTAGAGAGAGCATACTTAAATTCAAACAGGACACTGGATAAGACAGGAGAAGTACTCCAGATATAACAGGCTGACTCTAGCCCCCCAACACAAACTTTTGCAGCATAAATACTGGACAGGAGAGGTCAGGAGCCACTGTGGCCCCATCCGATGATACCCCCGGACAGGGACAAACTGGGAGGATATAACCCCACCCACTTTGCCAAAGCACAGCCCACACACCACTAGAGGGATATCTTTAACCACCAACTTACCATCCTGAGACAAGGCCGAGTATAGCCCACAAAGATCTCCGCCACGGCACAACCCAAGGGGGGGGGGGGGCGCCAACCCAGACAGGAAGATCACGTCAGTGACTCAACCCACTCAAGTGACGCACCCCTCCTAGGGCCGGCATGGAAGAGCACCAGTAAGCCAGTGACTCCTTCCCTGTAATAGGGTTAGAGGCAGAGAATCCCAGTGGAGAGAGGGGAACCGGCCAGGCAGAGACAGCAAGGGCGGTTCGTTGCTCTTGAGCCTTTCCGTTCACCTTCACACTCCTGGGCCAGACTACACTCAATCATATGACCTACTGAAGAGATGAGTCTTCAGTAAAGACTTAAAGGTTGAGACCGAGTCTGCGTCTCTCACATGGGTAGGCAGACCATTCCATAAAAATGGAGCTCTATAGGAGAAAGCCCTGCCTCCAGCTGTTTGCTTAGAAATTCTAGGGACAATTAGGAGGCCTGCGTCTTGTGACCGTAGCGTGTGTGTAGGTATGTACGGCAGGACCAAATCGGAAAGATAGGTAGGAGCAAGCCCATGTAATGCTTTATAGGTTAGCAGTTAGCACTACTCAAATTAGCTTCAAGGTTTGTTTTGTTATTTTGATCGTTTGTTCAGTGTTCATTCTTAAATATAGAAGAATGTACGCATACCCTGCTGCACCTTGGTCTCCTCCTTACAACGGCCGTGACAGAAGAACCCACCACAATAGGACCAAGCAGCGTGTTCAGGAGGAATGGACATGGGAAGAGATTCTGGATGGAGCAGGACCCTGGACGCAGGCGGGGGAGTATCGCCTTCCGAAGGAAGAAATAGAGGCAGCGAAAGCGGAAAGGCGATATTACAAGGGGAAATACAAACGAGGCAAGCACGAGAGGCAGCCCCAATAATTCTTTTTGGGGGGGGGGGGGGGGGCACATGGAGCAGTCGGCGGAGCCAAGGAGCGAACTAGAGCCAGTCATTGAGTCGGATGAGGAGTTCGACGCAAGATTCCGGAGAGAGGTGCTAGCATTGAGAGCGCTGCAGAGCGGGCGTGCTGGGGAGCGTGTGACTGGTCAGACACCGTGTTACGCAGTGATACGCACGGTGTCTCCAGTTCGCATTCATAGCCCGGTGCGCTGTATTCCAGCTCTTCGCACTTGCCGGGCTCAAGTGAGCATCCAGCCAGTGTGCCAGGTTTACGCTCCAGAACTCCAGTGCGTCTCCACAGTCCAGTATGTCCTGTTCCTCCTCTCCGCACTCGCTCTGAGGTGCGTGTCCCCAGGCCGGTACCACCATTGCCGGCACCACGCATCAGACCTCCAGTGCTCCTCCACAGTCCAGTACGTCCTGTCCCTCCTCTCCGCACTCGCCCTGAGATGCGTGTCATCAGACCGGTACCACGAGTTCCGGCACCACGCATCAGGCCTCCAGTGCGCTTCCACAGTACAGTATGGCCTGTGCCTCTTCCCCGCACTCGCCCTGAGGTGCGTGTCCTCAGCCCGGTACCACCAGTTCCGGCACCACGCATTAGGCCTCCAGTGCGCTTCCACAGTCCAGTATGTCCTGTTCCTCCTCTCCGCACTCGCTCTGAGGTGCGTGTCCCCAGGCCGGTACCACCATTGCCGGCACCACGCATCAGACCTCCAGTGCTCCTCCACAGTCCAGTACGTCCTGTCCCTCCTCTCCGCACTCGCCCTGAGATGCGTGTCATCAGACCGGTACCACGAGTTCCGGCACCACGCATCAGGCCTCCAGTGCGCTTCCACAGTACAGTATGGCCTGTGCCTCTTCCCCGCACTCGCCCTGAGGTGCGTGTCCTCAGCCCGGTACCACCAGTTCCGGCACCACGCATTAGGCCTCCAGTGCGCTTCCACAGTCCAGTACGGCCTGTGCCTCTTCCCCGCACTCGCCCTGAGGTGCGTGTCTTCAGCCCGGTACCACCAGTTCCGGCACCACGCATTAGGCTTCCAGTGCGCGGCGACAGTACCCAGTCCATATGTTCCATTAGCGGAAAACACCATTATCAAAAGTGATCACAAATGTAATTATGCATGTAATGCTTTAATTATAAAGGTGCATTTTTATGGTGAAAATTATCTTCCCCAAACTTGAAACTCACGCGCTGCTTATGTATGCCAGTTAGGCTCTACACCCCTTGTAAAGCGGATTAAACAGCTTGGAAAATTCCAGACCATGATGTAATGGCTTTTTGAAATCATTTGAGTCAATTGGAGTTGTACCTCTGGATGTATTTCAAGGCCTACCTTCAAAGTCAGTGCCTCTTTCTTTGACATCATGGGAAAATCAAAAGAAATCAGCAAAGACCTCAGAAAAAAATGTAGACCTCCACAAGTCTGGTTCATCCTTGGGAGCAATTTCCAAACGCCTGATGGTAACAAGTTCATCTGTACAAACAATAGTACACACGTATAAACACCATGGGACCATGCAGCCGTCATACCGCTCAGGAAGGAGACACATTCTGTCTCATAGAGATTAACGTACTTTGGTGCGAAAAGTGCAAATCAATCCCAGAACAACAGCAAAGGACCTTGTGAAGATGCTGGAGGAAACGGGTACAAAAGTATCTACATCCACAGTAAAACGAGTCCTATATCGACATAACCTGAAAGGCCGCTCAGCAAGGAAGAAGCCACTGCTCCAAAACCGCCATAAAAAAGCTTGACTACAGTTTGCAACTGCAAACATGCACAAGATCCTACTTTTTGGAGAAATGTCCTCTGGTCTGATGAAATAATGACCATTGTTATGTTTAGAGGAAAAAAGGGGGATGCTTGCAAGCTGAACAACACCATCCCAACCATGAAGAACGGTATTGACAGCATCATGTTGTGGGGGTGCTTTGCTGCAGGAGGGACTGGTGCACTTCACAAAATAGATGGCATGATGAGGAGGAAAATTATGGGGATATATTGAAGCAACATCTCAGGACATCAGTCAGGAAGTTAAAGCTTGGTCGCAAGTGGGTCTTCCAAATGGACAATGACCCCAAGCATACTTCCAAAGTTTAGGCAAAATGGCTTAAGGACAACAAATTCAAGGTATTAGAATGGCCATCACAAAGCCATGACCTCAATCCTATAGACAATTAGTGGGCGGAACTGAAAAAGTGTGTGCGAGCAAGGAGGCCTACAAACCTGACTCAGTTACATCAGCTCTGTCGGGAGGAATGGGCCAAAATCCATCCAACTTATTGTGGGAAGCTTGTGGAAGGCTACCTGAAACGTTTGACCCAAGTTAAACAATTTAAAGGCAATGCTACCCAATACTAATTGAGTGTATGTAAACTTCTGACCCACTGGGATTGTGATGAAAGAAATAAAAGTTGAAATAAATAATTCTCTCTGCTATTATTCTGACATTTCACATTCTTAAAATGAAGTGGTGATCCTAACCGACCTAAGACAGGGAAGTTTTACTAGGATTAAAAGTCAGGAATTGTGAAAAACTGAGTTTAAATATATTTGGCTAAGGTGTATGTCAACTTCCAACTTTAACTGAATAAGCAATGTGCTTAACTTTAGGAAAGTTGAGAAATAAATATATCCTATAGAAAGCTGATCCTCCTATTTTTAGTTGAGGCCATCATTCAGTTTTCTAACGCAAATGCATTGCCTATTGAAATGTTGCGCAACATGAGCTCATGGGCTCTGATGCATCATTTGCATTGATGTCAGAGTAATTATAGGGACAATAGAGTACCAGGTAGTTAGCAAGTTTGGTAGGCTATTAATGACCATCAGCAGCATCAGAGCTTGGAGAAGCCTAATTACCGTGACTAAACGGTCACGTGGAATTTGACTGCCTTCATGACTCATGACCACCGGTGTGGTGGTAATACGGTCACCACAACAGACCTAGTCACATCCAACCTGGATCAATATTTGCTTTTAATGCAGACGAAAGCACTGAATCCATCTTCACACAGATATTACCTGGCGAAGGGTACCATGAGTTTTATATTGCTTTCAAGACAACTGGGAACTCTGAAAAATACAAGGTCAAATCATGACGTAAGGGATCTTCAGGTCGGAATGTTGGAGCCCTAGAAAGAGGCACAATTTATGAGTTGGAATTCAGAGTTGGATGACCGTTCCCAGTTGCCTTAAATGCACTGAAGTCTGAGATTTCTGAGTTCCCAGTTGTTTCGAATGCTCAGAGGGAGATAGCAGGGTATTCCCTTTGTCAGGAACCAAAACTCCTCTGTAGTGACCCGTGAATGCATTTGGTGACATGACAGTTCAATCAGCTGTTCAATTTCACCTACCGGCATCTTAACTGAGCCAGGATCACAGTCAAACGGATTGGGAAGTAGGTCCAATAAGAATTCTTTCCTCTGAATCCACTGATTCAGTCACTCATCTGTAGAATGTTTTTGTATTTCCCTTGTATACTTGCGTTCAGTTCATTCTTTCCCAAGTATGTTTGTTACATAGGCAAGGAGCAACATTTTATTTACATTACAACATTGCCTTTCTCAATGCAAAAAAATATTTCAAACACCCCCCCTCGATAACCAGCAAGCCTCGGTGTAAAATAGAACATTGTCATGCTCTGATCTCCACATAGTTTTGCGAACAGGCGTGGATGTGGTTTGACATAGTTTGCAATCAAATGTACCTGCGGCAGCATATCTTCGAGTTCTGTGGTCAGCTCTTTTGCTGTCAGTTGCTCTCGGTGTATCATACAATTTGTCCATTTGGCAAATGGAGAAACATTCATAACTGGAGTGCAGAGGCCTGCCCTGAACATCCCCTGTGCCATCTCATTCTCGAGAATCTTGAGAAAGAACAATGTCACATCTAATCAAATCAAATTTTATTTGTCACATGCGCCGAATACAACAGGTTTCCTTACAGTGAAATGCTTACTTACAAGCCCTTAACCAACAATGCAGTTTTAAGAAAATACTGTACTTAAAAAAAAGTAAGAGATAAGAATAACAAATAATTAAAGAGCAGCAGTAAATAACAATAGCGGGGCTATATACAGGGGGTACCGGTACAGAGCCAATGTGCGTGGCACCTGTGTCGAGGTAATTGAGGCAATATGTACATGTAGGTAGAGTTATTAAAGTGACTAGGCATAGATAATAACAGAGAGTAGCGCAAGCATTGAAGGAGGGAGGGGGTGGGGGGGGGCAAATAGTCTAGGTAGCCCTTTGATTAGCTGTTCAGGAGTCTTATTGCCACCTGACAGGTGTGGTATATCAAGAAGCTGATTAAACAGCATGAACATTACACAGGTGCACCTTGTGCTGGGGGACAATAAAAGGCCACTCTAAAATGTGCAGTTTTATCACACAACACAATGCCACAGTCTCAAGTTTTGAGGGAGCGTGCAATTGGCATGCTGACTGCAGGAAAGTCCACCAGAGCTGTTGCCAGAGAATTGTATATTAATTTATCTGGTTAAAGCCGCTTTCAACGTCATTTTTAGAGAATTTGGCAGTACATCCAACTGACCTCACAACCCACAGACCACGTGTAACCACGCAAGCCCAGGACCTCCACATCTGGCTTCTTCACCTGCGGGATCGTCTGAGACCAGCCACACGGACAGCTGATGAAACTGTGGGTTTGCACAACCGAAGAATTTCTGCACAAACTGTCACAAACCGTTTAAGGGTAACTCATCTGTATGTTTGTCGTCCTCACCAGGGTCTTGACCTGACTGTAGTTCTGCTTCGTAACCGACTTCATTGTGCAAATGCTCACCTTCGATGGCCACTTGGCACGCTGGAGAAGTGGCATCGCCTGGGCTAGCGGTTTGCTGATATCAACGTTGTGACCAAAGTGCCCCATGGTGGCGGTGGGGTTATGGTATGGGCAGGCATAAGCTACGGACAACGAACACAACTGCAGTTTATCAATGACAATTTGAATCAACAGAGATGCTGTGGCGAGATCCTGAGGCCCATTGTCGTGCCATTCATCACCTCATGTTTCAGTATGATAATGCATGTCGCAAGGATCTGTACACAATTTCTGATAGCTGAAAATTTCTTAGTTCTTCCATGGCCTGCATACTCACCAGACATGTCACCCATTGAGCATGTTTGGGATGCTCTGGATCGACATGTACGACAGTGTGTTCCAGTTCCCGTCAATGTCCAGCAACTTCACACAGCCATTGAAGAGGAGTGGGACAACATTCCACAGGCCACAATCAACAGCCTGATCAACTCTATGCAAAAGAGATGTGTTGCGCTGCCTGAGGCAAATGGTGGTCACACAAGATACTGACTGGTTTTCTGATCCACACCCCAAACTTTTTTTTTAAGGTATCTGTGACCAACATATTCCCAGTCATATTAAATCCATAGATTAGGACCTATTGAATTTATTTCAATTGACTGATTTCCTTACATGAACTGTAACTAAGTCAAATCTTTGAAAGTGTTCCATGTTGCGTTTATATTTTTGTTCAGTGTATATGAAAAATTGAATAGTTTCAACTCTTATTTTCCATATCTTCCATTGTAGGTTTCCCTTGGATGACCCACATTTAGCAGATGGACCTACACTGAATAATGTAGACATAGTGGGTATGTCCTGAATAGTGAGTAAATCTTACTAGTTTAACTTAGAGTAGAAACATGTCTATTCACTGAGTCGCTCACCGCTACTTACCAGTAATGTGACCTACTCCACACATCAGCATTGCATTGCATATCCCAGTGTTAGAATCGATCCTCTGCCAACACACTCTCTATAATGCAATGCATTTAAATTGCTTCTTTAGCCTCCAGAATCATGTGTCATGTATACAATACTGACTGTATATGTTATACATAAGACCCCACAGTTGAATTAATGAAAGCTTTATTCCCGCCTACTCCTCACTCTTCAGTGTTCACACATGAGCTTTATAGAGAAAAGATGTGAGGGGGTTTCTGGGTAATTGAGGAGCCTAGATAAGGACTAATGGCTATGTCAGTGATCAATATAATTTCTAGCTGTTTTAATTGCTCTTAAACACTCCCCCAATAGTTGATTAGAGTGAATGAATACATGTATACTGTAGATACAACACAGTCTTGAGGAAGTGTAGTGATTAGCAGGTATATCCCGTCCTTTGCATTTATAAAGAGAGTTTACAGTGCCTTCTCTTTTGGGAGTGTACAATTTTGACATGTGACTGGCATTGAGCCATGCTCAATTGATTAAATAGTGTTGAGCTGAGAGCTCTTACCCACGGTCAGTGGTGGAAAAAGTACCCAATTGTAATACTTGAGTAAAAGTAAAGATACCTAAATAGAAAATTACTCAAGTAAAAGTGAAAGTCACCCAGTAAAATATTACTTGAGTAAAAGTCTAAAAGTATCTGCTTTTAAATGTACTTACGTGTCAAAAGTAAATGTATTTGCTCAAATATAAATGTAGAAATATTGGTATTTATATACGGTTAACCAACAATCACTCATCATTTACAAACAAAGCATGTGTTTAGTGAGTACGCAATATCAAGGCAGTAGGGGTGACCAGGGATTCCCTCTTGATAAGTGCGTGAATTGGACCATTTTCCTGTCCTACTAAGCATTCAAAATGTAACGAGTAATTATGGGTATCAGGGAAAATGTATGGAGTAGAAAGTACATTATTTTCATTAATGTAGTGGAGTAAAAGTAAAAGTTGTCAAAAATATAAATAGTAAAGTAGTGTACAGATACCCCAAAAACTACTTAAATAGTACTTCAAAGTATTTTTTACTTACACCACTGCCCACGGTGGCCCTGGAGAGAGTGGCTTAGCCTTATTAGCTCTCTGCTGACACCTCAACTCTCTTTCTGTCAATCAATGGCTGATAAGTGGATCCCATTAAGGCTGTTGAGCTAAATCATTTTGTTTTACTTGATGACATCCCATTCAAACGGTTTCCTTTAGCCAATTGAAGACAAACCTGTTACAATGGTTTTCTGGAGATGCTACTTTTTTTCTGATTTGTTGACAGCACAAGGTATCACTTCCAATCAGTCCTGGTTATTCTACATTTACCAAAGGGCATTGTGTGTGTATGTTAGTGAAATGTGATCTTATATTTGCAAAGACGGTATCAGTAAGATTAAAGCAAAACTCTTGATGATACAGGGTTTGGTTAAGAAATCTGACATAATAATAGATTCCTCAATGGCAAAACACTGCAAACTTTCTCAGAGAACATTCAGGGGAACAGGGAAACTTGTCTTATTGTGAGCTTCAGTTTTATGTTGTTGCTTATCTTTTATTAATTACCATCAATGGTGTTATTTAAGACTATTTCAGACTACACCAATTGCAATCCTATTGATATCAATAATGCTGCGGTAAGATTCTGAGCCAAGTAGAGAAAATTATGTTTGGTGAAATGGTGTCTGATAGACAGCATCAATAGTTAATCAAGGTAGAAAAGCTGAACCGTAATTCATATTACTCAATAATAACATATCAGACCTCACAATATAGTCAATACACAAAGAAGTTCAAATACAAAAAATGTATTTTGCTCTCCCTTAAGGCCCCATCACTACTCCACTGAACTGCCAGGTGTCATGTGTGCTTTAATTAGCTAAATATCACTCATATTCAGTATTATATGCTGATCTCGGTTCAACCTGTTCAATTAAATTTAGATCCTTTCACTTACTTAGCTTTCTGTCAAAGAGATCTACCATGACAGAATTCGATTTACAGCTCAGCACAGAATGCTGAAGGCAAAGAATGCTGACAGACGCCCATAAATATGGATTCGGTCCACAAACTGCAATCAAAGAATATACAAATCATTGCTTTTTTTAAACTTTTAATTCATGTGTATTTATTTGAGGGGCTGGTTTACTGAAGCATCCGGGTTTAATCTCAGAATCTTTCCATTTCTGAGACAGTGGGACATTGATTGTAAAGATTTAATTAGGGCACGTACAGTAAGCAAATCTACCTGTACATTCCCAATAACTTAAACAGGTTGCTATTTTCATACTATTTTCCAAACCCAAAAGTATACATAAAAGTTACATGATCCAAACAGTAGGGCTGTGAATTTCAGGCTCACTCTGACCTCCTTGAAAGAGAAACATGCACATGCAACACAGTACACATATTCACAGTGCTCTAGATATTCTGGTCCGCTCTTCCCTGAGGCTCTCAACTCAATGCTTCATTCATGGGCCAGTAGTCAACAACCCATCCTATCCATCTCCTGCCCCCTCTCCAATACTGAGGTCCCAGCCAGCTTGGCAGACCACAGCAGCTGGAACTGAAAGCTTCCGTAGACATGTTCCTGCTGAACTCCTGAAAGCACCATGCATCACAAACAACAGGTCAGAGCACAATGAAGCAGTCTCATGGACTAGATTATGTTTTCACTCAACAGTCCTGTATGGAGTTGATGATGACAGCTATGGATGCACATCACCGGCTCCTCCACAAGGCCATTCCTCCTCATCAGCCTCTCAGAGGGAGAGTTCAGCTGAGTCAGCACAACACTGATAAGACTGTGTGGCTTTACTCCTCTATACTCTACTGTGGAGACAGAGAGAGGTTCTATCCTACAGAGACCACCCCAATCCCTTCTCTCTTGTCTGTCTCTGTCATATCTCCACTCTCTCATGAAAATGTATTTATTTTAATTTATTTCACCTTTATCTGTGGCTTTATTTAAGAATATCTCCTTGACTGTAGGCTATATAATAACACATTTATGTCCCAGGTCGTTGTTGTACATCAGAATGTATTCTCAGTCAACTCACCTGGTAAAATAAGGAATAAATAAATAAATAAATAATAAAATATGCATGTGTTAAAGGCCCTCCACAGGTTTGGTACAATAGTATGGTTCATGTGACATGAAGAAGAATTTATGGAAGAAGGGATAGCCATTAATAGCCAAGCTATTATTTAACTAGCAACACTCCTCTGCAAATTCATAGTTAAACAGCTAGCTACATTTGGAAACAATGGAGACTTTCCAACATAGTCTAGTCTAGCTAGGTCAGCCCAAAGAAAAAAAAGAAAGAAAAAACTATTGAGTTTGTCTATGAAATATTAGCTACAGCCCAGCCAATGGCTCATTCCTGTTTCTGTTGATGAATGGTTTGAGCACAGAGACTCTGTTGTGCTTAATAAAGGGACTGTGTGTATCCTTGCGTATGCCCTGGGGACTTAAGTATTCTCCCAAAAAACTCTCCACTCTGGAGTTATTCTACTGTTCCCCTCAGCCAGCTCAAATAGGGCAAATTAGATTGCAAGCATCCATTACTTAAGGGTATTGCAGCCTTTTATGAATTGCCAGAATTATATGAAGCCAGTGAAACGAAGTTGCCCCAGAAGAAGACAAATCGGTCCATAACAAAAATGTAAATGGCTGAGGAGCCCAGAGAACTCTGGCTGGAGTAGTTGTCAGCGGCCGTGCGTTGGGCTATCAGAGAGCATGCATAGCCGTTCATCTCTCATAACAGCTAGAACTAATTTCACAAGCACAGGACGGAGGTGTTCACTGAGCCCACTCCAGACTAGAACAAGACTGAGGCCTTCACTGAGCCCACACCAAACTAGATCAGGACCAAGCCCTTTCTCTGAGCCAAGTAACTCCAGGAGAGGGACTGGAGTCAGAGAGCAGAGTTTCATCCATTTGAGCTGAATGATGTTTGTCCAATATTGACTGGGCCTGTCACACACTCCGAGGACTCATGTTAAAGCACCTTTTGACTAACAGGATCTATCAAAGCTGTCACTCTGGGAGAGCTTTTCCTCTATTCCCAGCAGTAGGTCTCTCCATGATAACAGTCTCATTATCTCTCCACACGTGACTTATTGACAGGGTCCTGAAATCACAGGCTCTTTTCAAGGTCCTGCTAAATGGTTGCGGATGAGGGGGAACCTGAGGTTAGTGAATCAAAGCTATTCCAGTCAAGTGTTAAACACAGCACCAGCATAATGACAGCCACTCAAGGAAGGCTTCATCACTATTGGGAAAACACAAGTAGATCCTGCTAATATTAATGCTGATCTTTTCAATGTTCAGAATGGCGTTGGAATGTATAGCGGACGTTTTAAGGGGACTGAGCAATTCTGCCATTTGTTGTGTTTTTTTGCACTGATCTTTTTTTGTACATAACGTTTCCACCATCGTTTCCTATGACCGAAAATAGCTTTTGGACATCAGAACAGCGGTCACTAACCTCGATTTGGATGAAGATTTTTACTTCAATGAGTCTGCAGTACAGGACATACTGCTCACCCAGGACAGTTATATAGAGGCCGATGTGCGGCAAGTAAATAATCCACCTCTACCTTCTGTTCTATTGGTGAACGTACAATCACTGGAGGAACAAACTGGACGAGATCCGTTTGAGACTATCCTATCAACAGGACCTGAAGAATTGAATCTTGGCTGAACAAGGACATGGATAATATTTTAGCTGGATATTCTATGCATTGGCAAGACAGAACAGCAGCGTCGGTTAAGCTCTAAAGGGGGTGGTGTGTGTCTCTTTGTTCACAACAGCTGGTGTGCAATCTCTAATATTAAGGAGGTCTCGAGGTTCTGCACACCTGAGTTAGAATACCTCATGATAAGCTGTAGACCATACTATTTACCAATATAGTTTATCTATATTTTTTGCAAACGATTTACCACCACAAAACGATGCTGGCACTAACACTGCACAGTGATCGTCCGCACATATTCCAACCAAAGCCATGGAAAACAGGTAAAATGCGCATTGAACTAAAGGTTAGAGATGCCGCTTTCAACGAGAGGAACACTAATCCGGACACTTATGAGAAATCCCGCTACGCCCTCTGATGAACCATGAAACAGGTAAAGCGTCAATACAGGACTAAGATTGAATCCTACTACACCGGCTCTGATGCTCATCGGATGTGGCAGGGCTTGCAAACTATCACGGATTACAAAGAGAAACCCAGCTGCGAGCTGCCCAGTGACGTGAGCCTATGAGACGAGTTAATGTATATTTTACCTTAACTACCTCGTACCCCTGCACATTGACTCAGTACCGGAACTCCTTGTATATAGTTATGTTATTGTTAATTTTAATTCTGCATTGTTGGGAAAGGGCTCTAAAGTAAGCATTTCACAGTAAATTCTATTTGGCACACCTGACAAATACAATTTGATTTGGTGTCAGTAGAGTACAACAACCTCTCCC
This sequence comes from Salvelinus alpinus, assembly GCF_045679555.1. Lineage (NCBI taxonomy): Eukaryota > Metazoa > Chordata > Actinopteri > Salmoniformes > Salmonidae > Salvelinus > Salvelinus alpinus. The sequence goes on along the minus strand of NC_092103.1, from coordinate 17,699,396 downwards.
CCAACGTCAGCAAGACAAAGAAGCTGATCGTGGACTACAGGAAACGGAGGGCCGAGCATGCCCTCATTCACATCGACGGGGCTGTAGTGGAGCGGGTCAAGAGCTTCAAGTTCCTCTGGGTCAACATCACTAAGGATCTATCATAGCCTCTTCCCACTCAGGAGGCTTAAAAGATTTGGGATGGGCCCTCAGATCCTCAAAAAGTTCTACATCTGCACCATTGAGAGCAGCTTGACTGGCTGCATCACCTCTTGGTATGGCAACTTCTTGGTATCCGACCACAAGACGCTACATAGGGTAGAGCAGACAGCCCAGTACATCACTGGGGCCGAACTCCCTGCCATCCAGGACCTCTATAATATGCGGTGTCAGAGGAAGGCCCTACAAATTGTCAAAAACCTCAGCCACCCAAGTCATAGACTGTTCTCTCTGCTACAGCACGGCAAGCGGTACCGATGCATCAAGTCTGGAACCAACAAGACCCTGAATAACTTCTACCCCCAGCCATAAGACTGCTAAATTGTTAGTTAAATAGTTAATGCAAGATAGTCCGGGTAGCTATTTGGTTGACACTTATTGCACTAACTTTTTTTACTCATCACATACGCCGCTGCTACTTTTACTATCTGTCGTTTTATTCCTAGTTATATGTACTGTACATATCTACCTCAATTTCCTTGTACCTCTGGGGATTGACTCTGTACTGGTACCCCTTGTATATATCCAAGTTATCGTTACTCATTGTGTATCTATTATTACAATTTTTTTAAACATTTTTATAATTTTTCTATTTTCTTTCTCTCTGCATTGTTGGGAAGGGCCCTTAAGTAAGCATTCAACTATGAATATAACTTGATTTTAGAAAACCACTCTTTTGAAGTCGGGAGACAATCAAAGACAAGTACATTCATAGCAGGAGAGAGGGAAATAAGAAGAGGTCTAAGAGTGGCGTATCAGAGTTATCATAGCAGACATTCTATCGTTGAGCACATGTTCATGACCTTGTGTCTCCACAGGGTGTCTAAAATGAGGTAATGTTACTTTTGGACCTAAATCACCCAATTATTCTCAGTAGTACATTATAATAACTACAGTCCTTAAAAAAGTATTCACCCCCCTTGGCGTTTTTTCTATTTTGTTGCATTACAACCTGTTTTAAATATATTTTTCTTTGGATTTCATGTAATGGACATAGACAAAACATTTTTTGTAATAAACGGAAAAGTGGTGCGTGCTGTCACGTTCTGACCTCATCACATACGATGTATGTGAATACGAAACAAAGGAGATGATTGTGGACTTCAGGAAACAGCAGAGGGAGCACCCCCCTATCCACATCGACGGGACAGTAGTGGAGAGGGTAGTAAGTTTTAAGTTCCTCGGTGTACACATCACGGACAAACTGAATTGGTCCACCCACACAGACAGCGTTGTGAAAAAGGCGCAGCAGCGCCTCTTCAACCTCAGGAGGCTGAAGAAATTCGGCTTGTCACCAAAAGCACTCACAAACTTCTACAGATGCACAATCGAGAGCATCCTGTCGGGCTGTATCACCGCCTGGTACGGCAACTGCTCCGCCCACAACCGTAAGGCTCTCCAGAGGGTAGTGAGGTCTGCACAACGCATCACCGGGGACAAAACTACCTGCCCTCCAGGACACCTACACCACCCGATGTCAAAGGAAGGCCATAAAGATCATCAAGGACAACAACCACCCGAGTCACTGCCTGTTCACCCCGCTATCATCCAGAAGGCGAGGTCAGTACAGGTGCATCAAAGCAGGGACCGAGAGACTGAAAAACAGCTTCTATCTCAAGGCCAACATTTAGAGGCCGCTGCCAACATACTGACTCAACTCCAGCCACTTTAATAATGGGAATTGATGGAAATGTATGTAAAAATTTATCACTAGCCACTTTAAACAATGCCACTTAATATAATGTTTACATACCCTACATTACTCATCTCATATGTATATGTATATACTGTACTCTATATCATCTACTGCATCTTGCCATCTTTATGTAATACATGTATCACTAGCCACTTTAAACTATGCCACTTTATGTTTATATACCCTACATTACTCATCTCATATGTATATACTGTACTCTCTACCATCTACTGCATCTTGCCTATGCCGTTCTGTACCATCATTCATTCATATATCTTTATGTACATATTCTTTATCCCTTTACACTTGTGTGTATAAGGTAGTAGTTGTGGAATTGTTAGGTTAGATTACTCGTTGGTTATTACTGCATTGTCGGAACTAGAAGCACAAGCATTTCGCTACACTCGCATTAACATCTGCTAACCATGTGTATGTGACAAATAAAATTTGATTTGATTCGATTTGACCTTAGTTTCTTTGTTATGTCTTTATTTTAGTTTAGTCAGGGCGTGAGTTGGGGTGGGCATTCTATGTTGTTTTTCTATGTTTTGTTCTGATGGTAGATTTCTATGTGTTGGTTCTCAATCAGAGGCAGGTGTCAGTCGTTGTCTCTGATTGGGAGCCATATTTAGGTAGCCTGTTTGTCATTGTGTTTTGTGGGTGATTATTTTCTGTTCTGTGTTTTGTTTCACCTTACAGGAGTGTTCGTTTGTCGTTTTATTGTTTTTGTTCAGTGTTCATTAATCGTATTAAAACAATATGTACACTTACCACGCTGCGCATTGGTCCTCCTCCAACCACGACAAGCGTTACACGTGCATATGTATTCCCGCCCTTGTCTATGAAGCCCCTAAATATGATCTGGTGCAACCAATTACCTTCAGAAGTCACATAATTAGTTAAATAAAGTCCACCTGTGTGTAATCTAAGTGTCACTCAGTATATATACACCTGTTCTGAAAGGCCCCAGAGTCTGCAACACCACTAAGCAAGGGTCACCACCAAGCAAGCGGCACTATGAAGACCAAGGAGCTCTCCAAACAGGTCAGGTACAAGGTTGTGGAGAAGTACAGATCAGGGTTGGGGTATAAAAAAATATCAGAATCGTTGAACATCCCACGGAGCACCATTAAATCCATTATTTAAAAAATGGGAAGAATATGGCACCACAAGAAACCTCCCAAGAGAGAGCCGCCCACCAAATCTCACAGACCAGGCAAAGAGTGCATTAATCAAAGCTCCACAGCGGAGATTGGAGTATCTGTCCATAGGACCACTTTAAGCCGTACACTCCATAGAGCTGGGCTTGACGGAAGAGTGGCCAGAATTTGCAAACACGTTTGGTGTTCGCCAAAAGGCATGTGGAAGACTCCCCAAACATATGGAAGAAGGTTCTCTGGTCAGATGAGACTAAAATTGAGCTTATTGGCCATCAAGGAAAACGCTATGTCTGGTGCAAACACCACCCCTCCCGTAACCCCAAGAGCACCATCCCCACAGTGAAGCATGGTGGTGTTCTTCATCGGCAGAGACTGGGAAACTGGTCAGAATTGAAGGAATGATGGATGGTGCTAAATACAGGGAACTTCTTTAGGGAAACCTGTTTCAGTCTTCCAGAGATTTGAGACTGGGATGGAGGTTCACCTTCCAGCAGGACAATGACCCAAAGAATACTGCTAAAGCAACACTCAAGTGGTTTAAGGGGAAACATTTAAATGTTTTGGAATGGCCTAGTCAAAGCCCAGAACTCAATCCAATTAAGAATCTGTGGTATGACTTAAAGATTGCTGTACACCAGTGGAACCCATCCAATTTGAAGGAGCTGGAGCAGTTATGCCTTGAAGAATAGGCAAAAATCCCAGTGGCTAGATGTGCCAAGCTCATAGTGACATACCCCAAGAGACTTGCAGCTATAATTGCTGCAAAAGGTGGCTCTACAAAGTATTGACTTTGGGGGGGTTAATAGTTATGCACGCTCAAGTTCTGTATTATTTCAAATTTGTTTCACAATAAAAAATACTTTGCATCTTCATAGTGGAAGGCATGTTGTGTAAATCAATTGATACAAACCCCCCAAAAATCCATTTTAATTCCAGGTTCTAAGGCAACACAATAGGAAAAATGCCAAGGAATACTTTCGCAAGCCACTGTAATAAAGCATGTATGATCGGTTAGTAAATATTTTTGTAATCATTTATTAATCATTACTCCCACATTTTAAGATGTTAGTAACCTAGTTATTCACACATAAACAACTTTTAAAGTATTTAATAATAATTCATAAGGTCATTCATATGATGTTTAATATAGGTCCTTATAAACTATTTACTAGTTAAGTATTTTTGTGTGAGCTCATCTACGGTGTGGGCTACTTATACTTAATACATTCTTTATAAATGTTACGAGTGAGCAGTGTCATTTCTCCCAAAAAAGATGGACATGCCATTAGTAGACATTCCAGCAGTAGCTCATCTACAGTGTGGGCTATTTATACTTAATACATTCTTTATAAATGTTACGAGTGAGCAGTGTCATTTCTCCCAAAAAGATGGACATGCCATTAGTAGACATTCCAGCAGTAGCTCATCTACAGTGTGGGCTATTTATACTTAATACATTCTTTATAAATGTTACGAGTGAGCAGTGTCATTTCTCCCAAAAAGATGGACATACCATTAGTAGACGTTCCAGCAGTACCTGATGCTCCTTAAGATCTCAAAATGACCCCTAGAACATATAAATGGTTAAACAATAAGCACACAATACAGAGGAAGTCTTAAGAAAATATGTTGAACAGTTACGTTGCAGGCACTGCTTCAAGCCACTCCTTCGAGTAGATTAATGTCACTAATCTCCTTTTCATGAGCTTGTTTAGAAAGTTTCATCTTTTAGCCAACAGGAACATATAAACTGTCAAAGTGATCCATAATCATAAGGTCCACGACACACAAGAGCTCAAAGCTAACGTCACGCTAGGTAGCCAGCGGGAAAACAGCTGGGACAGCTGTCAATCACCACATCTGGCTGACTAAGCCAGGGGTTAGCCTAAATTAATAAGATAAGGTTCTGATTAAATTCCTAAGTGTGGAAAAAATATTTAGAGAAGCCTAACTTACGACTGAACAGACAAATGTAATTGAAACGATTTGCTAAATGACTCACGTTCGAGCCAGCGGCATAAAAACATATGCAACATTCCATCCATCTGGACAGTGGATATAGCCTGAGCCATGTATTTAGAGAGTTGGGGCCAACTTTTAGAATTTTTAATATTGTTCTAATTCTAGACATTCAGTTACATAGCATTATTTAAATATCCCCATGTAATGTTAATGGAGTTCCTTAGAATTTTGAAGTGTCATGTAAATGCATCTAATACCATAGCATTGTTGAATACTCATTTCTGATTGGCTTGAAGGGCATTCTAGAGCGTGCATTATTTCCCTTTATAAACTGGGTGGTTCAAGCCCTGAATGCTGATTGGCTGACAGCCGTGGTATATCAGACCGTTATACCATGGGTGTTACAAAACATGTATTTTTACTGCTCTAATTACATTGATAACCAGTTTATAATAGCAGCAAGGCACCTCGGGGTTTGTGATATATGGCCAATATACCACGGCTAAGGGCTGTGTCCAGGAACTCCACGTTGCGTCGTGCATAAGAGCAGCCCTTAGCCATGGTATATTGGCCATATACCACACCTTCTCGGACCTTATTGCTTAATTAACTCACAGTATATTAGCACGGTAGAATTCAATGGCTATAGTTATTTTTTACATGTTTTGTTGAGCTTATTTTGAAAGCAAAAGTCAAATTGAAAACTGTATTGGTATTGTTGAATTCGATTTTCATAATAGCAAAATAGGACTGATGGTTTGGCTAGCTAAACCAGCAGTTCTGTTTATTTGGTTACCACGGGAACTACTGTACCTTTCTTGTAAACTTGCTAGCTACTTCAGTGGATGTTGAACACATTTACAGTGCCTACAGAAAGAATTCATACACCTTGACTTTTTCCACATTTTATTATGTTACAGCCTTATTTGCTAAATGTATTAAATAAAACATCTTCCTCAGCAATCTAAACACAACACCCCACAATGATGAAGTGAAAACAGGTTTTTAGAAATTTTAGCAAATGTATAAAAATTTAAAACAGAAATAACTTATTTACATAAGTATTCAGACTCTTTGCTATGAGACTCGAAGTTGAGCTCAGGTGCATATTGTTTCCATTGATCACCCTTCAGATGTTTCTAGAACTTGATTGGAGTCCACCTGTGGTAAATTCAATTAATTTGAACATTTGAGATTTACTATGCAATACTATGCAATCTGATACAAGTCAAATCAGTTTTCTTGATCTTCTGATCTTGTGTGAAAATAATGTTCTTTACACTGATCTTTACAGGAAACCTACTGATCGTAACAGTTTGTTGAGGGCTGACAGTTGTCACCCACTTCCCTTGAAAAATAGTTTGCCCTACAGCCAATTCTGTCGAATCAAAAGATTTGCAAAAAACAATCAGATTTCGATAGAAATATGGTTGAGACGCAAAGAAAGTTCAAGGAGAGGGGTACAAAAATGATCAGATTAAGATTGCCATTGAGAAAATTCAAAACAAAACGAGACATGACCTTTTTCAAGGGCAGTCTCGCAAAAAGAAGCATTCTTGCATTCTAACTACCCGCTATTCAAAGTGCTCTGAACAAATTAAGGGAATCGTTCACAAACATTGGCACATTCTAAAATCCGATGATAGTCTCGGTAATGTGTTTTTGGACCTTCCCTTGGTCGTATTCTCACGGGGCAGAAATCTCAGAGAACAATTGGTACACTCTGATTTACCACCCCAAGATATTCCTGAACAACGTCTATTTGCGCCCCTACTGGATGGAAATTACAAGTGTAATGGCTGTGCTCAATGCAATGGCACTTATAAATGCAGATCCTTCAAACACCCACAAACAGGGAAATCGATACCAATCAAAGGTGTTATTACGTGCTCCACTAAGGCAGTTATTTATCTTATAACTTGTCCTTGCGGTAAAAATTATGTGGGTAAAACAAAGCACGAATTAAAAGTATGTATCTCAGAGCATCGTAGCACCATCAGGTGCAAAAACTTGAATTACCCAGTTGCGGCCCACTTTTTGGAGGCAGGCCACTCGATTTCGTCTCTCGATTTCGTCTCTGCGTCGCTGGAGGCTTCGGAATGCAGATTGTCGCCGGAGGCTCTGGACTGGGAACCCCCGCTGGAGGCTCTGGACTGCGGATCGTCGCTGGAGGCTCCGGACTGTCGCTAGAGGTTCCGGACAGAGACCGTCTCAGGAGGTTCCGGACTGTGGACCGTCTCAGGAGGTTCCGGACTGTAGACCGTCTCAGGAGGTTCCGGACTGTAGACCGTCTCAGGAGGTTCCGGACTGTAGACCGTCTCAGGAGGTTCCGGACTGTGGACCGTCGTTGGAAGTTCCGGACTGTGGACCGCCGTTGGAAGTTCCGGACTGTGGACCGCCGTTGGAAGTTCCGGACTGTGAAACGTCGCCGGAAGCTCTGGACTGGGAACTGTCACCGGAAGCTCTGGACTGGGAACAGTCGCCGGAAGCTCTGGACTGTGGAAGCGCACTGGAGGCCTGATGCGAGGGACCGGTACAGGTGGCACCGAGCTGATGACAGGCACCTCATGACGAGTGCAGGGAGGAGGCACAGGACGCACTGGACTGTGGAGGCGCACTGGAGACCTGAGGCGTGGGACCGGTACAGGTGGCACCGGACTGATGACACGCACCTCAGAGCGAGTGCGAAGAGGAGGCACAGGACGTACTGGACTGTGGAGGCGCACTGGAGACCTGATGCGTGGGACCGGTACAGGTGGCACCGGGCTGATGACACGCACCTCAGGGCAAGTGCGGGGAGAAGGCACAGGACGCACTGGACTGTGGAGGCGCACTGGAGGTCTAGAGCGCAGAGCTGGCACAACCCTTCCTGACTGGATGCTCACTCCAGCCTGGCAAGTGCGGGAAGCTGGCACAGGACGCACTGGGCTGTGAAGGCGCACTGGCGACACAGTGCGTAGAATCGGTGCAGGATATCTTGGACCGAGGAGACGTACTGGAGACCAGGAGCGCTGAGCCGGCACAATCAGTCCTGGCTGAATGCCCACTCTAGCACGGCAACTGCGGAAAGCTAGAACAGAACGCACCGGGCTGTGAATGCGCACTGGAGACACCGTGCGCATCACAGCATAACACGGTGCCTGACCGGTCACACGCTCCCCACGGTAAGCACGGGGAGTTGGCTCAGGTCTGAACACTAACTCCGCCAATAACCCCGTGTTCCCCCCCCAAAATGTTTTGGCTGCCTCTCGTGCTTGCTTCGTTGGACTATCTCCTCGTATCATCGCCGTTCCGCTTTCGCTGCCTCTATCTCCTCCTTCGGACGGCGATACTCCCCCGCCCTTGTCCAGGGTCCTGCTCCCTCCACGATTTCCTCCCAGGTCCATTCCTCCTGGCCACGCTGCTTGGTCCGTTTTTGGTGGGATCTTCTGTCACGATCTTCGTAAGGAATGGACCAAGGTGCAGCGTGGTAGGCGTACATATTTCTTTTAACCTTTTCTCAATATAGGGGGTGCTGTTTCAACGTTACCATTTATCGTTCCCAAATTAAACTGCCTCGTACTCAATTCTTGCTCGTACAATATGCATATTAGTATTACTATTGGATAGAAAACAATCTCTAGTTTCTAAAACCGTTTGAATTATGTCTGTGGGTGAAACAGAACTCTTTCTGCAGCGAAATTCATGACAGGAACTGCGAAGGTCTGAAAACGAGGCTCTGTTCTCAGATCAGTTTAAAGCTCTGTATGTATCCTATGGGTCGACATGAACTGCACGCGCCTTCCCCTGGATGTCAGTAACCAATGAGAATTGGAATGGAGTTTCTACGTAGATCTCAGACCTTATAAAGCCACAAGGAACGGAGGGAGCTCTCTTTTTGACGTTCGTCATGACGCAAAGCAAGACCTCAGGATGGCATTTTGAAACGCTCAGTTATCGGCCTTAGATATATCCGTCTGTAATTTAATTCGATATAGGTGTTAGAAACATCATAACGAAGTTATTTTAAACCGAGTTATATCAGTTTATGCGAGTATATTGCAATTTTCGGAATTTCCTTAGTATTGCGTTTTGAACATTTGAGCACGTCTTCGCCACATGGCTAATGTTTGCTGCTAATTCCTAAGTTGAAGACGGCAATCTACAACCGAGCAACGATGATTCTGGACAAAGGACCACTTGCCCAAGATTCTGATGGAAGCTCGTCCAAAAGTAAGAGCTATTTATGATGTTATTCCATATTTATGTGGAAAAATGTAAAAGAATCTGTCCGCCATTATTGCGGCACTGGTCTGGCTGTAACGCACACTGTATGTCTAGTAACGTTAATTTTAAAAATCTAACACAGCGGTTGCATTAATAACTAATGCATCTTTCAATTGCTGTCCAACCTGTATTTTTTAGTCAAGTTTACGATTATTTATCGATTAGATTAGGTGCCTCTCCAAGATGGCGCCGGCCAGAATGCATGAAATGCTGCTACTGTTCACATTGTATAACCACGATTTGTGCCGCTAAATATGCACATTTTCGAACAAAACCTACATGCATTGTGTAATATGATGTTACAGGACTGTCATCTGATGAAGTATATCAAGGTTAGTCAAAAATTATATATCTTTTGCTGGATTGTTATGATCGCTAACCTTTGCTACTGGTAAACGGCTTGTGTTTCCAGCTATTGTGGTAAGCTAATATAATGCTAAATTGTGTTTTCGCTGTAAAACACTTAAGAAATCTGAAATATTGGCTGGATTCACAAGATGTTGGTCTTTCATTTGCTGTACGCTGTGTATTTTTCAGAAATGTTTTATGATGAGTATTTCGGTATTTGACGTTGGTCTCTGTAATTATTCTGGCTGCTTCGGCACTATTTCAGATTGCAGCTGCAATGTAGAACTGTGATTTATACCTGAAATATGCACATTTTTCTAAAAAAACATATGCTATACAATAAATATGTTATCAGACTGTCATCTGATGAAGTTGTTTCTTGGTTAGTGGCTATATATATCTTTATTTGGTCGAAATTGTGATAGCTACCTATGCAGGAAAAAAATTGGAAAAAAAAGTTGTGTTTATTTTTTATTTTTTTATTTTACCGTTATTTTACCAGGTAAGTTGACTGAGAACACGTTCTCATTTGCAGCAACGACCTGGGGAATAGTTACAGGGGAGAGGAGGGGGATGAATGAGCCAATTGTAAACTGGGGATTATTAGGTGACCGTGATGGTTGAGGGCCAGATTGGGAATTTAGCCAGGACACCGGGGTTAACACCCCTACTCTTTTGCTATCGTGGTTAGCTAATAGATTTACATATTGTTTCTTCCCTGTAAAACATTTTAAAAATCAGAAATGATGGCTGGATTCACAAGATGTGTATCTTTCATCTGGTGTCTTGGACTTGTGATTTAATGATATTTAGATGCTAGTATTTACTTGTGACGCTATGCTAGGCTATGCTAGTCAGCTTTTTTACTGTGGGGGGTGCTCCCGGATCCGGGATGGTGTGGAAGTAGAAGTTAATAAATGAACACTGGACAAAAACAACAAAATCAACGAAACGAAACGTGAAGCTATACAACTAGCGCTGATAGGCAACTAAACATAGACAAGATCCCACGAATAACCATGGGGAAATGGCTACCTAAATATGATCCCCAATCAGAGACAACGATAAACAGCTGCCTCTGATTGGATACCATACCAGGCCAACATGAACCATTAAACACCTAGATGACCCACCCTAGTCACTATCACGCTCCAACCAACAGAGAATAAACAGCTCTCTATGGTCAGGGCGTGACACAGTCTGCAAACATTACATTCGAACAATTCAGTCAATCCACAGTCATACAGTAGCTGAAATCAGTTGATGATAGGATTTAATGCAACAAGTACTGATATTATGCCATATAATAGTACTCACAGCTTTCCAAGAAAAAACAAATGTAGACATTTATGGTCTGTTTACATATATTGATGCTATGTATTCCAACAAAATGTATTGAAAAATTATTTATAGATATATGACAATACTTTGGGTTAATTTAATAGGATCTCTATGGGCCCAACTCTCTTAACACATAGCTCTGGATATAGCCAATTTTTGTATGAAACAATGTGTTAGATATAGAGTTTTGAAAAAAAAAACACATTTGAAAAGTCATCTAAAGTAAATGTTTTAAAAGCATGAGAACAGCCACAGTTCATGCACATACAAAGGGAATTTCAGACGGGAATCAAAGGGAATCAAGCTCTTCATATTTCCATTAATATACTGTGTTGAATGCTTATAATTGTACTATTGATATGTTCTAAGCTATTTTGAGACCTTAAGGAGCAACAGGTCCTGCTGGAATGTCTGCCATTGGCATGTCCATTGTTGTGACGTTTTATTGATTAATGTGATGACTGCTGTTTATCGAATGATTAACTGTTTATAATTACGTGATTTAAATGAATCAGGTCATTATTAACTGAGTAACCTGAGGCACCATGGGAAATTTTGGTTTTATTGAGTTTCTATTTCCCAAATTAATATCAATTTTATAACAGTCGCTAATGAATAAATTTCCTCTACTGTCTCATCCTGAACGTCGCATAATCCGTGAATCTGCACAAACGCTAGTCCCACTAAATACGTCCGTACCACACATATTGAGTTGATTATTTATTTACTAACAAGCTAAAGTGATAATATAAGATACACATACACAAACACACAGTCTAGGCTATTGATTAGCACTTAGTACAAAGAAACAGGTCCCTAGCGGGCCAACACAATATGACAAGTGTTACACAAAATGGGGATTTAAAAGAGAGAGAAAGAGAGAGTGCACGAGAGAAAAGCACACTTGGGTACATTTGTAAACTATGCTTAGTTTATCCCTAACCTTGCCCGAACTGCCGCTCTTATGGGTCAGAAAATAATGATGTAATTATGTGTCGAAGGTCTCTGATGGGGTATCTCCTCGTGGACCAAGTTCGCCTTCTCCTCTGATGACGGCACTTCTTTGGTTACCGGACGTAACTCTCTGATTGTTCACGCGATGTCAGTGTCCTTTCTCTTAGTGGTCTGTTTCCTCACACTTGTGCTGAAAGGGGGTCTTCTGAGTACGGTCAGCCGTGTAGCTCAGGGCTCCAGTGTAGGAATGAAATCAGTGTAGACACACGATTCCTTGGAGAGTGGTAACCGGGTGGTCCTGCTTGAGTTCACCCTCTTAGACACAGCTACTCATCCGTAGCATAGATTGTTAAAAGGTTCCCTTGTCTTCTTCAACCTCGTGTTGCATTTTGGGTTTGCGACTAATCGGACCTTGGCTGCAGCACGTGGTCACCTAGTCTGATATGTTAATTCTTAACTCACGTGTTTTATAACCTCGGGTCAGAAAGGTGTGTTTCCGTCTTTATGGCAAGTTCTCTGGCCGTCACCAGTTACAAGGCAAGGTCTGGATTTTACTCAGGTCCAATTTAGACCACAAACTTCACATTTCATCTTTACAAAAACATTCTATTTGATCTGGACATTTTCCACACAACGTACAGTATGCAAACATCAGGTACATATTGTGAAAACTCTTCAAGTTACAATGTTTTTGTTATAACGTCGTCATTTAACTTTTAATAACAAAAAACAACAATAATTTTCATATTCCATCTATCGTCATTACCACCATTTTGGCTGACGAAACATAGTCCCAATGTCCATTTATTGTATGTTACTGTTCTGAGGTAGGTTCTCTATAGGCCCATCATACATTCCATTCCTCCACAGTGAGAGAACAAATGGATTTTTTCTGCTGCCTTAAGATTTACAATGGGTGTGAGGAGTCATTAAACCCCCCCATATGTCTCTTCAGCCTGGTGAGTCCTGTGCCTGCGCCTAGAATTAATCCTCCTGTGTGTCTCCCCAGCCTGGTGAGCCCTGTGGTAGCTCAACGTACCAGATTGCCCATATGTCTCCTCCCTCCAGTGATGATCCATGGCAAGAAGCCTCCAGTGATGATCCATGGCAAGAAGCCAGTGATGATCCATTGCACGAAGCCTCCAGTGATGATTCATGGCACGAAGCCTCCAGTGATGATCCATGGCACGAAGCCTCCAGTGATGATCCATGGCACGAAGCCTCCAGTGATGATCCATGGCAAGAAGCCTCCAGTGAGGAGTCATGGCACGAAACCTTCAACGACGGCCTCCAGTCCGGAGTCTCCAGCGACGTTCTCCAGTCCGGAGCCCCCAGCGAGGGTGCCCAGTCCGGGGCCCGCAATGAGGGTGCCCAGTCCGGAGCCCGCAACGAGGGTCCTCAGTCCGGGGTCGGCGGTGAGAGTCCCCACACCAGAGTGGGGGGAGCCAGAGGCGGAGGGGGGTCTATGTCCCGCACCAGAGCCGTCACCGTAAAGGAAGCTCACCCGGACCCTCCCCTTTAGAGTCAGGTTTTGCGGCCGGAGTCCGAACCTTTGGGGGGGGGGGGGGGGGTACTGTCACGCCCTGGCCATAGAGAGGCTTTTATTCTCTATTTTGGTTAGGCCAAGGTGTGACTAGGGTGGGCATTCTAGTTTCTTTATTTCTATGTTTTCTATTTCTTTGTGTTTGGCCGGGTGTGGATCTCAATCAGAGGCAGCTGTCTATCGTTGTTTCTGATTGAGAACCATACTTAGGTATCCCTTTTTTCCACCTGTCTTTGTGGGAAGTTGACTTTGTTTAGGGCACATAGCCTTTGAGCTTCACGGTTTGTTTTTTTACTGTTTATTGTTTTGTTCGGCGTCATTTTTTTACGCTCAGCATGCTGCACCTTGGTCCTCTCCTTTCAACAGCCGTGACAGTATTCCTCATTTACTCAAGTGTTTCCTTTATTTTGGCAGTTACCTGTAAATTAGATGCTAAATATTGCCTTCGGTGTTTAATAGTAAACATTTATTTGATTAAATCCATTATGATGAAACACCACATTGTTATTGCTTACAGAGTTGCCATTAACTTCTCATTACAAACATTAAGATCCCAGATATGCATTTAAGGGTCTGCATTGCTATAGTCTGTGTTGGCAAAGAGCAGTGTATCATTCGGGATATAACAGACACCGTTCAGACAACCGACAGATGGATGGAAACTGACAACGACTAAGCCTACATAGACTAGCAGCTCTATCAGTAATCACCAACAGTCAGTGGAGGCCATTTTTTTTAGCAATGTGCTAATTACAGAACGTGTCTAATGAGCTGTGACAAAAACCTGAAAATAAGTTTTAAAAAATCACCCAAGGAAAGATGGGGGTAATCAAGAAACAATTAGTTTGTCTCTTAATCACAAACCAGACCTAGTCTAGTGACGGACATCACACTGTCTTAATTACAATGTTACATAGCATCCTGAGAGAGTGGTGAGGGAGGGAGGGGGAGTCGTGTAACTTATAGTGCAACAAGTTAAGATTGTCATATGATACAGTATATAAAATAGGCAAAATATGGTCGTACTCTCTAAACCAAATAGTGTGGGCTTATTCCATTTGATTCTAAGCTCTTAAACCAAATATAAATTCCCCAGTATTTCCCTTCCATATCACACTGGGTCATTCTGTGCGATATTCATTTTATAGTATTTCAATGCTTGTCCTTGACTCAGCAAAACCAATGATTAAGAGATTGAATGTCTCACACCCAAACACAGATCAGTTTGCGCTCTTGGTCTTTTGAAATTCAGCCAGGCTAAAACTCAGTTAATTAGAAATGAACAAAAAGAAGGAAGTGGGGAGAGAAAAACAGTGCCGTGGAGTGTGTGTTTCATATCCAGACAGAGATGAATCATTATGGTAATCTGTAGATTTCAACACTCTGAACTGTGTGGAGAGGCCAGAGTAGAAGAGCTCCAGACAGGTCAACTATGAACTCTTGAACATCTTGAAAAAGGATCTGGCCTTAATGGACACATGTACTTTTAAATCTCTACCCGATACAGCTGGAATAGGATTGTCCACCCCTACGTGCCTGGTTTCTTTCTAGGTTCCTGCCTTCTAGGGAGTTTTTCATAGCTACTGTGCTTCTGCATCTGCATTGCTTGCTCTTTGGGGTTTTAGGCTGGTTATCTGTATAGCACGTTGTGACAAGTGCAAATGTAAAAAAGCTTTACAAAATACATTTCATTTATTGATTGAATGAACTTGACAAAGATGTAAGATGTAAATTGTTCAGCAACAACACTGAAGTAGATAGATACAGTAACAGATTTTAGGTCAAGTGCAAAATCATTTAAAAAAAGCATTAATGAATTCCAGGACTTTGGACAGAGCACACAGGCACATCAGCAATTCTATTATCAGTTTAGTGCATGGTGAAAGACTCCTTTGGCAGCATCATGGACAGCTGGCTCCTACGCATTGAAGGCTGCATCGCCGTAACATAGTCTGTGCAGAATATATGTTTTTAGTGTGAATACTGCAGGCAGCGTAGAATGTTTTGAGAGATAGCAACAGATTTCACCCCTTTTCAACCTATTACATGATTTCACACTGAAGTTTCATACAAAAATCCAACCTAAGGCGCAGTCAAACCTAAAACTATTTTTGAAAACAGAACTCCCTTAACAGTGAATGTACAAAAAGGTGACTGGGATGTCAGAATGAATACTTGTACACTTTGATCATCTTCATCATCCCATCGATCGGCTACTACAGCTCATCCTGTGGTAGCTGATCACTTGGGAAAAGCCTTGTCAAAACAAAGTGTTTTAACTTTTTCCCATAACTATTGTGTTGCTTGTGCAACAAGCCTATGCATATTTGTTAACTAAACCATTCAATTACATCACTTGACCTGAACATAAATTCAGTGGTCATCATCTATGTGCTGTTGTGACTGCGATGAAGTTCACACATATACCTTGATTTGATGTTATGCACTGCCATTTATCACCCTAGCTTGCTCCATCCAGTAATGTGCTGCTCTGTGGACAATGAGGGAGCTCGAAACAAATCATATTTATTATCTTTTAACTCATTTAAATTCACCGTACTTTAGATATCAGCTTAAGAGATGTTTAGAGTGCTACAGTCATATTTAGACTGTAAATGTGCTGGCTTGCAGTTATGTTTCAATTTATGGCTCCACCAGCCCTTTAAGACTCCAACTCCAACACACTTGGTCCATCTTAATACTTTAAAAGCTTCATGGTGAAAGATGGGAAAGTTTATCAAGTTTATTAAGTCTGCCTCACTTCATAACGTAGTCTAACTCCCACATGGTTTACTACAGTGATGGGTGGCGTGAAGCAGAGTGGATGTGAAATGTGGGCACAAGCTGTGGCCGATATCCACTTCCTGTGTCTCCATTGGAGATGACAGGGAGACAAGGCCTGCTGCACATTAGAACATCACTAATTCAAGATGGTATCTGGAGTCAGAGTTCCTGGTAACTTGTGATAATGTTTGTGAGGAGGGCATTGCTGGTAACTTGGAGCGAAATGTCTGTTTGGAACATCTTAAGAGGCACTCTGTATCATTTTTTGGCTTGATGTGACATTGTCCTCTACCATCTGTCCACTCTGTGGTAATAGAGTATTACTCTACTAATGTATACCACTTTAGAAATATTATTGTGGACCAGCACATCTAATCTTATTTGCCTTGGATGCATCATTTACTCCTTGATTAATGTTTATTTTGCAAGTATGTAAAACCAGGATAGATCTCTAGAAATGTGGAGCCATTGTAATACAGACAGGACCAGGATTAGCTGGATATGCATAATTTACTCCTTTGATGAGCTCAGCACTTGCAGAAATTACAAACAGAGGCTGCCACCAATATTACCATGAATTCATTGAGCAAATGGACTTTAACATACTGTATGTGAGTCTTATTGTCGTCTGGAAAAGAGGACCAAAACGCAGCGTGGTAAGTGTTCGTCATTTTAATGGTAAACTGAACACTACAAAGCAAAACAACAAAGTGACAACCGAAAACAGCTCCGTCAGGTACACCACACACTAAACAGAAATGAATCACCCACAACACAAAATGGAAAACAGGCTACCTAAATATGGCTCCCAATCAGAGACAACGATAGACAGCTGCCTCTGATTGAGAACCACACCTGGCCAAACACAAAGAAATAGAAAACATAGAAAAAAAGAAACTAGAATGCCCACCCTAGAAAGCCTCTCTATGGCCAGGGCGTGACAAATACCACGTAGCCTATATTGAAAGCAGGTGCTTCCACATAGGTGTGGTTTCGAAGTTAATTAAGCAATTAACATCTCATCATGCTTATTGTCATTTATAAAAATGTCCAGTTGCCCTTTAGGGTTTCCATTAGGAAAATGTGGCACCGGACATTTGAACGGCAGCATTTTTATTTACTGGACATTTGAAATATGTACCGGACCTATATTCATTGGGTGGTAACCTGCTTAGGGCATCCACCCACAGTGCTCAGAATGACAGAAATCCCAGTTAGATTATGTAAATTCATGTTAATGGCACATGTAACTCAAGGATGCAGCAGCACTTCTTTCTGAATTCCGATTCGCACTTTGAAGATGTTAGAATATCTGTCCACATGCACTTTTCCTCAGACCAATTCTTTTGTAGCCTATGTCAATCTACTACCCCCCCATAGTTGAACAGTTGACCTATTCTATTGGCCAGCTTGTTGTTCTGTGCGAGAATGACATTTTTCAAACAGACTCTGTGACTGTACATAAAAATAAACAGTAATTCAATGTTTTTTTTTAAAAAAGCAATGAGGCTGATGCAACAGATAAGAACGTTTAGCTTAATATGTTGATAAACTATTATTTATTCACATTGTAAGTGCAACAATGAGCACACGACTGTAGGCTACGCTCAAATTAATTCCATAATACAATTTGTGGAAAACACCTCTGTCAAAAGCTCACCGCATATGCAAGCGGTTTTATGTGACATAGATGAAAATATCAGTTAGAAATTTTAAAAGACGCGAGATCTAAAGATTCAACAACTAGCATGGGTTGTTAATATGACTCTAGGATTGTGCATTTGTCTACAGGACAATGAAAGAAAGTTGATTTGAAAACCAATAGAACATGCAAGAAATAGGCTACTGGTTTCAATGGCATATGGAAGTCTTTATAAAAAAGTTGACTCCACGTTCCTATGGCAAGGTAAGACCTGCCTCATAATACGAAGTAAAACTTTCAGGTTTCAAACAATTAAGTATATGTTTTCAAAATGCAAACTGCCTCCAGCTTACATTGCAAAGTGGTTTGTTACACACTGAAGCCTGGATCTCTTTGAAAGAACATCAACAGCCAAGCAACGTGTCTCTCGCAGTGCGCGACAGCAGTCCGATGTGTTTTCATAAAGGACTGCCAAATTGTTGTATCATACTAAAATGGTTCAACCATCAGAAGACAGACACCCTATAATACCAGCTCTGGTCTCAGCTCCATGAAAATGTCCAAAATAAGTGAGCTTATAATGAGGTTTTCAGTGCAATTTCTTTACCTTTATGTAAATGGGACCAGAAATTCAAGCCAATTCCTTGGCTATCACACAAATAAATGTTATAGCTTGAATCCATACAACGGCCCATCTCATACTCACAGGGAAAAATCCATAAATCAAATAAACAGAATCAATGGGCAGAGTGAGATAAATATCAGAGTAGTGTCAAGAGACTGTAGCAGAGCAGTCTCCAGCCCATTTCCCCACTATACATTATATAGGCAATGTAAGGTTGGACGATTTAAAAATATATATATATCAGACAGGATTGAATATCTGATGGGCAATGGAAGGGGCAGCCACTCAGTTGTAGTGCTCCCATATAGATATGGGTAGATGAATGTTAATAACATTTGTTCGTCAATGGATCTTGCAAGAAAAATGTCAATCTATATGCGTTTTTGTTTGAGATCAGTCATTGTCACGCTACAGATCGACTTAATTCTAATTTATTTCGTCTGGCCGCAGGCTTGTCATCGTATATTCTGCTGCCAACAGTAAAAAAAAGTGTGTGTGTGTGTGCATGCGTGTGTATGCATGTGTGTCTGAGCATGCATGTGTGCGTGTACTGTATGAACATGCCTGCCTGCGTGCATGCAAGCATGTGCAATGCGTGCAGTATGTGCAGGCTTGCATATGTGTGAGTGAGAGAGAGAGGGGACTGTGGGAACTATAGTTGAGCAGAATGGTGCATGTTTGTGATTCCGTGGTAGCAAAACTGTGGAGCTCATAAATAAGAGATGGATCAATCTTAGGTTCTTTTCACACCCAACTACGTTCCATTCAATTTACAAATGGCAAATAGAATTGTGGGGCCAGAGACTTGAATGAAATATGTTCAGAAGGCTACCAAAAAGCAATATTAACCTGCTGAATGTTAAGTGGATGGCAGTATACAACATATCTTCATGAGAGGGCCATGAACAGCACGCAGTAATGCCATATACTGTTAAAAAGTTATTTATTATTTATCTATGATTTGTATGCACTTTTTCCTCTAGTATGCGCTGCTATAGGTAATTGTATGAAAAATAGTACATCGTAGATTTCATTTTCATATGCCATGAACAACCTATTCATGACAAATAGGGGAATAGAGCTTGAATTTATTTTTTGATAGTCTACCTATACTCACAATCAACTTTACAATTGACATGCTATAAGATTTTAGCTGCCTTAATACTGTAATAATTTTCTATATAATTAGTTGTCAGGGAAAATCCATCTCAATTACTGGTGCACTGCTCTCATTCATTGCTGTCTCTATCCCACTGTCAATGTACCAAAGAGTCAGAGAGTAAGAGGTGAAGTGAGGTTTCACTCCGCCCAAAACCTTTGACAAATAAGTTCACGAAGGGAGGAATTTTTGTTTGGAGGTCAAAGAGAGTGTCGAATTTTGTAAACAAAAAATGTATTAGTTAATTTGCTACTTAAAGGCTTATTTGATCAAATAGAAGTTCCGTAATGGTTAGGTTGTTACGAATGCACTGATATAAGTGGACACACATGGCATTTTGGCAACTTTGAAAAACAATGACTTTACAGTGCATTCGGAAATTATTCAGACCCCTTCCCTTTTCACACATTTTGTTAAATTACAGCCTTTTTCTAAAATGGATTAAATAAAACATTCATCATTAATCTACACACAATACCCCATTATGGCAAAGTGAAAACTGGTTTTAGACATTTTTGCAAATCTATTCAAATGAAAAAAACTGAAAAACCTTATTTACATAAGTATTTAGACCCTATAACATGAGACTCAAATTTGAGCTCAGGTGCATCCTGTTTACGTTGATCATCCTTGATATGTTTCCACAACCTGATTGGAGTTCACCTGTGGAAAATTCAATTGATTGGACATGATTTGGAAAGGCACACCTGTCTATATATGGTCCCACAATTGATGGTGCATTTCAAGGAACTGTCTGTAGAGCTCTGAGACAGGATTGTGTCGGAGGGTCCAAAATAAATCTGCAGCATTGAAGGTCCCCAAGAACACAGTGGCCTCCATCATTCTTAAATTGAAGAAGTTTGGAACCACCAAGCTGTCTGCCCAGCCAAACTGAGCAATCAGGGGAGAAGGGCCTTGGTCAGGGAGGTGACAGAGCTCCAGAGTTCCTCGGTGGGGATGGGAGAACCTTCCAGAAAGACAACCATCTTTGCAGCACTCCACCAATCAGGCCTTTATGGTAGTGACCAGACGGAAGCTAGTCCTCAGTAAAAGGCACATGTCAGCCCACATACAGTTTGCCAAAATGCCCCTAAAGGACTCTCAGACCATGAGAATCAAGAGTCGCTGGTCTGATGAAACCAAAACTGGACTCTTTGGCCTGAATGCCAAGCGACACATCTGGAGGAAACCTGACACCATCCCTATGGTGAAGCATGGTGGTGGCAGCATCATGTTGTGGGGATGTTTTTCAGCTGCAGGGACTGGGAGACTAGCCAGGATCGAGGGAAAGATGAATGGAGCAAAGTACAGAGATCCTTGATGAAAACCTTCTTCAAAGCGCTCAGGACCTCAGACTGGGGCAAAGGTTCACATTCTAACAGGACAACGACCCTAAGCACACAGCCAAGAATACGCAAGAGTGGCTTCGGGACAAGTCTTTGAATGTCCTTGAGTGGCCCAGCCAGAGCCCGGACTTGAACCCGATCAAAAATCTCTGGAGAGAGCTGAAAATAGCTGTGCAGCGACGCTCCCCATACAACCTGACAGAGCTTGTGAGGATATGCAGAGAAGAATGGGAGAAACTCCCCAAATACAGGTGTGCCAAGCTTGTAGCGTCATACCCAAGAAGACTCAAGGCTGTAATCACTGCCAAAGGTGCTTCAACAAAGTACTGAGTAAAGGGCCTGAATACTTATGTACTGTAAATGTGATATTTAAAACCAGAATGTTTATACAAAAAAATAATAATCTAAATACATGTTTTTGTTTTATCATTATGGGGTATCGTATGTTGATTGATGGGGGTAAAAACATTTTAAACAATTTTAGAACGAGGCTGTAACGTAACAAAATGTGGAGAAAGTCAAGGTGTCTGAATACTTTCCGAATGCACTGTAAATCGATGTGTGTTTGTCAAAGAACTGTGGGACTACTTCTTATCATTGCAGTAGACTCTCTACTTTGCAGAGCTATGCAGCGAAGTATGGAGTGGTCCGCCACAAATTGACGGACAATCCAATCAGCGAATGAGCGTTAAGGCGGGACTCACGAGCGTCCAATGGCTGTCGATATGCAATCCGATACTCCAGAGTAAATCGAGGCCAACTGCTTCGAAGCAGGGAAGCAAGCTATCAGGTACAACTTTCGTTTCGAAGTTGATTTATAAGCGAATTACCTTGATATGCCTTGATAATACTATTAAATTATAACAAGTCCCCTTAAGGTTTACTTATTCATATTCCTGTGATGTTATAAATCTGGCTTTATATTGAATCAATAGCTATCTTATTGAATGCAGCCTCCTAGTATTGGTTTATCTTTTAATTTTGTATTTCACAGAACAGCTCTCTGTGGTGAGGGAGGATTATCATTCTCTGCAGCGATGTTTAGATGATAGATATCCTATCTACTGCAACCTGTGTTTGTTCTTCAACACCAGTCTAACTTGGGTTTTGTCATTGAGCTTTTAATTCATGCAACAGTCATTGCAGCATGTTCTGTGAACAGCATGCACAAAGGGAAAAAAGACAAGAAAATATTGAATCGTATAATTAATGTTGCTACGACACGTTACTCGGTAAGCTATAATTTCTTTCTATTGTGGTTTACTGTGCTGTATTGCAAAGGTCAATAGAGCAGTTTCACTCTGTCAACTTCAGTACTGTTGGTCATCTAGTGGGTGTGCAAGGCATAATGTGAGAGAATACTGAGAGAAGCCTTGACACGTGCACACACACACCCCTTGGACATCTGCTGGTGGGTAATGTTGCTGGTGGTGAGTGAAGCAGATAGGGCAAGGCCACACTCACCAGGGAGTTTAGATGCAGATGTCCTCAAATCTGTTGGTACCCTCCACAAAAAACAAAGAATGCACAAGTAATTGGCATCCACCATTGTTTATTCCATATTTAATAGAAATCAGACTTATTTTTAAATTTTTAATTTAACATAATATTGTAAATAATAAAACTAATGATGGGACCCTAAACCTAATATTTTGTTTGCCAACCTTTTAGAGGCAATCACTGCAATCAAACGTTTTCTGTAGCTCTCAATGAGACTTCTGCACCTGTTAAACTTATTAGGGATATGACAACAGCCAGTGAAAGTGCAGGGCGCCAAATTCAAAAAACAGAAATCTCATAATTAAAATTCCTCAGACATACATGTGTCTTATACCATTTCAAAGGTAATCTTGTTGTTAATCCCACCAAAGTGTCTGATTTCAAATATGCTTTTCAGCGAAAGCACCACAAACGATTATGTTAGGTCACACCAAACCACAATAAGAACAGCCATTTTTCCAGCCAAAGATAGGAGTCACAAAAAGCACAAAGAGATAAAATTAATCACTAACCTTTTTATGATCTTCATCAGACGACACTCATAGGACTTCATGTTACACAATACATGTATTTTTTGTTTGATAAAGTTCATATTTATATAAAGAAATCTGAGTTTACATTGGCGCATTACATTCACTAGTTCCAAAAACATCCAGTGATTTTGCATAGCCACATTGTTTCAACAGAAATACTCAACATAAATGTAGATGATAATACAAGTTATACACATGGAATTATAGATATACCTCTCCTTAATGCAACCGCTGTGTCAGATTTCAAAAAAACTTTACGGAAAAAGCAAGCCATGCAATAATCTGAGACAGCGCTCAGAACAATAGTCAAATTAGCCGCCATGTTGGGGTCAACAGAAACCAGAAATTACATGATAAATGTTTCCTTACCTTTGATGATCTTCATCAGAATGCACTCCCAGGAATCCCAGGTCCACAATAAATTCTTGATTTGTTCGATAATGTCCATTTATTTATGTCCAATTAGCTACTTTTGTTAGCGCGTTTGGTAAACAATTCCAAAGTCACGAAGCGCGTTCCCTAAAAGCTGACGAAATGTCCAAAAGTTCAGTAACAGTCAGTAGAAACATGTCAAACGATGTATTGAATCAATCTTTAGAATGTTGTTAACATAAATCTTGAATAATGTTCCAACCGGAGAATTACATTGACTTCAGATGAGCAATGGAACAGAGCTCCCTCTCATGTGAACGCGCATGGTGAAAACATGGTCAGGTCATGGCAGACTTGACTAATTCCTCTCTCATTCGGCCCCCCTTTACAGTAGAGACATCAGACAAAGTTCTACAGACTGGTGACATCTAGTGGAAGCCGTAGGGAGTGAGAAATCATTCATATCTCCCTGTGATTTCAATGAAAATCGACCAGCCTAATAATTCCCACTTCCTGTTTGGATTTTTTCTCAGGTTTTTGCCTGCCATATTGTAACGGTTTTGACTTGAGGTTATTTTTTATGTAACGGTTTTGACTTGAGGTTATTTATAGGGGTGCCAGGTAGGTTGTGCCTACCAGAGAAAGCATGGGTTTCTCCTTTTAGTTTGGGAGGGAATGAGTCCCATCTGGTCCGTCAAGTCACACCAATACAAAGGACTTATGTAAAAGTCAAGATGGAAATATACTTTTCATAAACCCCTTAAAACATTGGAAAGAACTTCAAACAAGTGTATTCTTTTGCGTGGTTGTATTAACAACATAAATGATCACACACACAACAATATAACAAATCAATGCACTTATGTTCATTTAGAAATGTCCTGTACCTCGGGCATAAAAAGAGTCCAGCCCGGTAAATAAGTTCAGTGACTCAAGTGACCTTAGTCACGCAACGTTTGTCCGTAGCATAAACCCAGTATATTCATACACTCAAAATAACACTTATTTTGCAACACAACTAGAAAGCGTATCAAAGACTAATCAAAGAATAATACGTCTTAACTAGATAAATCACAGTATACATCACCCCAACCAAATGAAATACCGTGTACAAAAAGTTGTAGTCAGTCGGTCAGTCAGACAATCCGCCAACAGATCTCCAGCGGAGAAAAAGCCACGAAAACCAACGGAGAGTTGTAGTCCACAGACGCACAGAGTGGATCCAATCCTGGGTAAACTCGTTTTAAGGCTACAAAACACACTGCAAGGCAACAAACAAACGTAATAGCGAAGTTTCATGAACTGAAGGTAGTACACATCCTCATTCATGTCTCGATCACAACTTCACCTTTGCGCAGCTGATGCTGGCTATTTAATTGGGAATTAAAGGGGAAGCGCCCTATTAGAAGGAGAAGCACTGAGACGGTTCAGAAATATTCAGGGCCGTCACAATATGAGTTCTGTAATACTCACAGACACAATTCAAACAGTTTTAAAAACTTCTGTGTTTTCTATCCAATACTACTAATAATATGCATATATTAGCAACTATGACTGAGGAGCAGGCCGTTTACTCTGGGCACCTCTGTGCACCTTTCATCCAAGCTACTCAATACTACCCCTGCAGCCACAAGAAGTTAACAGGTAGTTTGGCCCACTCTTCCTGAGCAAACTGCTCCAGGTGTTTCAGGTTTGATAGGTGCCTTCTCCAGACTGCAAGTTTCAGCTCTTTCCATAGATGTTTGATAGGATTCAGATCAGGACTCATAGAAGGCCACTTCAGAATAGTCCAATGTTTTGTTCTTATCTATTCTTGGGTGCTTTTAGCTGTGTGTTTTTTGGTTCATTATCCTGTTTGGAGGACCCATGACCTGTGACTGAGACAGAGCTTTCTGACACTGGGCAGTACGTTTTGCTCCAGAATGTCTTGATAGTCTTGAGATTTCATTGTGCCCTGCACAGATTCAAGGCACCCTGTGCCAGGCGCAGCAAAGCAGCCCCAAAACATAACCGAGCCTCCTCCATGTTTCACTTTTCGTCTATGAACATAGTGTTGATGTGACTTGCCAAAAATCTCCAGTTTTGACTCATCTGTCCTAAGGACATTCTCCCAGAAGGATTGTGGCTTGTCAATATGCATTTTAGCAAATTTCAGTCTAGCTTTCTAGCTCCACTTTTCTTTTTAAAAGTGGAGTCCTCCTGGGTCTTCTTCCATGGAGCTTTCACTCAAAAAGTGACAGACAGCTGGTCCGATCAGAAACTGACGTACCTTCACCTTGGTGTTCAGCTTGCATCTCTTTGGCAGTTATCCTTGGTTCTTTTTCTACCATTCACACTATCCTTCTGTTCAATCTGGGGTCGATCTTCCTCTTGCGGCCGCGCCCAGGGAGGTTGGCTACAGTTTCCTGGACCTTAATCTTCTTAAAAATATTTGCAACTGTTGTCACATGAACATCAAGCTGCTTGGAGATGGTCTTGTAGCCTTTATCTTTACCATGCTTGTCTATTATTTTCTTTCTGATCTCCTCAGACAAATCTCTCCTTTGCTTTCTCTGGTCCATGTTCAGTGTGGTGCATACAATGATACCAAACAGCACAGTGACGATTTTTCTCCATTTAAATAGTCTGAATAACTGATTACAAGACTGGAGACGTGTGATATTAATTAAAGAAACTAATTCATTTGAAGTATCA
This sequence comes from Salvelinus alpinus, assembly GCF_045679555.1. Classification (NCBI taxonomy): domain Eukaryota; kingdom Metazoa; phylum Chordata; class Actinopteri; order Salmoniformes; family Salmonidae; genus Salvelinus; species Salvelinus alpinus. Next base: position 17,673,273 of record NC_092103.1, on the reverse strand, counting down.
CTATAATTCAATAATTTATTATATTTTCTAAGGGGTACCAACAAATGTGTCCAGACCATTTTAGAATATCTTTGTAGAATAAGCAATAATCTATTTTCACAGCTTCTTTGCTTTATTCTATGACATACAAAGGCATGCAAGTATACATGATAAAATAGCTTTTAATTTCAACACTTTCAGGAGGAATTAAGCATTATTTCAATGAGCTGTGAGGGTACCAACAAATTTGAGCACATCTGTAGGAGATGGATGTGCAGTGAGGCATGAGGAGAGAGACGGGAGGGGTGTGTGATGCTGGCAGGCCACATCCTCAAATGTTGGCCTCATAGATGGCGTCATCCCTTCCCCTCAGGCAGAGTTCTGACTGACTGTCAGTGAGTCATGGGAAAGAGTCACAAAGACCCACAAAAAGCAGGGATTGCCACTGTCTGTCGGTAAACAGTGACTCTACTGCCTTGTGGTCAGGGTACTGCCATAGGGCTCCGATTGGGCCTCTTTCCGAGGTTATGGTTCCGGAACTGACACACCCACTAATTTTTAGCATACATATTTCAACAACATGCTGGTCACGATGTTCTAAATGTTTACTTATGTACAAAAATCTCTGTGGTGAACCATTAATTAAAAATATTATATAATGCTATAGCACAGATGAAAAGGGAAGCTATCTATAATAATAACCTATGACTAAGACCCAGAGTTCAGGAAAAACTCCAGGTCCCAGAAAATACAAGTACACATTTTGCCACACCACTTTTGAACCTCCAGTGCCACCTCTGCTTGACGGTAAACTTTGCAAGCAGTTGCTTATCAACCAGTAGTTTGTTGATAGTATGACCATCTGAAGAGCATCTACAGATGGACTATGCGGACTATTCAAATCAAGTGTGACCCTACCCACTCCCACACTTTGGCAGATATGGTCCTGGGACAGAGCACACTGGACTACTTGCACTACTTTTGAGTATGCATACATTGATTTGATTGTGTAGTTTGGTGGAACGGAACAATTTTGCCCTAGAACATTGGGAACATTTTATCATTATTGTTTTTCTTTTGTTGTCATTTACGTACTGGCCAGTACTATTTTAAAATATATTTTACCTTGTCATTTCAACTTAAAATTAACATTATAATTTTGTACATACCTCTGACTCTCTGGTGTGGCCTGGGGGATTGTAGAACCTGTTAGGGAAGAAATAGGTTTAGTAATTAGTACAAACCTGTGACATGACCACTGGACTCATTACTTGGAATGACTGTAACCATCACTCCGGAGTCCAGGACTGCACTGCATTTTACAGTTTTTCCACATCTGGTTTCACAAATATCAGGGTGACATTAAGCACATGTATACAACGAATACAAGTAACAGCACACTCAACATTACTTTTAATAAAAAATAAACAAGCGGCAGTTTTATTAACTGAAAATGTAAATTATTTTTGTTAAACTAACAGTGAAATAAACCAGACTCATCCTCTGGCTTCAAAACATATTTCCCAAAAAATGTACAGGAACTTGTTGGTCACGTGAGAATAGTTTGAACCAATGATTGTATACATGAATGGACAAAGCCATTGATCACGTGACCCTATTCATTCCAATGTGAAAACTCAATAGCGCATTGAAGCCAAATTATGTTGGTCAAAATGGCGTCTCTTGGAGACATAACATGCACAGTTTGAGCTACTCCAGGAAGTGACATTGCAGGCTAGCTCAGAGCTGCCCCCTCTCATTGAGTAACTCAAGTTGAAGGCTGACTGTGGTGCTGTAGGCTGCCATTAGCAACTAAATTATCTTAACTAAATTATTAACTTCTTCTGTCTGCGATTTAAAAACAATCGGTTCAAAAACATACAGTAGCAGTCAAAAGTTTGGACACACCTACTCATTCAAGGGTTTTTCTTTATTTTTTACTATTTGCTACATTGTAGAATAATAGTGAGGACATCAAAACTATGAAATAACACATATGGAATCATGTAGTAACCAAAAAAGTGTTAAACAAATCAAAATATATTTTAGATTTTAGATTCTTCAAAGTAGCCACCCTTTGCCTTGATCACAGCTTTGCACATTCTTAGCATTCTCTCAACCATCTTCATGAGGAATGCTGTTCCACCACTCTTGAAGGAGATCCCATATATGCTGAGCACTTGTTGGCTGCTTTTCCTTCACTCTGTGGTCCTACTCATTACAAACCATCTCAATTGGGTTGAGTTTGGGTGATTGTGGAAGCCAGGTCATCTGATGCAGCACTCCATCACTCTTCTTCTTGGTCAAATAGCCTTTACACAGCCTGGAGGTGTGTTTTGAGTCATTGTCCTGAAAAACAAATGATAGTTCTACTAAGCGCAAACCAGATGGTAGCCATGCTGGTTGAGTGTGCCTAGAATTCTAAATAAATCACAGACAGTGTCACCAGCAAAGCACCCCCACACCATCACCCCTCATCCTCCATGCTTCATGCGGAGATCATCCGTTCACCTACTATGTGTCTCAAAAATACACGGTGGTTGGAACCCAAAATCTCAAATTTGGACTCCTCAGACCAAAGGACAGATTGCCACGGGTCTAATGTCCATTGCTCGTCTTTCTTGGCCAAAGCAAGTCTCTTATTATTATTGGTGTCCTTTAGTAGTGGTTTCTTTGCAGCAATTTGACAATGAAGGCCTGATTGACGCAGTCTCCTCTGAGCAGTTGATGTTGAGATGTGTCTGTTACTTGAACTCTGTGAAGCATTTATTTGGGGTGCAATCTGAGGTTCAGTTAACTCGAATGAACTTATCCTCTGCAGCAGAGGTAACTCTGGGTCTTCCTTTCCTGTGGCGGTCTTCATGAGAACCAGTTTCATCATAGTGCTCGATGGTTTTTGCGACTCTGCTTTTCCGGATTGGCTGACCTTCATGTCTTAAAGTAATGATGGACGGTTGTTTCTCTTTGCTTATTTTAACTGTTCTTGCCATAATATGGACTTGGTCTTTTAACAAATAGGGCTATCTTCTGTTAACCACCCCTTCCTTGTCACAACACAACTTATTGGCTCAAACGCATTAACAAGGAAAGAAATTCCACAAATTAACTTTAACAAAGCACACGTGTTAATTTAAATGCATTCCAGGTGACTACCTCATGAAGCTGGTTGAGAGAAGGCTAAAAGTGTGCAAAGCTGTCATCAAGGCAAAGGGTGGCTACTTTGAAGAATCTCAAATACAAAATATATTTTGATTTGTTTAACACTTTTTTGGTCACAACATGATTCCATATGTGTTATTTCATAGTTTTGATGTCTTCACTATTATTCTACAGTATAGAAAATAGTAAAAATTAAGAAAAAACATGATTTTAGTAGGTGCGTCCAAACGTTTGACTGGTACTGTACATCTGGTGTATTAGAAGCAATTATTGGTATCATGATTGTCTACAAAAAAATGTTTTGATTAACACGCTGATTGACCATGAAGATTGCCATTTTTCCATTCACTATAATGGGGGATGCTGTTTTCTGCTAACAATTTCAATGAGAGAGGGCAGTAGTTCTCCCCTGGTTAGAACAGACTCAGGGTTATTTTCTGTTGCGTCAGAAACACTAAAGCTCATGTTTAGTGTAGTTTGGAAACCAGAAACTGAGGGTAAAAACATGACTTCTTAACACAGAGATTGAAACATTCATAACCGATGGGCACTACATCAACATATGAATTGTTTCGCAATCTTGGGAGAAAATAGAATGATACGTTGCACAGTATCACTATCACTAATATTTGATATCACCGCAGGTTACAAGGATTGAGAATCCACCCAGAACCACTCATTGGAGCCCTATATGTATATACTGTATATTGTAAATTTGTCACATGGTAAGATTAAAAAAATACAAAATTATGCCATTCAACAAGTCACATAAAACATGTACATTTGGTCCATCCACAGTTAAGAGAGGTATTTATCCCAGGTTAAGAGGGGTATTTATCCCAAGCATCAAAAATATGAGAGATGAACAGAGGAAATTCATGTAATTGATATAATTGTCATGAGTAAGGATATACATTTGAACTGTCTCATAATAACCTCTACCGAGCCATTCTCTCAATGTACTGTAAATAGGACATTGTCTGCTTTTGCTTTTTCATGTCACAATGTGTTCCTTTATCACATGTTATTGTGATTTTCAAAGCAGGAAATGTGTGGGAGAAGGCTGCTGATTTAAATATTAATCTGTTTATTTTGTATTTTGGCAATGAGGTCCTTTATCTACGTGGATACCATTTTTATGTCTAACTAGCATTAGCGCAATGACTGGAAGTCTTTGGTATCTACTAGCATCTTAATGCTAGTTAGCAACATCCTTCAAACTAAAAGCAGAGACATAAAAATTGTATCCATGTGTTAGTCTGACTGGGGAAGTTAAATTGTAAAATGTATTGATTTGAAATATTTTGAAAACAGTCTACACAACTCTGTAGTCGAAGTGGAAGAACAATTTTAACATTTGTAAATTCATTCAAATTAAAACAGTAATATCAGATAAGTATTCAACCCCCTGAGTCAATACATGTTAGAATCACCATTGGTAGCGATTACAGCTTTGAGTCTTTCTGGGTAAGTCTCTAAGAGCTTTCCACACATTATTATTTTCAAAATTCTTCAAGCTCTGTCAAGTTGGTTGTTGATCATTGCTAGATAACCATGTATATTTTACTCAAAACTGTATCTTCTATCACTGTCTTCTTGGTAAGCAACTCCAGCGTAGATTTAGGTTATTGTCCTGTTTAAAGGTGAATTCATTTCAGTATCTGGTGACAAAATGAACCAAGTTTTCCTCTAAGATTTTGTCTGTGCTTAGCTCCATTCATATTTTTTTTTATCGAAAAAATACTCCCCAGTCCTTAACTTGTCAATAGGTGTTTTCACTTTGGAAAAAATCGTGCCCAAATGAAACGGCCTCGTACTCTTTTCTAGATCATACAATATGCATATTATTATTACTATTGGATAGAAAACACTCTCAAGTTTCTAAAACTGTTTGAATTATATCTGTGAGTAAAACAGAACTCATTTTGCAGCAAACTTCCATACAGGAAGTGAAAAATCTGAAAACGAGGCTCTGTTTCAGGGCCTGCCTATTCAACTGGCTTTTATTTATCGATATGCATGCACTTCATACGCCTTCCACTAGATGTCAACAGGCAGTGGAAGGTGGAATGGGGTGTCTAGCTTGATCTGAGGCCGAACAAGAGCTTTTAGAGTGACAGGTCTGGAATTTTCTTTGTCTTAGAAGGCGCGCGGCGGAGCTCGACACTGTCTTCTGAAAAGCGTTCGGTTTACACGGCGAATATCTCCGGCTCTGATTTTATTTGATACATATGATAATAACATCATAAAGTAGGTTTTTTCAACTGAGTTTTATCAGTTTATTCAACGTTTATTGGGACTTTTGGAGTTTTCCGTTCTTTGCGTCAAGAGAGGATGGGAATGTTAGCAACCTTGGCTAGCATTGTGGCGCGAATTCGACAGAAGAAATGGACATTCTAAAACCAAACAACGATTTATTCTGGACCAAGGACTCCTTGTACAACATTCTGATGGAAGCTCAGCAAAAGTAAGAAAACATTTATGATGTTATTTCGTATTTCTGTGGAAAATGTTGACTCCTATTCTCCGCCGTTTTGGTGATCGCTAGCTGTATGTTATGGTAAAGTTATTTTAAAAAATCTAACACAGCGGTTGCATTAGGAACCAGTGTATCTTTCATTTGCCATACAACAAGTATTATTATGTAAAGTTTATGATGAGTTCTTTGGTCAGATTAGGTGAGTGTCCAAAATATCTCCGGAGATTCTGGTGAATCAATGCTACGTATTCACAATGTATAATCAGGATTTGTAGCTCTAAATATGCACATTTTCGAACAAAACATAATTGTATTGTATAACATGATGTTATAAGACTGTCATCTGATGAATTTGTTCAAGGTTAGTGATTAATTTTATTTATATTTTGTCGGTTTTGTGCAAGCTATTTTTGCGGGGAGTAAATTGCGTTGTGTGTTTGGCTACTGTAGTGAGCTAATAGAAATATCTATTGTGTTTTCGCTGTAAAACACTTAAAAAATCGGAAATATTGGCTGGATTCACAAGATGTTTATCTTTCATTTGCTGTACACCATGTATTTTTCATAAATGTTTTATGATGAGTTAATTATGTATTTCACGTTGCTCTCTGTAATTATTCTGGCTGCTTTGGTGCTATTTGTGATTGTGGCTGCAATGTAAAACTATGATTTATACCTCAAATATGAACATTTTCGAACCAAACATAAATGTATTGTATAACATGCTATAAGACTGTCATCTGATGAAGTTGTTTCTTGGTTAGTGACTAATTTTATCTCTATTTTGTCGGTTTTGTGAAAGCTACCTATGCGGTGGAAACATGGTGAAAATATGCGGTTGTGTTTGGCTATTGTGGTTAGCTAATAGAAATACATATTGTGTTTTCGCTGTAAAACATTTTAAAAATCGGAAATGATGGCTGGATTCACAAGATGTTTATCTTTCATTTGCTGTATTGGACTTGTGATTTCATGAAAATTATATTATATGATATCCCTGTCCCGTTAGGCTAGGCTATGCTAGTCAGCTTTTTTGATGAGGAAGATCCCGGATTTTACCATAACAAACAGCTTACGTTATAGCGAGACAGCGCCCGCAAAAAGGGCGGAAAATAGGACTCAACATCATAAATTGTTCCTACTTTTGCTGAGCTTCCATCAGAATCTTGTACAAGGAGTCCTTTGTCCAGAATAAATCGTTGTTTGGTTTTAGAATGTCCTTCTCTCCTGTCGAATTAGCAACCTTAGCTAGCCATGTGGCGCGAACATGCCCATCTTCTCCTGACGCAAAGAAAGGAAAATTCCAAAAGTCGCAATAAACGTTGAATAAACTGATACAACTCGGTTGAAAAAAACTACTTTATGATGTTTTTATCACATCTATCAAATAAAATCAGAGCCGGAGGCATCCACCGTGTATACCGAACGCTTTTCAGAAGCCAATGCTGATGTCCTTCCCGCGCCTAGGTAGAGAAAGGAAATTCTGGTCACGTCATTCCAAGAGCTCTTGTTCGACCTCAGATCAAGCTAGACACCCCATTCCACCTTCCACTGCCTGTTTACATCTAGTGGAAGGCGTATGCAGTGCATGCAAATCCATAAATATTAAGCAATTGAATAGGCAGGCCCTGGAACAGAGCATCGTTTTCAGATTTTTCACTTCCTGTCTGGAAGTTTGCTGCCAAATGAGTTCTGGTTTACTCACAGATATAATTCAAACAGTTTTAGAAACGTGAGAGTGTTTTCTATCCAATAGTAATAATAATATGCATATTGTACGATCTAGAATAGAGTACGAGGCCGTTTAAATTGGGCACGATTTTTTCCCAAAGTGAAAACAGCGCCCCCTATTCACAAGAAGTTTTAAGCAAGTTCATGTTTTCGACATTTCTGAACAACTATTGATTTAGAACCAAGGAGAGTTACTGCAAGTTTCAGAGTTACTGCAAGTCACACAACTTCAACATTTTAACATCATCAATCACCTACGTTTAGTCTAATAAAGTAGAAAAACGTAACTCATCCTACTTGTAGAGATATGCCAATGCCATCCTCTTCTCTTTCTTGTTGACGTAACAGTCTATGACTCTGTCATACAGTACACGCTTTTATTTTTTGTTGTCCTAGACTACCTGGCTATAATACTTGATCGCTAGCCTAACTTCTTTTCATGGGAAACGTTCGCTAGTTAACATTAGCCTTCTACATCTTGCTAACTAATGAACTTCCATCCTCTCAGTCCAGGGGCACAATGTATTTCATGGTTGGATCAGAATCGCCGTTATAATCATTGGCCAAGATATTTCTCTGCGATAGGAGTGAAGCCAAATCTAAACTGGTCACTTTTTTGTTTTTGGGTGCCTGGACCATTCACAGTTGAGCTCACTCAGTTTAGCTCAACGTCGGTTGGCTATTATTTATACTTTATTTTATTAAGGGAGGCCAAATGCTCGCTGGTTTCCCTTGCATTCAATGCTACCGGCTGCAACAATGTCATACTCTTTATGACCAGACAGCATCAGATAGATGGCCTGCACATTAGGAGACAGAAGAGTCCTACTTTCTCCGGTGAGATACATTCAGCCTCTTGCGAATTGAAGGAAAAGTGTGAAAACACATTACAAAATATAAATACTTTTTTATTTCTTCTTTTTTTCTTTATACATGGGCTCCCGAGTGGTGCAGCGGTCTAAGGCACTGCATCTCAGTGCTAGAGGCGTCACTACAGATGCCTGAACTGTAACTCAGTAAAATCATTGAAATTGTTTCATGTTGTGCTTATATTTTTGTTCAGTATATATTTTCCAGAGCATTTTGTGCATAACAGCAATATGAGTTTGATTACTATTTAGTTTTCTCTGCCCAGTCTTTCTACAGCATGTGTAGACATATGTTTATGTCTTGGATCTAACAGCCCTATTGTCTGTTTGGAACTCACACGCTGTCTCTCAGAGCTGCTTACAGCCTGGCTGGTGTGATGCCACCTGCGGTAGTTTAGTAGTTAGTGTGAAGTTTATAGGAAAGGAAGTGGATTTAGCAACACCTACAGTACATGGTGCTACTGTACTGTCCTGTGTCTTTCAAGGAGTTGCCGGCCAGATTTATTACATGAAAAATATATATTTCATGTAAACTGGCAAAATATCACTTTCCAATCACAACTGATATATTGCCCTTCATGGCTACATATATACTGAATAAAAATATGAACAAAACATGCAACAATTAAAGATTTTACTGAATTACAGTTCATAGAAGACATCAGTCAATTTAAATACATTTATTAGGCCCTAATCTATGGATTTCACATGACAAGGCTGGGGTGCAGTGACTAAATGACTAAACCAGAATGAGTTTCCCCCCACAAAAGGGCTTTATTACAGACAGAAATACTCCTCAGCACCCTCCTCAGATTATCCCGCACGTGAAGAAGCCAGATTTGGAGGTTATGGGATGACATGATTACACGTGGTCTGCGGTTGTGAGGCCGGTTGGATTTACTGCCAAATTCTCTAAAATGACATTGGATGCAGCTTATGGTAGAGAAATTAACATTAAATTATCTGGCAACAGCTCTGGTGGACATTCCTGATGTGAGCATGCCAATTGCACGGTCCCTCAAAACTTGAGACATCTGTGGCATTGTGTTGTGTGACAAAACTGCACATTTTAAAGTGACATTTTATTGTCACCCAGCACAAGGTGCACCTGTGTAATGATGATGCTGTTTAATCATCTTGTTGATATGCCACACCTGTCAGGTGGATGGATTTTTTAACAGGGATATAAACAAAATTGTTCACAAAAGCTTTTTGTACGTATGGAATATTTCTGGCATCTTTTATTTCAGATCATGAAACATCGGACCACTTCACATGATGCGTTTATCTTTTTTTTCAGGATAACTGATATGGCATTTATTTAAGAAACAAACCTGTTGTCAGGACTGGGACCAGGCAGCAGGGAAATTGATTGGCTGCATAACTCCCAGACAGCAGTTTACATTTATAATATTTGATTAGACCAACAAGGGAACAGTGAGCCCACATCCTTTAATTTAGAACATGCCTACTCTGTGTGTGTGTGTGTGTGTGCATGCAGCAAGCGTGTGTGCGTGTGGTGGGAGGGTTAAGGGTATGAGTTTGTGCAGATGTTGCGCTGTTCAGAATGATCTGTTTAGTGGATGAATTAGCCCAGTATTTCCCTAATCTGGATTCTGTTGTCAGTCATGTGACCTCCCTGTTTGAGAGGAGAGAGATGGCTCATACACAGCACATCTGCTCAGAACCACAGAGAACCCTTAGAGAGGCCTAAATGAAGACATCATATCAACATCCACAGAAATCCACCTACTCACCCATGCTACTGCTTTTACTCTCTAATCAGATTTCTCCTTTTCTGGACATTTAGTTCAAAGCCCCCCATCCGTCCACATATTCCAGGCCTTATCTGTGTCTGTAATCTGGCACTAACCCTAGATATTGAAGGAGGGAGTTTAGTGAACTGGCATTGCTTCCACACTAATACATTTTCAGAATTTTAGAGGAGGAATTTGTGTCATGTGGACATCATGCTGTTTGGCTCCAGTACAGATCAGCAGGATCAACATCAGAATACATAGATTGTTGACAGTCACCACAGGGTGCAACTGCTCTGGCAGTCAACTGTACACTGTACACCCTTTTGTAAGGGTACAAAAAGGTGCTCTTTCTTATCTCCCTTTATTTCTATCTCCCACAGTCTCTAATTCAAACAGATGTGGGTGATTGGGGCTTGCCAGTGCTATGTCACAAATCTTGTGGTTCTGGAAAGATTGCCATTATGCAAAAAGAGACTGTGCTATTGACGTGATGATGATTCAAAACAATGAAAAGACACTGACAAGGGAAGAAAATTAGATCTAACACTTTTCTGATGTGTAATGATAAAATATAACTCAATATCAAGCAATTAAGTTCATTATAAATATTGATGACATATTTAACCTCGTTTGAGTTAAACTGCCATTTTATGGATTTGATACAGATACGTTGATTTATAGTTTTCCAAAATGTGTCGGTCACGTGTATTTCTGCCCTATGCTATTTACTGCTTCTAGGGAAGTGAGATGAATGCATTAGTCTGTCTGCATTTCTCCCATTGTGCCAAACACCTTTATCACAACAAGGTCTATCTACAAGAGTCCTGGGAGCTAACCTGCAGGACCAAGATGAATAACATAGATACATGTTTTTGCCCATCTGACCATTTCCCAAGCAAACCCATTCTCCATTACCCTGGGACCTTTGATCAGGGAATACACAAGGAGTGTGGTTAGGAGAGAGCTCAGTGTTGGGCCTGGGAAAGCTCATGGAGGTGCACTACAAAACCATTCAGTACCGAAACATGGCTCTCCACATCGATGCAAAACCCGGCCATTCAGCCTGCTGGGTTTTCCACTCATCGGATGGACAGGACGAAGTCGGGAAAGAACAAAGGAGGCGGGCATGATTCATGATGAACAACTCTTGATGTGACTGCAGGATGTAGAAAGTCTTTAGATGTTGTGTTAACCCGACCTGGAATATCTGACAATTAAATGCAGACCCTACTATCTCTCAAGAGAATTCTCATCCATTATCACTGCTGTTTACATTCCTCCCCAAGCTGACACCACACTGGCATTCAAGGAATTATACAGGACTTTAGATAAGCAAGAAACCACACATCCAAAGGCCACATTAATTTTGTCTGGTGACTTTACAGGGGCAGTGCAGTCAAAAACGTGACTTTGCTCGTTGTTTTCCACAATTTGAAGCTGAAATAATACTGTGAAATGGTGAAAATTATGAAAATACACTTTTAGTGTAAGAGCTGTTTAAAAAGACATCCTGAAATGTCTTATTGTTTGCCTGGGTGGGCTTTTGGACCGTATTGTAACGGCTGTCGTCGGTGGAAGAAGGTGAGGACCAAGGTGCAGCGTGGTAAGTGTTCATGATATTTAATAATAATCAAAACTGAACACTGAATAACAAAACAACAAAGAAACAACCGAAAACAGTTCTGTCTGGTGCAGACACACAAAGACTGAAAATAACCACCCACAAAACCCAACAGAAAACTGGCTACCTAAATATGGTTCCCAATCAGGGACAACGATTGACAGCTGCCTCTGATTGAGAACTATATCAGGCCAAACACAGAAATAGAAAATCATAGAAAAACTAACATAGACAACCCACCCAACTCATGCCCTGACCATACTAAAACAAAAGACAAAACAAAGGAACTAAGGTCAGAACGTGAGACGTATAAGTTAATAGGCCAATAACAAAGAGAGTGTGCCCTTCTCTCTGCTAATAACATCTAGTTTTCAGGTTACACATCCTTCCCATTAGGCTCCTCCAATTAGGTCCCTCTCTCAGACTACTCCCAGACAGTGCTAGCAAAAACCTTGCTTGAGAAATGACATTTTGCTAAGTTGCTATTTTTGTTGCTTTTTGACCATTTTATTAAAAACAATCAGAGTAAAGTACTTAATTGTTACACAGAAATGATTTGATATTGAGATCAAAACGTCTGTATTGGATCTTTACCAAAGCAAATCTGAAAAAAGTACTATCGAAATTCCATCAACACATCTCCTGTCATTCATGAGGCGGGAGGACATTGGATCACTGTATATCCCCTTCCGGGATGGTTACAAGGACCTCTGATATTCCGCCTCCATCCTGCTTCTCCCCGCCTATAGACGAAAATCTACGCAGGAAACGCCCATGGTAAGAACTGTTCAATGCTGGTCTGACTAATCGGAATAAATGTTAAAGGACTGTTTTGATTCCTAGCACTGGGAAATGTTCTGGATTGCCTCAGACAATTACATTGACGACAGTCTCAGTCATGGGGTTCATCAGGAAATAAATAGAGGATGTTGTTCCAATATTGACAATCGGTACATATTTCAACCAAAAATCCTGGGCAAATGGCAGCATCTGTGCAAAGCGCGGAGCATAAACCTCCGCATTTACATAAGTATTCAGACCCTTTACTCAGTACTTTGTTGAAGCACCTTTGGCAGTGATTACAGCCTAAAGTCTTCTTGGGTATTGGCACACTTGTATTTGGGGAGTATCTCCCATTCCTCTCTGCAGATCCTCTCAAGCTCAAATCAAATCAAATCAAATCAAATTGTATTAGTCACATACACATGGTTAGCAGATGTTAATGCGAGTGTAGCGAAATGCTTGTGCTTCTAGTTCCGACAATGCAGTAATAACCAACAGTAATCTAACCTAACAATTCCACAACTACTACCTTACACACACACACAAGTGTAAAGGGATAAAGAATATGTACATAAAGATATATGAATGAGTGGTGGTACAGAACGGCATGGCAGATGCAGTAGATGGTATAGAGTACGGTATATACGTATGAGATGAGTACTGTAGGGTATGTAAACATAAAGTGGCATAGTTTAAAGTGGCTAGTGGTACATGTATTGCATAAAGATGGCAAGATGCAGTAGATGATATAGAGTACAGTATATACATATGAGATGGGTAATGTAGGGTATGTAAACATTGTATTAAGTGGCATTGCTTAAAGTGGCTAGTGGTACATTTTTACATAATTTCTCTGTCAGGATGAATGGGGAGTGTCACTGCACAACTATTTTCAGGTCTTTCCAGAGATGGGTTTGATGGGTTCAAGTCCGGGTTCTGACTGGGCCACTCAAGGACATTCAGCGACTTGTCCAGAAGCCAATCCTGTGTTGTCTTGGCTGTGTGCTTAGGGTCATTGTCCTGTTTGAAGGTGTATCTGCGCCTCAGTCTGAGGTTCTGAGTACTCTGGAGCATCAAGAGCCTCTCTGTACTTTTCTCCATTCACAATCCCCTCAATCCTGACTAATCTCCCAGTCCCTGCCGATGAAAAACATCCCCACAGCATGATGCTGCCAACACCATGCTTCATCGTAGGAATGGTGACAGGTTTCCTCCAGACATGACGCTTGGAATTCAGGCCAAAGAGTTCAATCTTGGTTTCATCAGACCAGAGAATCTTGTTTCTCATGGTCTGAGAGTCCTTTAGGTGCCTTTTGGCAAACTCCAAGCGGGCTGTCATGTTTATTTTACTGAGGAGAGGTTTCCGTTCAATCTCTCTACCATAAAGGCCTGATTGGTGGAGTGCTGCAGAGATGATTGTCATTCTGGACGGTTCTCCCATCTCCACAGAGGAACTCTAGAGCTCTGTCAGAGTGACCATCGGGTTCTTGTTCACCTCCCTGACAAAGGCCCTTCTCCCCTGATTGCTAAGTTTGGCCGGGCGGCCAGCTCTAGGAAGAGTCTTGGTGGTTGCAAACTTCTTCCATTTAAGAATGATGGAGGCCACTGTTCCTTGGGGACCTTAAATACTATAGAAATATTTTGGTAACCTTCCCCAGATCTGTGCCTCGACACAATCCTGTATCGGAGCTCTATGGACAATTCCTTCGACCTCATCACGTGGTTTTTGCTCTGACATGCACTGTCAACTGTAGACCTTATATAGACAGGTGTGTTCCTTTCCAAATCATGTTCAATAAAATTGAATCCTTTCAAGTTGTAGAAACATCTCAAGGATTATCAATGGAAACAGGATGCACCTCAGCTCAACTTCGAGTCTCATAGCAAAGGGTCTAAATACTTATGTAAATAAGGTATAAAAATTAAAAAAATTATACATTTGCAAACATTTCCAAAAACCTGTTTTCACTTTGTCATTATGGGGTATTATGTGTAGATTGAGGGAATACAATCATTTAAAAAATAATTATCGGCTAATATTGTACAATCCAGGTCAGGAATTATGGTTGGGGCTAAAAACAGGGATATTCTTGACAAAACCCTGTTTCAGTCTTCCAGAGATTTGAGACTGGGACGGAGGTTCACCTTCAAGCAGGACAATGACCCAAAGCATACTGCTAAAGCAACACTCGAGTGGTTTAAGGGGAAACATTTAAATGTCTTGGAATGGCCTAGTCAAAGCCCAGAACTCAATCCAATTGAGAATCTGTGGTATGACTTAAAGATTGCTCTACACCAGTGGAACCTGTCCAATTTGAAGGAGCTGGAGCAGTTTTGCCTTGAAGAATGGGCAAAAATCCCAGTGGCTAGATGTGCCAAGCTTATAGAGACATACCCCAAGAGACTTGCAGCTGTAATTGCTGCAAAAGGTGGCTCTACAAAGTATTGACTTTGGGGGGGTTAATAGTTATGCATGCTCAAGTTTTCCGTTTTTTTTGTCTTATTTCTTGTTTGTTTCACAATAAAAAATATTTTGCATTTGCCAAGTGGTAGGCATGTTGTGTAAATCAAATAATACAACCCCCCCAAAAATCCATTTTAATTCCAGGATGTAAGGTAACAAAATAGGAAAAATGCCAAGGGGGATGAATACTTTCGCAAGCCACTGTATATGGGGGATACAACTCGCCCAGATCTGCAGATTTTCCTGCAACGAGACAGAATGATTAGATCACTTGTTTTGGTACTGCCCATATGTATCTTGTTTTTGGTCTCAGGTTCAGGAGTGGCTAAAGAATTGTAACATTTACCAGGAGCTAACTCTGCAAATAGCTGGATTATTTGAAATTAATAAAGTCAATCGATCAATACTATATACTCTTAACAAAAAATATTATCTTTAAATTACAATCTGTAGTAACTATGAGAATAGAAAGGTTCAGAACTTTTGTGAAACATCACCGCACAGTTATAAAATATATGGCAAATAGAAATCAAAACTGGATGGTGTTCAGAGATAGATAGGAGTGATTGAAGGGAGCTGACGGGTGGGACTAAAAAAACAAAAAAAATCAAGATAACTAATATAAAATATGCTTTGTCCATAAAATGTATAAAGTATGTATAAGCGGGAAGTAGAAGCCTATGTATTAAGTCCCCTCTTAGAGAATTATAAACAAAGTCCCCTCTTAGAGACTTATCCACAAAGACTCACAGCTGTAATCACTGCCAAAGGCGCTTCTAACATGTATTGACGCCCCCTTCTGCATCTACATTACAAGACCATGGTGCTTGCCTACGGAGCTGTGAGGGGAACGGCACCTCCGTACCTTCAGGCTCTGATCAGGCCCTACACCCAAACAAGGGCACTGCGTTCATCCACCTCTGGCCTGCTCGCCTCCCTACCTCTGAGGAAGTACAGTTCCCGCTCAGCCCAGTCAAAACTGTTCGCTGCTCTGGCACCCCAATGGTGGAACAAACTCCCTCACGACGCCAGGTCAGCGGAGTCAATCACCACCTTCCGGAGACACCTGAAACCCCACCTCTTTAAGGAATACCTAGGATAGGATAAAGTAATCCTTCTAACCCCCCCCCCCCCTTAAAAGAGTTAGATGCACTATTGTAAAGTGGTTGTTCCACTGGATATCATAAGGTGAATGCACCAATTTGTAAGTCGCTCTGGATAAGAGCGTCTGCTAAATGACTTAAATGTAATGTAAATGTAAATCTACAGGGCTGTAGAAGAGAGGGTCAAAAGCTTCAAGTTCCTCTGTGTGCACATCACCGACGGCCTGACATGGTCCCAACACATCAACAACGTGGTGAAGAAGGAAATAAACTCATTTGTATATTTCATTTGTAAATATAGTTATACTTGACATTGCACAGTGTGTACATACTGTATTAGTTATATTACTACAATATGTTTACTATTACTATGCACACTACTTTCTCCTATTACTTGATATATTTTTTTGCATTTTGATGATACAGATTTTGATATTTGTACTGCACTGTTGAATGATGCATGCAATTAAGCATTACACAGTATCATTTCCACCTGCTTTAAACTGTGTACATGACAAATAAACTTGGATTTGATTTGGAGATATTGGCTAATTTTTATTCACCTTAAACTACCTCTTGGAGAGAACACATTGTCATATTGCTGCGTGTTGGTTTACTATCACTCCCCTGACAATGACTGCAGAAGGCAGTGAAACTAGGTGCAGGTAATAATTTCCACACAACATATGCTGTCTATTGTTTCTACCCTCTATTCACTCAGGGTGGATTTGTATTGAACAGCAGGTCAGAGCCAACAACAGTGCTTTACAACTGACACAATCTAGTTTGTAAATTCCTCTATATTACAGTTTTCCACAATTGTTTACACACGTTTGCTGAATCTTTGGGCTATTCTCCCAAAACTCTAAACACAAAACCACAAACACAGAATGCAAAAGCAAACACTGCATTCAAAACTGTTTTTATCTCTTTCCAAAATGTTTTTTTGCATCAAAATGACACACACACATCCTATGAATAGATCTGTCTACCAACCAGCAACACACTGATGTGCTCAACACAAAACATTACTATGAATAGCCCATGAGTAGGTTTATGCCTTTCGCATCTTCAGTGTTACACTGTAGCCGGTTGTACAAGATTGTTACAGTAATGTATACCTACTCAAATATACATAAATAAACACACACAAATGAAATAGAGTAACAAAAACATTGTCATTTATTTCCAAAATGCAGTATTTTTGAACACTTTTGTCTTTTGTATGTAACACTTTCCATACCCTACAGGAGAGAACCAGGAAAAACATTCAGTAAGATAAAGGGTTTTCTGTACAAATAAAAAAAATGAAAGTGGCTCATTCTTTCAAAACTCTAAACACAAAAAGACAAAAACACATAAAAAATGTAAGAAAAAAGACATTAGGCTGCATCCTGCCTCATATTTTGGTCTGGCTACAGCACTTAATCTACATCACAAGCGATGTTCTCCCTGGCTAAACAGCGGGGAAAGAATCTTCTGAAGTGATGGATCCAGCCACCGAAAGCCCCCACATCAACTTCACCACAGGCATGTTACTCATCATGTCATTGCTACATTGGCTGGACATACTATAGAGCAAGTTGAAGTGTACACATATTTGGGTGTGTGGGTTGATGATAAGCTGAGCTTCAATGTGCATGTAAAGAACTTGATAAGGAAGCTCAAGCTGAAAATAGGTTTTTATTACCGGCATAAGGCTTGTTTTTCTTTTGAGGCCAGGAAGGAGCTGGTACGATGTACATTACTGGCGGTTTTAGATTTTAGTGATGCTATATATATATGCAGGCCTCAACCACTACCCTGAGAGCACTTGATTCAGTGTATCATGCAGCCCTCAGGGTCATTACAAATCAAAAACGTCTAACACATCATTGTGATCTCTACAGCGCTGTTGGCTGGTCGTCATTGACCTTGCGTAGGCTTAAACACTGGTATACACTGATTTATAAGGCCATATTGGGTAAAATGCTATTTTATCTCTGTTCTTTTTTTAGTCAGGTAGGTAAATAAATACCCACTCTCATTTGCTTCTAACAGTACCAAAAATGTGGTCATTGTAGAAACAGGTCATTGTAGAAATAGTTTTAGTTACTTAGCTCTGTGGTCCTGGAATTATCTCCTGAACATTTTAAAATTTTATGATCTAGTTTCGTTGGTGGAGTTTAAACACTCTGTGTATATATAATAGAAGAGTGTAATTGTTTTTAGGCCAGCTGTTTTTAACGTAAAATGGTTTTGTTGTACTGTATGTGTGTTTATAGTTTTGTTTAATGTTGTGTTAGTTGTTTTGTCTGAAACGTTGTTCCTCCTGCTGCTATTGGACCAGGTCTATCCTGGAATAGAGAGGTTATCTGAATGCGAAAAACCTGTATGAATAAAGATTTAAAAATTATAATAATTGAATCCTCCAATGCCTGGAGAAGAGGCAAGGGGATGGTGGTCATACACCTTCCATCGCCATGCCGAAAAAAACTCTTCAATTGGGTTTAGGAATGGGGAATATGGTGGGAGGTATAGAACAAGAAATTGTGAGTGATCGATGAACCAGTTGCGGACCAGAGCAGCCCGGTGGAAACTCACGTTGTCCCAGATAACAAAATACCTGGGCTGCTTTGGTCCACCCCTCTGCTCAGCTGACATGAGGATGTCATGTAGTGTGTCCAGGAATGTGATGAGAAGGGCAGTGTTGTAGGGACCAAGGTTGGCGTTGTGATGGAGGACGCCTTGCTGCCTCCACACTGTCCAGGGACATTCACAATGGCACGGTGGCCAATAATGTTCCAACCCCATCCCCTTCTTCTGGCTAGGTTGAAGCCAGCCTGATCAATGTAAATATAAATGTGCTAAATTGCAGCAGCATCCAGCTCCAAGACTCTCTGAAACAGACAAAAAGACAATATGTGACATAGACCTAGAGCAGTCAATATGGTGAGGAACAATACACTGGATCACAGTACTGGAATGAGTCTATACAGTGCTGATATGATAGTAAATTCACACTATAGTACTGTGAATTTCTCATTTACAACTGCGACCTGGCCAAGATAAAGCAAAGCAGTGCGACAAAAACAACAACACAGAGATAGACTTGGGATAAACAAACGTACAATCAATAACACAATAGAAAAATATATGTACAGTGTGTGCAAATGTAGTAAGATGTAATAAGATTAGGCAGGTAAGACAATAAATAGGCTGTAGTGGCAAAATAATTACAATTTACCATTAACATTGGAGTGATAGATGTGCAGATGATGATGTGCAAGCAGTGATACTGGGGTGCAAAAGAGCAAAAGAAGAAATAACAATATGGGGATGAGGTAGTTGGGTGGGCTATTTACAGATGGGCTGTGTACAGATACAGTAATCGGTAAGCTGCTCTGACAGCTGATGCTTAAAGTCAGAGAGGGAGATATAAGTCTCCAGCTTCAGTGATTTTTGCAATCCGTTCCAGTCATTGGCAGCAGAGAACTGGAAGGAAAGGGGGCCAAAGGGGGTGTTGGCTTTGGGAATGACCAGTGAAACATACCTGCTGAAGCGCGTGCAACGGGTGGGTGTTGCTATGGTGACCAGTGAGCTGAGATAAGGCGGGGCTTTACCTAGCAAATACTTATAGATGACCTGGAGCCAGTGGGTTTGTCGATGAATATGTAGTGAGGGCCAGCACACAAGAGCATACAGGTCGCAGTGGTGGATAGTATATGGAGCTTTGGTGATAAAAATGGATGGCACTGTGATAGACTACATCCAATTTGCAGAGTAGCGTGTTGGAGGCTATTTTGTAAATGACATCACCGAAGTCAAGGATTGGTAGGATAGTCAGTTTTACGAGGGTATGTTTGGGAGCATGAGTGAAGGATGCTTTGTTGCGAAATAGGAAGCCAATTCTAGATGTAATTTTGGGTTGGCGATGCTTATTAATGTGAGTCTGGAAGGAGAGTTTACAGTCTAACCAGACACCTAGGTATTTGTAGTTGTCCACATATTCTAAGTCAGAACCGTCCAGAGTAGTGATGCTAGTCGGGCGGGCGGGTGCGGAAAGCAATTGGTTGAAGAGAATGCATTTAGTTTTACTAGCATTTAAGAGCAGTTGTAGGACATGGAAGGAGTGTTCTATGGCATTGAAGCTCGTCTGGAGGTTAGTTAGCACAGTGACCGAAGAAGGGCCAGATGTATACAGAATGGTGCCGTGTGCGTAGAGGAGGATCAGAGAATCACCAGCAGCAAGAGCGACATCATTGATATATACAGGGAAAAGAATCGGCCCAAGAATTGAACCCTGTGGCACCCCCATAGAGACTGCCAGAGGTCAGGACAACAGGCCCTCCGATTTGACACACTGAACTCTATCTGAGAAGTAGTTGGTGAACCAGGCGAGGCAGTCATTAGAGAAACCAAGGCTACTTCTGCCAATAAGAATGTGGTGATTGACAGAGTCTGAAGCCTTGGCCAGGTCGATGAAGACGGCTGCACAGTACTGTCTTTTATCGATGGCGGTTATGATATCGTTTAGGACCTTGAGCGTGGCTGAGGTGCATCCGTGACCAGCTTGGAAACCAGATTTTGCAGCTCTTTCAGAACATCAGCTATCTGGATTTGGGTGAAGGAGAAGCGGGGGGCGCTTGGGCAAGTTGCTGCGGGGGGGGGGGTAGAGCTGTTGGCCGGGGTAGGGGTAGCCAGGTGGAAAGCATGGCCAGCTGTAGAAAAATGCTTGTTGAAATTCGATTATCGTAGATTTATCGGTGGTGACAGTGTTTCCTAGCCTCAGTGCAGTGGGCAGCTGGGAGGAGGTGCTCTTGTTCTCCATGGACTTTACAGTGTCCCAAAACTTTTTGGAATTGTGCTACAGGATGCACATTTCTGTTTGATAAGGCTAGCCTTAGCTTTCCTATCTGACTGTGTATATTACAGTTTTTTCCAACTGCTTACACACGTTTTCAAAACTGTCTCCTTTTTTCAAAACTCTACACACAATTCCCAAAACTGCACACACAAAATGCAAAATGCCTCACATCTCCTTCAAAATGTAACACTGCATTCAAAATGCCATAAACACATGTCAGAATGAAGCATTTGCATCAAATGGCAAACACTGCTTTCATAATAGTAAATTTTTGGATATACCATGTAAACACTGTTGTTCTAAAGCTCTCTACATTTCAATACAATGTTCTACAGTGAAAGTAATCTGCTGAGAGGGGTAACAAGTACACTGTAAACACCAATGCAATGTAGAAACAGAAAATATTTATTAGGCCAAACATTACTGTTGTATACGGTAGCATACAACAAAACCATAAACATGTGTAAACCGAAAGTATATTCTTTAGAATACAGTAAAGAACACAATTGTGTGTGTGGGGTCCCGGGGGGGCAGTCCAGGAATTGGTAGGGGGGGAGGGCAGTCACCAGTGCTAAGCTACGCTTCATCTCTTCTCCGGCCTGGGTCTGGTCACAATACTTTGTCCACATCACAAGATACGTTTTCTTTTGCCAAACATCGAGGGAAGTATCTCCTAGCATGGCGTATCCAACCTTGGACAGAGGCAACCTCTATGTTCCCACATGCATCCTGGAAAAGCAGCATGCGGGCATAGGGTTGGCGATCATACACTTTCCAGCGCCAGGCTGAGAAGAATTCCTCTATGGGATTTAGAAAAGGTGAATATGGGGGTAGATACAAAACTACAAATTGTGGATGGGTGGCAAACCAGTTTTGGACCAGAACAGCCCGGTGAAAACTAACATTGTCCCATAAAACCACAAATCTAGCAGGCTCCTGATCTGGATCAGGGACAAGCAATGTGTAAATTGCATCCAGAAAAGTGAGCATATGGCCGGTGTTGTACGGACCCAGTGTGGCATTGTGATGGAGGACCCCGTTTTGAGTGATGGTAGCACACATATTTATATTACCCCCACGCTGTCCAGGGACATTGGTAATTGCCCTCTGTCCTATTACATTTCTTCCGCGACACCTGGTTTTGGTGAGGTTGAAGCCAACCTCATCCACATAAATAAATGAATGGTGAATTACATGGGCATCCAGCTCCAATACTCTCTGTAACAGATAAAAGGATATACAGATGAGTAAATATGGTATGTCTGAAGTACTGGAAGTAGTGTTGCATACATACCTCTACAAAGTCATGTCGCATATTCTTGACTGTCAGAGTTTCTCTCAAATGGCACCTTGTAAAGTTGTTTCATCGTCACTCGGTGCCATTGGAGGATGCGTTGTATGGTCGACAGGCTTATAGCATAAATATGGTGTCATTATTCAAGATATGCTCTCTTATCTCTCGAATCCTAATCGCATTGTTGGCCAAAACCATATTTATAATTGCAGTCTCTTGTACATCTGTAAACAAGCGTCCTCGTCCTCCATGATGTCTTTGCCTTTCCACTCTGTACAGAATTTAAACACAGTATGTGTTCAGCATAGGAACTGTAAACAATGTACAAAAACATGTAGTACAGCATGATAACCAACCTCATTCATTCAATGCAGTGCAGTAAATGGATGGCTTAGAGCTACAAATGTTTATGCAATACTATGCAGTCATACGTATTTTACAGTACATTACTGTAATGCTAAAATAGTCATTAGATAGTTGCATACCTGTTCTCATTTCTGAAGGTTCGAATTATGGACGCCACTGTAAATCGACTCAAGTTGGGCTGGACTCTCAGTCCAGCCTCTCTCATGGTCAAACCGTGGTTGATCACATGATCAACAAGTGTTACCCTAATCTCATCAGAGATGGCTCTTCTTTGCCCTCGTCCTCTTCTTCCTCTTCCTCTTCCTCCTACTCCTCTTGCTCTCTGTCCATTGTTGGCATCCATTGTTCAAAACAGGTAATCTGACCTTTGACCTATTTATAGGCCTATACTACAGTGAAGCAGTGATTGGTTAGTGATCAGTTAAGCTATTAGTGTTTGCACATGTGAGGAGTGTGTGTGTGACCTGGTGAATAAGTGTAGCATTTTGATTGGTTGTGTTTGGAAAAGGAAAGCAAGTCACTTCCTGTTAGATTTTTGTGTTTTAGTAGAGAATTGTGTGTAGTGATTTGAAAAAAGTGTTTTATGCAATTGACAACTGAGTCAAAGGCTGAGAAATAGCTTATGGTTTTGTATATTTGGTGTGTAGTTTTGCACTTTGAGTGAGAGGTTTCAAAAATCGTGTGACATGAAAAGATTTTGTGTGTAAGCAGTTGGAAAAAACTATAGTACCTGATTTCCCTGAAAAGTTGCATATCGCGGGGGCTGTTCGATGCTAATGCAGTACGCCACAGGATGTTTTTGTGCTGGTCAAGGGCAGTCAACTCTGGAGTGAACCAAGGGCTATATCTGTTCTTAGTCTACATGTCTATAGCTGTTCTTTAACCCTCTCTGAGTTTTGCTATAATGGCACCCTGTAGACCTGTTTCATCCCAATTCGGTTGCGTTGTAACACACGGTCCAATGTAGACAAGCCCACCTAGTGAATGTTATTGAATATTGTGTTGTCTGCAATTATGTGGTTCTGGATTTCTCATAGTCTAATGGTATTGTTTGCCACCAACATGTTCACAATAGCGTTCTCCTGTTCTGGTGTGAACAGCCAGTGTCTTCCACCATGGCCTGGCTGTCTCTCAGTTCTGTAGAATATCCACAAATATGATATGATTGGTTGCAGTTAGCTAAAATAATCTATTTTCTTTCAATATGAAATGACATTACTGTAACATTGGCCTACTGACATGTCGGACTGCAGTATACAACAGTATACATACATAAAGAGCATAGTGTAGATGGTAGGTAACTTACCGGTTATAATTTCTGAATGTATGGATGATAGATGCAACCGTGTAGCGGCTCAGGCTGGGCTGAACTCTCTGCCCAGCCTCCCTCATACTCAATCCATGGTTGAGCACATGGTCTCACTCCTTCACCTCTAGCTCTTGCTTCACCATTGACTTCCATTTCCTCCAAAACAGAAGAGCTCATCTGTGGCCTTTTATAGTGCTAAAGCTCTGATTTCTAAGTGAACAATTTAGCAACTAGTGTTTACACATGTGAGGAGCGGGTGTTGCCAATTGGTGTATAGAGCTTGGCATTGATTTCCAAAGGGACTAAAGAGATTTTAATTGTGAATGTTGTGCCTAATGTAGAGAACTGTGTGTAGTGTTTTGCAAAAAGTGTGATATAGAATTGGAAACTGAGTGTAAAGCAGGAATTGTGCTTGCAATTTTGCAGACTTGGTTTAGGGATTTGGTACATGAGTTTCAGGTTTCAGTGATTGCGTTTCAAGTTCCAATTTTGGTGCGTAAACATTTGGGAAAAACTGTAACCTACACACCCTTGGAGTGGCTTTAGGCTGCCTGTAGACAGAAGATGTGAGTGTTTTATATCAAAACCATGGCAACTGTAGCATATTTGGAGCTATTTGGAGATACATGAATTGACACGTTGTGACATTAGTTACTTAAGTGGAGAATGATGACTATGATATGTAGAGTAAGACAGTCTTTGTTCTCAGATAATCATATCTGAAAAAAATCATGAGGTATGAATGGGTGTTAAAGGCTAATTTCCCTTTCCCACAATCTTACAAGCACTGCTTCAATCAGTAATGAGATCAGCTACAGTACATGGAAACTCAAGAGGAACTAGGAAGTTGAATTTAATTAATGATTCTACGACACGATAATACAGATGTAATTGATCACCCTATCTTATAGTTATTTTTAGATTGAAGAATGGACACTCTTGATTAGTGAGTTTTCATTTGGGTTCCAATAATGGATGAGGATGAGAAATTGTAGTGTATTAAAGTAAAAGCCTGTTGTGGCTATGTAGAGTTGAGAATCGATCATGATTTCCTCTTTCTTCTGTTGGTCACACTAGCCTCAGGCCTGACAGCTCACAATGCTTTTCTAAGATGTCACTTCTTCTCTCAACAGAGACTTTTTACAACCATTGAACAAACGTGTTATCTATGAAGTGCAGTTTGCCTCCAGTCCTTACACTGCTGAGGAGAAACACCTGCAGGGATTTCCTCCCAGTCTCAGCACATTGTTCACTAACTCTGTTAGCCAGGCAAAGCTGAAATCCACTCGAAAAGTGACACAGCACATTTCAGTCAAAAGGCTCAAAGCTCGGATTTCATTCTCTTTCCTTTTTGTCTTTCTATTTGCCTGAAATCAATTTCGAGCCATGCTCCATTTTTCTTATTGCTTTTCCTCCCATTTTCCTCCATCAAAAAGCCTTAAATCAATGTCATGCCCAACAAATGCTGTTTACCCTCTTGGGTGTGAAAAATCAGCTGCTGGTCTACCACCAAGCTTGTTTAGCGTTCTTCTCTCTTCTTCCTGGGTGTCTTCACACAGGGGCTGGCAACATACATCCAATCCCCTGTAAAAATGGATGATTGTACATGTTGTGCAGTAAATAATGAGTTGCGTACAGTCCATATTCTTCATTGTATTGATGGGGTGTGGGTAGGGAGGATTAAGATTCTATTCTTTTGTCAAATGATGGAATTGATTTCAAGCGGCGTGATGTGTTCTGCGCTTCGGAAATGGAGAGGTGGTCAAGCTGGTTAATATGTATTATTATTAGTGGGACAACGTGTTGTATGCTGTGTAGCACCATGGCAACAATGAGGCAGTGCAGTAACATGTTAATGTCCAAACAAAACACAATCGGAGACCGAGGACTGATCTCGTCTGTTCCTTAATTGACAAGACAACTGTGATTATGTTCAAATGTTAAAGAAGGTGTTCAATGAATGCGGTGAACCAAACTCAAGGGCACATTTTTATCTGAAACAATCTGGGAGGAAAAGTAGTATTTATTTTTTGCTACGTGCTATGAGTGTAACGATTCTCGTCTGGTGAAGGAGAAGAGGACCAAAATGCAGCGTGGTAAGTGTTCGTCATAATTTAATTGAAAACTGAACACTACACAAAATAACAACGAGGAGAAAACGAAACAGTTCTGCAAGGTGAACAGACACTACACAGAAAATAAACATCCACAACCAAAATGGGGAAGACAGGCTACCTAAGTATGATTCTCAATCAGAGACAACGATCGACAGCTGCCTCTGATTGAGAACCATACCAGGCCAAACACAGAAATATAACAACATAGAAAAAACATAGACTACCCACCCCAACTCACGCCCTGACCAACCTAACACAAAGACATAAAAAAGGAACTAAGGTCAGAACGTGACAATGAGTCACCAAAACCATAGAGAAATAAAGTATTACAATAATCACAAAAAAAGACCAATACCAAAGCAATGGGATAAAATAAAACAAAGATTTCCATTACAATTCTAGATAAGGTGATGGCATAAGAGTATAAGAAGAGGCTCCCTGCTAGATCTGAAGTGTTTGTGTGAGTATGGTATATTGAACTATGCTGTACAGTTTTTTTCCTGAATAAAAGACTGGTTCTATTTGTTTTTTTATTTTTTTATTTAACTAGGCAGTTAAAAACAAATTCTTATTTACAATGACGGTCTACCCTGGCCAAACCTGAACGACACGGGGCCAATTGTGCGCAGCTCTATGGGACTCCCAATCACAGTCGGATGTGATACAGCCTGGATTCTAACCAGGTACTGTAGTGATGCCTCTTGCACTGCGATGCAGTGCCTTAGACCGCTGTGGCACTTAGGAGCTTGTTTGGAGGACATGGAAATGGGAAATGTGGCAGTCCTACATCATACTTTACAAAGGCTTAGTGAGACATACTATAGAGCAGCTATACATTTTATAGTAAGGTTAGCATTATATAGTAAGTTTAAAATGCATTGTGACATTTCAGAGCTGGTTTGGCGCCTTTTTTGTTTTCTCTCTCTATAATGCCTGTGTGTATGTGCGTGTGTGTTCTGTAGGACCTCTCTCCCAAGTGTAGAAGCACCATGTTGATCAGATCCAGTGATCAGTTTGTAGCCATCGTCCTGCTATCGCTCTCTCTACTCAAATTGATATTGGGAAAGACCACCATTTTTCCTCACAGGACCTGACCTTTTCTGCTCTGAGCCTTTTCTCATCCTGAGGTTTTTCTATTAGCTTCTCTGGAGATTACCAGGAGCGTTGCTATCCAAAGATAAATACAGTGTACAAAACATTAGGAACACCTGGGCTGCATTATAAACACTTAAAAGACACACCTTCTCCCCTCAGCCCTCAAATTAAGTGGACACTTCTGATGCCGTATCATGGCGTCTGACGAGTTGACACTTGCAGGGAAAGGGGTGAGGGAAGAATTCATTCTTTTAAATGGACCGTTCATCCCACAGTTGTGTTTTCAGCCATCATGGAACCACCAGTAGCTGTTGTGTGTGCCTTATATGTGCTACAGTCAATTATGATTGCATTTCATATCTTGGCTGGAAGACAGCGCATCCGCAGACATCGAATGTTAGCCATCCTAGCATATCGGTAAATCGAAAATTACAGTGTATTGTCAGGGAAAGTTATGTGCGCAAGCTAACGTAACAAAAATTACTTCTATGATGATTTTCCTTTTTTTTTAACCTTTATTTAACTAGGCAAGTCAGTTAAAAACAAATTCTTATTTACAATGACGGCCTAGGAACAGTGGGTTAAATGTCTTGTTCAGAACGACAGATTTTTACCTTGTCAGCTCGGGGATTTAATCTAGTAACCTTTCGGTGACTGGCCCAATGCTCTAACCACTAGGCTACCTGCTGCCCCAGTTTGAGCAGTCATGTGCATTAGAAGCACAATTTCTATCTTATTATTTTCTTTTTATTACTGACACTTGTATGTTGACTTCTCTATATTAATGTTGGTTTTAAGTTTTGTCTGACTTTTCTTAGCGGATGTACAATCATCACAAATTGAATTATGGGGTGTTTCAGGCACCGTAGTGAACATAATTGTACACTCGCAAACTTGATCAAGAATGAGGGCTGAGGGGCTTACGTTGCCAACTTACCTTGCTTGGCTAATCATTTGGACAAACGACAAAGATGGCCGTGGGGATTTCCCCAAGGGCATACTGCGAGGGTAAGTGGAGGAGGGTGTGTCTTTTATGAGTTTGAAACGCAGCCCTGCTCTTTCCATGACAGACTGAGCAGGTGAATACAGGTGAAAGCTATGATCCCTTATTGATGTCACCTATTAAATCCACTTTAATCAGTGTAGATGAAGGGGAGGAGACAGGTTAGGATTTTTAAGCCTTGAGACATGGATTGTGTGTGTGCCATTCAGAGGGTGAATGGGCAAGACAAAAGATTTAAGTGCCTTTGAACGGGGTATGGTAGTAGATGCCAGGCGCACCGGTTTGAGTGTGTCAAGAACTGCAACGCTGCTGGGGTTTTCACGCTCAACAGTTTCCTGTGTGTATCTAGAATGATCCACCACCCAATGGACATGCAACTGTGGGAAGCATTGATGTCAACATGGGCCAGCATCCCTGTGAAAAGCTTTCGACACCTAGTAGAGTCCATGACCCGAAAAATGTAGGCTGTTCTGAGGGGTGAAACTCATTATTTCAACATTAGGAAGGTGTTCCTAATGTTTTGTACTCTGTGCATTTCCAGAGAGACAGTCACTACAAGCAGAAATGTAGGCACTCTTTGTACTGCAATGTGTTTCTGTGTGATTTTTGCAAGATTTCAGATTGGTTTAATTAAATGATGAACCGTAATTATGACCAGATAGTCTGGCTATACAGTAAACAATCTTGCATCCCTTGTGCAAAATACACAAGCTAGCTGTCCTCCTACGTACCACAAAATTGTACCGAAACAAGAAATAATGAGTATAGTTAATGTATTTGCTTATGCAAGCCCCTCGTGTGTGTATAATCCTGCAAATGAAAAGTGTTCAATTTAGGCAAATTATGCAGCACGTCATGAATGCAGTCAAAAAGTAAAGCAACCATTTGAAATGCAACAATAAAAAAATATGAATTAAAACCAAAAGACACAATGGGGAAAAAAAGGGAAATAGCCAGGTTATCGTGGAACTGTCATAACAACCATTGAATTGACAGTGCAAAACACTTGCCTCTATACCTGCATGAATACAAAATTATATGTCTTTTTACAAGGACTCTGGGTTTGTGTAAGATAGTTGTTTTGGTTGGGTATGAGGCAATAACTAGACCCACTCTGGCTGTCTTCAGGTCTTATATCCACTAGTACTACTGAGACTCATTTATTCACATCATACACAGATCATGGTGTCAGTCAGATGAAAACATTGCAGTTGGGTCCAGGCCTGGTATCCAGTCAGATATAGGGATACAAAAAAACATGCTTTCTAGCATACATTGGAAGACTATTGGACCCATGGGCCTGTCTTGAGAGCCCATGGTGGCTTGTTATTTGATGATCTTAAGCCTCTCCCTTAGTTGGATTTTATCACATCTTTCACAAGCATTTATAAATCCATGAATATGTACCAATGAACAGAATAGTTTGCCTTTTCTAAGACTCGAGGCTGGCTGCATTGTTAATGCTAAACTGGCTGTTTATAGAATACTTATTGTGTGTGTTGTGCATACAGTCTTGTGTTGGTACATCTAAGGTGGGCTGTTTTCATTAACCCTGTCCAGTGCCATAAATGGGTCACCACTCAGGGAAGGTGATTATCCTCTAGCCTGGTTAATGGTCCTTACTGACAGCACTTAATGAAAATTAATGGAGGGCGTTAAGACTCAATACACACACAAGGAACGAAGCAACTCTCTGTTTCCAGTTTTTTAAAATAATACTGTATCTTTAGACCCACTATGAATCCACACACAGCAGGGCTGAGGAAGAATGTCAGCAACCTGAGACTCCACGTTCTAATTGCATGGGGAACTATAGATAAGTGTTATTAGAAAAGGTTAAACATGGGAAATGTTTGTATAGCCTTGGACATCTTCTCAAAACATCACACTAAAATTTAAATCAGTAGATGGAAAGATGGCGCCAGAGGGGATGGCTGCTGTTTTATGGGTTCTTAACCAACCGTAACAACCAACCATTATTTGTAACTTATTAAGTACATAATGTTGCTGCTACCGTCTCTTATGACCGAAAGAGCTTCTGGACATAAGAACAGCGATTACTCACCTTGAACTGGACAAAGAAATATTATTTAATGAGTCAGACAAGAGGGATTTACTCCAGACACCCGAACAGGCCCTCATCCCCATAATTCGCAGGAGAAAGAGACGGAGGTTTCGTGGAAGGAGATCGGGGTGCCTTGTGAGGATCTGGCGACGTGTGGCTAATCTGCCTTTGCTACAATTGGCCAACGTACAATCGCTCAATAATAAAGTAGACGAACTACAAGCAAGTTTTTCCTACCAACGGGACATTAAAAACGTATCTTGTGTTTCCCCAAAGTCGTGGCTGAATGACAACATGAATAACATACAGCTGGCGGGTTTTACACTGTATCGGCAGGACAGAACAGCAGCCTCTTGTGAGACAAGGGGTGAGGGTCTATGTATATTTGTAAACAACAGCTGGTGCACAATATCTTATTTTATTAACTTCACTAGGGTAGGGGGCAGCATTCAGAATTTTGGATGAAATGCATGCCCAATTTAAACTGCCTGCTTCTCGGGCCCAGAAGATATGATATGCATATAATATTTGGATAGAAAACACTCTAAAGTTTCCAAAACTGTTAAAATAGTGTCTGTGAGTATAACAGAACTGATTTGGCAGGCGAAAACATGAGAAAACTCCATTCAGGAAGTCATTTTTGGGGGGTTTTGTAGTTTTCTATTCAATGCCATAACAGTATCCATTGACTTAGGACTCAAACTGCAGTTGCTATGCCTTCCACTAGATGTCAACAGTCCTTAGAAATAGTTTCAGGCTTGTATTGTGAAAAATTAGGGAATAAGAGCATTTGGAATGACTGGAAGCTAAAGTGTCGCAGAGCTTTTTCATGCGCTCGACAGGGAGAGAGCAATTATTGTTTACCTTTTAAATTGACGACGTTATTGTCCGGTTGAAATATTATCGATTATTTAGGCTAAAAACAACCTGAGGATGGAATATTAACATCGTTTGACATGTTTCTATGAACTTTACGGATACAATTTGGATTTTTTTGTCTTCCTGTTTTGACTGCGTTTGAGCCTGTGGATTACTGAAGAAAACGAGCTAACAAAACTGAGGTTTTTGTATATAAAGAGACTTTATCGAACAAAATAAACATTTATTGAGTAAATGAATGTCTGCTGAGTCAACCATATGAAGATCATCAAAGGTAAGGGATTCATTTTATCTCTATTTCTGACTCTGACTCTGTTCTACTTGGCTGGTTACTGTTTGTAATGAATTGTCTAGTGGGCTATGTTCTCAAATAATCGTAAGGTATGCTTTCGCCGTAAAGCATTTTTTAAATCTGACACCGTGGTTGGATTCACAAGACGTTCATCTTTAAACCTATGTAAAATATGTTTTGTTTTCTGAATTTTTATAATGAGTATTTCTGTATTTGAATTTGGCGCCCAGTAGTTTCACTGGCTGTTGAAGAGGTGGGATGCTAACGTCTCACGTACCCAAGAGAGGTTAATATTATTATTTTTATATTATTACTTTTTTTACCCCTTTCTCTCCCCAATTTTGTGGTATCCAATTGGTAGTTACAGTCTTGTCCCAGTGCTGCAACTCCCGTATGGACTCGGGAGAGTTGAAGGTCGAGAGCCACACAACCCAGACAAGCAGCACTGCTTCTTGACACAATGCCCGCTTAACCAAGGAGCCAGCCGCACCAATGTGTTCGAAGAAACACCATGCACCTGGCGACCATGCCACAGGAGTTGCTGGTGCACGATGAGACAAAAACATCCCTGCCGGGAAAACCCTCCCCTAACCCGGACAACGCAAGGCCAATTGTGCACCGCCCGGTTGCGGCCGGCTGCGACAGAGCCTGGACTTGAACCAGTATCTCTAGTGGCACAGCTAGCACTGCGATGTAATGCCTTAGACCACTGCGCCACTCGGGAGAACCTGGAGCACAATATCTAAGGAATTATCAAGGTTTTGCTCACCTGAGGTAGAGTATCTCATGACAAGCTGTGGACCACAAAATCTAACTAGAGAGTTTATCTATATTCTTCGTAGCTGTCTATTTACCACCACAAACCGATGCTGGCACTAAGACTGCACTCAATGAGCTGTATACGGCCATAAGCAAACAGAAAAACGCTCATCCAGATGCGGCACTCCTAGTGGCCGGAGACTTTAATGCAGGGAAACTTAAATCCGTTTAACCTAATTTCTACCAGCATGTTAAATGTGCAACCAGAAATGTGCAACCAGAAACAAGCAAAAATTAAAGCAGGAAGCACTATGCCCTCCGACAAAAAATCAAACAGGCAAAGCATCAATACAGAACTGAGATCGAATCGTACTACACCGGCTCCGACTCTTGTCGGATGTGGCAGGGCTTGCAAACTATTACAGACTACAAAGGGAAGCACAGCCAACAGCTGCCCAGTGATACAAGACTACCAGACAAGGTAAATTACTTCTACGCTCGCTTTGAGGCAAGTAACACTGAAACATGCATGAGAGCATCAGCTGTTCCGGACGACTGTGTGATAACGCTCTCCGCAGCTGATGTGAGTAAGACCTTGAAACAAGTCAACGTTCACAAGGCCGCAGGGCCAGACGGATTACCAGGACATGTATTCCGAGCATCCGCAGACCAACTGGCAAGTGTCTTCACTGACATTTTTAAACTCTCCCTGTCTGAGTCTGCAATACCAACATGTTTCAAGCAGACCAGCATAGTCCCTGTGCCCAAGGTAACCTGTCTACGTGACTACCGACCCGTATCACTCACGTCTGTAGCCTTGAAGTGCTTTGAAAGACTCCACACTAACCTTTCACACCTCGACAAAAGAGGCCTACAAACCTGACTCAGTTACACCAGCTCTGTCAGGAGGAATGGGCCAAAATTCACCCAATGTAGTGAGGTGCTTACTGGCGGTAGAGAAATCAGGCGCAGGAGAGCAAAAACTGATTTACAACGGTGTCGTTTAATATCTATAAACCACCGTCAACAGAACAATACAATAAATGGGTCAAACAAAACCCGGTAAATACCAGCATACCGTGCATAAGCACTACAAGAAACAATTACCGACAAAGGACATGGGGGGGAACAGAGGGTTAAATACACAACATGTAATTGATGGAAATGGAACCAGGTGTGATGGAAGACAAGACAAAACCAATGGAAAATGAAAAGTGGATCAGCGATGGCTAGAAGGTCGGTGACTTCGACCGCCTAACGCCGCCCGAACAAGGAGAGGGACCAACTTCGGCGGAAGTCGTGACAGTACTGCCCCCCTTGACGCGTGGCTCCAGCTGTGCGTCGACACCGGCCTCGGGGACGACCCGGAGGGCGAGGCACAGGGCGATCCAGATGAAGACGGTGGAACTCCTGCAGCATTGAAGGTCCAACACGTCCTCGACCGGAACCCAGCACCTCTCCTCCGGACCGTACCCTTCCCACTCCATGAGATACTGAAGGACCCTCGCCCGACGCCTCGAATCCAGTATGGAGCAAACGGAGTACGCCGGGGCCCCCCCGATGTCTAGAGGGGGCGGAGGAACCTCCCGCACCTCAGACTCCTGGAGCGAGTCAGTCACCACCGGCCTGAGGAGAGCCACATGGAACGAGGGGTTAATACGGTAATCGGGTGGAAGCTGTAACCTATAACAAACCTCATTCTCAGGACTTTAAATGGCCCCACAAACCGCGGACCCACTTTCCGGCAGGGCAGGCGGAGGGACAGATTTCGGGTCGAGAGCCAGACCCGTTCCTCACTGCAGTGGCGATCTGCGTTCTCCTATTGGCGCATCACGGCCTGCTGAAGGTGAACACGGACAGCTTCTCATGTCTCCTCCACGCGCCTGAAC
Source organism: Salvelinus alpinus (assembly GCF_045679555.1). Lineage (NCBI taxonomy): Eukaryota > Metazoa > Chordata > Actinopteri > Salmoniformes > Salmonidae > Salvelinus > Salvelinus alpinus. The sequence goes on along the minus strand of NC_092103.1, from coordinate 17,639,411 downwards.
CAGTCGTCCACCGCAGGAACCTCGGTCTGACTCTGATGCCAAGGCGCCAGAACCGGCTGGTACGCCAGTACGCACTGGAAGGGAGAGAGGTTAGTGGAGGAGTGGCGAAGCGAGTTCTGTGCCATCTCGGCCCAGGGCACGAACGCCGCCCTCTCCCCCAGCCGGTCCTGGCAAAAGGACCGCAGAAACCTGCCCACATCCTGGTTCACTCTCTCCACCTGCCCATTACTCTCGTGGGTAAAACGCTGAAGTAAGGCTGAACGAGACCCCCAGTCGTTCCATGAACGCCTTCCAGACGCTAGACGTGAACTGGGGACCCCGCTAAAGGGAAACCGCTAAAAACATACCTGAGGACTCTCGCGACCACCCCGTGAGAGCCCTCTGTGGCCAAGAAACAGTGGGGTTATGACAAGCTAACCAGGGTAGACCCAGCACCACGGGAAACGCAGGAGAGTCAATAAGGAAGAGACTAATTCTCTCCTTGAGCCCCCCCTGCGTCACCATGCCCAAAGGAGCTGTGACCTCCCTAATCAACGCTGACCTTAATGGTTGACTATCTAAGGTGTGAACGGGGAAGGGTACAGCCACGGGAACAATGGGGATCCCTAAACTATGGACTAACGCTCTATCAATAAAATTCCCAGTCGCGCCTGAATCGACGAGCGCATTATGCTGGGAATGCGGGGAAAACTCAGGGAAAGTGACAAACACAAACATATGTTCAACAGAGGGCTCTAGGTGAGAATGGTGCCGGCTCACCTGGGGTGACGCCAGAGCGCCCTGCCTGCTGCCTCGATCCCCAGAGGAACCAACCCTGCACCGACCGGCAGTGTGCCCTCTGCGGCCACAGATGGTGCACGAGCTGGAACCCCCTCCGGTCTTCCTGCGCACCGCTCCTCCCAGCTCCATGGGTATCGGAGAGGGGGTGCAGGAGGATGGAACTCCCGAAGGACGTCCTCGTGTAGACTGCAGCGGTAATGGTCGATCAGTGCCCTGTTGTTCCATCCCGCAGTCCATGGCGGTGTCAAGATGGTGGAGCATTGCTGCGTGCTTCCGGACGCGCTCCTCCACCCCTATACCCGGGGTACCTGCTCCTGCTGTTTCCATAGTTTCGGTCGGTAATTCTGTAGTGAGGTGCGTACTGGCGGCAGAGAAGACAGGCGCAGGAGAGCGAAAACTGATTTACAACGGTGTCATTTAATATCCATAAACCACCGTCAACAGAACAATACAATAAATGGGTCAAACAAAACCCGGTAAATACCAGCATACCGTGCATAAGCACTACAAGAAACAATTACCGACAAAGGACATGGGGGAGAACAGAGGGTTAAATACACAACATGTAATTGATGGAAATGGAACCAGGTGTGATGGAAGACAAGACAAAACCAATGGAAAATGAAAAGTGGATCAGCGATGGCTAGAAGGTCGGTGACTTCGACCGCCGAACGCCGCCCGAACAAGGAGAGGGACCAACTTCGGCGGAAGTCGTGACACCCAACTTATTGTGGGAAGCTTGTGGAAGTCTACCCGAAACGTTTGACCCAAAATAAACAATTTGAAGACAAAGCTACCAAATACTAATTGAGTGTATGTAAACTTCTGACCCACAGGGAATGTGATGAAAGAAGTAAAAGCTGAAATAAATCATTCTCTCTTCTGACATTTCACATTCTTAAAATAAAGTGGTGATCCTAACTGACCTAAGACAGGGAATTTTTACTCTGATTAAATGTCAGGAATTGTGAAAAACTGAGTTTCAATGTATTTGGCTAAGGTGTATTTGTAGCAGTGTGATGTTGTTCCCCTAGATTATGCACCAAGTTGCACACAAGGACCAGTTCGAATAGGCCAGGCCAGGACAAGAGGGGATGTTAATAATTTGATATTAATAATAATAATTTTTATTTAATTACAGCTGCATAGCTAATGTTATTTTTTGGTGTACAAACACTTTTTCATTCCTATATTGTACATTCACGTGATTGGAAAAGTTTTGTATATTTTGGTTTGGTCCATTGTGGGTTATCTGTCATTCCGTACACACTTATTGTTCTCTTTTGCCTGACCTTCAGCTAGCGAGGTATGTTGTCCTTAGCTCCGCAATTGTTAAATATAAAACCGTGGTAATGTTACACAATGTGCTGTTATGCAACCCTAAGTTTTGTTACAATGTGGACAATATAAAGATTTATGCTAACAAGTTTCACCGAGCTCGCTAACTAGGGTACCTATTGTAACTTGTGAGTACTTGGGACAGTGTTTGAGTGAGTTTCCATGTCCTCACGCAGGTTCCTGAGAGCTGTGACTGCGCCAAGGGCTAACATATTGTGTGTTGTCTCTTCGTGTGCAGGGCAAATTAAAATAAACAAGTTGTGGCGGTGTCCTCATTAAAAGTACATAACGCAGAACAAACCACGCTACATATGTAAACTTCCGACTTCCAACTGTATGTAGAGATGAACACTCAGTGATGGTGATCATGGTGATCATGCTCTAGCCTGGTTATAGGCCTATGAGCAGTCCTCTAATGAGAATGAATGGAGACCTTTAAATCCAAGAGGGCCTTTAAATTCCCTCTTAACCTAAACACATCCCAGAGAGTACTTAATTAGTTTGTCCCCAAAGACTTTATTTACATACAGACTGCCCCTCGGATCTCTATCCATCCCACCCTTGAACCAATCTATGGTGTAATTTGGGGAGGGTCCCAGCAAAAGGTTACATTGCTACCTTGACATCAAAGTGAATATGAAACTGTAGCAGAAACTGCTGTTACAATGCTGTTTCCATTTTATTGATATGTGAGCAATGGGGCAGTAAAAGTTTGTGTGCAACTTTTAGATTCCAGTGCATCAATCTGTGATTATATCAGGCTGTTCTCGTACTGAATATGCATACTGGGTGCGTAACTGCAGGCACCAGATTATGCACCCAGGTGGCATTATTATTTACATTGCAATTTCCTACCATCCACTAGAGGCAACGCGAGCACCCATCATAGGCTAGCGACATGCTAGGCACTTGTGGATGGGGTTAGACAAAGGGCTTAAACCGTGAGCTACAGCTCCAAGGATCGCGGCTTCAATCCCAGAGCTAGGCCTCTTATTCTGTTTAAACCCTATCCTTACCTTCACTATTCAGAATGAATACCTCAGTTTAACCTTCAAGTTGAGTTTCGGTTTCACTTTTGTGCAGTTTGACTGACAGCTAACATACGTCAAAATATGCTCCCACAGTGTATAATTAATACGGTCCCACAGTGCATATCTCTATTGTGCATTAAAATATGCTCCCACAGTGCATAATTAATACGGTCCCACAGTGCATATCTCTGTTGCTGCAGTTATGCATGGGGAATGCATTTTCTTTGGTGATTGAGTTGCAGGGTATTTCTCATATTGAATAGTAGTCATGATAGGCAGGCCAGGGTTTTGAAGGTACACCAGTAGGATTATACAGCACCAAAATGGGCATAGACACTGTTAAGCTGATGCAGCAAACACATTGTATCAGATCAATGTCTTCCAGACTTATGATCAATATTTGATGAAATAATTCCATATCTGCTGGCAGAAAAGTGCATTTTCCACTGTCTATACTATTAAGAGGAAACCTTACAGCATAGTGCAGCATACAGTAATTGCAGTTAATCAGAGGACTTGCTGAGTCTGTGGGTTTATATACATCTAAAATAGATCTAATCCTTGATATTACACAGCGATTTGGAAATCCATCTAGATATACATTTCAAGCTAGAGAGACATAGGAGGTGTACAGTAAGCTCTGGCATGTGTGTGTGTGTCTGTATTATTATAGTGCTATTCCAGGAAGGGGCCAGGCATTAGCAGTCAATGCTACTGTAGCATGAGACATCTGAAACTATAGCAATTTCTGGGCCATGTCTCTGCTGGTGCAGCCTGGCTGTCAAAATCATCAGAAACATTGGCCCTGCTGGAGGCACGGAAATGCACACAGAGCAGACATGCTGAGAGAAGGAGAGTCTCTCTCTCTCTCTCTCGCAGTGCATGCTGGGTGTTTGGTATGGAGGGCTCTATCCTAACTAACTTTCTTGATTCTTTTCTTTACATGTTATTTTCTATGGTGGAAGGTTAATGCAATATTTGTTTTAGCGGTATCCACAGTTTTTTCAAAGTTAGGGTGGAAGAGAACAGAGTAACTTTCCTGGGGTTTGGAAGGTGTGGTGTGCTCGATGGCTTCTCAGCCTAGCGCGGAGGAGACGCTGTCGATACGGCATGGATTCAGGTGTGTTCCTGAGAACGGAGTTAAGGTGGAGGGGGTTCTGCTCGCGGTCGGTGAACAGGTAGGAGCTGAATTTATACATTCTGCTTCTAGAATGAACAAAGCTGTGGTTGTGTTCATGAAAAGAGCTAATTTGGTTGGTAGGCTAATTGCTAGCGGAATATTGTAAGGGATGTGTTGGTGTCAATTTCACCTCTCTCTACCCCTTCAACAAGAGTGGTAGTTGCAAATTTGCCTCCGTTTATTACGGATGATCAAATCAGGAAAGAGCTTAGTCGTTTTGGTAAGTTTGCTAGCGGTTTTCGTGTACTGTCAGCAGGCTTTCAGTCAGATGCCGTTAAGCACGTTGTTTCGTTCCGGAGGCAAGTGTTTATGTTTCTGAACAACAATGAGCAACAGCTAAATGTGCATTTTAAAGTGAGACATGGGGAGGGGCTCTATGCAGGGTTTGCAAGCACAGATAGTCTACGGTGTTTTGAGTGTGGGGATTTGGGGCATAAGAGCTTTGCGTGCCCACATAAAGGCCGTAGACAAGGTGAGGGTACAAGCGCCAGTGGGGGAAATCGAGGTCAAAGTGCAGGGGGTAAGGAGATGCAGACAGCAGAGGCTGGGCCTAGTCAGGGTAGAGATGGTGGTGTAGATGAGGCTGGGCCTAGTCAGGCTAGAGATGGTGGGGTAGCTGAGGCTGGGTTTAGTCAGGCTAGAGATGGTGGGGTAGCGGAGGCTGGGTCTAGTCAGGCTAGAGATGGTGGGGTAGCTGAGGCTGGGCCTAGTTATGCCATGGAGGGTGGTGTAGATGATGCTGGGTCTAGGCAGGCTACGGATGTTGGTATAGCGGAGGCTGAGTCTAGTCAGGCTATGGATGGTGGGGTAGCTGAGGCTGGGCCTAGTTATGCTATGGAGGGTGGTGTAGATGGTACTGGGTCTAGTCAGGGTATTCTAGTGGATGAGGAGAGTATAGTGGGGAAGTGTAAGAGATTAGGGGGGGAGGAGGAGGGTGTCAAGCGGAAAAGGAAAAAGGGTGTGGTCAAAGGCACCATGGAAATGTTGCCTGTTGCTGTGGGTGAGGCCCTAACCAGAGAGAAAGGGCAGGTGGTCAAGGTGGGAAATGGAGATGAGGAGGAAAGTGGATGAGGAGTTATTTTTTTCAGACTCCTCTTCAATGGGCCCGGAGCTGACAGCCAGTCAAGCAGAGGGGTCTAAGTACACGTTGAGAGAACTGACAAGGTTCCTGAATGAGACTAAGGGGGAAAAAGTTAATCTTGAGGCTTTTTTTTCTGATCCTAGAAAGTTTGTAAGATCAGTACAACATGCTATGAGAAATGAGGGGCATGGTGTCCTCTCACCCAAGAAACGGTTTAGGTTGAGGAAGTGGGTCACAACAGTGCGTAAAGGCTTACCTTCAGACACTGTTTAAATGTTTAATTTCTTTCTGACACTGGGGATTGTTGAGCTTTGCTATTGGTCTATTTCGCTGCTGGCTTTTCTCCCACTTCTTAGGAGACTCTTCGGGTAGGATCGCTCAATATAAATGGCGCCAGAGATGCGGGAAAGAGGAGTGTGTTGGGTGAATATGTAAAACAAAAAAAAGTACAGGTGTTGTTTCTGCAGGAGAAAAGGGAAAAGGGAAAAGGGCAAGTGTGTTGAGCCATGGGACAAATCTTAGTGCAGGGGTGGCAGTCCTTTTTGCACCGGGTCTGTCTGTAAAAATTTGCTCCTCAAAGGAGGTGTGTAGGGGTAGGCTGCTTGTTGTTAAAGCAGAAATTAACAACATGGGTTTTGTCTTTATAAATGTGTATGTGCCTAACACAGGGAGAGAGAGGGGTTCTATTTGGGAGTCTTAGACAGGAACTCTCACAGGTAGCGCCTGAGGAGACGCTGGTGGTCGGAGGAGACTGGAACTGAACAATGGATTTTACAAAAGACAGAAATGGGGAAGAGACTCATTCAGTGTCAGTGGGAGTGTTAAGGGACATCATTAATCAGTCTGACCTAGTGGATGTTTGGAGAAGTAAACATCCCAACACAAGACAGTATCCATGGATGAAGGTTTTTGGGGCTAGGGTGAGTGCAGCCCGACTTGATCGTTTTTACATGTCCAGGAATCAGAGCAATAGGCTGCTGGGCGCTACCATTCTCCCGGTGGGGTTTTCGGATCATCACATAACCATGGCTCGGCTGTCTATTTCACCAGGGCCCCGGCAGGCATCTTATTGGAAGTTCAATGTAAAGCTCTTACAAGATGCCACTTTTTGCTCAGGTTTCCAGACTTTTTCGGAAAGGTGGGGGCAGCGAAGAGAGGAGTATGAGTCTGAGTCAATGGTGGGATGTGGGGAAAGTGCAAATTCGGCTTTTCTGTCAACAGTACACAGCTCTCTCATCCTCAGAGGCTAGGAGAGTATTGGGGGAACTAGAGCGGTGTATTAGTGAGATGGAGGTAGAGATGGTGGGGCAAGGCAATGTAGGCCTCCAAGCTAATTTAGCCGAATTACGTAGGGACCTGGTCAGTTTTTTTCAGGTGAAAGAAAAGGGAGCACTTGTAAGAGCTAGGTTCTCCCAGCTCCTTCTTCTTTGGTTTGGAAAGACAGAGCGGTGAAGCCAAGGGTATGCATTGTCTACGGCTGTCTGATGGGCGGGTGACCTCTGTGGTGGGTGAGATGCGGGAGCGGACTGTGGAGTTTTATACTGAATTGTATAGGACAGAAGTGTGTGATCCTATGTGTGCTCAGATCTTGTTCGCAGGACTCCCTAAGCTCTCTGGGGCACAGAGGGATGAAATGGACATTCCTCTGTTGTCACATGAACTGGCAGAGGCCGTAACCCAGATGTCCCCCGGTCGTGCACCGGGGGTCGATGGACTCCCAGTGGAGTTTTATAAAACATTCTGGGGAACAATTGGACAGGACTTCTTTTGTGTGTTGCGTGAATGCGTCGGGTAGGAGAGTTGCCGATGAGCTGCCGTCGGGCGGCTCTGACTCTCCTGCCCAAAAAAGGGGACTTAAGAACTGGAGGCCTGTGGCATTACTCTGTGCGGACTACAAGATTTTTGCCAAGGTCCTCTCTAACAGACTGAAGTCCCATCTGGACTCGATAGTACATAAGGACCAAACATATTGTGTACCGGGACGCTCATTCACAGACAACTTGTTCTTAATTAGGGACATGTTGGACTTGTCGAGAGGTTCTAATGTGAACTTTGGGCTGGTCTCTTTAGATCAAGAGAAGGCTTTTGACAGAGTGGATCATGAGTATCTGTTTAATGTGATGTCTGTGTTTGGGTTTGGGAAGAGTTTTGTGACCTGTGTGAAGCTGTTGTATGCTGGGGCGTCATGTATGGTCAAGGTGGGAGGGGGGCTCAGTAGGCCAGTCTGGGTGAGACGGGGCATTAGACAAGGATGCCCTCTATCTGGGAAGCTATACACACTAGCCATTGAGCCTTTTTTAGGACTGCTATGCATGAGACTGCAGGGAGTGTGCTGGACAGGCATGGGTGTGGTGACAGGAATAGCAGTGCCAGCATATGCAGATGATGTTTCTGTGATGGTCAAGATATGCTGGCACTAGAGACCAGTCTGAAGGTGTACGAGGGAGCTTCATCAGCCAAGGTAAACTGGGGAAGAGCAAAGCTCTGTTATGTGGGGCATGGGGGGATAGGGCTCCTCCTCTGCTTCCAGGGGGTTTGCAGTGGGGTTGTGAAGGGCTTATAGTGTTGGGGGTGTACCTGGGCTCAGAGAAGTGGGTAAGGAAGAACTGGGAGGGGCTGTCACAGGCAGTGGTGTCAAGACTGGCCAGGTGGAGGTGGCTCCTGTCCCAAGTGTCATATGGAGGGAGGGTGCGGATAATTAACAACCTGGTGGCATCTTCCCTGTGGCATAAACTGGCTGTCCTCAATCCCCCTGCCGGTCTGCTCGCAGACCTGCAACGCAAGCTGGTGGACTTCTTCTGGTCGGGCCATCACTGGCTGAAGGCAGCAGTGTTGTACATGACCGTCCACGAGGGAGGACAGGGCCTGGTGGAACTGGAGAGCAGGATGGCTGCTTTCCGGCTAAAGGCGGTGCAGAGACTGCTGTTCCATACTGATGTTGGCTGGAGGGAACCAGCATGCGCGCTGCTGAGGAGAGCTGGCGGATTAGGGTTGGACCGGCAGCTGTTCCTCATGAAGCTGGAGAGGCTGAGTACAGCAGGTCTCTCAGATTTTTACTCTGCAGTGCTGAGGGCCTGGCAGCTGTTAAGGGCCACACGAGAAGGGGGTGTGGGAGCCTTGGCTGTGGGTGTGGGAGGAGCCTATCTTCCACAACCCAGCCATCCCTTTGAGATCGGTTCAGTCGGCCACCCTGCAGAGGCAACTGATGGCAGGGATTTACAAAGGCTTGGTGACCTGAGACTGCTGGGAGAGGAGGGGTGGAAAACCCCGGAGGTCTTGGCGCAACAAACAGGAATAACGTCTCTTAGGCTGCTGGAGAGATTCCTGGGGGAGGTCCAGGAGGCACTCTCTGAGCCGGTAAGGGGGATGTTTGAGAGGCCAAAGGGAGAGGGGCCACCAATGTTTCCGCCACTGCAGGTGACGGCAGAGACTGGAGACTGGCAAGGGGGTCTGAAGGACTTGTTAGATTTTAACACTCCGAGCCTGGGGGAGTTTGAGGGGGTGGGAGGTAAAGCCCTCTACAACCTCTGTGTTAAGGTAAGGAACTTTAGGAGCGAAGGCACATCAGTGGCAGAGGGTATGTGGGGCGGAGAGTATGGTGGGTTTTAGATGGAGGGGGCTCTACAAACCCCCAGTACCAAAGAGGTCAGGGGACCTCCAGTGGAGGGTTCTTCATGGAGCCCTGGCCGCTAACAGCTGGTTGGCATGGGTTGAACCGGGAATTGGGCAGGGGTGTCCTTTCTGTAAAATGAAAGAAACTGTGATTCATGTGTTTTCTGTGTGCACCAGGTTAATGCCATTAATGTCTCTGTTGGAATGTCTGTGTGAGAGGTTGGGGGTGGTTTTTGCTGTTGGGATGTTTATAATGGGGTACAGGTATTCAAATAAGGAGAAAGCCAAATGTGTTTTGTTGAAATTTCTGTTTGCTCAGGAAAAGTTGGCTATTTGGATAACAAGGAGGAACAGGGTCAAAGGTGGGGGGATGACAAACCCTTTACTATTGTTTAATTGGATGGTCTCTGCGCGCCTTAGGGTTGAGTTTGAGTACTATAGAATGATAAAATGTGTGGAGATGTTTGAGGAGATATGATATGTGGGGGGGGCTGTATGTATAGCTGGGGAAGATGTTTTGGATATACGGTTGTAGGAGTGGGTATTGTGATGGTGGTTTGTATCACGTGATAGATGGAAAGGTGAGTATGGTACATGTATGCAGTACAGGATATATTTGGGTTTTTTATTTTTAAGGAGGGGGGGTGAGTTTTAAATGAAATGAGAATGTTTCAGTAAAGAAAGATCAAAAGTCTCTCTCTCTCTCTCTCTCGTTATTTGACTACCACCCAGTTTATCATTTTAAATAATGATTGGCAGATATTTTTATTTTACTGGTACTGTTTGGCTAGCTCATAGATCCTTAGTGTTTCTCATTATCATTATCGCCATCATTTCTCCTCCGTACATTTTTTCGGAGAAAATAGGCCTACTGATTTTCTCAGTGAAACATCTCAGTTCAATACATCACCGTCTTGAACAGTGGAATCCCCCGTGTGTCAACTATAGATTACTAGTCTCTGCTCGCCAACTCTTTATAGTGTCTTCCTATAAAGAGCAACCATATGTTTCAGTTGACCCTGTTTGATGTGTCAGAACCCTACAGAGGAACTGGTGAAATTACCTCAAGTGTCATAAGAGATCCATGGCTGATAAGGCAGTGTGTTCAGACAGACACTCCACAGCGGTTCATCCAGTGGCTGCCTCTAACATACTTGTTTGTATCAGGCGTAGTTGTCAATAGCATCAGAGTGATTGGATCTGTACATCCGGGTCCTGTGATAATTACACTGCTGGCGCATCAATGAGGATGTATTGGGCTTCGCTCCACAGTGCACAAAAGTCTTTAATCATACCAGGGTAAGAGGCTTCGACTTTTTAGCAATGGCCAAGAGCCCCATCGTTTCTTTATCCTCTAACATTATTGATTTTTAGGGGGAAATTAGCATGAGCGAGGATTAACAGAGCATTGGATGCGTCATACAGACAGTGCGAAATACACAGCCACAGTCATTATCAGTAGATGAGATCAGTGTACAGTAGATGGAGTGTTCATAATCACAAGTCCAGAGGATGTTTCAGAGGTCAGGGATCACGGGTGAGTCTAAAGATGCAAAGACACTCAAGAGACCCACATGACTTGCAGGTCAATGATAGGTCAATGCTAGATAACCGAGAGATGTTTTGATACATTAAAGAGCGACTGCCTATTAAAAAAAACGAATCCCTTTGAAAATGGCCTATGTGTCATCGATATGAGTCAGGAACATGTATTCTAGTGTCAAAATTACCTCAATCTAAAACAACTGAACAAAGTAGTGAAAAGGGCAAAGTACATTCTTCACACGAGGAAATCGTGTCGAAACTGTCAGGAACCAAAGTTTTCACCACACTAGATGCTGCTAGTGGTTCTACCAAATCCCTCTACACGAGCAAGCTGACTACTTTCATAACCCCTTTTGGGAGATACCGCTTCACACGTCTCCCATTACGGATAACCAGTGTCCCCGAGATTTTCCAAAGGAAAATGACGGAAACTCTGCAAGGGCTTGAGGGTATGGCTATATACATGGGCGATGTACTGATCTATGCAAACTCTGAGCAGAAACATGACGAATGCCTGGGGAATATGCTCAAAGTCATTGAAGAAACAGGCATCAAGATCAACAAGGACATGTGTAAGTTCAAACAAAGCCAGCTTTGCTTCCTGAGGCACATCATTAATGAAAACAGAGTCAGGCCAGACCACGAAAAGCTCACGGGGATAAGCAACTTACCCTAGCCCCAGAACGTCAGCTGGCTGAAGCATTTCCTCGGAATGGTACAGTATCTGGGGAAATACATTCCGGAGCTTTCCGCGCTGGGGCGCCGCTCTACGAGCTCCTCAAAACAAAGGTAGAGTGGGCCCGAGGACACCCACAGGAGGCAGCATTTCAGAGACTTAAACACTCACTAACCACTGCTCCAGTGTTAACTTATAATTCCAGGAAACCTACAGCAGTGTCAGCTGATGCCAGCAGCTACAGAGTAGGATGTGTCCTACTTCAACAGCCTGGTGAGGACTGGAAACCAGTCGCCTACTGCAGCAGGCATGTGAGGGATGCAGAGACAAGATACGCTCAGATTGAAAAAGTGTTTAACGAGCGTGTGGGCTTGCGAACACTTTGAGAAGTACCTCTACAGACTAGGCAGCTTTAGGCTGGCTACCGGCCACAAACCCCTTGTGCCACACATTAACAGCAAGGACTTGAACAATGTTCCTATCAGGTGTCAAAGACTGTTGATAAGATTGATGAGTTACAGTGGAATCGCAGAGTACGCACCAGGAAAGACACTCGCCGTAGATGATGCTCTGTCCAGTGGTCCACCGAGAAACCACGAGGGTGCAGCTCCAGAGAATGGAGGATATCAGACTGAACACAGAATCCGACCCACAGCTGCAGTCAGTGCTGTGGTTCATCAGAAATTGGTGGCCATCGTACTTAGAGAAAACCCCTGAATAGATAAGAGACTTTTATCAGGTGAGAGGGGAACTATCAGAGACACATGGACTAGTGATCAGGGGAAACCGCATAGTCATTCCCACATGCATGAGGAAAGAAATCCTACTTAGGATTCAAGATGGACACCAAGGGCTGGTTAAGTGCAGGGAGAGAGCTAACCAGTCAGTGTGGTGGCCTAAAATCTCACAGGAGATAATCACAGAGGTGGAAATGTGTGAGTTTTGCTGTGAAACTAGGAACACACAGAGAAAAGAGCCATTCATGTCTAGTGAGCCTCCCTCCAGACCATGGCAGAAAATAGCAATAGATCTGTGTGAGTACTAAAAGCAAAACTACCTAGTAGTGTAGATTCTACTATTCTAGATTCCTATAAATCCTCCACCTCCCAACCACGACCAGTAGCCAGGTCATAGCCAAGCTCAAAGCAACCTTTGCTAGGTTTGGAGTACCTGAAATCCTGGTTAATGATAATGGCCCCCAGTTGGCAAGTACGAGCTAAAATAATTCAGTAAGGAGTATGACTTTACAGTATACATGTGACAAGCAAACCCCACTGTACAGGCAGCCAATTGGATATTCGCTCTGATGACATACAAAGCCACCTCCTCAACATCTACAGGTTTCAGCCCGGCTGAGCTACTGATGGGGAGAAGGATCAGGACAACCCTCCTTTCCTTGGAAGAGAATCTGAATCCAAACTGGCCTGACCAGGAGAAGGTCATACAGGCAGACGCTGCTGCAAAACACAAGCAGGCGTTTTACTTTGATTGCAGGAATGGAGTCAGAAACCTTCCATCACTGAGCCCTGGGGACACAGTGCTCATGAGACTGGATGGACAAAAACACTGGATGACACCAGCTGTTGTTCAGGGCCCCAGTTCCACCTCACGGTCAAACCGGGTGGAAACTGCCTAAGGGGGGCAAGTTCAGAAGGAGCAGGCGCCATCTACATCACCAACGACACCAAGCCCGCTCACAGAGACTCTGCCCGTGACCTCTCAGGTGTCTAGTGAGTCAGGTGAGACACAAACTGTTTCTACTCACAGGGACATGACTCTTCCACAAAGAGGAATAGGGTCTAATGTCACACATTCAGGACGAGTGAGAAAGCCAGTTGAGAGACTGGACCTGTAAAACTTTGAAAAGAAAAAGCACCTCTCCTATATATACAGTTCCAGTCAAAAGTTTGCACACACATACTCATTCCAGCGTTTTTCTACATTTTAGAATAATAGTGAGGACATCAAAACTATGAAATAACACATATGGAATCATGTAGTAACCAAAAAAGTGTAAAACAAATCAAAATATATTTGAGAATCTTCAAAGTAGCCACCCTTTGTCTTGATGACAGCTTTGCACACTCTTGGCATTCTCTCAACCAGCTTCATAATGTAGTCACCTGGAATGCATTTCAATTAACAGGTGTGCCTTGTTAAATGTTAATTTGTGGAATTTCTTTCCTTCTTAATGCGTTTGAGCCAATCAGTTGTGTTGTGACAAGGTAGGGGTGGTTTACAGAAGATAGCCCTATTTGGTAAAAGACCAAGTCCATGTTATTCAAAGAACAGCTCAAATAAGAAAGAAAAACAACACTCCATCGTTATTTTAAGACATGAAGGGCAGTCAATCCGGCTCAATTTTGGAGCAGTCCTAAAACAGTTTTGAACATTCTCAAAACATTTTGCAACATTCCTGCAAAGATTTGGTACGTTCCAGGAATGTTTAGCATTTTTGAAGAGGAGGCTCAAACGTACCCGCCTCAGCCACCGGCCGAGGCTGAGTTTCATCTCCCAGCAACCAAGCCCAGCTGGGGCAAGGTTGCTTCCCCTCACTGTCTGACGACTTGGTGTCAGGGGAAGGCGACCTAGAGGATGACGAGGATGACGACGGGATTAATATCATAATGGAGGATGAAGACCCAGTTCTTCCACACTCTCAAGTCCCTATGTCTCCATGCCCTCTGGACTGGGGAGTTGATTTAATTAGCTTGGAGTTTGTGCTTTACCCAGCTGAAAAAACAATGTTTTAACAATGTTAAACAGTTAACGTTGCAGGAAGATTTTTTCGTACTATATGTCAATAGGTAAATCCCTGCCTGGTTAGTAATATGAAGTCATGTGCTGGTCATCCTCAATTCTCCAGGAGTTTTTTAAGTATGAAAAATTAAATAAATCACAGGGATTTCTATTTTTCTGTATGAACAGAGGTTGTTTTTCAGCTTTATTTCCTGTCCCTGTTTAAATGTGTTTTCTCCACCATATTGATCTCATTATCATAATCCTTATTACCTAAAAGCATTTCATAAGCAGTTGGTCCAGCTGCTGACATGATAAAGGAACCCACGGCTTGCCAACGCTGAAAATGGAAGAGAAAAAAATAAAGAAGTTGAATTGCTCCCCCTGACCTATGAATGCTGCCACTATGAAAAACGTTCTGCTGGAAATGCATTACAGCGCCTTCAGAAAGATTTCACAACACTTGCCTTTTTCCACAGTTTGTTGTGTTACAGCCTGAATCTAAAATGTAATACATTTATATTTTTGTCACTGGCCTACACACATTACCCGATAATGTCAAAGTGAATTATGTTTTTGGAAATGTTTAAAAATGAATTAAAAAATAAAAGCTGAAATGTCTTGAGTCAATAAGTATTCAACCCCTTTGTTGTTGTAAGCCTAAATAAATTCAGGATGAATAATTTGCTTAACAAGTCACATAAGTTGCATGGACTCACTCTGTGTGCTATAATAGTGTTTAGCATGCTTTACCTCATCTCTGTACACATACAATTATCTGTAAGATCCCTCAGTTGAGCAGTGAATTTCAACCACAAAGACCAGGGAGGTTTTCAAATGCCTCGCAACGAAGGGCACTTATTGGTAGATGGGTAAAAATGTAAAAGCAGACAATGAATATCTCTTAGAGCAGGGGTGAGCAATTCCAGTCCTCGAAGGCCTGATTGGTGTCACAGTTTTTCCCCAGCCCCAGTTAACACACCTGACTCCAATAATCACCTAATCATGATCTTTAGGGTGGCGCAGTGGTCTAGGGCACTGCATCGCAGTGCTAGCTGCGCCACCAGAGTCTCTGGGTTCATGCCCAGGCTGGGCTGGGTTCGCGCCCAGGCTCTGTCGCAGCCGGCCGCAACCGGGAGATCCGTGGGGCGACGCACAATTGGCATAGCGTCGTCCGGGTTAGGGAGGGTTTGGCCGGTAGGGAGGGTTTGGCCGGTCTTGTCTCAGTATGTATAAAAAAAAAATTAAAAAAAAAAATATTTAAAAAATATTTAAAAAAAAGTTATAAAAAAATGTATGCACTCTACTGTAAGTCGCTCTGGATAAGAGCGTCTGCTCTTGGCCGGTAGGGATATCCTTGTCTCAGTATGTAAAAAATGTAATAAAATGTATGCACTCTACTGTAAGTCGCTCTGGATAAGAGCGTCTGCTAAATGACTAAAATGTAAAATGTAAAAAAAAAATGTAAAATGTTTAGTTTAGAATGCACTTGGATTAATCAGCTGTGTTTGCTAGGGATGGAGAAAAAGTATGACACCAATCAGGCCCTCGAGGACTGGAGTTGCCCACCCCTGCCTTAGAGCATGGTAAAGTTATGAATTACACTTTGGATGGTGTATCAATACACCCAGTCAATTAAAAAATACAGGTGTCCTTCCTAACTCAGTTGCCGGAGAGGAAGGAAACTGTTTACGGATTTCACCATGAGGCCAATGGTGACTTTAAAACAGTTACGGTGTTTAATTGCTGTGATAGTAGAAACCTGAGGATGTATCAACAACATTGTAGTTACTCCACAATATGAACATAATTGACAGAGTAGGAGGAGGACAGTACATAGTAAAAATATTCCAAAACATCGAATAAATGTTTAATTATAATGGTATAGATAATGGTATAGGAAACCTACAAAATAATAGCAAGAACCCCCTCTGCAGTTTAGAAAATGCTGTCATAATGCTGTGCTGATAAACATTTACAATACATGTTTAACTTTTTTTTTTTATACATGTTTTAAAGTGATTGAAATATGAAAGTACCAACATGGACCAAAATGTGCCATAAAATCTTAAGACATGTAAAACTTGCCTTTTATTTTTCTTCAGACTCAGCACAAAATAGAAATGTGACTTGACAGTATGCGGCACTCAACAAAACTCAATATCAAAGTCAAGATCTATTGTCCACCAGAGGAGTCTACTTTAGGTGGATTGTTGATTTGTCATTGTCTAGCTGTTGAACAGAATTTTGTTGTACGACAACAAAATGTGGAATAAGTCAAGGGGTATGAATACTTTTGAAATATAAAGTGCCTTCAGAAAGTAACAAAGTAAATAAAATAATATCTTAAGATTGATAGATTTAGCTATAAAGCTTATCGTGACATTTTTTATTTTAGACAGCGAGAAAGAGCGAGAAAGATGGGGGTGGAGGAGGACAGTTTTCAGGTATAGTTAGTGTTAGCTACTGTAGTGGTTCAGAGGTTGTGCATTATTTAAGCCGTTTCACAAAGCTGCAGGTTTGTGTGCATTCATTAAGGGTTAATTAACCTCTGTCTCAGTACACTTTGAAGCCCAGGCAAGTAATTACCTGCAAATAAAATCACAACATTGGAAATAAATGCAACCTTATTTTTGTGTGAGTTTGGGAATAATTTTCTGCTTTGTGATGAACCATTGTCACTCGTATGAAATAGCCCCCGACCAGGCCTGATTTATGATTCGTTCCCTGCCTCTGGCAAGCCAAGCTGAATAATTAACATTATGCAGCAGTCTGCGTGCCAAGAAAGGAGGGATGAAGGAGAGAGGAACAGATAAGACAGGAAAGAGCTACCACCCCGGTTGGAATGTGACACAGAGTGGGCGTGTCCATAGGGATCCTATGTCATAAAACCTCAAAGTTCCTGAATGGGATGAAAATGGTAGCCATATTGGTCAGGGAGAAATCCAAACCAGTAAGGCATAATCCTGATTTTACTTATGCAGGAAAATAAAAGTAAGGCATGTGATATATCAGAAATTGGGTAATAGAATTATTGTCTAAATAAAATATTGTTTGTATTACAATTATAAATACAGTATATTCCCGGTTTTATACCATTCTTCTGTATAAATAGCCTCTAAAAATATTTTATTGGAAAGCTGTGAATTCTGTTATTTGGTACAATATCAGTACTTGTTCCATTTACAACTTGTCTAAGTCCTATCATCAACTGGTTGTATGGCTGTGGATTCACTGCATTGTTTGAATGGAATGCTGGCATATTGAAAATGTATTTGAAAAATTAATGGATTCATTCTTCTAAATCTGCTGGCTAGCTAGGAAGCTAGCCTCTTAAGGATTAGCCCCTTTTTTTTTTATATTCGCCTAAAATGACATACCCAAATCTAACTGCCTGTAGCTCAGGCCCTGAAGCAAGGATGTGCATATTCTTGGTACCATTTGAAGGGAAACACTTTGACGTTTATGGAAATGTGAAAGGAATGTTGTAGAATATAACACGATAGATCTGGTAAAAGATCATACAAAGAAAAAACCAACCTTTCTTTTGTATTTTTTTGTACCATCATCTTTGAAATGCAAGAGAAAGGACAAAATGTATTATTCCAGCCCAGGTGCAATTTAGATTTTGGCCACTAGATGGCATCATGTGCAATGTTTTAGACTGATCCAATGAACCATTGCATTTCTGATTTAAAAAAATGTATCGACACTGCCCAAATGTTCCTAATTTGTTTATTAATAACTTTTCTTTTTCAAAATTGTGCACTCTCCTCAAACAATAGCATGGTATTCTTTCACTGTAATAGCTACTGTAAATTGGACAGTACAGTTCTATTAACAAGAATGTAAGCTTTCTGGCAATATCAGATATGTTCTGGGAAAAGTTCTTGTTACTTACAACCTCATGCTAATCGCATTAGCCTACGTTAGCTCAACCATCCCGTGGAAGGGACACCGATCCCAAAAAACTAGCTAACAAACCTGCATTCTTCAAATTTATTATTTTATACATTATACCATAGGATTGTTGAATACTCATTTCTGATTGGCTTGAAGGGCATTCTATTTAAGTGATAATGCCAGAGAAGCCAGTGTTTGGAGGATATATTGGCATGGGTGTTGTTAGGCCTGAGACGAAGTCAAGGGCCGGCAAGCCGTGCCAATATATCCTCCAAACATTAGCTAGCACCGTTGCTAACTAGCAACGCTGGTCCCATGAATTGCAAAGAGTTATGGGATATTACAACCTTGTTATCTTAACTTTGTAATCTTCAACCTAGATTCTATGGGCTTGTCTAGGAATGGGACAATATGGCATGCTGGGAAATTGGCTGAGTCACACAGGAGTTGCTCTTCTGAGCTCTATTCAGCTGTGGGTCAGTCTCTGTGTTCAATGATCCAAACACTGTCTGTACTATTTACATACAGTACAGCTATGGTATATCCCCAGCCCTCTCACTAAAAAGTGATGTCCTGGCTGTCTGTCATCCACCAAATAACAATGGAGTTTTTGAA
This sequence comes from Salvelinus alpinus, assembly GCF_045679555.1. NCBI lineage: Eukaryota > Metazoa > Chordata > Actinopteri > Salmoniformes > Salmonidae > Salvelinus > Salvelinus alpinus. Next base: position 17,620,911 of record NC_092103.1, on the reverse strand, counting down.
GTCGATTTGTAATTCAATAGAGAAGCAGGAAGTCTGGAATTGGGAACATTATACAACTAATGCATCTATATTAGCTCCTAGTATACAGAATCAGACACAAAGAATGCAGAAAGAACACATTGACAAAAAGAAATACACTTGTGGCTGCTCTTGCCTGTTTAAAACTTCAAGAAGAAATACAATAATTTTGAAATTATATATTCATTGCTAAAAAATGACTCAATACATATCTTTAAACATTAGGATGGTCTTTTCATCATATTTAAAATGCATTCTATTTATGAAGCAGGTTATCACAAATCTAAAATGCTAAGGTAAACTATCTTGTCATAAATTTAGAGTAAAAGTTAATGTAGGTGTAGGTAGGGGTTGGAATGCCACATTGTCTTCTGCAGGGTTAGGTAGGTTACTTTCTAAATGTAATCTGTTACAGTTACTAGTTACCTGTCCAATTGTAATCAGTAATGTAACTTTTGGATTACCCAAACTCAGTAGCTCTATCTGATAAACTTCCTTTACTTTTAGATTATTAAGAGGCATTAGAAAAAGACAAAAATGTATCTTACCAATTGAACGACATCTATTGCAGGATAAAACAAGGATAAAGTTTACATAGCTGGCCAAATATGGATGTTAAATGTTACTTTATGGGTTGGTTATGTAGGTGTCATGACATTGGCCTGAGTGGGGGAGTTTTATGACCCCCATAAATACCTTTCCCCTTTTTCCTCTCTCTACTCTACTGATGTGACTATTGAAAATCCCTTTGTTAACATTGAGAGAGAGTCTGGTGACATCAAAAGATGGTAACGGAACCATATTTCGGTAATCCAATCAGCTGAAAATATACTTTGGTACTAAATGAATATGATGCCAGATCAGTTGGCATCTGAAACATTATTACTGATGATAGGACAACATAAACTGTATCTTGGAAAGTCTACACATTGTAGTTATCAGATTCACATGGAATTGTTGTGCAATTTAAATGTTTAAATATGAAACTATTTGTGAAAAGATTAAATGTAATTGTAGCTTCCAAATGAGAGAATTGGGTTTTCATGAGTGAACTATGCTTAACTCAGTGGCCCTGCCCATGTGAACAGACATTGGTTATAAACTATGAAACACGCCCTTCTCTCCCCTCCTATATAAAGCCCTTGACGAAAATATAACTTTCTGTTCCGAGGACGTTAGGGCGACAGTCCTGCGTTAAAAGGACAAAGACCACCTACAGATCTGAGCCAACCTCAGCAAGAATCTCACTAAATTAGCATCGAATTTCAACGTGAAGATGACGGTCAACACACCAGTTGGATGAATTTCGACTATACCAGCCAGAATATAGTATGAGATTAAAGTATGGCAACTTTGTATGAACTTTGAACTCTTATTCACTAAAGAAGTGCTACCCCCTCCCCCCGCTAAACGTGGGCTAGGAGAGGACGGACAGTATCCATTCTACCACGCTCCAGTTCACCACTAGACAGTCTTCAGAGGACCAGAGATCCATCCTGGACCACCCGGCCTCCCATCTACCGAAGCGCAGCTCAGAGTAAATATTTATTGCATTCTCCCTTTTCAAATGGGCGGTTATTTAAAATGCATAAGATTCTGTATTTGCGATAGAGTAGCTGCCTAAGGCCCGATAGAGACATAGCTTCTCCCTTTGTTCCTCAGTCTTCCCGCTCTTTCACTCAAACCCAGCCCCCTTTCCTTTGTGTAACCAGCCGTCATGTCGGCTCCGTCCACCAGGGACGTTTTCTTTATGACACAATTGGTAATCAATGTATGATTCATTCTGTGTATATGTAATTCTGTGTGATTAGTTAGGTATTTAGTAAATAAATAATTAACCCAAATTTTGTATTGCTGATTCAACTTGTTAGCCAGGGTTCGTGAAGATAACCAAGAATTTACAACTTTCAGGTGAGGATGAAATATTGACTGCTACTGACGTAAAAGATTACTAGGACTTTAAGAGTTTATTCGGAAGATAACAGCTCTATAAACATTATTTCGTGGTGCCCTGACTTTCTAGTTAATTATTTACCTGATTAGCTTGATCAGGTAATATTAATTACAGAAAAATGATTTTATAGAATAGCATGTCATATCACTTAATCCGGCATAGTCAAAGACACAACATAGGCTTCTTCTAACCCAGGTATTCCCAAACTGGGGTAAGCGCATGGCCGCCGGGGGTACGCCAAATAAAAATGTGATTCACATTTCACAACTTTTTTTCTTCACATTTTCAAACAGAACATTTATATTTTCCAACAGGGCTATACTTTTGGGTGAGTTTTTTTTCTTCCCTGAGTAGCCTCGTTTCACTGCCAATTATAAAACTAAACCATCTAGTGTTCAGCGAAATAACAACACAATGTCAAATTGTCACACTCGTCGTATTGATGAGACCAAGGCGCAGCGTGCATAGAGTTCCACATAATTTTAATAAAGAGAAACTCACAAAACAAAACAATAAAGAACAAACGAAACGTGAAGCTACTGGAGTGCACAAAGGCAACTTACTGTAGACAAGATCCCACAACTAACAATGGGGAAAATGGCTACCTAAATATGATCCCCAATCAGAGACAACGATAAACAGCTGTCACACCCCAACCAACACAGAGAAAAACAGCTTACTATGGTCAGGGCGTGACACCAATACAGGTAGCCTAGTCAAATAATTAACATCCAGTCACATTAACCGTTACTCTCTCACGGGAAACCTTCACTCTTGCGCAGACATTTAGAAACGAAACATGACAACTTGAAAAATAAGCCACAGGCGTTTTTTGAGTGAGAATAAAGACAACTTTTGAGTAGTAAGACGTATTAAAGCAACAGATATCATTAATAAGAAGGAGCTTGAAGCATCTTAAAATGGTGAGCTACCGAGTGGCTAGGACAATACTATCGTGGAGGACTTCATTCTTCCTGCTGCCGCGGATATGGCTGTGACAATGCTGGGGGAAAAGGCCCAAAAAAACTATACATACAATGACTTCATCAAACAACACTGTTTAACGATGCATCAGTGACATGGCACGAGATGTTTTGAAACAATTACTTTGCATACAAGCCAGTGAATTATATGCATTACAGCTGGATGAGTCAACAGACGTGGCGGGCCTGGCGTCAAGCCCTGATCTGTTTCACCTGTCCTTGTGCTTGTCTCCACCCCCGTCCAGGTGTTGCCCTTCTTCCCAATTATCCCCTGTATAGAAATACCTGTGTTCTCTGTCTTTTTGATGCCAGTTCATCTTGTTCGTTCAAGCTAACCAGCGTTTTTCCTGTCAGCTCCTATCCTTTCCCAGCTTCTTTTTCCTCGTCATCCTGGTTTTTGACCAATGCATGTCCTGACCCTGCACCCGCCCGCCTGACCTCTCTACCCTGAGTCTGCCTGCCGTCCTGTACCATTGCTCCACCTCTGGATTACTGAACTCTGCCTGTCCCTGACCCAGAGTTCTCCCGCCCTGTATCTTTGCCTTACCCTGGATCGTCGACCCCTGCCTGCCTTGACCTGTCTTTGCCTGCCCCTGTTGCTACGTTAAACATTGTTACTTCGACAGTCTGCATCTGGGTCTTACCTCGATACCTGGTATATGTCTGTTACATTCATGGAAGGTCAATTGAGGAAGACATCCTCTCCTGCAAACCACTGGAGACCAGGACAACGAGAGGATATTTTTTAACTACTGGACAGCTTTGTGACATCAAATGGGCTTTGGTGGTCAAGATGTGTTGGTATGTGTACTGGTGACGCAAAAGCCATGACAGGGAGCCATAGTGGAGTTGTAACTGGTGTGCAAGCAGTTGCTCACGACGCCATATGGGTACACTGCAGCATCCACCGAGAGGCTCTTGCTGCCAAGAGAATGCCTGACAGCTTAAAATACATTTGGACACTACAGTGAAAATAGTTAACTTTGTTAACTTCTCACGAGTCACCAACCCTGATCCGGTAGCACCCCCCACCCCCCACCCCACTGAGTAGCATAGCTAGCATAGCGTCACAAGTAACTTGTAGCATCTAAATATCATTAAATCACAAGTCTAAGACACCAGATGAAAGATACAGGTCTTGTGAATAAAGCCACCATTTCAGATTTTTAAAATGTTTTACAGGGAAGACACAATATGTAAATCTATTAGCTAACCACGTTAGCAAAGGACACGATATTTTTACTCCCAACAGCTTTTTCCTGCGTCAGTAGCTATCACTAATTCGACTAAATAAAAATATATATAGCCACTAACCAAGAAACAACTTCATAAGATGACAGTCTGATAACATATTTATGGTATAGCATAGTTTTTTGGGGGAAAAATGTGCATTTTTCAGGTATAAATCACAGTTCTACATTGCAGCTGCAATCTGAAATAGTGCTGACCCAGCCAGAACAATTACAGAGACCAACGTCATATAACGAATTACTCATCTTAAAACATTTCAGAAAAATACACAGCGTACAGATATTGAAAGCCCAACATCTGGTGAATCCAAACAATATTTCAGATTTATGAAATGTTTTATAACGAAAACAAAATGTAGCGCTAAATTAGCATAGCTATACCAGGCAGATTCGGCTAGGCGCCCACGGCCAGTTCACATGCACAACAGATATGATATAACATCGTAAATTGGGTCTTACTATGGCTGATCTTTCATCAGAATGTTGATCAAAGTGTCCTTTGTCAAGATGAGTCGTTGGTTCCGTTCAGAATTGTTCCTTTCCCACTCCATTTAGCACAGGTACCGGTCGAGTGGCACGGATCTCTCAAACGTAAATAAATTCAGACAACGGAACACCACAAAACTCCCGAAAAAATTCAAATAATCTGATTAAACTATATTGAAAAAACATACATTACGATGATCTGGTCACATGTATCAAACAAACTTCGAGACGGAGATAGTTTTCATCCATAACGCCAGCAAAACAGTACACAATCGCAGCTCCAACTCGTGCGAATCAGAAAACAGGAAGTTGTCGGTCACGCCAAAGAAATAGGTCTTATTTCACGTCAGTACCAGATAAACAAAGAATTTCTCCTCTGACGTCCTCTTGACACCCAGAGGAAGGCCAATGAGGTGTGTTTCGGGTCATAGGGGGCACGACCATATATAGGCAGAGCGTTGAAGCTGGCATACACATCTTGCTTTTTTCTTCTTGGTCATGGAAAGTGCTGTCAAATGACTTCTGTATCACTCAGAGACAAAATTGAAACGGTTTTAGAAACTAGAGATTGTTTTCTTTCCAATGGTATTATTTATATGCATATAGTAAGAGCAATAATTGAATAAGAGGCAGTTTAATCTGTAGAGCAAATTATGCTAATGGGAAAATAGCACCCCCTGTATTCTCAAGAAGTTAAAGAAAGGCCCCTGAACTCTCGTGTATTTTCTGCATTATGCAACGATATGGGCAGCGACCATGTAACGCTTTTAAAACATACAGAAGTGTGCTCATTATCAAGGGGCAAAGTATTGACACATTTTTTTTTTATTGAGGGACGAGCATAAAGTTCTCTTTACTGACCATCATTTTCACTGGTCTGACGACGAGTTTCTCACACAACCTATCTGGGTGATGTTTTTTCTCGCCTGAATGATCTCAATCTAGGATTACAGGAACTCTCCGCAGCTATATTCAATGTGCGGGACACAATTGAGGTTATGATTAACAAGTTGGAGCTCTTTTCTGTCTGCATTAACAAGGACAACACACAGGCTTTTCCATAATTGTATGATTTTTTTGTGTGCAAATGAACTCAAGCTTACGAACAATGTCAAATGTGATATAGCGAAGCACCTGAGTGAGCTGGGTGCACAATGACACAGGTACTTTCCCGAAACAGACGACACAAACAACTGGATTCATTATCCGTTTCATGCCCTGCCTCCAGTCCACTTACCGATATCTGAACAAGAGAGCGTCATTGAAATAGCAACAAGCGGTTCTGTGAAAATTTTTATTTAATCAGAAGCCACTGCCAGATTTCTGGATGGGGCTGCGCTCAGAGTATCTTGCCTTGGCAAATCGCACTGTTAAGACACGGATGCCCTTTGCAACCACGTACCTATATGAGAGTGGATTCTCGGCACTCGCTCGCATGAAAACTAAATACAGGCACAGACTGTGTGTGGAAAAGGATGTAAGACTCTCTCCAATACAACCCAACATTGCAGAGTTATATGCATCCTTTCAAGCATACCCTTCTCATTAACCTGTGGTGAGTTATTCACAATTGTTTTATGGACAAATAAGGTTTTATATGTAAGATGGCTAAATAAAGAGCAAAATTATGAATTATTATTATTTGTGCCCCGGTCCTATAAGAGCTCTTTGTCACTTCCTACAAGCCGGGTTGTGACAAAAACTCACACTAATTCTTATGTTTAATAAATTTATCGTATAGCGTGCGTGTGGCAGGCTTACAATGATGGCAAAAAACAACATTTGAGAGTGCGCTGACCCTGGTGCTAGAGCGGGTACGCAGCTGGAGGTTGAATGTTTGAAGGGGTATGGGACTATAAAAAGTTTGGGAACCACTGTTCTAACTCATCTCTTTCTACTACAATAATAATATCAATACTTTATATCTTTACATGAAACAATCATTCAATCAATCAAATTTATTTATAAAGCCCTTACATCAGCTGATGTCCCAAAGTGCTGTACAGACACCCAGCCTAAAACCACAAACAGCAAGTAATGCAGGTAGTAGAAGCACAGTGGCTAGGAAAAACTCCCTAGAAAGGCCGGAACCTAGGAAGAAACCTAGAGAGGAACCAGGCTATGAGGGGTGGCCAGTTCTCTTCTGGCTGTGCCGGTGTCATGGCCGTCGTTGGAAGGAGACCAAGGTGCAGCGTTGTGAGCGTACATTTTATTTTATTATTGTGAATGTCGCCAACAAAACAAGAAACGAAGAAACAACTGTGAAGCTTAACAAGGCTATAGTGCCACTAACAAAGATAACTACCCACAAACACCAAAGGAAAAAAGGCTGCCTAAGTATGATTCCCAATCAGAGACAATGATAGACAGCTGTCCCTGATTGAGAACCATACCCGGCCAAAACATAGAAATACAAAACATAGAAATAAAGAAACTGGAATGCCCACCCTAGTCACACCCTGGCCTAACCAAAATAGAGAATAAAAGCCTCTCTATGGCCAGGGCATGACAGCCGGGTGTAGATTATAACAGAACATGGCCAAGATGTTCAAATGTTCATAGATGACCAGCAGTGTCAAATAATAATAATCACAGTGGTTGTAGAGGGTGCAACAGGTCAGCACCTCAGGAGTAAATGTCAGTTGGCTTTTCATAACCGATCATTCAGAGTATCTCTACTGCTCCTGCTGTCTCTAGAGAGTTGAAAACAGCAGGTCTGGGACAGGTAGCACGTTCGGTGAACATGTCAGGGTTGCATAGCCGCAGGTAGAACAGTTGAAACTGGAGCAGCAGCACAACCAGGTGGACTGGGGACAGCAATGAGTCATCAGGCCAGGTAGTCCTGAGGCATGGTCCTAGGGCTCAGGTCCTCCGAGAGAGAGAGAGAGAAAGAAAGAGAGAGAAATTGAGAGAGCGAATTAGAGAGAGCATACTTAAATTCACAAAGGACACGGGATAAGACCGGAGAAATACTCCAGATATAACAGACTGACCCTAGCCCCCCAACACATAAACTATTGCAGCATAAATACTGGAGGCTGAGACAGGAGGAGTTGGGAGACACTGTGGCCCCGTCCGACGATACCCCCGGACAGGGCCAAACAGGCAGGATATAACCCCACCCATTTTGACATAGCACAGCCCCCACACCACTAGAGGGATATCTTCAACTACCAACTTACCATCCTGAGACAAGGCAGAGTATAGCCCACGAAGATCTCCCCCAAGGCACAAACCCAAGTGGAGGCGTCAACCTGGACAGGAAGATCACGTCAGTGACTCAACCCACTCAAATGACGCACCCCTCCTAGGGATGGCATGGAAGAGCACCAGTAAGCCAGTGACTCAGCCCCTGTAATAGGGTTTGAGGCAGAGAATCCCAGTGGAGAGAGGGGAACCGGCCAGGCAGAGACAGCAAGGGCGGTTCGTTGCTCCAGTGCCTTTCCGTTCACCTTCACACTCCTGGGCCAGACCACACTCAATTATAGGACCTACTGAAGAGATGAGTCTTCAATAAAGACTTAAAGCTTGAGACCGAATCTGCGTCTCTCACATGGATAGGCAGACCATTCCATAAAAATGGAGCTCTATAGGAGAAAGCCCTTCCTCCAGCTGTTTTCTTGGAAATTCTAGGTACAGTAAGGAGGCCTGCGTCTTGTGACCGTAGCGTACGTGTAGGTATGTACGGCAGGACCAAATCGGAAAGATAGGTAGGAGCAAGCCCTTGTAATTCTTTGTAGGTTAGCAGTAAAACCTTGAAATCAGCCCTTGCCTTAACAGGAAGCCAGTGTAGAGAGGCTAGCACTGGTGTAATATGATCCCCCAAAAATTAACATAAGTTTATTTAGTGCTTTATTCGGGTAGCCGGAAAGTAAAGCATTGCAGTAGTCTAACCTAGAAGTCACAAAAGCATAGATACATTTTTCTGCATCATTTTTGGACAGAAAGTTTCTGATTGAAAAAAGCTGTCCTTGAAACAGTCTTGATATGTTCGTCAAAAGAGAGCTCAGGGTCCAGAGTAACGCAGAGGTCCTTCAGTTTTATTTGAGATGACTGTACAACCATCAAGATTAATTGTCAGATTCAACAGAAGATCTCTTTGTTTAAAAGTAGAACATTTGTCGCCATCCACTTCCTTATGTCTGAAACACAGTCTTCCAGGGAGGGCAATTTTGGGGGTTCACCAAATGTACAGCAATGTGTCATCCGCATAGCAGTGAAAGTTAACATTATGTTTCCGAATGACTTCACCAAGAGGTAAAATATATAGTGAAAACAATAGCGGTCCTAAAAAGGAGCCTTGAGGATCACCGAAATTTACAGTTGATTTGTCAGAGGACAAACCATCTACAGAGACAAACTGATATCTTTCGAACAGATAAGATCTAAACCAGGCCAGAACTTGTCCATGTAGACCAATTTGGGTTTTCAATCTCTCCAAAAGAATGTGGTGATCGATGGTATTAAAGCAGCACTAAGGTCTAGGAGCACGAGGACAGACGCAGAGCCTCGGTCTGAAGCCCTTACAAGTTCATTTACCTTGGCTCCCTTGATCCTAGGTCCTGGCAGAGTTGTGCAGACTCAGGACAACTGAGCTTTGGAGGAATACACAGATTTAAAGAGGAGTCCTTAATTTGCTTTCTAATGATCATGATCTTTTCATCAAAGACGTTCATGAATTTATCACTACTGAAGTGAAAGCCATCCTCTCTTGGGGAATGCTGCTTTTTAGTTAGCTTTGCGACAGTGTCAAAAATACATTTTGGATTGTTCTTATTTTCCTCAATTAAGTTGGAAATATAGGATGATCGAGCAGCAGTGAGGGCTCTTCGATACTACACGGCACTGTCTTTCCAGTTTGGTGTAACGCCATTTCCATTCCAATTTTCTGGAAGCTTGCTTCAGAGCTCGGGTATTTTCTGTATACCAGGGAGCTAGTTTCTTATGACAAATGTTTTTTGTATTTTGGGGTGAGACTGCATCTAGGGTATTATGCAAGGTTAAATTGAGTTCTTCAGTTAGGTGGTTAACTGATTTTTGTGCTCTGACGTCCTTGGGTAGGTGGAGGGAGTCTGGAAGGGTATCTAGGGATCTTTGGGTTGTCCGAGAATTTATAGCACAGTTTGATCCTTGGTTGGTGTCTGAGCAGATTATTTGTTACAATTTCAAACGTAATAAAATGGTGGTCCGATAGTCCAGGATTATGAGGAAAAACATTAAGATCCACAATATTTATTCCACGGGACAAAACTAGGTCCAGAGTATGACTGTGGTAGTGAGTAGGTCCGGAGACATGTTGGACAAAACCCACTGAGTCGATGATGGCTCCGAAAGCCTTTTGGAGTGGCTCTGTGGACTTTTCCATGTGAATATTAGTCACCAAAAATGTGAATATTATCTGCCATGACTACAAGGTCAAATAGGAATTCAGGGAACTCAGTGAGGAACGCTGTATATGGCCCAGGAGGCCTGTAAACAGTAGCTATAAAAAGGGATTGAGTAGGCTGTATAGATTTCATGACTAGAAGCTCAAAAGACGAAAACAGTATTTTTGGGGGTAAATTTAAATTTGCTGTCGTAAATTTTAGAAGCACCTCCGCCTTTGTGGGATGCACGGGGGATATGGTCACTAGTGTAACCAGGAGGTGAGGCCTCATTTAACACAGTAAATTCATCAGGCTTAAGCCATGTTTCAGTCAGGCCAATCACATCAAGATTATGATCAGTGATTAGATCATTGACTATAACTACCTTGGAAGTGAGAGATCTAACATTAACTAGCCCTATTTTGAGATGTGAGGTATCACAATCTCTTTCAATAATGACAGCAAGGGAGGAAGTCTTTATTCCAGTGAGATTGCTAAGGCGAACACCGCCATGTTTAGTTTTGCCCAACCTAGGTCGAGGCACAGACACGTTCTCAATGGGGATAGCTGAGCTGACTACACTGACTGTTCTAGTGGCAGACTCCACTAAGCTGGCAGGCTGGCTAACAGCCTGCTGCCTGGCCTGCACCCTACCTCATTGTGGAGCTAGAGGAGTTAGAGCCCTGTCTATGTTCGTAGATAAGATGAGAGCACCCCTCCAGCTAGGATGGGGTCCGTCACTCCTCAGCAGGCCAGGCTTGGTCCTCTTTGTGGATGAGTCCCAGAAAGAGGGCCAATTATCTACAAATTCTATCTTTTGGAATGGCAGAAGCTATGTTGAGCTTGGTGACCTCTGACTGTTCCATCCTAACAGCGTTGGTGCCGACGTGGATAGCGATAACCATGTACTGTACACTCGCCAGTTTTAGCTTTACCCAGCACCAACGTTGGTAGCCCTGCCCCCTGGTAAACAGTGTATGAAGGATGATTCGTTTCAAATCTAATACTGCGGGTAATGGAGTCGCCAGTGACTAGGGTTTTCAATTTGTCAGAGCTAATGGTGGGAAGCTTCGGCGTCTCAGACCCCGTAACAGGAGGAGTAGAGACCAAAGAAGGCTCGGCCTCTGACTCCGATACTTTGCTTAATGGGGAGAACCTAAGTCTATCAGAATTCCAGTCATTCCAATAAATGTTACAGTATACTCCTTGATCTTCAAGAATTGGACTTGGAAATATGGAAGTATAGATTAGCCAAATTGTTCTAACTGAGCATAACTAAGAACATATTAGCCAGCCCTACTCTGTTGTTTATGATTTTGTTGTCATGGAGAACTGATTGGACTTATTGATTCAAGTTGAAAAATGTATGCTGCTCTCATGGAATGGCATGCTTTGAGCACTACTGAAAAGTGCTATTTACATGTGAAAAAGGTATGCCATATGCTGCATTTGCTAAAGGCCTATTGTTTACCTTTTTGTTGGTGACACTTTGATATCTTGATAATATGCAGCTGTTTAAAGGACAAATCCACAGATGAAACAATAACAAAATGGCCATCCCGTCTGTTTTGGTTAAAAGTTGAGGGATGGGCCTTGAGAAATGTAACCACGCTCAGATTAATAGACAGAGCTATGGATGCAATGACTGACCATCCATGATATCACAATTATTGTTTTAAGCATGCTATGAGGCTATACAGTGTTTGTTTGCAATTACAATGTTTGCAAACATTGGAAATAATCAAGCTTATATTTTGGGTTCTCATGGAGTGTGACAGTTTAACTAAGCTCATGAGGCATTTATAAGTTATATTCTTCAAGAATCAATGGATATATATATATGCATTTCTCCTGTCTTATCTGGCATCCTGTGTGAATTTAAGTATGCTCCCTCTAATTCTCTCTTTCTCTCTCACTCTCTCTCTCTCTCTCCCTCTTTCTCTCTGAGCCCTAGGACCATGCATCAGGACTACCTGGCCTGATGACTCCTTACTGTCCCAGTCCACCTGGTCGTGCTGCTCCTCCAGTTTCAACTATTCTGCCTGCGGCTATGGAACCCTGACCTGTTCATCGGACGTGCTAACATGTCCCGGACCGGCTGTTTAAGACTCTCTCTCTACCGCACCTGCTGTCTCTAACTCTGAATGATCGGTTATGAAAAGCCAACTGACATTTACTCCTGAGGTGCTGACCTGTTGCACCCTCTACAACCACTGTGATTATTATTATTTGACCCTGCTGGTCATCTGTGAACGTTTGAACATTTTGGCCATGTACTTTTATAATCTCCACCCAGCACAGCCAGAAGAGCCTGGTTCCTTTCTAGGTTTCTTCCTAGGTTCCTGCCCTTCTAGGGAGTTTTTCCTAGCCACCGTAAATCTACATCTGCATTGCTTGCTGTTTGGGGTTTTAGGCTGCGTTTCTGTACAGCACTTTGTGACATCAGCTGATGTAAGAAGGCTTATGTATTTTATTTTTTTATCAGCATGAATTAGATTGAGTAATAAAAGGCCCACTTATTCCATAGGCTGGGATCCGCACAATGCAGCTGTTGCAAGAGTGCATATTTCACTGGCTGTCCACTGGTTTCAAAAACAATGATTGATAGGCAGCTTAAACTTCTTGAATTAAAACATTACTGGGTTCAAATACACATTTAGATTTGTGAACAGCCATCCACAACAACCACAATCCGTAAGGCGCAAATAGCTAAATGAGAGAGCAGCAGTGTGATTCACATCAATGCACTATGTAGATATCAATACTAAGTGATATCTGTATCACTGTCGACTACACCACTACTGTCATCCTTACCTCCAAGCCTTTATTCATGCTGGATCATCTTTGGATGCTGACAGCAGTCGCACCATTGGAAGACATGGATTGGACTGTAGCCTACAAAAGCCTATTCCTGCTCTTACAATTACCTTTTTTGTTGTTGCAATCCCTTCCTTGTAATCCGTTACTCCCCAACGTTGGTCTTCTGTGTGTTATATCAATGTATAAATATAAATAATAAAGAGAATCACACACTCCATAAACTCCCAGTCATTTATTGGGTAAATCACCAACATTTCAGCATCACTGTGCCTTCTTCAGGGTAATGTCATGAATACATGAACCAGGTTATGTAGACAAACAGTGCAATTAGTGCAACCAATGACAATAGTGAGGGATGTGTCATAATGATTAAGTTAATTAGATTTAATTAGTGAAACTGATACTGAAAAAACTATAGTTTATGGCATATGAAATATATTAGGCTATTGTTATCATATGGAAACATCATTTAATATTGTACATAATATTAGCATCAACATACATTATTGTTTAATTCAATTTCACATATTTAATTGTTTCGTATTTAATGTAATATTTGGTTAAACCTTAATGCATAAAAAGCATCATCAACAGAGGGAACATATTAGGTGTATGCTAATAAGCTGTAGAAAGAATATATCAATTTATAAGACTTGTTCAAAAAAGAAGGAATTGTTCATAAGGGCCTGAGATCAGTATTCAGAAGTCAATATTCAGACCAATGTTTTTAGACAGGATATCCAGTAAGCCTCCTTTGTAGTAGTAGGATCTCGATGTTACCTCCTCTCTTAGGTAGAGCAACGTGCTCAATGCCTGTGTATTTGAGGGAGGAGATTGGATGGTTAGCTTCAACAACATGAGCTGCTACTGGATAGTCAATGTTCTTACACCTGATTGAGCTGCATTGTTTTGTCTTTTCGTTTGTCCTACATAGGCTTTTCCACAAAAACAGTGTAAAATAGGCTGTTTTCTCCAATCCCTTCCGGCACTAACCTTGGATGGCTCTTCTTATCTATCACAGGTGAATGCACTTCAACAAAGGTGCAGCCTCCTAGCTCAGCCAGCTCCCAAAGGCCCCAAAAAACTGCACGAGAGGGGAAACAAAAATACAACTCTGGCCTTTCCGTTTTTTTTTTATCTGTTTCTGCCTTCAGTTCATTTAACAAAGATGTAAAGGAGGTTAATTAACGTTGCATGAAAAACGCTTCTAAAATTCGGCAAAATTAAATATGAAATGAAACAACAATCCCAAACAGATTTGGATCAAACCAACAATGATTATTCTGATAAAACAACAATACCCAACACATATTCATATTTATTTATCATCAACAACATTGTAATTAATGTGCCCTTGAGAATGTTTTGCTTGGAGTATGCATTTTCATTGGAATTAAAGTGGAGGACCACAGGCTGCTCAAAGTTAAACTGGAGGGGATAAGAAACTCTAGCATCCTGTAATTGGACCTAATTGATCCATTGGGTTTTATAGATCTGTATCATGTCACATTATGTAAATACCTCTTTCTCACAAATATATATCCCCTGTCCTTTTAACTAGTTCATTGTGGAGCTCCAGTGAGTGAGAGTCCCTGCCCATCTTCTGAAAACTGAAACCCTAACTCTTCAAAGAGTATCTTAAAGGTCCAATGCAGCAGTTTTTATCAAAACATTTAATAATTTCTGGGTAACAATTAAATACCTTAATGTGATTGTTTTCAATTTAAAGGGTCAAAAATAAACGGTTCTTAGCAAAGAGCATTTTCTCAAGCAAGAATTTTGCTAGGAGTATGTGGGAGTGGTTTGAGTAGGGAGGGGAAAGCAGAACATTTGCTGTTATTGGCAGAGATGTTTGGAACTCTTTCTTATTGGTCTGTTAACTAATCTACCGCATGGTGATGTCACCATGGAAGGCCAAAACTCCCTCCCACCAAAACAGACAGAAATATCAGGATGTCTTTTCAAACAGCTTTTACACTAAAAGGGCATTATCATAATTTTCACAATATTATTCCAACCTCATAATGTAGACATATACAATGCCTTCAGAAAGTATTGATACCCCTTGACTTATTCCACATTTAGTTGTGTTACAGTCAGAATTCAAAATTGATTACATTTAAAATAATTCTCAGCCAATACACACAATACCCCTTATTAACAAAGTGAAAACATGTTTTTATACATTTTTGCATATTTATTGAAAATGAAATACATAAATATATATACATAAAAAATACTACTTTTACATTACTGTGTAGTTTACCAATATAATGGTCTGATGGTGAAGTGGACATACTAGGTATTCATATCCTGAAAGAAAGAAATCATCTCACTACAATACATTTTAACAGAAAGTTAGCAAAAATAGATCTTGCTACCATGGAAAGGAAAATACCTGTCTATTTGTGTAAAAATCACCCTGATGAACTATTTGCCGTTATGGCCCTGCCTATACCTAATTACTTGATTTTTTAATTATATGAACAAAAAATATTCAACTTTATTTGGAATGGCAAGCCAGACATTTTTTTATGATCCTGTTTAAGCAATGAATATGAATTCGAAGGGCAGAAATTATTAAATAATAAAGCATTAGACCTCTCACTAAAGGCTGCAGTCATACAAAAGCTATACTTAAATCCAAATTGGTTCTCTAGCAGATGAGTAAGAATGGCCCACCCCATGTTCAAGAATGGCCTTTTTCCCTTTATTCAGATTACCAACCTCTCACTTTCGGTTATTTGAAAATGAAATAATCTCCAAAAATTGCTATTTTTAAACCAAGCCATAGAAAGTTTGTTGCAATTTCAGTTTTATCCACCAGAAAATACAGAACAAATTTTAGAACAAATATTCTGGTTAAACTCAAATATACTAATTGATAAAGCAACATTATTTTGGGAGAACATTTATAATCTTTGCAAATAATATCATAAACAGGAATGGTGGAGTTATGTCACACATGCAGCTAACACAAATATATGGTCTCCCCTATCCAAAATTACAACCAATTAATTGCATTTCCGCAAAAATGGAAGAGGCAAGTGGAAGGGGGAGAAGGTAAGGAACTTGTCTGTTGGTCCTGCATTAAAGACCCAAACTGGTTAAAGAAAATTGTGATGAATAAAAAACTATACCAGTTTAATTTAAGGACCAAAAAATTGACAGCTGTGCTAAACAGGTTAGTTGAGAAAATAGTTGATAAGAGATTTATGAACTGATACACAAAACGACGCCAGATTCATAACTTAGAGTTGTTCAATTTAAATGATTATATAAAATTATTGCAACCAATAGAATGTTATATATATATATATATATATACAGTGGGGAGAACAAGTATTTGATACACTGTCGATTTTGCAGGTTTTCCTACTTACAAAGCATGTAGAGGTCTGTCATTTTTATCATAGGTACACTTCAACTGTGAGAGACGGAATCTAAAAAAATCCAGAAAATCACATTGTATGATTTTTAAGTAATTATTTTGCATTTTATTACATGACATAAGTATTTGATACATCAGAAAAGCAGAACTTAATATTTGGTACAGAAACCTTTGTTTGCAATTACAGAGATCATACGTTTCCTGTAGTTCTTGACCAGGTTTGCACACACTGCAGCAGGGATTTTGGCCCACTCCTCCATACAGACCTTCTCCAGAAGCAGAAGCACAGCCCTCCTAGAAGCCGCAATCTATCTGCAATATTAAAGCTCATCTTAGAGACTTCTTCACAAAGACTCAGCTGTAATCACTGCCAAAGGTGATTCTAACATGTATTGACTCAGGGGGTTGAATACTTATCAAATCAAAATATGAGTGTTTTATTTTCCATAAATATGAAAAAATATATACTTTGACATTACAGAGTATTTTGAGTTAAATGGTTAACAAAAAAATGACAATAAAATCCATGTTAATTAACTTTGTAACACAATAAAATGTGGTAAATACTTTCTGGTGTAAATACTTTCTGAAGGCACTGTATATAAAACAGGATAATCTGTTTTTTGACTGCACTGCGACTTCTCCTACAAGCTCTGACTTTGCTAATGACCTCCTTAATGAGGAAACATTTACTTACTATGACTGAGATATGTGGTTGTATCACCTAGCTATTTTAAGATGAATTCACTAACTCTAAGTCGCACTGGATGAGAGCGTCTGCTAAATAAATAGAATGTAAATGTAGGTATGAAGCTGTAGATATGGTGGCAGTGGCAGCATAATGCATGGCCATGTTTAAGGCAGGCACTTTTGACATGTTTAGAACGTAAACATGGCCACTGCATTGTCAATAACAAAATAGGAAAATATGTTTCATTGTATTAGTATTCAGCATTGTATTAGGATCCCCATTAGGGGCTGCCAAAGCAGCCGCGCTACTCTTCCTGGGGTTCAAACAGAAACTAAACACCTCACAACAAGACAACAGTCTAAATCATACATAAAACAATACAGTAGTACATTGTAGTTCAGCTGTTGTGAACTGAGATATGTGCTTACACACTTGAGATTAGCAGCCTGCCCATGTTCTACCCGTGCGAGCTTGTGTCCATGGAGACCCCGCCGGCAGAGACAGATGGTAAGGCATTCTCTGCCACACACAGATGCCCACCTCTTATCTTTCCCATGTCTTTATAGGACAAAGCGCAGAGACCGGAAGAAATACAGGCTTTTCATGTAAACACAAAAACAAGAGAAACCGCTAAATCAAATCAAAGTTTATAGATTACACAGATGTGCAGGTGTTATAGCAGGTGCAGCAACATGCTTGTGTTACCAGCTCCAACAGTGCAGTAGAATGTCTCACAAATACAATACAAATACACAATAATCACACAAAAATTTAAACAAGAAATCAAGAAATAACATTCCAAAGTAGATATATTAGAGTGAGCATGTTTGAGAATCCAGAATAGACCGTATATCATTTGGAAAATAAAATTGTATGTACAGTAGTAGGTATATTAGGATGAGCTAATGCTAGTTGTACTTCATGAGCTAGTAGTAAAACAAAAACACAGCAAATGGGTTAGCATGAACGACTACACTTACAGATGTGAGTAGGATTCAAGAATCCCATCTAGAATGTCAAAGAGATGTTTTATTACATCCAGCTCTTTCAAAAGATTATGGCAGTGCAGTGCCAATAGATTTATTTCAACAACTCAAGAATCCTCTTCTCTGATCTCAGCTGATGGAGGTGCTTTGTGCTTTTTGTCTTTCAGGTAGTTAAACAACCGCCCATATGTCTGTTTCCATGTACAGCCGCTCCCAGCAACCTCTGCTGCACGGTTTGTAACAGAAGCCTCCAGATTGGCCCACAGCTTGGGGTAAAGGTTAATGGAGTCGACCCATAAACAAGGATTCAAAGGCTCCAGCTTGTGTTGCTGCAACCTTGGCATTAACACCTCCTAATGTTTGAAGAAAATCTGGAAAAATAATGTTTTTGGTAACATAAAGAAATGACATGTTTTTAATTGTCTTCAGGTTTTGTGATGATCTTTTTCTCTGTATAGACCATTTCACAGATGATTGCCTTTCAAGTGTCATCACCTGAATTTGGTGTCAGGTTAAAAAGCACTTGAGGCAGATGGAGGTGATTGTGGCAGAGTTAAGATCAGAGGAAATAGGTTTAGAAGAGATCCAGCAGCACTAAGAACATGTGCTGGCTTAATTCGATCATGTGAGAATGAGAGAACAAGGCTGTCTATCACCCTGGAGATAGATGCCTGACGGGGAGGATTCTGTCACAGCCACTTATCATACACATGCTAGAGACACACACACACACACACACAGTTTAAAGAAGGTATCAGTGAAGGACGGTAAAAATACTATTGAAAGATCAATCCATAAAGGGCAGAGCGATGGCACAGGTTTACCAGTGGGCTGTATTTCCCGAGGAGGTGGAATCACAGCCGTGGTCCATGAGTTGGCGCTGCTGCTGGCTCCAGAACTTTGCAGGGTATTAATTGTTTCACCGCTGTCAGCAGAATGATCTCGGCTTGTTGAACTCCATCCAAAAGTAAACCCATCAGCCAAATTGGATGGGAGCGGATACAAGTCCCACTAATGGGTGGTGTGTTTTAAAAGCAGCAGAGAAAGTGTCAGAATAGGTGTCTTGCTCCATTTGAAGTAGTGTGCTGAACACAGGTAAAATGTCACAGCCTTTTTGGTTAATGCCCATCATCAAGGGGATCAGGAGGATAAGCAGGGAGGGATTTCTGCATGGTTGAATCTGTAAAAGATATTCAGATAAAATGTTAACCATAAAAGAAAGCTATGATTAATGTGACCTATTCATGGCCCCATCCCAGACTGGGAAAGGGAGTTACTCAAAAAGTTGTATCCGGTTTGCTCAGCTCAACTGAACTCACTTTGACTGGACTCAACTGAACTTAACGCAACACCAGTAAAGACCCTCCTCTGAACTCCACTCCAATTGCTATTACTAAAACGTCCTTTCGAGCAATGTAAAATGTTCTAATATACTAGCATAGCTTTTTTATTGAATTTGAGGAGATCTTCCTTTTAAGTGTTATTGACTCTAGAAACATTTATTTCTATAGATATCACAAAAGTCTCTGTGATGACGTGACACAGTTACTCTGGCACCAGCATGGGCTACTAAGCAAACTGGATTTTTCTGAACAACATCATAACGTTTGATGAACTACTGTGTACTCAGTCGCACATTCATATAGCTTTTTCAACATAACACCACAATATGCTCTGAATGCCTCCAACATATTTCCCAGATGTTACACTCAAACCCTTTTAACACTAGAACCATAAAGATTTGACACCTGCCGAATAGCGCCAAGAGCTTTCTAAGAAAACATTTGAAAAAATACAGCAAACATGAAATTATAAAAAGAGATATGAAACATCTTACATCTTAAATGTTGACATGTTATATTCCTTTTCTCCTCATATCTGATAGGTCCATTTCACCTTGGAGTTAATAAATGTTTTTACCCCAGAGTCAATGACACACAAGAAATTCAGCTGTGTTATTGCATGTTTTGAAAGATCCAGTGCTGCAAGTGTTGCCTGGGTAGTGCCGATGGAATAGATATCAACAAATTGCCACTGGATTTTCAGAGAGTAGTGTCAGAACCCACAGTAAAATGCCACACAACACCAACAGCTAAAATACCTTTTCAGGTCAGAAATCTACTGGCTACGCGTTTTATAATATTTTTTCGCAGATGCATTTATCCTTGATTGCTTCACCAGAGATTTGTTGGAGTCCAAAATGTTGCTTCTTCTGCTGATAAATTAACACAACAACGTCTCCCTGTGTAGAAGCACCTGCGTTCCTTGACTTCACTTTGACCCCCAGGGAATGTTTGCTCTAGTCTTGTATTTATTCTTAGCCTTCAGGAAGCATGCTATCCCTAACTAGATCAACTGTGAGATGTTACTTGCTTTTCCTTATAGAGGAACAGACAGACCTGAAACTATTATGTTTTTAATTATTTAACTAGGCAAGTCAGTTAAGAACACATTTTTATTTACAATGACGGCTTACACCGGCCAAACCCGGATGACACTGGGCCAATTATGAGCCGCCCTTTTGACACCAGCTCGTCGAACATCTCATTCCAAAATCATGGGCATTATTATGGAGTTGGTCCCCCCTTTCCTGCTATAACAGCCTCCACTCTTCTGGGAAGGCCTTCCACTAGATGCTGGAACATTGCTGCAGGGACGATTAGGCGATTAGGCCTGGCTCGCAGTCAGCTTTACAATTCATTCCAAAGGTATTCGATGGGGTTGAGGTCAGGGCTCTGTGCAGGCCAGTCATGTTCTTCCACACCGATCGCAACAAATCATTTCTGTATGGACCTCACTTAGGGCATGGGAGCACAGTCATCCTGAAACAGGAAAGGGCCTTCCCCAAACTGTTGCCACAAAGTTGGAAGCACAGAATCGGCTTAAAGGTCAATTTATGCTGTAGCATTAAGATTTCCTTCACTGGAAATCAGGGGCCATGAAACCATGAAAAACAGCCCCAGACCATTATTCCTACTCCACCAAACTCTACAGTTGGCACTATGTATTGGGGCAGGTAACGTTCTCCTGACATCCGCCAAACCCAGATTCGTCCGTCGAACTGCCAGATGGGGAGGCGTGATTCATCACTCCAGAGAACTTGTTTCCAGCAAACGCTTGGTATTGGGCATGAGGATCTTAGGCTTTTGTGCGGATGCTCGGCCATGGAAATCCATTTCATGAAGTTCCTGAAGATAAGTTATTGTTGCTTCCAGAGCAGTGGATGCTGCTAAGGGTAGGACGGCTCATAATAATGGCTGGAATGGAGTAAATGGAATGGTATCAGAAACATGTTTTCATACCATTCCATTCACTCCATTCCAGCCAAATGACACCGTTCCAGCCATTATTATGAGCCGTCCTCTCCTCAGCAGCCTCCACTGTTCCAGAGGCAGGTTGGAACTCGTAATGAGTGTTGCAACCGTGTTGCAACCATTTCTATGCGCTTCAGTACACGGCAGTCCCATTCTGTGAGTTTGTGTGACCTACCTCGCGGCTGAGCTGTTTTTGCTCCTAGTGGACATTCCATTTCACAATAAGAGAAATGATAGCATGGCAGAAATTTTATGAACTGACTTATTGGAAAGGTGGCATCCTATGATGGTGACACATTGAAAGTCACTGAGCTCTTCAGTATGGCCATTCTACTGCCAATGTTTGTATTTGGAGATTGCATGGCTGTGTGCTCGATTGTATACACCTGTCAGAAACAGGTGTGGCTGAAATAGCCAAATCCACTAATTTGAAGAGGTGTCCACATACTTTTGTGTATATATATAGTGTATGTACAGTGTGTATCAGCATCCATAAGTTGCCCTGGGTCTTAATTAAGTGTGATTATTATTTGGTCACAATATGTTTGGATAGTCGGGATAAGCAATTAGGGTTAGGGTTATGGTTAAGATACGGGTTAAGGGTTAGATACTGTATGTGGTTAGGGTTAGTAGATAGTTAGTTGAAATGTTACTAGTCTGTAGAGTTTCTACAGGTAGACTATCCAAATAAAGCGTTACCTATTATTTTGTATGTAAATAAATACTCTGATGATCAGGTTATGATCTTCAGTTTGTGTCTAATTAGAGTTATTAGGTAGTTACACAGATGGTTCCAGTGATAATAAAAACAACAATTTTGAATTCCCTTCGCAACAACAGCCAGTTCAGCACCTGGACAGCGGCCGGACTGAGCTGCTCCTGGCAGTCTAATTTTGGTCACGCATGATGTTTGAGTGATTTGCACTGTAGTGAGACTTGACAAAACAGAAGGACAACATTTATTATGCAGTATGCTAACTTTTTTCTCTCTCTGGCTCAGTATTATATTCTCAAAAACAAAAGTGGCATTCGAACACTGATAAGGCAAAAGGTTCAGATACTTTTTGATCTTGCAATCCATCAAACAAAATAGCCTAATAACATCTCAAGCCTGACTCTTTTGAGTTGTTGTTTATCACTGAGAATGCAGCCAAAAGCACGGCCAACTGTACTGCATTAAGCGCAAGGTAAAGTTCCCATTATCCGTAATTAAGTCAGCGATGAGGAGCTGCGGGAGACCTGTCCGATAAAAACGACAGCCATGACCCGGATATCTTGTTCTATTAACAGCAGTGGTCCGCTATACGGATAACCATGCTAGCTTCACCCTCATGTCGGTGCTAGCAAGCTAGCAAGCAGACTAGGTAGTGCTAAGTATTAACAGCCAATCCAGTAGGGGCCGGAAACTACAGTGAGCTTTGATTGGTCAATAGCAAGGAGTATGCAACAAAAGTTCAGCTTTCCTCTTTGGTCCCGCCCAGTTCACACACCCTCGCCCATGCTTGCATTGCCCAACAGTCCCCCGCCCACTTCACTTCCCTTCATTGAAAACGAATGGGGCTCCGTTGTTTAATCGAACCCAACGTGTTAGTTCGACTTATGCCATAAGGGTCACTGTGCGCTATTTATGCATAAAAACTTCAGAGACTAAAGCTTACTACAAGCTCTATGCAGCTGCAAGATTCAAAGTCTTGCAATGTCGTCACAAAAGGGTTGTCACAAAAGGGGCAGCTCCTTGTAAAACGCTCAGGCATTCAAAGTACTATTTTACTACCTGAAATTGAGACATGCCGTATCAGTCCTTCCGCAGCCCGGGGGGCAGTGTTGCTGCTTGGTTCCTTGATCTGATTTATAGGCTATTCATCAAATACACTGAGGGTACAAAACATTATGCTCTTTCCATTACATATACTGACCAGGTGAATCCAGGTGAAAGCTATGATCCCTTATTGATGTCACTTGTTAAATCCACTTCAATCAGTGTAGATGAAGGGGAGGAGTCAGGTTAAAGAAGGATTTTGAGACATGTGTGCCATTCAGATGGTGAGACAAAATATTTAAGTGCCTTTGAACGGGGTATGGTAGTAGGTGCCAGGTGCACCGGTTTGTGTCAAGAACTGCAATGATGCTGGGTTTTTCACGCTTCCCTGTGTGTATCAAGAATGGTCCACCACCTAAAAGACATCCAGCCAACTTGACACAACTGTGGAAAGCATTGGATCAACATGGGCCAGCATCCCTGTGGAACGCTTTGACACCTTGTAGACTACATGCTCTGACGAATTGAGCCTGTTCTGAGGGCAAAGCGAGGAGGTGCAACTTAATATCAGAAAGGTGTTCCTAATGTTTTGAACGCTCAGTGTATATTCTCAGTGACTGTTCAAACAGTAAACCAAACAACAAGAATCCACCCAAAAAGGTATTTTGTTTAGAAGTAATAACTAGTGATTACAGGCTATTGTGAAATGGTAGAACCTGATGTAGCCAACTAGCTAGCCATATGTTTTTTTCTCTGTCACCAAAACATTATGACTTTCTATTTTTAGCTGATATGGGATTGAATACACAAACAGCATATCAAACAGGGATAATGTTTTAAGTTACACCGGCAAGGTATATCTTTTAAATCATAAATCTGATTATTTCACATGGAGATGTGGGAAGCTAAAAAGGTTAGCTAGCTTGCTATGTTTTTAGCCAGGTTAAAGCCAGCTAGCCAGGCTGCCAGCTAGCTAATATTAGCAAGGGAAGGTGACTCTTCCATGCTTCCACAAAATGAAAAGACAAAACTAGAAAAAACTTTGCTTGCGCACGGGCACACATAGATCAGCGGAGTGAAGCTTGTACAACAGAACAATGACCCAGATGTTTCAATGGATGTATATATATATCTGAAGCATCAAACTGGTATTTCCACTCACCACCAAGTATGGTGATGAGAGGAAGCCCAGTGGCCGGCAGTAGGAGAAGATTGATGCGAGATGGATTTTGCCTGACATTCTGCTAATTTTCTCATTGATGGAACAATGCAACTCAAAACAGTTTTCTGTTCCCAAAACTAGAATATGTTACAAACAGAGTGGACTAAGTTTAGCAGACTTTACCCTTTGCCAAAGTTTCTAAAAATTGCATTGTTTAGAAGGAGTGCAAGGGTGAATTGAGTTATTGCACACGCGCACTTCACAGAGCAGGCGTTCCCTAACTGAAATATGCAAATAGATGCTAGAACGCGGCAAAATAGGATCTCGTTAACTCGTGCTTGGCTCTGCCCACCTCCTTGCTTGTTCTACTATGATTAATTTGCTCCCATTAGAAACGACATGCTGTGGTCTATCTTGGGTTAGTTATAAAACTCTTTGCTCATACCCACTGGACACACACTGGTTCAATCAATGTTGTTTGCACATCATTTCAATTTTAAACCAATGTGGAATAGATGTTGAATTGACGTCTGTTCCTAGTGGGTAGTAACCTTAAATGTGCCTCAGACAGCCAATGTGACACGTTCAAATTAACTTTATTCCCCAAGCAACCGAAGTTCAGAGTTTATTTTTTCATTTGCAGATGAAATTGAGGACTGGGCCATCTGTGTAGGCTATTTATTGCCTTCAAAGGCATCATTCACATAGGGTACACAGGGGCACATGCCCCCTCAGATGGTGTCCTTTAATACAACTTTCTTTTTTTTCTTTTTTCTTTTTTGTAATGCTAAATACTACTTGCCACTTCAATACTAGAAGCCATTTCAGGCTATCAAGTTAGAGTAGCTAGCTTGTCTAACTATCTTAGCTGGCATGCCTGCTGGCAAGGTTGGTAGACTTTAGAAAATCAATCAATAACTAAATGTACTGAATAAGAATCACATTCCTTTCAATATTTTACCCAGATTTTAGCAGAGATATAGAGAAGCATATTTTGTTCCTTAAAAAAAGAACCACTAGTCAGGAGGATCCAGACAGCTCAGGAGGTATGCTTAGATATGCAGAAAAATATACATATTTTTTTTTTGTTAGAAAGCATAATTATTATGGATCTAGATTGCAGGAAAACGCTGTTTCAGGTGTTTGAAAAAAAAAAATTCTCAAAAGTATGGATTGGGGCCTATCCCCCATCTGGACCACTCACCAGCCATCCTCATGTTTTGTACCCCTCAGATTTTTGGGGTGCATGACGCCCCTGATTGCATTTTCTCTTTTGCATTAGGCTACCATAAACAAATCTTAAATGGCACAATCAAACCAAATGAAAACTGCAACAACTACATGTAGTTTGCAAATTGCAATAGCCTATCGTGAAATAGCGTGTGACTGGTCAGCATCAGATAATATCCCTTTCTCTCTGTCATTATTTTTTTCTACTTTCAACACACAACCTACAAAGACTTGCACTGTATGCTGAGGGAGAGCGAAGGAAAATATGTTTATTCGGGGGGCGCTCTCTCGCCAGAAGAGGGCATTCCGATTCTTCCTGACAAAGTTGCCGTGATACATGCAGACGTGATGTTAACTACTCAAACGTTTACACTTATGCGCTTCTGGAATTGAGGAGAGAATAGGGGTGAAAGGGGGAATGCTCATCCTGCATGATTTTGGTTTGCTTACCGAGTAAAACTACCACAGACCCTTCGAATTCTCCTGTGATCAGGGTAAGCTTCTTTCGGGGGGAATGTGAATTCCCTGTCAGTCTTACTATAAACATTTTGACTCGCTTTTTACTGGGGAAATCTGCTGATATTCACACAGCCTCTTGGGGAAATCGTTGTTTGTGCATCATGCCATAATGGATGGATGGAGGGTGATGAGAACGTTTCGACTGGAATCTTTAAACTTTGCTATCACGCTTATTTTGGATTGTGATATATGACTTGGATGTGGCATCGTTTCTCAGACGCGCTGTTAATATTGGACACCACGATTTTACGCGGGAATTATGTGCATGGATATGGTACAAAACTAGATCGGGAGACATGTTCCATGGTGAAACTACATGCTTGACACACGGATACCCATCTGACTCGCTTATATTCCGGGGGCAGCGACGGGCAGGTGCGCGTTGGAATCGGCGGCTGCGCGAAGCGACTGGGGTCCTGGACTAGAACCGTACCGTCTGATGAGAGCGCGTGTCATGCGGACTCAGCTGTCGCGCGCTGTAAGGCTTTAAAACCTGTGGACAGGAGCTGACAGATAAGCTGATATGTGTAAGTATATGTGCCTGTAAATGTATCATATCTGCTCCATGTAGTGGAAACGAGAGTAAGGTAAGCTGCGTCTTTTCCCTCAAATTCGCTCCCAACATGCCAGCAGACTTACTGTGTCTGAGTGCATAAAGATCTAGTATGTTCAGATAAAAATTGTGTATTGCAACTATGAGATTTCCCAAAGCATTGTTATTTTGTATCTGTTATTAAACTCGTTCAGCACGCTCTTGTCCCTATGAATTTAGTCTGGATATGCCAAAAAGAGTCGCAGAGCTGCAATGTGGTTATTTTTTTATTTTACTGTTGTACTACAGGCGATGAATGCCTGTGTGAGATTAACAATTGGACACATATCAAATACGCCAATATGCCGTTCAAGCTTTGCCAGAGATTGCATCTGAATAACTGTTCGGTTAACAAAAATCTCTATAGTCTAATGCATCCGTTCGTTAGCTATATGGTTTGGAGCATCATATTTCTTCTTACCTGGTTTATGAAGCAAATTCGGATCATTGACTGGGACTGGAATGCTAATTATGGCATATGTTGGATGCAAGTCAACTTTACAAAGCGTGGTCCTGCATAATTATCGAAAGCCCATTCATGGTTATGTTTTCTTCATTTCGTGATCTAGAAGTGTCAGTGGTATGTCCAACATTAACTGAGAACAGACCATTTGAGTTTCATGAGTAGATTACATCCAGATTAATTACGCAGATACATTGTGCTAATAAGATCGATTCATATTTTATTTTGCTATATCATAAATCAGAAGGCTAGCGGTGTGTGCACCTGCTCCTTGTTTAGCCTTGAAGACAGTCTGTTATGCGCTCTCTTGCTGTTTGGTCATTGAGAGATGATTGTGGATCATTTTTGTTATTTGACCTAGCATCTACAAGGGGCTTGATGAATGCAATTTGGAGCACGAACAGCCTGCAAATTTCAGCATTAAATAGTGTGAGCATGTTCGCTCAAGTGTGTGTGTGTGTGTGTGTGTAGGTGCGTGCTCGCGTGCGTGTGTGATGAGGGGCAAGCCTACGGATGTGGTTAGATTTTTTAATAGCTTCCCCCCTGGTGTTTGAAATCATCAGTGTGTTTTTGTTAGCAGTTCATTTATCCACAGCCATTATTGAACTCTTACACAGATGGCCAAATGCACTGGCTATGCTGTGCCATTATTTTTTAAGGTGGTATGATTTATCAGGCTACTGCACTGCATCGATACATTGTTTACCAGGGACATTATGCACCACAAAAATCTGAGGGGGCACGAATTACGTTAGGATGACTGGGGGGTGGTCTGGAAAAGGGCTACATTTGAGAATTTTGACATTTAAAAACAACCTTAAACAGATTTTTCCTGCAATCTAGAGCCATACTCATTATGTTTAAATCTATGTAAAAAAAAATATGTGTAATTTTCTGCATATCTAATCATACCTCTTGATTTGTCTGTATACTGACTGGTGGTTCTTAAAAAAAAAAAAAATAAGACTTCTCTGCATCCCTGCTAAAATCTTGGTAGAAGATTTAAAGGAATGTGAGTCTTATTCAGTAGGCCTATATTTAGTTATTGCTTGCTTTTCTAAAGTATACGAACCTTGCCAGCAGGCATGCCAGCTAAGATAGTTAGACAAACTAGCTACTCTAACTTGATTGATAGCCTGACATGGCTTCTTGGTAGCTAGTTATGAGATTGGGATATTGGGAACTTATCTAGGCTAGCTAAAGCCAACTTCATGAAATTGCTAGGTGGCTAGTACTATTAAAAAAACAATAACAAATCTGAGGGGCACGTGCCCCTGTGCCCCCTATGGACATGACGTCGCTGTTGTTTAATGCAAAATTGGTCTGAAATAACTAACTTTAGGCTACTGTAACGATAGCTTGAGCACTTGAATTGCTTATGACCATCATGCAGGGTGGATTGCATTAATTGTGCTCTTGGCGCACAGATCCCTTTAACGGGATCATTTTCGTAAACATCCGCTGAATTGCAGAGCGCCAAATTCCCCAAAAATTACTAAAAATATTTAATTTCATGAAATCACAAGTGCAATATACCAAAACACAGCTTAGCTTGTTGTTAATCCACCTGTCGTGTCAGATTTTGAAAATATGCTTTACAGCGAAAGCAATCCAAGTGTTTGTGAGTTTATCGATCACTAGACAAAACATTACGAACAGCTAGCAGCAATGTAGATTGGTCACGAAAGTCAGAAAAGCAATACAATTAATCGCTTACCTTTGATGATCTTCGGATGTTTGCACTCACCAGACTCCCAGTTACACAATAAATGTTCCTTTTGTTCAATAAAGATTATTTTTATATCCAAAAACCTCCATTTGGTTGGCACGTTATGTTCAGAAATCCACAGGCTCGAGCGGCATGAAGGGCAGACGAAAATTCCAAATAGTATCCGTAAAGTTCGTAGAAACGTGTCAAACGTTTTTTATAATCAATCCTCAGGTTGTTTTTAACATAAATAATCGATAATATTTCAACCGGACGGTAAACTATTCAATAAAAGAGATAAAGAAAATGTTGAGCTACAACTTTCAGGTCTGTTATACTCACAGACAATATTTTGAGTGTTTTCTATCTTAATCTGTCAATTATATGCATATTCTAGCATCTGGGCCTGAGAAATAGGCAGCTTACATTGGGAACGTTATTTTTCCAAACATAAAAATTCTGCCCCCAAGCTTTTAATGCAAAATTGGTCTGAAATAACTAATTCTGCAACAAAAAAAATCACACATGAATAAGGATAAATATGACTATTTATTATTTAGTCACAGTTTTGCAACAGCCTTTAGGCTATATACGGTAGCCATAGCTTGAGCCCTTGAATTGCTTATGACCATCATGCAGGGTGGATTGCATTAATTGTGCTTTTTCTCTCTTCCTTAGGTAACAAGCAAAACTACTCACTTGTATTCCAACGCACCTTTGTCATCCATAAACTTTGGTCTTGTAATCACATTACCGTTGTTGATTACTTAAAAATTGCTCCCTCAGTCATCTCACTGACCATTGGCAGTTAAACCCCTGACTCCTCTGATGCCATTTGTTAGCTGCATCATGTGGCGCATGACGCAGGGCTTCATGGCCCATAAACTGATGAGGTACGCACACTGCCATGCACTGCAATGTGGTCTTGTTTCTGCAAATACAAAGCCCACAAGCCATATAGCAATATGAGCTTCTGTGCCAACAGGTTGAATGGAAAAGACTATGTGCCCAAAATAGTTTTAATCCACATTAGTCATCATTGCCTCAGCACCAACTTATATATATTTTTTTGTAACAGTGATTTACTTCAGAAAGTTTTCATACCCATTGATTTATTCCATATTTTGTTACATCCTGAATTCAAAATGTATTAAATAGATTTTGTTCTCACCTATCTACCCCATAATGACAAAGTGAAAACATGTTTTTTGAAATTTTTGCAAATGTATTGAAAATTAAATACAGAAATATCTCATTTACATACCAGTCAAAGGTTTGGAAGCTTTATTTTGACTATTTTCTAACTTGTAGAATAATAGTGAGGACCTCAAAACTGTGAAATAACACATATGGAATCATGTTGTAACCTAAAAAGTGTTAAACAAATCAAAATATATTTTATATTTGAGATTCTTCAAAGTAGCCACCCTTTGCCTTGATGACAGCTTTGCACACTCTATGCATTCTTTCAACCAGCTTCATGAGGAATGCTTTTCCAACATTATTGAAGGAGTTCCCACATATGCTGAGCACTTGTTGGCTGCTTTTCCTTCGCTCTGCGGTCCAACTCATCCCAGACCATCTCAATTGGGTTGAGGTCGGGTGATTGTGGAGGCCAGATCATCTGATGCAGCACTCCATCACTCTCCTTAGTCAAATAGCCCTCACGCTGCCTGGGGGTGTGTTTTGGGTCATTATCCTGTTGAAAAACAATTAATAGTCCCACTAAGCGCAAACCAGATGGGATTTCGTATCGCTGCAGATTGCTGTGGTAGCCATGCTAGTTAAGTGTACCTTGAATTCTAAATAAATCACAGACACTGTCACCAGCAAAGCACCCCCACACCATCACACCTCCTCCTCCATGCTTCACGGTGTGAACAACACATGTAGAGATCATTCATCACCTACTCTGCGTCTCACAAACACACAGCATTTGGAACCAAAAATCTCAAATTTGGACTCATCAGACCAAAGGACAGATTTCCAATGGTCTAATATCCATTGCTCGTGTTTCTTGGCCCAATCAGGTCTCTTCTTATTGGTGTCCTTTAGTAGTGGTTTCTTTGCAGCAATTTGACTATGAAGGCCTGATTCACACAGTCTCCTCTGAACAGTTGATGTTGAGATGTGTATGTTACTTGAACTCTGTGAAGCATTTATTTGGGCTGCAATTTCTGAGGTTCAGTTAACTCTAATAACGACTTACCCTCTGCAGCAGAGGTAACTCTGGGTCTTCTTTTCCTATGGCAGTCCTCATGAGAGCCAGTTTCGGCATAGCGCTTGATGGTTTTTGTGACTGCAATTTTCCAAACTGAATGACCTTCATGTCTTAAAGTAATGATGGGCTGTCGTTTCTCTTTGCTTATTTGAGCTTTTCTTGCCATAATATGGACTTGGTCTTTTACCAAATAGGGCTATCTTCTGTATACCACCCCTACCTTGTCACGTCACAACTGATTGGCTCAAAAGCATTAAGGAAAGAAATTCCACAAATGTGACCGACCGCATTAATTCGGTCTTATGTAGCAAAATTTGAAATTGTGTTTTTTACATTGGATAAAAGCAGGGATACAGAGCTTTTATATCATACACTGCATTTGAGGAACAATTGGAAAGTAATTCTGCTTTGAAAGTTGATTAACTTGTAACCTCACTTTTGAGAAAATGGTATTTGAATGTTTTGGTACCTACAGGAGAGCTAATCTTTGTCTACTGTACAGTACACCCATTCAGCATCGTACACACCTTCTTAAGCTTTAGCTTCACCAATCTCTTTAAGGGTTGATCCGACCGTTCTCTCCTAACAGCAGTCAAGCACCCAAGGTAACTGGCTAACAGTTGTTGCAGTGACATTCTATTGAAATGGATACTTGCATACTGTAGTTTTTTGCTAAGACAGCTAGCTAAACAATAAACCATAATCTCAACTCATGACATTTCTACCCTGCATGAATCTGCAGGTAGCTAACCAACCGGGTTCAATGTTAGCTAGCTAACATTAGGCTATAACTAGCCAAGCAAATGACTGAGATACTTATAATAAGATCATACACGTACCGTTAGATAGCGAGCCAACCGTACACTTTAACTTGAAATGAAAATGACTATTTGAAATGTGTTATATCTGAAAATGCAGCTAGCAAGATTCTTATCCGTATACATCATGGTTGGATGCTTCTCCCTGCCATGGTTGCCCTTAGTTTAAAGATTTAACCCGGAGCCAGTTGTTTTCGCCATCTCCTTGGCTATCATTATATTATTCGACTGATTTCAAAACTCGGTCCTCCAAAAACTATAGAGCAACACTTATGTAGTTCTACTAAGCAATATAGGTTTTTAAAAGCTGCGTTAGACATGATTACCTACACATACTAACCAGCTCAAATAGATAGAAGTGTGCTATATGGCAGACCAATCCGAACTCTTCTCAGCATTGTCAGCCCACTCATTATCTCAGCCAATCATGCCTAGCGAGAAGGTTGCTGACTTTTTCTGTGGCTAAACCAACTAGGCTCGTAATTTAACAATTACATTCGTATTTATTTTAAGGATTGACGCTGGAGACAGGAAGCAGGTACAGGGAGAACATTTAATAAATTACGGACATGAAACAGGATAGGAACAGCGTCTGGAAAGGGGACAAAGTAATGACCAATGCAGACATGGGGAACACACAGAGGAAACAGATAGATAAAGGGGAGGGAATCAAATAATAATGGATTTCAGGTGGGTCCAATGAGGCGCAGGTGCGAGTAACGAAGGAGACAAGTGTGCGTAAAGATAGGCAGTCTGGCGCCCTTGAGTGCCAGAGAGGGAGAGCGGGAGCAGGCGTGACAGTACCACCCCCCTCTAGTGGCGCCACCCCACCTGGGTGAGCCTGACTGGCCGGCCGAGGCATGGGCGCTGGATAAGCCGGCTGGGGCGTAGAAACCCAACAAACCGCAGAGGCATGGGAGCCTGGCGAACCGGCTGAGGTGTGGGACCCTGACGATCTGGTTTAGGCGTGAAAGCCTGATGATCCCGCTGAGACGTGGGAGCCTGATGAACCGGTTGAAGCGTGGGAGCCCGATTGCCAGCTGAAGCATGGGGTGGGCGCCTGCCGAGCCCACCGGGGAAAGAAAAACCTAGAGCCAGCTAGGGCATGGAATCCAGACGAGCTAGCTGGGGCACCCCCGGTTCCATCGATGACGGCACCCGGACCTGACGTCACCAACAGAAAACGAGGCCTCCCTGATGCTTCCAATTTTGGTGGCTGCATTCTGTAAGGATCGACGCTGGAGACAGGAAGCAGGTACAGGGAGAACATTTAATAAATTACGGACATGAAACAGGACAGGAACAGCGTCTGGAAAGGGGACAAAGTAATTGCAAATGCAGACATGGGGAACACACAGAGGAAACAGATAGATAAAGGGGAGGGAATCAAATAATAATGGATTTCAGGTGGGTCCAATGAGGCGCAGGTGCGCGTAATGAAGGGGAGAAGTGTGCGTAAAGATCAGCAGTCTGGCGCCCTCAAGCGCCAGAGAGGGAGAGCGGAAGCAGGCGTGATATTTACAGATGGCATACAAGTTTGGTATTAAGGCACATGAAAGGTCACATATTCCAGAAGGCAATTATGCCAAAAAACACATTTTGATAAATATAAAAAAAGTTTACATTCAAGTGGCTCGTGTGAAGTAGTGACCCGCGACATACGCCTAGTTTCCTGAAACGGGTCACAAATGAACTTAAGGCACACCTGTTAATTGAAATGCATTCCAGGTGACTACCTCATGAAGCTGTTTGAGAGAATGCCAAGAGTGTGCAAAGATGTCATCAAAGGAATCGGTGGCTACTTTGAAGAATCTCAAATATAAAATATAAGATTTTTTTAACACTTTTTTGGTTACTACATGATTCCATATGTATTATTTCATAGTTTTGATGTCTTCACTATTATTCTACAATGTAGAAAATTGTCAAAATAAAGAAACTCTTGAATGTGTATGTGTAAGTATTCACACCCCTGAGTCAGTAAATCTTAGAAACAACTTTGGCAGCATTTACAGCTGTGAGTCTCTCGGTCTACTCTCTAAGAACTTTGCACACCTGGATTGTAGAACATTTGCACGTTATTATTTTTTTAATTCTTTGAGCTCTGCCGTGTTGGTTGTTGATTATTCCTTGACAGCCATTTAAGTTTTGCCATAGATTTAAGCCGATTTAGGTCAAACTGTAACTAGGCAACTCAAGAATAGTCAATGTTGTCTTGGTAAGCAACTCCAGTGTATATTTGGCCTTAGGTTTTAGGTTATTGTCCTGCAGACAATAGCAGACTTAATTACACCTTTTATTTTAGATAACATTAATTACATGTCTAATAATGATGATAAGAAATACGTTGATATTTTGCTATGACCATTGGGGGGCTCTGGCCCCCCAATGGTGGAACAAACTCCCTCACGACGCCAGGACAGCGGAGTCAATCACCACCTTCCGGAGACACCTGAAACCCCACCTCTTTAAGGAATACCTAGGATAAAGTAATCCTTCTCACCCCCCCCCCCCCCCCCCTTAAAAGATTTAGATGCACTATTGTAAAGTGGCTGTTCCACTGGATGTCATAAGGTGAATGCACCAATTTGTAAGTCGCTCTGGATAAGAGCGTCTGCTAAATGACTTAAATGTAAATGTAAATGAATGTTGCTTTTTTCAATTGTTTATTATTGGGATCAAAATCTATGTATGTAAAATATGTTGGTAGCTTGAGAGTTAAAAGGTAAAAACTTTATTGCACTTAACTCTCATTGGGACATTCCTTCTGCAAATATAGACCTGAACCATGTCTTCCAAGATGGCATAGCAGTCGGACGTGTGTTATTGTTTTAACGTTCGTCGTCTGATGAAGAGTAGTCATCAGACCAAAGCGCAGCGTGGTAATTGTTCATGTTATTTTATTTAGAACAGATACCCTAAACAAATTAACAAAGAGAGTGAAACGAAAACGAAACAGTCCTGTAAGGTGCAGCAACACAAAACAGAAAACAACTACCTACAAAACCAACATGGAAATGGCAACCTAAATAGGCTCCCCAATCAGAGACAACGAGAAACAGCTGTCTCTGATTGGGAACCGACTCAGGCCACCATAAACCTACATACCCCTAGACCATACAAAATCCCCATAGATAAACAAAAATTCTAGACAATAAAAAAACTAAACAAACCACCCTTGTCACACCCTGACCTAACCAAAAAATAAAGAAAACAAAATATAACTAAAGTCAGGGCTTGACAATTGTCTTGTCCCTTCCTGTCCCTTGTAAACATTGTTTTTCCTTGTTTGTTTTTTTTCGTATAAATATTTCGTATATACGTATATTTAATATTTTAATATCACTTTCTATCTACGGACTGAATATACTCTCCTGCATCCCGCCTCACCCAATGTGGTACGGATCTGCTATTTTTATACTTATACTTAACTCAACCCATCAAAAGCTAGCCAGCTAACTGGCTACCAGCTAACTGGCTACTAGTACATCGGACTGTTAGCTTAAGAGGCCCATCGGACAAATTCTTTGGCCACTATACCCACCATACGGAGCCCTGCTGATTCGTCACCTGAACCGGAACCCCAACAGATGCTAGCCAGCAAGCTATCTACAAGCTACTAGTCATCTAGCGGTCATCAGCCACCTCTAGCACGGACAACTCTCGCCAGTCTGCACAGCGCGACTCAAACCTGAGCAATTCAAACTTATTTTTCTCCATATCTCCGGATTCCTCCCGCAAGCTCTGAACCTTTATTTATTTATTTTGTATTTTTGTATTTTATTTTTTTCACCTGGATCACCGCAGCTAGCTAGCTGCTATTCGAGTGGCCACTCCTGGCTAACGTCACTGTCCCGAAGCAATAACCAATTGCTAGGCCAATCTCCCGGCTAGCCAAAGAGGTCCATCAGCCACTACTTGGGCTACAATACCTCTTTTTGACAACTGGCTTGGACCCCCGACGACTCATCATGACTGGACCACCCACGTGATTCGCCGTCGCTTCGTCCCCTGAAATCCCATCTGCTAGCATGCTAGCCGCGGCCTGCTAGCTGTCCAGAGCACATCAGACTGTTAGCTTAAGAGGCCCACCGGACAAATTCTTTGGCCACTATACCTATTTTGCCATTTGGCCTGGTTTACCACACGGAGCCCTGCTGATTTGTCTGCCGATGTAATAGCACGAGGGGGCCACACCAGACTTTCTTCCATCGCGACGTCCCTCCAAGGCCCTTCTGTTAGCTTGCTAGCCCCGGCTCGCAAGCTGCCTGAAGCCACTCACAGGACTCCTATGATCACTTGGCTACGCATGCCTATCGCTAACGTCAATATGCCTTGTCCATTGCTGTTTTGGTTAGTATTTATTGCCTTATTTCACTGTAGAGCCTCTAGCCATGCTCAATACGCCTTATTTAACACTTTAGTTCCACCTACCACACATGCGGTGACATCACCTGGTTTAAATTATGTTTCTAGGGACAATATCTCTTTCATCGTCACTCTAGGCACAGGTTTACCCTCACTGTATCCACATCCTTCCATACCATTGTCTGTACATTATGCCTTGAATCTATTCTACCGTGCCCAGAAATCTGCTCCTTTTACTCTCTGTTCTGAAAGTACTAGAAGACCAGTTATTTTAGTCTTTAGCCGTACCCTTATCCTACTCCTCCTCTGTTCCTCTGGTGATGTGGAAGTTAATCCAGGCCCTGCAGTGCCTAGCTCCACTCCCATTCCCCAGGCGCTATCATTTGCTGACTTCTGTAACCGTAAAAGCCTTCATGCATGTTAACATTAGAAGCCTCCTCCCTAAGTTTGTTTTATTCACTGCCCTAGCACACTCTGCCAACCCGGATGTCCTAGCCGTGTCTGAATCCTGGCTCAGGAAGGCCACCAAAAACCCTGAAATTTCCATCCCTAACTATAACATTTTCAGACAAGATAGAACTGCCAAAGGGGGCGGTGTTGCAATCTATTGCAGAGATAGCCTGCAGAGTTCTGTCTTACTATTCAGGTCTGTACCCAAACAATTTGAGCTTCTACTTTTAAAAATCCACCTTTCCAGAAACAAGTCTCTCACCGTTGCCGCTTGCTATTGACCACCCTCTGCCCCCAGCTGTGCCCTGGACACCATATGTGAATTGATTGCCCCCCATCTATCTTCAGAGCTAGTGCTGCTAGGTGACCTAAACTGGGACATGCTTAACACCCCGGCCATCCTACAATCTAAGCTTGATGCCCTCAATCTCTCACAAATTATCAATGAACCCACCAGGTACAACCCAAAATCCGCAAACACGGGCACCCTCATAGATATCATCCTAACCAACTTGCCCTCCAAATACACCTCTGCTGTTTTCAACCAAGATCTCAGCGATCACTGCCTCATTGCCTGCATCCGTAACGGGTCTGCGGTCAAACGACCACCCCTCATCACCTCATCACCCTAAAACACTTCAGCGAGCAGGCCTTCCTAATCGACCTGTTCCGGGTATCCTGGAAGGATATTGACCTCATCCCGTCAGTAGAGGATGCCTGGTCATTCTTTAAAAATGCCTTCCTCACCATCTTAAATAAGCATGCCCCTTTCAAAAAATGTTGAACCAGGAACAGATATAGCCCTGGGTTCTCTCCAGACCTGACTGCCCTTGACCACCACAAAAACATCCTGTGGTGTTCTGCATTAGCATCGAACAGCTCCCGTGATATGCAACTTTTCAGGGAAGTCAGGAACAAATATACACAGGCAGTTAGGAAAGCTAAGGCTAGCTTTTTCAAGCAGAAATTTGCATCATGTAGCACAAACTCAAAAAAGTTCTGGGACACTGTAAGGTCCATGTAGAATAAGAGCACCTCCTCCCAGCTGCCCACTGCACTGAGGCTAGGAAACCCTGTCACCACCGATAAATCCACTATAATTGAGAATTTCAATTAGCATTTTTCTACGGCTGGCTATGCTTTCCGCCTGGCTACCCCTACCCCGGTCAACAGCCCTGCACTCCCCACAGCAACTCGCCCAAGCCTCCCCATTTCTCCTTCACCCAAATCCAGATAGCTGATGTTCTTAAAGAACTGCAAAACCTGGACCCCTACAAATCAGCCGGGCTAGACAATCTGGACGCTTTCTTTATAAAATGTTCTGCTGAAATTGTTGCAACCCCTATTACTTGCCTGTTCAACCTCTCATATTGTCGGAGATCCCCAAAGATTGGAAAGCTGCCGCGGTCATCCCCCTCTTCAAAGGGGGATACACTCTAGACCCAAATTGCTACAGACCTATATCTATCCTACCCTGCCTTTCTAAGGTCTTCGAAAGCCAAGTCAACAAACAGATTACCGACCACTTCGAATCCCACCATACCTTTTCCGCTATGCAATCTGGTTTCAGAGCTGGTCATGGGTGTACCTCAGCCACGTTCATAACCGTCATCGATAAGAGACATTACTGTGCAGCCGTATTCATCGACCTGGCCAAGGCTTTCGACTCTGTCAATCACCACATTCTTAATGGCAGACTCAACAGCCTTGGTTTCTCAAATGATTGCCTCGCCTGGTTCACCAACTACTTCTCTGATAGTTCAGTGTGTCAAATTGGAGGGCCTGTTGTCCGGACCTCTTGCAGTCTCTATGGGGGTGCCACAGGGTTCAATTCTCGGGTCGACTCTCTTCTCTGTATACATCAATGATGTCGCTCTCGCTGCTGGTGATTCTCTGATCCACCTCTACACAGTTGACTGTATACTTCTGTCCATTCTTTGGACACTGTGTTAACTAACCTCCAGTCGAGCTTCAATGCCATACAACTCTCCTTCCGTGGCCTCCAACTGCTCTTAAATGCAAGTAAAACTAAGTGCATGCTCTTCAACCGATCACTGCCCGCACCTGCCTGCCTGTCCAGCATCACTACTCTGGACGGTTCTGACTTAGAATATGTGGACAACTACAAATACCTAGGTGTCTGGCTAGACTGTAAACTCTCTTTCCAGACTCACATTAGGCATCTCCAATCCACAATTAAATCTAGAATCGGCTTCCTATTTTGCAACAAAGCATCCTTCACTCATGCAGCCAAACATACCCTCGTAAAACTGACCATCCTACCGATCCTCAACTTCGGCGATGTCATCTATAAAATAGCCTCCAACACTCTACTCAACAAATTGGATGCAGTTTATCACAGTGCCATCCGTTTTGTCACCAAAGCCCCATATATTACCCACAACTGCGACCTGTACGCTCTCTTTGCCTGGCCATGACTTCATACTCGTCGCCAAACCCACTGGCTCCAGGTCATCTACAAGTCTCTGCTAGGTAAAGCCACGCCTTATCTCAGCTCACTGGTCACCATAGCAGCACCCACCCGTAGCACACGCCCCAGCAGGTATATCTCACTGGTCACGCCCAAAGCCAATTCCTCCTTTGGCCGCCTCTCCTTCCAGTTCTCTGCTGCTAATGACTGGAACGAACTGCAAAAATCTCTGAAGCTGGAGACTCTTACCTCCCTCACTAGCTTTAAGCACCAGCTGTCAGAGCAGCTCACAGATCACTGCACCTGTACATAGCTCATCTGTAATTAGCCCATCCAATCTACCTCATCCCCATACTGTATTTATTTATTTATCTTGCTCCTTTGCACCACAGTATCTCTACTTGCACATTCATCTTCTGTACATCCTACCATTCCAGTGTTTAATTGCTATATTGCAATTACTTCGCCACCATGGCCCATTTATTGTCTTACCTCTCTTATCCTACCTCATTTGCACATGCTGTATATAGATTTTTCTACTGTATTTTTGATTGTATGTTTGTTTATTCCATGTGTAACTCTGTGTTGTTGTATGTGTCGAACTGCTTTGCTTTATCTTGGCCAGGTCGCAGTTGCAAATGAGAACTTGTTCTCAACTAGCCTACCTGGTTAAATAAAGGTTAAATAAAATAAATAAAAAATAAATGTCTGTCCCGCCACAATCAGGTTATATTTACATTACAATTATTAAAGTTTATCCATGGAGACTTAATTGGCCAATGTGCTGAGGTCTAGCACGTGCCTTTAGTGAATGTATATTTGAGAAAGACTTGGAGGGGGCAGCAGGGCAGTGGGTGGCTCTGAGAGAGGATGTGACAGACTCATCTGTAGTGTTGTGAGGGCTGGGGGTTGATTGGTTATTCTCTGTCACTCCACCCTGGTGGAACTGTTCCGCCAGGGGAAATCAGAAAACAGATGCAAGGCAGAAACAAATCTATACTAACACGCAGTCTGTTCTTGCGTATGTGTGTGCACGAGCTTGCATGAATGCACGCACATTTGGATATTGGTGTATTGAGGAGAATCTACCACATACTCTCTCTCATCCAGTTGACCTTGTTTGTACTGTAGGCCGCCTACTTCAGTAACTGCAAATACCAATGCATCTGCTGAGCATTTCTGTAATTACACAAAGACATCTGCGTTTCCTCAGAGCATTGAGGCAATACGAACACAGGACATGAAGCGCTGGTTCCCAAGGACCAGGAAAATAAGGCTGGCAGTCATCTCAAAGATAATTGGAGACTAATAGGATGGCATAGGCTAGTCTGATGGGATGGCCTTCCCTGTGCGTTAGGCTCCTGTCCAGCCACAATGTGTGCATGGCTGCGCCTGATAGCAGTTTTGTCAATGGCAGAAAACTCAACAATGAGCCACTTGTGTGTTCAAATATCATAGCATAGTGCCTATTTGCCAAGTTATTATTTATTTGTCTGTACATTAGGTCAGCGGTGTGCTTTTCCTCTCATTCTTTGTTTAATAACAGAAGGATCCATATCCCTGCCATCATCGTCACCGCAGTAGTAGTAGTAGTAGCAGTAGCAGTAGTAGTAGTAGTAGTAGTAGTAGTAGTAGCAGTAGTAGTAGTAGTAGTAGTAGTAGTAGTAGTAGTAGGTGTAAGGCACTGACACAAATGATTGCCTGAAAGAAATTGATAATAATAAGATTGTGGGAGCTGTTTTGTTAGACTTCAGTGCAACTTTTGACATTATCGATCATAGTCTGCTGCTTAAAAAACATATGTGTTTTGGCTTTATATCCTCTGCCATATCGTGGATCAAGTGTTACTTATCTAACAGAACACAGAGGGTGTTCTTCAATGGATGCCTCTCTAACGTTAACCAGGTAGAGTTAGGCATACCACAAGCTAGCTGTCTTGCCCCCTTACTTTTTTATATTTTTACTAATGTCTTCAGAAACTATTCATACCCTTTGACACACTTTGTTGTGTTACAGCCTGAGTTCAAAATTTATTAAATTACGTTTGTCTCGTATCCATCTACACACAATACCAAAGTGAAAACATGTTTTTCAAAAATGTTTGCAAATTCATTGAAAATGAAATATATAAATATTTTATCTACGTAAGAATTCACACCCCTTTGCTGTGACACTGCAAATTGAGCTCAGGTGCATCCAATTTCCTTTGAGCATCCTTGAGATGTCACAACAATTTGTTTGGAGTCCACCTGTGGCCAATTCAGTTGTTTGGACATAATGTCTACATAAGGTCCCACAGTTGACAGTGCATGTCAGAGCAGAAACTGTACCATGAAATATAATGAACTGTCCTTAGATCTCCGAAATATAATTATGATGAGGAATATATCTGGGGAAGGGTATAAAACAATTTTGAGAGTGTTGAAAGATTCCAAGAGCACAGTGGTCTCCATTATTGGGAAATGGGAAAAAAATATGGAACTACCTAGATTGCCTAAAGCTGGCCGTCCAACCACACTGACCAACCGGGCAAGAAGGACCTTGGTCAGGGAGGTGACCAAGAACCCAATGACCACTCTGACAGAACTACATTGTTCCTTGGCTGAGATGGGAGAACCTGCCAGAATGACAACAGTCTCTACAGCACTTCACCAATCTGGGCTTTATGAGAGAGTGGCACTTCTGAGAAAAAGTCACATGACAGCACGCCTGGAGTTTGCAAAAAGGCACATGAAAGACTCTGAGAGCATAAGGAAAAAGATTCTGTGTTCTGATGAGACAAACATTTAATTTGGCCTGAATGCAAAGTGCTATGTCTGGGAAAAAAACAGGTACATTTCATCAGCTGTCTAACATCCCTAACGTAAAGCATTGGGGTAGCAGCATCATGCTATGGGGATGCTGGGAGACTAGTAAGGATAGAGGGAACAATTAATGTAGCCAAATACAAGCAAATCCTTGATGAGAACCTGCTTCAGAGTGCAATTTTTTTTTGATTGCGGTGAAGATTTACGTTCAAACAGGACAATGACCCCAAGCATGCAGCCAAAGCAATGGTCTAATGGCTTCAGAACAAGGATGTGAAAGTCATTGAGTGGCTCAACCAATGCCCAGACGTGAATCCCATTGAAAATCTGTGGAAAGTCTTGAAGATTGCTATTTCCATTGCTCACCATCTAGCTTAACAGAGCTTGGGAATTTTTGCAAGGTAGAATAAGAGAAAATCCACAAATCCAGTTCAAAGCTTATACAGACAAACCCAAGACGACTCAAACCTTTAATCGCCGCCAAAAATGCTTCTACAAAGTATTGACTCAGGGGTGTGAATACTTATGTAAATTAGATATTTCTGTCTTTCATTTTCAATAAATTTGCAAAAATGTCTAAAAACCGGTTTCACTTAATGACGGGTATTGTGTGTAGATGGGTGAGAGAAAACATTTAATCCATTGTGAATTCAGGCTGTAACACGACCAAATGTGGAATAAGTCAAAGGGTATGAATACTTTCTGAATGCACTGTAATGACCGACCACTAGCCTT
Organism: Salvelinus alpinus; assembly: GCF_045679555.1. Classification (NCBI taxonomy): domain Eukaryota; kingdom Metazoa; phylum Chordata; class Actinopteri; order Salmoniformes; family Salmonidae; genus Salvelinus; species Salvelinus alpinus. Next base: position 17,578,389 of record NC_092103.1, on the reverse strand, counting down.
GAGCAAAGTCAGTGGTTCTGTGTACCGTGCCTTCAATAAGGATTCATACCCCTTGACTTCACCTTTGGTGTGAGTCTTTCTGAGTCTTTCTGGGTAAGTCTCTAAGAGCTTTGCACACCTGGATTGTAGAATATTTGCATTATTCTATAAAAAATTCTTCAAGCTCTGTCAAGTTGGTTGTTGATCATTGCTAGACAGCCATTTTCAAGTCTTGCCATAGATTCCCAAGCCGATTTAAGTCAAAACTGTAACTTGGCCACTCAAGAACATTCATTGTTGTTGTGGTAAGCAACTCCAGTGTGTATTTGGCCTTGTGTTTAAAGTTATTGTCTTGCTGAAAGGTGAATTTGTCTCCCAGTGTTTGCTGAAAGCAGACGGAACCAGGATTTTCTCTAGGGTTTTGCCTGTGCTTAGCTCTATTACGTTTATTTTTATCCAAACAAACTCTGTTGTCCTTGCTGATGACAAGCATACCCTTAACCTTATGGAGCCACCACCATGCTTGAAAATATGAAGAATGTTACTCAGTTATGTGTGTATGTATATTGGATTTGACCCAAACTTAACACTTTGTATTCAGGACAAAATTGAATTGCTTTGCCAATTAGCTTTTGCAGCTTTTACTTTAGTTCCTTGTTGCAAACAGGATGCACGTTTTTAAATATTTTTATTCTGTACAGTCTTCCTTCTTTTCACTCTGTCAATTAAATTAGTATTGTGGAGTAACTACAATGTTGGTGATCCATCCAGTTTTCTCCCTTCACAGCCATTAAACTCGTAACTGTTTTATAGTCACCATTGGCCTCATGGTGAAATCCCTGAGCAGTTTCATTCCTCTCCGGCAACTGAGTTGGGAAGGACGCATATATCTTTGTAGTGACTGGGTGTATTGATACACCATCAAAAGTGTAATTAATAACTTCACCGTGCTCAAAGGGATATTCAATGTCTGCTTCTTTTTTTACCCATCTACCAATAGGTCTTAAATTCAGGCCATAACACAACAATATTTTGAAAAAGTTGAGGGTTGTGAAACATTTCTGAAGGCTCTCTATGCTGATGACTCAACATTATACACGTCAGCTACCACAGCAGGTGAAATCACTACAACATTTAACAAAGAGCTGAAGTCAGTTTTAGAGTCAGTGGCTAGTAATAAACTAGGCAGAAATATAGCAAAAACTTAAAGCTTTGTATTTGAGACAAATCATTCACTAAACCATAAACCTCATCTAAGTCTTGTAATGAATACTGTGGCAATTGAGCAAGTTGTATGGAGACTAAACTGCTGGGTGTAATCCTAGATTGTAAACTGTCATGGTCAAAACATATTGATGCAACGGTAGCTAAGATGGGGAGAGGTCTGTTCGTAATAAAGCGCTGCTCTGATTTCTTGACATCACAATCAACTAAACAAGTCCGATAGGCCCTAGTTTTATCGCACCTGGACTACTGCCCAGTTATATGGTCAAGTGGCACACAGAAGGACATAGGCAATTTACAGTTAGCCCAGAAAGAGCAGCCCTCCTGACCTTTAATTGTACATGGAGAGCTAATATCAATAACATGCATGTCAATCTCTACTGGCTCAAAGTAGAGGACAGATTGACTGCATCACTGCTTGCCTTTGTGAGAGCTATTGACATGTTGAAAGCACGAACTGTCTGTTCAAACAGCTACTACACTGCTCAGACACCCATACATACCCCACAAAACAGTACAGAACAAACTGGGAAGCACACAGTACTACATAGAGCCATGTCTTCATGGAACTCTCTTCCATATCAAGTAACTCAAGCGAGAAATAAAATCAGATTTAAAAAAACTGATAAAACAGCACCTCACGGCACAACTCGGACTGTGAAGAGACACACGCACACACACTCTAACACACGCACTCATTTACATTACATTTAAGTCATTTAGCAGACGCTCTTATCCAGAGCGACTTACAAATTGGTGCATTCACCTTATGATATCCAGTGGAACAACCACTTTACAATAGTGCATCTAACTCTTTTAAGGGGGGGGGGGGTTAGAAGGATTACTTTATCCTATCCTAGGTATTCCTTAAAGAGGTGGGGTTTCAGGTGTCTCCGGAAGGTGGTGATTGACTCCGCTGACCTGGCGTCGTGAGGGAGTTTGTTCCACCATTGGGGTGCCAGAGCAGCGAACAGTTTTGACTGGGCTGAGCGGGAACTGTACTTCCTCAGAGGTAGGGAGGCGAGCAGGCCAGAGGTGGATGAACGCAGTGCCCTTGTTTGGGTGTAGGGCCTGATCAGAGCCTGAAGGTACGGAGGTGCCGTTCCCCTCACAGCTCCGTAGGCAAGCACCATGGTCTTGTAGCGGATGCGAGCTTCAACTGGAAGCCAGTGGAGAGAGCGGAGGAGCGCACATATTGTATTGTACATTTTATATTGTACATTTGTAATAATTAAGTGATAATGTCTTATATGATGTATTATTTTGTTTATGATGTAGGCTGTTGTTTTGTTTTGTTGTGATGTAATTGTTTTATCCCAGTTTGGAACCCAAGATGAGAAGCTGCTGCCTTGGCTAATGGGTATCCTAATAAATACTAAATACTAAAAGTAGTGGTAGTAGTAGTAGCTGTTGCAGTAGTAGTAGTAGTAGTAGTAGTAGTAGTAGTAGTAGTAGCTGTTGTAGTAGTAGCTGTTGTAGTAGTAGTAGTAGTAGTAGTAGTAGTAGTAGTAGCTGTTGTAATAGTAGTAGTAGTAGTAGTAGTAGTAGTAGTAGCTGTTGTAGTAGTAGTAGCTGTTGTAATAGTAGTAGTAGCTGTAGTAGTAGTAGTAGTTGTTGTAGTAGTAGTAGCTGTTGTAGTAGTAATAGTAGTAGTTGTAGTAGTAGCTGTTGTAGTTGTAGTAGCTGTTGTAGTTGTAGTAGCTGTTGTAGTAGTAGCTGTTGTAGTAGTTGTAGTAGTAGTAGTAGTAGTAGCTGTTGTAGTTGTAGTAGTAGTAGCTGTTGTAGTAGTAGTAGTAGTAGCTGTTGTAGTAGTAGTAGTAGTAGTAGTAGGAGCAGTAGCAGTAGTAGTAGTAGTAGTAGTAGTAGTAGCAGCAGTTGAGTGATTATGTTACAGAAATGGATTTATACAGTTTGTCCTAGCACAGTATGATAATGGTAGTCACAATAAAAAGCTAAGGTGTACCAAGGGTATGCGGAGGTTTAATGACTGACTTGTATGGGTTGGAACAGGCAAAAACAGCCTATACAGTTCAAGGGGAAAGTAGTTTAAACAACTGAAGTGATAATGGGAGAGTGCTAGGAATTAATAGGTGATAGTTAACCAATGTGATATTGTAACCAAATGGTAATGACAAGGGAAACATGGTAGAGAGGTGGTAATAGAGACACAGCTTATAAGTGACACCTCTGAGGGCAACTTCTGTTCCTCTCTGAAATAGATAAGAAGCTGAGGAGAAGAAGATGACTTAGTGAAGCATTAGTGCATGGGCCGCTCATTAAACCACACATAGTGTTAATCAGGGCATGAAGGTGCCTAGTGAAGAGGGTACAAGCTAAATTATGTATCTCACAATCTATTTTAATAAAGCTGCACATGGAAACATTTGAGAGTTGAATGCTTCTCACTCGATTATTTTAGGAGGATGTGTAAATGCACACTGAATCTGACGAACACACTTTGTTTTAGCTGCCCACACATAATGTATCACACAGAAAACACGGAAAAATATGCAATTAAATGTATTTTACAATTAATAAACATTGTTGTGTTTCCATAATGTTGGCTTGCCTAATTAAATAAATATAAATTAAGAGTGTGGGGCCACACTTTAAATGTAAATTTCAAGATGAAATTAAAACCCGTCAATTTACTTAGATAGAACGCATTGTAGCGGCTCCTATCAGATAACCTGGCATTATGCTGACCTCACCAGACAGTGATTATGGCATCAGCCAATTATACATGTTGACGTAGATGGATGTGAACAAACACTTTTCCATAACATCGTCCTTAACAAAGTCAAGCACTCTCATTATCATCCTACAGATGGCAGCATTGCAGTAGCAGTGTTATATAGTTATATTAAAGAAGTTTTTCGCGAGTCCGGACTCAAACCCACATTGGCGAGCATCCACACTAGAGGAAAGTTTATCGTTCTACAGTACACCTGTCAATCAACTGATTGCCACATCCTACTGCATGCTGTAGGGATATTAATAAAGTGGTAGCTCTGGATAAGAGCGTCTGCTAAATGACTTAAATGTAAATGTAAATGTAGCACAATACCATTCAGTGTCTTCATTGTCATAGTGACAACTGTAAATAATAATTCAATATACATACAATGAAAAATTATGTTTTTAAATGTAGAAATTCAACAGAACATGCAGTTTAGCCTGCTGTTAATAAACATCTTGTTATTTGTTACATTTGACTGTGTGTAAAACCTAGTAGTACTACCTATTTCTCTGAGAGTGAGGTGGATATATAGCATTTTGCAAAAAAAACATGATTATTTGTCTCTCTGAAATGAAACCATCAAGTGATCGATTATTAACAAATAAATGTCTGTCATCAAACAACCCCATGCCATGAAAATATCATTTATTTAATTCAATAATAAAAGCTAATTGACCAACATTTCTGAAAATGGAAATATAGCGTAAGGTAATGGAGCTCTTCTCGTGCTGTATGATGCTTCTCGGCCTCCATTGGTCAAATAATTCATTCTGATAAACTGTCGCCCCGAGATGATAACATTTAAATCTGAATTTTAGAACATACATTTTGTTGCACTGAAGCCCAAGTGCCATCAAATGCATTTTATTTCTTGGTCTCATTCTATCTCATAATTTGTTCAGTTTTGCGACACATTTGAAACTTTAGCATGCAGACAACATCACTGTCACATTTTCTTTCATAGAGCAAAATCTAGGATGATTGGACTGTCACCATGACATACACATGTGATAACAAATTGTTATCACATGTGTTAAATATGACATATGTTAAACCAGACATTCATCCTATCTTTTGATTAGAGGATGTTTACAAGCTATCACATTACGGATGTTTAGCCCAGAGAAAAGAGCACACATAAGAAATGGATGCACTCCTCAGGAGAAAATCAATGCACCCTTAATAACAGATCGTTAGTGACTCTGTAAGGGGAGCGCTTTTAATGTAAACAGCTCACTCTCACCTAAGGACGAAAACCGATATCACACCAGGCTACATGTACAGATATTGGATCTTCATTTTATCACCCTGTTACAGGAGAACTTTCTGGAAATGTTAAACTTGTAGTGTATTTGAGGTTTAAAAAAGGCATCTGAAGTTTGTCATTTCCACTTAGAAATTTCAGACTTGATTTTCCCTTAAGAAAAATATATCAACCCCTGCAAAAATGTCTATGAATTTTAATCCACATAACAATTCACATTTTCTGTTGCTGCAGGATTAATTTCCTGCTGTAGAAAGCTGGCTCAAAATAAGACCCTACATCTTCATACTGACCGATTGTCATGATCACCATCACTGATTCAACAGTCTGTATCTGCAGTATTTTTTCTACATGTTTTATAACCCGAAGTAGCAGTAGCAGGATATCCAAAGAGACGGCACAGCATGATCAGATTCCCTTTTTTGTCTGTGCGTTTGCTTATTTAATGATGTGCGTTCAAAGGGTTAGTATACATGTATGTATTTTGTTTGAACACAGAGTTGTTTCATTCCATAGGGTTTCTAGAGAGCTGACTAAACTTTTTGGAAGTGAACACCATGATTTACTCAGACCCCTTAACCACTCTGTTATGGGTCAATGTGAAGTGGCTAGATTCTAAATAGATACGCCTCTGGATTTGTATACACAATCGCAAGCTCCTGAATGTTAATTTGCTGTGTTTCAGCTTACTTTTATGACATCTCTAGTTTTGCCTCAAGCACTGTGGCGGCTTGTGGGAAGACTCAATTCTGGTCGATTGCAGTTAAAAACAAATTAAAACCACAATTTTCTACACCATTTCCAACCAGATGGGTTGTTTTCAGACACTTTCAGTAAAAATATTTTTTCCTCTCTCCCTCTCTCTCTGTCCCTCTCTGCAGCCTCTGCCATGCGGCGCCGCTGGCTTATGGTGCCTCTGCTCATGCAGGTGTGGCTGGCAGCATCTCCGTCCCTCAGCGAGCGTCCATGCCCCAAGAGCTGTCGCTGCGATGGGAAAATTGTCTACTGTGAGTCCAGCGGTTTTCGCGATGTGCCCAAGAACCTCTCAGGGGGCTGCCAAGGCCTGTCATTACGCTACAACAGTCTGGTCAGTCTCAGAGCTGGACAGTTTGTGGGCCTCAACCAGCTCATCTGGCTCTACTTAGACCACAACTACATTGCCTCTGTAGACGTACTGGCATTCCAAGGCGTCCGAAGGCTCAAGGAGCTGATCCTGAGCTCAAACAAGATCACAATGCTCCACAATACCACTTTCCACCCTGTACCCAACCTCCGCAACCTGGACCTGTCTTACAACAAACTGGCGTCTCTGCAGCCGGGCCAGTTCCAGGGCCTCCGCAAGCTCCTCAGCCTGCACATGCGCTCCAACTCCTTGAAAAGCATTCCTGTGCGTCTGTTCCAGGACTGCAGAAACCTGGAGTTCCTGGACCTGGGCTACAACCGCCTGCGCAGCATCACACGCAACGCCTTCTCAGGCCTGCTGAAGCTGACCGAGCTGCACCTGGAGCACAACCAGTTCTCCAAGATAAACTTTTCCCACTTCCCACGCCTCTACAACCTGCGGGCGCTATACCTGCAGTGGAACCGCATCCGCTCCATGAGCCAGGGCCTTACCTGGACCTGGACCTCCCTGCAGAAGCTGGACCTGTCTGGCAATGATCTGCAAGAGGTGGATGCTACGGTCTACCAATGCCTGCCCAACCTTCAAACACTCAATCTGGATTCCAACAAGCTGACCAACGTGTCCCAGGACACCGTGTCTGCCTGGATCTCTCTGACCACCATCAGCCTGGCGGGGAACGTGTGGGACTGTGGCCCTGTGGTCTGCCCCCTGGTGGTCTGGCTGAGGAACTTCAAGGGGAACAAGGAGAACAACATGATCTGCGCTGCCCCCAAGGAAGCGCAGGGAGAGAAGGTCATGGATGCTGTTGACACCCACAGTGTGTGTCGGGATAACGCAATCACACCCCTCACGGCCAGCGCCCCACCCACACCATCTAATGACCCAGACCAGACAGAGCGCCGCCCAGTCTACCCCACACCACCCACGCAAGGTGGGAAGAGGGGGGAGGGATCCAGAGGAGGCCCTACGTCTCCAGCTGTTACCTCGGTCGTGGCGCCACCACCTGAACAGTTTGAGCCTGTGTCCTTTCACAAGATAGTGGCGGGGAGCGTTGCCCTGTTCTTGTCTGTGGTGATGATCCTGTTGGTGATCTATGTTTCGTGGAAGCGCTATCCTAGCAGTGTCAAGCAGCTGCAGGAGCATTCGGCCGCAGCTCGCAAGCGCCGGAAAAAAGCCAGAGAGACGGAGCGCACGCTGAGTTCCCCACTGCAGGAGTACTATGTGGACTACAAGCCCACCAATTCGGAGGCCATGGACGTGCTTGTCAATGGGACTGGCTCCTGCACCTACACCATCTCAGGCTCCAGGGAATGCGAGGTATGACCCACACCATCCGCAACCCCTCCTAATCAAATCTCTTCCACAGCGAGGCAACCTGAGGTAAATGTTTACACTGCTTTTGATTGATATTACATCAGTGGCTTTATTTCCGTATCTCCCCTCTTGGATTGGCTGTAGCTTTGTTTTGGTAAGGAATGGTGTGCTCTTTGTGGGATGTTGGTGTCGCTATCCTTGCCTTGAGTAGTTTTCATTGTGATCAAAGAAGAGTTTTGGTATTCACTTACACCCTTGTCTCTGTTAAGAGGAAAAACATTGTTTGATGTAAAATTGTGTTGAAATGCAATAAGTACAACTGATTAGATTTCCTATCATGAATCATTTCACTAGCTTGTTTGTGATAAGTTACAGTTTTTTCCCATGTATTCTGAGAGATGAATTCAATTGCTTATTTAGGTGCAGTTTTTACCCACCAAAATGCCACAGGCATTTTTTGTTTGTGTTTATCATATCTCAGTTCTGTTTTCAATTAGCCACTTTGTTTGTGGGGAGATTCATCCCAAGACACTTGGAATGACAATGGACACTGTTGTGACAGCAAGAAGATTCCCTCTCCACTGATGACTTTATCCTACACCTATTATAGCACAGACTCACAATGGATGCTGGTAAACACTTCATACACAGCTTCCTCCTACTAGCTTACCATCTATGCCTCTCTTTCTTCATCTTACATTCATACCTACAGGTGTACAACAGACACACACACATATACAAACACGCACAACACACATACATCACAATACATGTACTTCTACAAATATTCATTGTCTAAAACTTCCATAAGGAGTGCCACTGCTTGGGAATGTTTGAATTCACTGGTCAAATTAATAATTAGAAAAACAAAAAGGTAAAACACATTTTATGGAGAGTGTGTCACTGTGGGACAAAGTCCAGTGCTTCTCTCTCTTTTGGAATCACCTTGTTTTTGACCACATAGTAGAATCTCAACAGCATATATTTCACATAATTTAAACATTTCCGTTTGCTCCTACTGTTTGTTTTGTCCTCTAAGTTGCATCACCCAAAAAAAGGTTTGTTTATTTTTAGAACTGTGTTTTAGAAAGTGTAAATGGTCTTCAATCAGGTCTGGTTAAACCGGTCTTGGATCAGTGTTTCAAGGCGTATTCTCTGTGTTCACTGTGACCGTTTAGCTCTGATGCTGTTAAAGTGTCTTTTTGTATTCTGACGTTTGCCTTTGAAGACAGTGTGTTTGTTTGTCTGTCTGTCTGGCTGTGGATTTTATGACTTTGGTGATTTGGCCCACTCATATGCTTTTTTATATGCTGTGTTACGCAGTATGTTACTCTTACAAGGTAGGGAATTGCTCAAATGGGTCTTCAACAAGTTCAAAGGAAAAGGATGCACTAATATTCATCTGCAATTTCAGGTAATTTTTCCTTTCTTCTTTTGGACAACTCTCATATTTATTCAGGCCTGAAAATGTGACAAGCAAAACCGTGTTTGCTAACAGGATACAAAAAAACGTAAATTTGTCTTATGACATCACAGTGTTCCTGAGATAAATGTATGTTTATTTCTCATAAAAACCAAGATCATTAAGTCAGATTGTTAATTGCTTGAACAGCATCATACCACAAACACTCTGAGGATTGCCGGTGGCAAAAAAATCCGTCTGCAATTCAGCAGTCAAGCTGAACTTAGATGGTAGTGTCTTTAGTTGACAATTAGGCATGCGCGGGACTTCAAACACTCACCGTTAGTGAGAGAATATCTCTCTCATCCTCCTAATCCTGTCTCTTACACACTGCGGTTCTGTGCTGTCGCTTTTCACAATGCCTTTTGATCCGTGCTTAATGAGGGTGTTAGATCACCAATATAGCAACCGGATTACCTGGAAAAGAAGCAAAGACTGCTCTCTTCCTTAAAATTTTCCCCAAGGCAACCCAACTGCATCTTTATTGGTACTCTCCACTTATATATTCCCTACCTAATTTGCTTTCTCTCCTTGTCCCTCTTCCTCATGTTATTATCTCTACAACTTCCATTCTTATTCTCTTCTCCCCATCTGGCTTGGTGGTCACCATTTTCTCCCTTTATTTCCTTTTAAAATCCACTTTTCAAAGCCTTAAACTTATTTTATTGAATCTTCTAGACTTATTTTACAACATGATGAGCCACTGGGCTTTTGCATTCATTGCATGTGTTTTAATTGTTTATGCAGTTATGTAGCTGTTTGCTTACACTAGAAGTGCAGGACTTTTTCTCCTCCGGACAAAAGTAACCTTGTCAGGTTATTGTGGCTGACAGTGCCATTAGAGTCATCCTGGGCTGGAAGCACGGCAGCCTGAAGAGCTGTGAGACAGGCATAACAGACAGGCTAGTTGGCAGTTGGCTGGCAGCGAGACAGGCAGAGAGACAGGTAGAACAGTAGACTGGCAGAGACAGGCAGAGAGACAAGTTGAACAGTAGACAGGCAGAGAGACAGGTAGAACAATAGGCAGGCAGAGAGATAGGCAGAAAGACAGGTAGAGCAGTAGACATGCAGAGAGACAGGTAGAACAGTAGACAGGCAGAGAGACCGGTAGAACAGTAGACTGGCAGCGAGACTGGCAGAGAGACAGGTAGAACAGTAGACTGGCAGAGAGACAGGTAGAACAGTAGACTGGCAGAGACAGGCAGAGAGACAAGTTGAACAGTAGACAGGCAGAGAGACAGGTAGAACAGTAGACTGGCAGTGAGACAGGCATAGAGACAGGTAGAACAGTAGGCAGGCAGAGAGATAGGCAGAAAGACAGGTAGAGCAGTAGACATGCAGAGAGACAGGTAGAACAGTAGACAGGCAGAGAGACCGGTAGAACAGTAGACTGGCAGCGAGACTGGCAGTGAGACAGGTAGAACAGTAGACTGGCAGAGAGACAGGTAGAACAGTAGACTGGCAGTGAGACAGGCATAGAGACAGGTAGAACAGTAGACTGGCAGAGAGATAGGCAGAAAGACAGGTAGAACAGTAGACTGGCAGCGAGACTGGCAGAGAGACAGGTAGAACAGTAGACTGGCAGAGAGACAGGTAGAACAGTAGGCAGGCAGAGAGATAGGCAGAAAGACAGGTAGAGCAGTAGACATGCAGAGAGACAGGTAGAACAGTAGACTGGCAGCGAGACTGGCAGAGAGACAGGTAGAACAGTAGACTGCCAGAGAGACAGGTAGAACAGCAGACTGGCAGCGAGACAGGCAGAGAGACAGGTAGAACAGTAGACTGGCAGAGAGACAGGTGGAACAGTAGACTGGCAGCGAGACAGGCAGAGAGACAGGTGAAACCAGGTAAGCTGGAAGGGCAGGATACATAGAAGCTAGGAAACTTGACACACAGACAGGAAAGGCAGTTAGGCAGACTGAAAAATCAGCAACCATCCAGACTAGACAGATAGATTGGCAGGGCTGGGTCCACACATACACAAAGACAGCTCTCCACAGACAGCTGTCCATCCTGTGATCACAGCCAGCTCAAAGCTTTTTTTTCTGCCAGATCAGAGGTCTTTAAAGCAAAGTCCAGCAGATTGGCATGTTTTCCTCTGTGGCTGGATCAAACTGCAAGGCAAAAGAGGAAACAACAGACAGAATTAAAGGACAGATCCTATCAAACCAATGTCAAATCCTTTTGCCCAATTCAGACCGGGTCAGTAAGTATGTCTGTAACTTATTGAGGCCAGCTGTGCTGAATTTATCATGATCTGACACACTTTGGCTGCTTTTACACAATTGGGCTGCGTTTACACAGGCGTTTACACAGACAGCCCAATTTTTCCACTAATTGGTCTTTGAAATGGGCTGCCTGTGTTACTAACGTTACTATTCATAGATTCACTTTTGATGAATATATACAGTAGATAAATCCATGGTTTCCTGCTTATGGCGAAAGACACACAGTGGCTGCGTTTACACAGGCAGACAAATTCTGCACATCAGATCTTTTCACATTAGATATTTTTCAGAGCTGATCTGATTGGTCAAAAGACCAATTAGTGGAAAAAATATCAGAATTTGTCTGCCTGTGTAAATACAGCCAGTTTCACAGTTCAAATACCTTCCTCCTGTGCGTAGGTGTGTGTCTCTGCTTGAGTGCATGTGCAGGATATGCACACGTGGGCACATACAAGAAACCTTTCGCTCTCCTGCTAGGCTATTCTTAGAGGTCTCATATCTTTATTTTTTCCACCCTTTTCCTATGCTTCTTCAAGCACACATTATTTTTAGTGAATTACCTATCTATCATTCGCCCCAGTCAGGCTCCTGCTCTATGGCAAGTACTGCTGCTGCTGCTGCTACTGCTGCTGCATAGACTCTAATGCCATTTGGCTGCCTTCCACTGCAGGAAAATGCATGCCACTCACAATTGATGAGTTATATTCTCCCTGCAAGGGTATAGTATTCTATCCTCACATGTCCAGTGTGTAGCTTTTTCACATCATAGGAACGGGATAGATTGAGACACACGTTTGAAGTCTCTTACCATCTCAAAAAACTGTGTTTTCATCAATGCCATGCATCCCCAGGCATTGACTAGCATGGATGTGTGCAAGAGAGAGAGAGATGGGGTGGGAGAGGGAGGAAGAGAGAGAGTGGAAGAGAAGGGAGAGAGAGCAACAGAAGGGTGGCGAGAGAGGGGGGAGAAAGAGAGAGAGAGAGACGCTCGCTCACACACACATTCTCTAGAGATATGTGGCCTATGAAGCGACCCTGAGGGTACTCCTTGCATACATGTCATATCTTCGAAGGCTGTCTTTCACTATGAAAAATAATGGTGCCTTTTATCGATTGGATTAGCAAGGTAATAAAAGGTATTTTTTTGCAAAAACCGACAATGGATTCGTTTGGGATTGATTGTGCCATGAAGCCAGCAAGTACACTTAGGGATCAGAGCCCCTCCATCCAACTCATTGATCGCCTCTTGAAATGTGAGGAAGATCATAGATAATGCTGATAATTAAAGAAGGGATACATAATGCAGAATTCCACTCAGGCCTTTTTTACCTGTATTTAATCATGTACATTAGGGGCCGGAAATTACAGTAATGGTACATCAACAACTGGTTAGAAGCAGCTATTTGTAACCAACTCATGTGTGGGTGTATGTGGATATTTTCACAATAAGCCTCCATACCCACCAACCTCTATAGGGAGGGAAACTATCCCACAATGCCCCTCTCACAGTGTCATTTGGTACGTTCTGATTGTTTTTGCAGCAATGGCCTATCAATCTTGCTTCATTTCCAGTGATTGAGATCTAATACCAGCAGCTGTTTAGCCTTTGAAGGCAGCGTCTGTAGAGGGTATTGAGTTTGTAGAGCCTGACTCTGAAAGGATGAGGCTTCTGCTTTCTCTTTTCAGACCATTCATCAGGCCATTCACTTTACTATATGTCTTATTAAGATGAGTGGACATGTTCCTTTTTGCTCTGGGACGTTCCTATCTAAAGTGGGACGCTTTCCAAAATTCAGCGTAATCAGTGCAAAGGGAGCTGCGCTTTTAATCACTCCACACCGCACACACCTTCAGCTCTCTCTCTCTCTCTCTCTCTCTCTCTCTCTCTCTCTCTCTCTCTCTCTCTCTCTCTCTCTCTCTCTCTCTCTCTCTCTCTCTCTCTCTCTCTCTCTCTCTCTCTCGCGGTCTCATGCATCTAATGCATTTCTGATTTGCTTCTCAACACTGACACAATTCAGATGGATGGGCTCCCACTTGACAGGGTAGTGAGGTCTCTATGGTCATAATACCTTGAGTTATGTCTTTGCACACTCAAGAGGGTAACAAAAAGGTCTATTTTCTCATGGAAACCGTGACTAGTGTGGGTGTCTTTGTGGTTTTGACCCACGGACGTGGCCTAGTGGCAGCTACGCTGGCATTTCCATGTCGGAGCAGAGAGATAAACCATCCACCTTCACATGAAAGAATTAGCCTGATAATACCGTTTTTCTTCTTCTTCTATTGTTTCAAAATCAAGGCTCACTATTTCCATTTGCACATAATAATGGGCATGCTAAGGGCAGTAATCAACAGTGGACTATCCAGATTTAGGTTAACAAATGTATGTTTTGTACCTTTGACCACTATAGATGATGAAAGTGGATTAATCCATGCGGTAGACGGTAGAGATTATAACTGTTGGCTTGAACCTGGTTGTCAGTTGAAGCGTGAATTAGATCACCGATTTCACAAAAATACCTGCAGACACTTCTAAAATGTTCAGGCTGTTATATCTGCATGTACGCAAAAAAAAGTGTGAACAGTTTCAAAGTGATTATGTTTACCTGTTCATTCATTCTACTTCAAAGAGGCGATAAAGGAGAAGTGGCGTTAGGTGGAAATACATGAGCTGAAAGACGGAACAATTTAAACAAAAGTTGGAAAGGAGACAGGAGAGGGGAGAGGAGCAGAGAGATGCAGAGGTAGAAAGAGAGACAGAGGGAGAGAGATGAATGGATAGTCGGAGGGAGAGAGAGGAGAGGGACAGGCTGTACATAGTTCTCACTGACCTGAGAGGCGCAGCCTGTTTGATTTAGTGCCAATCATAGTTTTTAATGACTGCGCGGTGCATCATAATTTATTGGGATTATCATAAACTTGTGCTGGGATCTGGTGCAAGGGCACTTGTCCCTCCCCCTCAAAATGAATTACTCGCTACCAGCCCGGCCGTCAATCAGGCCAGAAATAGCAGACTCGAGCTATTTTCCACTTTGTTTTTCCTAAACCTTTCCCAGCATCTTGGCAAAGCCAGGAACCTGATAAATATTCATTCCATCATACTCCACCATGGACAGGATGGAGTGGACCAAGAATGTTAGATGGGGAAGGGCTGAGGGGGCTTGGCTGTTCTCTGTGTCTTTGTGGCCAGTAAAATTAACCTATGGAACACTCAGCATCTCAAAAGCCTTCTCCCTCTGTTTTGAACATGCAGGGTGATCCAAGAGCCATTGAAAGTCTCATCTTGAATGCAGTGGGAGGCTTTATTCAGTGGGAGGCTTTATTCAGTGGGAGGCTTTATTCAGTCTTTCCAAGTAGGCCATTTTCCTCTCCCTGGCACTTAGCTGCAGGTAGACTAGCGGTTAAGAGCTTTGGGCCAGTAACCGAATGGTCGCTGATTCGAAACCCTGAGCCAGAAAGGTGGGAAAATGTGCTGTTTTGCCCTTGAGCAAGGCAGTTAACCCCCAACAACAACTGCTCCCCAGGCGCCGATGACATCGATTAAGGCAGCCCCCCCGCACGTCTCTGATTCAGATGGGTTTGGTTAAATATGGAAGAAACATTTCGGTTGCATGCATTCAGTTGTGCAGCTGACTAGGTATCCCCTTTTCCCACTTGCATAAACTGGGTTTTGATGAATTGATAATAAATTAATTTACTAAGGGTTGGCAGTAGAGGGGAAACAGAGGGGGCAGGATGGTTGAAGAAGCTTTGTGAACCAAGAAGAACTTTTCAAGAGACCTGAAGTGTCCTTGGAACACTTGAAGTTGGTTGCTTTATGGTTTCCATGTGGTTGATATCATTCCATTCACTCCATTCCAGCAATTACTATGAGCTGTCCTCCCCTCAGCAGCCTCCTGTGATACCCCTTCAGTGCTTAGTGTGTGAGGTCATGACTTCATCTATTTCCTGCCCCTATGATGGGTTCTGGCAGTGCATCTGGTGAGGAGAAAGTATTGCACTAGACGTTGTTTTCCTCGATTCTCCTCTGAGTCTCCCGTAGGCTCAGACAGCCATGCATTTAGTCTTAGCTTGTTTTTCTCCTCAGATTATTGGCCTACGATTTATGTGTTTACCTGGTGTAAAGCTCCCATGGCCCCTGGTGCAGGCCAAGGCATGGCGACAAAAATGCACATTCCAATAGGTCCTGCCTCTCTCTAAATAGTAGAAAGCAGATTATTCAGTTCCTATCAGTCCTAGACTATGGCGAAATCATCTAGATGAACACAGCTGTGTTTGGGCCAAGGGGACCTGATGGGGGGGGCTGGCACTGAGCACAGTGGGAGTATGAGAGACAAGCAGACTCTAAGCCTAATTAATCTAGCCTCCCTTAATTAGCCTATGTCCCCTCTATTATGTTCTTTCTCTCCCATTTCCTCTCTCTCTTTCTCTCACTCTCTCTCCCTCTGTCTCTCTGTCTGTCTGTTTTGCCATCTTTCTCCCTCTGCCTGTGAGGATGGTGACAATATGCTGCGAGGTGATAAACAAGCTCTTTTCGCTGTGGAGGGCAGCTTAAGCGGAGGGCGTAGGTGTATGAGCTGTCGCCTATGTTGCCACGAGAGAATGAGACAAAAGCCCAGCTGTAGAGCTACGGGTGTTTTGGCCTTGCATTGTTTTGGAGGAGATCTTCGGCGTGTCTCGTGAGGCAGCTGGTCATTGTGTGGCATGATGGCACGAGGCCCGAACACTGCACCTCCCGGCATGTTCGTGTCGATTACTAATGCGTCACTTCGGTGGTCCACAGCCCATGCCATTGGTGAACACAGAGAGAGAGTGGCCTCCAGCTAGACTGGAACGGCAGGCTGTGGCTCTAGCTGCTGCGGCTGCTGCTGCTGCTGGACCACGCCAGCTATGCTGGGAGGGAAGATGTCGGCATGAATGACATTTCCCTCTCCCAGGCCCAGGCGTTCTGTCTGTGCCGAGCATAATGATGGCTTTAGTCTGTTATTCCACAGCAGCCCTCCCTGACCAATCAGCCTGAGTGTACGTTGACTGCTGATCATGACTAACTGTTGACATTGTCTAGCGACATTATGCATTTTTTATGAACTTCATGATTAATTCTGATCATGAGCTGGTTTTCTCCTTGTTAAATGTCTTCAGTGGAGTCTGATGCCCTATTAAGGATGGGGTAGGTGGAAATGATACAAGTGTTGATATAAGACTTGGCTATTTAAAGCTAAAATAAAAACACTATATACAGGTATAGTGCCCACTTTATGCCCATTTTAACTTGAACGATATTAATATTAACTAATTTATCAGCATAGCACTTGATAATATTCATGGTAACACAGCATTATGATATTAACTTGCATGTCAATTTATTATTACACGTGCTAAATCAATAACCAGTTCATCATGGGTCTCATTGAAAGATCAGGCATTAGGAAAAGGTTACGAATGTAAAACTTGGCTATTTCTTGGTGTTTAATTGCCTACATGCATCTAAAAGACAGCTCCCAGCCCACCTCCGCCCCATTTGATATATAAAAAAGCCTAAATGAAAAATAGTGCTGAATAGATGATGATAATTAAATGAAGCAGAGGCGATCTACCTCACTGGCAATGGACCCTGATATGATAAATATCTTCAGAGAAGATGTATCCTCTTTTTAATGAAGATGGTCTATTTGCGTATCAAGGTCATCGTCCACTCCCGCTGCATTCCAACAGGACACTCTCTCTTTTCTCATCGCCCTCTCTTTTTCATCTGTGACCTGTCATCTCCCTGGGGAAGGCCACATTGGGTTGGGTTATGGGTGGTGGAGGAGTGGAGGTAAGGGTCAAGGGAGGGTTAGAAGTGAAGCTCTCTCTTTGAGTCCTGAAATGTGAACATCTCTTTACTTTCTGACTGCCCTTGGCTAATGAGATACAGGCATCCTATGTGTTTGATCTCTCACATGTCAAGTCAGAATCTAATCTAAGTACAGGCACCACTGAAATGCTTATTAGCTATGTATACTGTAGTAGTTATGTCTATGTTCGTACTGGGGATATTTTTGTTGTGAATACGTTTCAGGTACAACCTTGGACCACCCTTAATATTGGATTGAACAGTGTAATGTCATCCCCGCTACTATTCAGGCTTTGTGAAGTGTTGCCTCGTCAAGCAGAGATGTCCGAAGCGAACAGAGCATGGTTCTTCAAATATCCTCCTCCACTCTCACCTGGAGCGATGACAGGTCAGGGTGGAACGTATTGAAGCACTACACCTGTACGCTAGAGAACAACATGTCATGACAGAAATAGAGCTTTTGCTTTCAGAGGCGTTCCAGTGTTACTTAGTTGAGTTGGTTCGCTCTGGGTGGTCTGTAAAAGCCTTGTGAGTTTGCATCTCCCTCTCCTACGCCAGCCTGTAATCCAGGCCTGTTCCCAGGCTGTGTGGGGCTGAGCTCTGCCCCTATGGAGGCTCTATGTGAGGCTCTTTGGCTCTGCGGTCAAGCTGGTGTCAACGGTGGTGACTCACCGTGAAGCGGCTGTAGACTTAACGACCGTAACCCTCAGGCACCACCATAAGTCTCTAGTTGGAGAACTATCTCGTTCCTTTTCTCTTTCTTTCTCGATATCTTCTGTACTTCACTCTCGTTATCTCTCTCTCTCGCTATCTCTCTCTCTCTCTCTCGTTATCTCTCTCTCTCTCTCTCTCTCTCTCTCTCTCTCTCTCTCTCTCTCCTCTGTTCTCTCACCTATTTACTTTTTGATGACTTGCATTTTACTTTGTATCACTGTACTGTGCAATTTCCTCTCGCTCCTCTTGCTCCCTTCTCTGAAACTCATGAACTCAATGTGTTAGATCCTGTTCTTGCATGTTCCTTGTATTGTGTTGTTAGGTTGGATTAAGCTCTCAGCCTCCCTTCCTCTGCTCTGGTGAACAAATGCATTTCTTCCATGTGGTTCTGTCTGCTCTTCCTCTCCACTCCTTCTCAGTCTGTGCTCGGCATGATTTGCATGGCTTACCTTCTGTTCTGTGTGGGATTCGATTAATGCCCCCATCGAGGGGCTCCTGAGTAGTAAAGACTTCACTTGTCACGAGTGCCAGCGGGCCCTCCCCAATGTAATGATCAACTTAAGGCCCATTTTGCCTGTGCCCTCCGCATCCTCAGGAGCCACAATACTCCCACCCGTATCTCTCTGGGCAAATCACACACCCCTGTGTGTCCAGATAACTCTTGGCTCTAACCCTGTGAGCCAATCAATCACCAGTGTGAGACTATGATGAATTCACCCGTGTTGTTTAGAGCCAATCCTGTATAGTACCTAGGTCCTCAATATACAGTATAGCATATAGGCAGGGTTGTGTTTAATTCCACAAATTCATTTCTAATTCAATTCCCTCTCCCTGTTAATGAAATGAAATGTAATTCAATTCAAATTCTAAGTCAGTCTTTGAATTCTGAGATACAAGTTCAAATATACAGTGGGGAGAACAAGTATTTGATACACTGCCGATTTTGCAGGTTTTCCTACTTACAAAGCATGTAGAGGTCTGTCATTTTTATCATAGGTACACTTCAACTGTGAGAGACGGAATCTAAAACAAAAATCCTGAAAATCACATTGTATGATTTTTAAGTAATTAATTAGCATTTTATTGCATGACATAAGTATTTGATACATCAGAAAAGCAGAACTTAATATTTAGTACAGAAACTTTTGTTTGCAATTACAGAGATCATACATTTCCTGTAGTTCTTGACCAGGTTTGCACGCACTGCAGCAGGGATTTTGGCCTACTCCTCCATACAGACCTTCTCCAGATCCTTCACGTTTCGGGGCTGTCGCTGGGCAATACGGACTTTCAGCTCCCTCCAAAAATGTTCTATTGGGTTCAGGTCTGGAGACTGGCTAGGCCACTCCAGGACCTTGAGATGCTTCTTACGGAGCCACTCCTTAGTTACCATGGTTGTGTGTTTCAGGTCGTTGTCATGCTGGAAGACCCAGCCACGACCCATCTTCAATGCTCTTACTGAGGGAAGGAGGTTGTTGGCCAAGATCTCACGATACATGGCCCCATCCATCCTCCCCTCAATACGGTGCAGTCGTCCTGTCCCCTTTGCAGAAAAGCATCCCCAAAGAATGATGTTTCCACCTCCGTGCTTCACGGTTGGGATGGTGTTCTTGGGGTTGTACTCATCCTTCTTCTTCCTCCAAACACGGCGAGTGGAGTTTAGACCAAAAAGCTCTATTTTTGTCTCATCAGACCACATGACCTTCTCCCATTCCTCCTCTGGATCATCCAGATGGTCATTGGCAAACTTCAGACGGGCCTGGACATGCGCTGGCTTGAGCAGGGGGACCTTATGTGCGCTGCAGGATTTTAATCCATGACGGCGTAGTGTGTTACTAATGGTTTTCTTTGAGACTGTGGTCCCAGCTCTCTTCATGTCATTGACCAGGTCCTGCCATGTAGTTCTGGGCTGATCCCTCACCTTCCTCATGATCATTGATGCCCCACGAGGTGAGATCTTGCATGGAGCCCCAGACCGAGGGTGATTGACCGTCATCTTGAACTTCTTCCATTTTCTAATAATTGCGCCAACAGTTGTTGCCTTCTCACCAAGCTGCTTGCCTATTGTCCTGTAGCACATCCCAGCCTTGTGCAGGTCTACAATTTTATCCCTGATGTCCTTACACAGCTCTCTGGTCTTGGCCATTGTGGAGAGGTTGGAGTCTGTTTGATTGAGTGTGTGGACAGGTGTCTTTTATACAGGTAACGAGTTCAAACAGGTGCAGTTAATACAGGTAATGAGTGGAGAACAGGAGGGCGTCTTAAAGAAAAACTAACAGGTCTGTGAGAGCCGGAATTCTTACTGGTTGGTAGGTTTTCAAATACTTATGTCATGCAATAAAATGCTAATTAATTACTTAAAAATCATACAATGTGATATTCAGGATTTTTGTTTTAGATTCCGTCTCTCACAGTTTAAGTGTACCTATGATAAAAATTACAGACCTCTACATGCTTTGTAAGTAGGAAAACCTGCAAAATCGGCAGTGTATCAAATACTTGTTCTCCCCACTGTATATATTTTTAAATCCTACAGTCAATGTTTGATACTAAGTGGATTAATTCCATTAACTGGGACATGTACAAATGTTGAATTGCAATTCAATTAAATTCCAAAGATTAAATGTTTCTAAAATTCCAATTCAATTCCTATTCAGACAGTCCAAGCAGTATAATTCTAATTCAATTCCAATTCAGACAGTCCAAGCAGTATAATTCTAATTCAATTCCTATTCAGACAGTCCAAGCAGTATAATTCTAATTCAATTCCTATTCAGACAGTCCAAGCAGTATAATTCTAATTCAATTCCAATTCCATAATTGAATTCAATGTAAATTCTCCTCTTCATGAGTATATTCAAGAATTGAATTGGAATTGACCCCAACCCTGGCTATAGGGTCTGTCTCTCTCACTCTCCCTCTCACACACAACTCTCAACACTTTTTCCACCCATTGCTTTGATATAATTCTAATCACAAACAGTTACAGTGCCCTCTCCCATTTCTGAAGAGTTTGTTTTATGTCAGTCTTCCGTTATCTTTCTCTACACACTCAATTATTTAGGAAGGAATTGTGTGCATGCTTGTGTGCTCATCACGATTAAAGAATGTTGGAAAGTTAATATCCCTCTCGCATGTTGCAAGACATTCTGGGACGGGAGCTCCCCATGAGCGAACCGACTGCGCTATAAACACCTTCTCCAAGTTTTGTGTCTGATTTTGTTTTAGAGGTCAGAGGAGACACTGCACTTGGACGTTTGACTAGTCTAGATAGGGGAGGAGATACACATAATGAAAACCCCCAAAAGAAAATGAAGAGTAGAGAGATGGTGCTGGCGACTTAATGGCAGACTGAAAAAGCAAGCCAAGAGACAGTTCTTGTTTCACCTGTCAATGGTGCCGGAGTGCCTGTTACAAAGAGGGCAATTTCACCACGACCTGGGTGTTGCCATGACAACATGGAGTCCTTTCCCTTGTCACGTTTTGCTGTTCCTATAGGGTCTTGAGGTCCTTGCTGGCCCTCGCTGAGCCAACTCGACTGAAAAGTGGAATATGGCCTCCTTGTTCACCCCAAGCTTTGAGGATGATTTTTTTCTTGTCCCCCCTTCAGCTCTTTCTTTTTTTGGTTTGCGTTTTGTCTTTGTCTAATGAAGCCGCGCCTCTTGATTGCCTTCCGATTTCATCCAACATCACATAATACCGGAGGGAGTCGATGTATAATCAGGCGAGCTCCGCCCATCTAATGTAATGTTTTTCATCCTTACCAAAGTCAAAACAATCAAGTCATCACCTCTGAATGCCCAGGCTTTGCTAGCTGCCCACTGTGCCAGGAGACGGATGGCAGATAAAAAAGAACAAAGAGTTCACAGATTTAGATCCCAAGGCGTCTGTACCCTTAGGCAAGGTGCTTATCCTGGATCTCCTTAGTGATACTCTTTATCCACAGGCATTGGATACTGTATGAACATTGAAACAACCTATGTGTATTGCATCATCCTACAGAGAATGTGTAGGTTATTGTCTAGTGGAAGGCATTATATGTGTAGTGTAGTTAACACCTAAATGTTGCCATATCGCGATAGGTCACTTGACAATCAACACATTGACAATATCCACTAAAGCAGATTGGTATTTAGAAAAGTTGCATATTATACTGAATAAAAGTGTCGAGCACTTCTAAGCAGTGACATGATGAGCCACTCTCTCCCATGACTGTAGAAAGTGTCTAATGCTGACTGATCTGTAGGCATGACATTGGTGTGATGTTTGATGTGACCGTCTCTTCATTATGATAGGAGCACGTGGGCGGCATTCTGGGCTGACTGACTGACTGTCCAAAATTCTCCAGACAACGGAGACATCCTCAGAGTCGTCACAACATATGAGTTACTAGTTTCAAAGTACCCTGAGTAAACATGATTTAGTGTGTTGAGTTTATCTCTGTAGCAATGGACCCTAGTGTCTTAGATGCACTACCATGGGAGTTTGTCGTCATCATGAATTGAACCCCTCAATGGGCCTATTAAATGGAAACATGTCCATGTACGTTTCATGTGTCATGTTACAATGGTGGAGACACATGCTTTTGCCTCTGAGTATACAGTGGGGAGAACAAGTATTTGATACACTGCCGATTTTGCAGGTTTTCCTACTTACAAAGCATGTAGAGGTCTGTAATTTTTATCATAGGTACACTTCAACTGTGAGAGACGGAATCTAAAACAAAAATCCAGAAAATCACATTGTATGATTTTTAAATAATTAATTTGCATTTTATTGCATGACATAAGTATTTGATCACCTACCAACCAGTAAGAATTCCGGCTCTCACAGACCTGTTAGTTTTTCTTTAAGAAGCCCTCCTGTTCTCCACTCATTACCTGTATTAACTGCACCTGTTTGAACTCGTTACCTGTATAAAAGACACCTGTCCACACACTCAATCAAACAGATTCCAACCTCTCCAAAATGGCCAAGACCAGAGAGCTGTGTAAGGACATCAGGGATAAAATTGTAGACCTGCACAAGGCTGGGATGGGCTACAGGACAATAGGCAAGCAGCTTGGTGAGAAGGAAACAACTGTTGGCGCAATTATTAGAAAATGGAAGAAGTTCAAGATGACGGTCAATCACCCTCGGTCTGGGGCTCCATGCAAGATTTCACCTCGTGGGGCATCAATGATCATGAGGAAGGTGAGGGATCAGCCCAGAACTACACGGCAGGACCTGGTCAATGACCTGAAGAGAGCTGGGACCACAGTCTCAAAGAAAACCATTAGTAACACACTACGCCGTCATGGATTAAAATCCTGCAGCGCACGCAAGGTCCCCCTGCTTAAGCCAGTGCATGTCCAGGCCTGTCTGAAGTTTGCCAATGACCATCTGGA
This sequence comes from Salvelinus alpinus, assembly GCF_045679555.1. NCBI lineage: Eukaryota > Metazoa > Chordata > Actinopteri > Salmoniformes > Salmonidae > Salvelinus > Salvelinus alpinus. The sequence continues at coordinate 17,555,121 of NC_092103.1, read as the reverse complement.
TGATCCAGAGGAGGAATGGGAGAAGGTCATGTGGTCTGATGAGACAAAAATAGAGCTTTTTGGTCTAACTCCACTCACCGTGTTTGGAGGAAGAAGAAGTATGAGTACAACCCCAAGAACACCATCCCAACCGTGAAGCATGAAGGTGGAAACATCATTCTTTGGGGATGCTTTTCTGCAAAGGGGACAGGACGACTGCACCGTATTGAGGGGAGGATGGATGGGGCCATGTATCGCGAGATCTTGGCCAACAACCTCCTTCCCTCAGTAAGAGCATTGAAGATGGGTCGTGGCTGGGTCTTCCAGCATGACAACGACACGAAGCACACAGCCATGGCAACTAAGGAGTGGCTCCGTAAGAAGTATCTCAAGGTCCTGGAGTGGCCTAGCCAGTCTCCAGACCTGAACCCAATAGAAAATCTTTGGAGGGAGCTGAACGTCCGTATTGCCCAGCGACAGCCCCGAAACCTGAAGGATCTGGAGAAGATCTGTAGGGAGGAGTGGGCCAAAATCCCTGCTGCAGTGTGTGCAAACCTAGTCAAGAACTACAGGAAACGTATGATCTCTGTAATTGCAAACAAAGGTTTCTGTACCAAATATTAAGTTCTGCTTTTCTGATGTATCAAATACTTGTCATGCAATAAAATGCAAATTAATTACTTAAAAATCATACAATGTGATTTTCTGGATTTTTGTTTTAGATTCCGTCTCTCATAGTTGAAGTGTACCTATGATAAAAATTACAGACCTCTACATGCTTTGTAAGTAGGAAAACCTGCAAAATCGGCAGTGTATCAAATACTTGTTCTCCCCACTGTAGGTGAACCACATAGAAAACATGGGATCCGACATAGGCCTTCAGAATTGGGGTTGGGGTGAAACATTACTCTAAATGAGGGAACATTAGCGCAGTGAGTCCCTCGGTTCAGCGTGATGGAAGCGCATTAGAAGTGTGCATTGATTTTCCCATCATGTGAGGAGTTTCAGCACCGCCAAAGTCCTCCCCAGTCTCCCCCTATTAGCTTTTGGCCCGGGGTGCTCTGTCCATCCCCATCTGCTCATCTGCCTATCAGTGGTCTTCACTTCACTAAAAGAAGGGGAGCGATGGAAGAGATAGAAAGAGGGAGTGAGGGATAAGTCTCTGTTTGGCTCTATGGCTGACAGACTTGGCAGAGCGGGGCCAGGCCAGGGCCAGTAGGGGGGGGGGGGGGGGGGGTGGTTTGGAAGTGGATGCCCTCCCTCTGAGAGAGGGTGGTGTTTGGATGACAGAGCAGGGCACGAAGCCCACTCCTTTTCCCTGTGACCGTTTATCAATGAAAACACAGTACTTTGTTTCCATACCCACTCTGCCAAGTTGGGATGCAGATTTTAGCCTCTCTCTCTCTGAGTTTGTATTTTTGTTTGTCTCTCCTTTGGGCTGTGATGTCACCACAGTGCCCTGGAGGTGAGAGATCCCAGTCCAGATAAGGGTCTACACTGAGCGGATCCATCCTAGTCCTCCAGAATCCCAGCAGGCCTTGTTGTCTCGACCAGCCAGAGCCAGATGGACTGTGTGTATGATCGCTGTTTCTTCATCCCAGTCTCTTCTCCCCCTATTCCCCCTCTATATGAGATATGATATACTTGGCCTATGTTTTTGGCTAGAGGAGATGGGCCCCTCTCAATCACAGCTTATCCTTTCTACTCTAACCCTGTATGAATATATATCAACTGAGAAAAACAGAGTGAGAAATCCATAGTCAGTAGATGTCACATTTCATTTGACATCCAGTTTTCTCCTTCTGAGGTTCGCCTCCACTCATTTTTCCATTCTTTCCTATGTAATTTAATTTGAATGGGATAGCTGTTACATGCCATCCCGAATGAGTGGCGTCATCCATCCGTAGTAGTGGGCCCGTGCTCCTGAGAAGGCTGAGTCCATGCATGGATGAATGAAAGTCTATGCTGTCATGGCTGCTTTGTTGTCCTCCCTCCCTGCCTTTCTCATTGGTATTCCTCTGTCAGGCTCTGTCCTGATGGGTGGTGTAATTACTGTACTAATCCACGGGCAGGCCAGGAAGGTTGGCAGGGGCTTGAGGGCCCGATGGCCAATGCCCACTAGTGGGGAGGCAGGGAAGTACACAAACCTAACACCCTTGCTACTCATAGTACAGAGAGCACATCAGATAACTGACACCGCCATGTAAAGACAAGGCATGCATGTACACGGACACATGCATCAATGCATCAACGCAGACACAATACAGATACTAGGAAACGCATATATTCATCCTCACGCAGCAGGGTATGTACACACACTGACACAATTGATCTATCTGCTCCACACACACACACACACACACACACACACACACACAGACAGACAGACAGACAGACAGACAGACAGACAGACAGACAGACAGACAGACAGACAGACAGACAGACAGACAGACAGACAGACAGACAGACAGACAGACAGACAGACAGACAGACAGACAGACAGACAGACAGACAGACAGACAGACAGAGAGACAGAGAGAGAGAGAGAGAGAGAGAGAGAGAGAGAGACATAGGAGCGACAGAGAGAGAGACATAGGAGCGACAGAGAGAGAGACATAGGAGCGACAGAGAGAGAGACATAGGAGCGACAGAGAGAGAGACATAGGAGCGACAGAGAGAGAGACATAGGAGCGACAGAGAGAGAGACATAGGAGCGACAGAGAGAGAGACATAGGAGCGACATAGGAGCGACAGAGAGAGAGACATAGGAGTGACATAGGAGCGACAGAGAGAGAGACAGAGAGAGAGAGCGACAGAGAGAGAGACAGAGAGAGAGAGAGAGCGACAGAGAGAGAGACAGAGAGAGAGACAGAGAGACAGAGACAGAGACAGAGAGAGAGACAGAGAGACAGAGAGAGAGACAGAGATATAGGAGTGACAGAGAGAAAGGTATTAGAGGGATGTGTGCTGTGTGTGTTTGCATGGGTGTGTGAGTATATCTAGATCCCCCAGCTTGCAGGTAAAGACACTGAACGCAAGAAGGCTTATGTGGCGTGGTGGGGCACTGGAGTGTGCTGTGTGTGTGGTGTTGTGCTGTATGTGTGGTTTGCCTGGCAGGTAGCTAGCTTGTTGTGTTAAGAGAAAGTGTGAACAAATATCAATAACATCAGTAGCAGTAACAATAACAACAGCCTCCTGCTTGTACATAAAACCCCAGCGGTGGTCCCAGTAGAGATGAGGAGACTGCGTTCAGGAGCATGTGAGTGAGTCATTGGAGGAACATAATAACCACTGACGCCCATTAGCAAGGTGTGAGGTGAGCTTTGGTAAGCTGTGAGGGCCCTGGGCTCCCAGCATTGTGGAGGTGTACACTGCCCAGTTTTGACAGGTTCAAACCTGATGTTCGTCTAATGAGCCCCCTGGTAAATGTTGTTGCTGTATCCTCACCTCCATGTCTGCAGGAGGTTCGGAGGAAAATGGCTGCTGTAGCAAACCCCCCAGCATATACACATGACAATAACCTGCATAGGTGGTCTCACAAATCCAGATTTCAGATATCCCCAATCAGCTTCCTCTTCTCAGGTACTCAGCTTCCTCTTCTCAGGTACTCAGCTCCTTCCCCAGTACACAGGCGTGGTATAGCAATACCCTGTGATGTGAAGAGCTGCAAACTCACTTTGGAAGGCAGTTGACACTGTATTTTACCATAAAGACATGTAAGGTAACACTTGTAGGAAAATGCTGCAGTTTCTGCCAGTTTATTTATTTCAAACACATACTGCACTGTAATTGCAGACGAGACAGTCTTGGGTCTACCTGTGGTTTCAGACAAACAACAATCCATCAGTTATACCCTCGGCCTCTCTTCCTATTCATCTCTCCGTCTACGCCATCTCTCTCTCTCTCTCTCTCTCTCTCTCTCTCTCTCTCTCTCTCTCTCTCTCTCTCTCTCTCTCTCTCTCTCTCTCTCTCTCTCTCTCTCTCTCTCTCTCTCTCTCTCTCTCTCTCTCTCTCTCTCTCTCTCTCTCTCTCTCTCTCTTTTTCTCTTTCTCTACTGCTCGTCATCGTCTGTAATCCATTTGTATACCAAGCAGCCTTTTCCCTCTCCCTGTCATTCCCCTCTCCACCCTTCTCTCCCTCCTCCTCCACCCTCCTCTCCCTCCTCCTCCACCCTACCTGCCGTTATGCTTGGAGAGGTTCCCTGCGCCACTCCGGCACGACGGGGCCCCCTTCGGCAGAGCTCAAATTCCTTCAGCGCTAGCTCTGTCTCTGTTTGACTGGAGGAAAAGCCACTAAGCCCCTCTCCTGGGGAAAGGGGAGACCAGAGTCTGGGGATTTGAGTCCCCCCCCCCCCCCCCCTCCCCCCTATGTTTCTCTTCCTTTCTCTCCCACTCTAAGCTGGTTTAGATTCACCGCCATGTTCCATCACGACTAAGCTAAACAAATCCCCCAATATTTCCCTGGAAATTGCCTAGTGGAAGTAGGGGTGGCGAATCAGCTTCTTATTTAAAAAGGACGTTGTTGCAGAGGAGGAGACCACTATAGAGGAATGGGAAGTTAAAATGGTGTATTAATGTGTTTGTTTACCTTTATCTACATGGAGTGTTTCTCACACAGCCCAGATCTGTAGGACTTGCTGTCCTGTTGGCTCAGCAGGGGAGCTATTGAGAGAGAGAGAGACAGAGACAGAGAGTGTGTGTGTGTGTGTGTGTGTGTGTGTGTGTGTGTGTGTGTGTGTGTGTGTGTGTGTGTGTGTGTGTGTGTGTGTGTGTGTGTGTGTGTGTGTGTGTGTGTGTGTGTGTGTGTGTGTGTGTGTGTGTGTGTGTGTGTGTGTGTGTGTGTGCTGTCTACAATAATTTTCATTTAAAAGCCTTAGTTTTGCCATTTTATTTACCCAAAGCAGACTTTTTGTTAAATACAATCCATGTTTGTGAAACGTTTAAAGTAAACTTTCAAATAGGTTTTCATCATGTCATACTCACATAATTTCAAAATCACTATAAACTCACATTCTTTGAATTCTTTTATCGATCAGTAATCTTAGCCTGAGCAAGTGCTTTTCATCTCTGTGTGCCAGTTCCTGTGTGTTCTCTGTGGTTCTTCACGGTCCTGCATGGTGGATCAGGCGAATTATGGGGCAGCTTGAGTGGGCTCAGCTGGGGGTCATCTCCCAACCCTCTCTGCGAAGGCTGGACAGTGGGCAAGCTGAGGCAGCCTAAGGCAGGGACGCCTGCAGCGCCGCCAGAGAAAATGGATGACAGGGTGACCAAATATAATATACGGGAGCTAACTGTAAATCAGCTGAGCTGTGCGCTATTGTGGGCTGTGGGTTGAGCCAGGGGGGCAACCAGGCATCACACCCCGGGTCCAGACATGCCGCCACTCCATTTCAGATCGGTCCCGCTGGTTGAACCCAGCGGGGCTCCTATGGTACTTCTCTTCCTGTTTCATTGATTCCCTCTATGATTGACAGGTATCTGCATTGATTGATGCTTTGCCTCAGACCCTGTTGGGAGTGTGGAGAGAGGGTAAGGTATAGGGGCTAATTGACTGTCCTCTGGCTGGACGATGGATGGCTGCATTCATATGAAACTGCAGACCAGGGGGCGACCGACTACGCAATGTAAAATGAATGTTGAATGTTGCACTTTGTCTGTTTCAGTAACATACGTGTGAATATGTTGTAGTGACTCATCGGTCCCAAGGTTTAGGGATTTTTGTTAGCTGTTATAAATACTGTCATTGTGGCGCTCCATAGGCAGAAATTTGAATTAGACAGGGCCAGGGGGTCTACTAAATAAGGCATTTGGGCAGTTGAATTATTGAACAAACAGAGATGTATACCTGCAGCAAAACAGCATTGCCTTATGGTCTTTCTGGGCACAGCAGCAGAGGCAGCCATGTATTAAATTGTGTGTTCCAATGCTGTGCTCCAACCTTCCCCACTGCACTGACGTGTTAGATTTTTCTGAACAAAGCTGTGATTTGTAAATAATGGATATGACTTATCTAGCTACCTAAAACAGAAGCTGCCTTAAAGCCCCAAACGATAGACTGGAGAGTTGACTGGAGAGTCCGCTGTGATGGTGAAAGTAGGCCAGTTCCACATGAACTCATGGAGGGGCAACAACATCTACTGTAATGTATGATTTAATACTCATAAATAAACATGGAGACACACACTCAGTTATTTAACTATGCACTCTAAAAAATGGTGGGTTGTTTGGATGATCCAACTGCTGGGTTTCAGGCATTGGGTCACTTAGTTGGGTTGTTGTCTTTAAAAAGAGCAAGGTTTGGTTGTTGATGCTGGGTTATTGATGCTGGGTTATTGAGATATGACCCAGCGGGTCAGATCAGAAGACTGGAGTTATGGTTTAGAAGGGGGGTAGCTTTCAGATAGTTATTTTTGGCCACCCTTGAGAGTAAATGTTATTTCAGTTCATTTATTCTGTTGTATGTTATCGTATGTTCATGTTGAACGCTTTGTAGCTTAAATTATGTTTATACCACAGGAAGCTGTTGGCACCTTAATTGGGGAGGATCGGCTCGTGGTAATGGATGGAGCGGAAAGAGTGGAATGGTATCAATGTGGAAACCATGTGTTTGATGCCATTACATTTTTCCATTTGCAGTTGCGGCCATTATTATGAGCCGTCCTCCCCTCAGCAGCTTCCACTAGCTTACACAAGTGTATGAGTTAATCAAAAGTGTCACGTTCCTGACCTGTTTTCTGTTAGTTTTGTATGTGTTAGTTGGTCAGGACGTGAGTTTGGATGGGCAGTCTATGTTTTCTGTTTCTATGTTGGTTTAAAGGGTGACCTAATATGGCTCTCAATTAGAGGCAGGTGTTTTTCATTTCCTCTGATTGAGAGTCATATTAAGGTAGGTGTTTTCACACTTTGTTTGTGGGTGGTTGTCTCCTGTGTCTGTGTCTATGTTACACCATACGGGACTGTTTCGTGCGTTCGTCATTTTGTGTAGTCATTTTCCTGTTCGTGTTTACTTCGTGTTTCATGTAAGTTCGTCGTCCAGGTCTGTCTACATCGTTTTGTTGTTTTGTAATATATCAAGTGTTCTTCGTGTGTTTAGTTCGTCTTGTAAATAAATCATTATGTATTCACAACCCGCTGCGCCTTGGTCGAATCACTACTCCTCCTCTTCGTATGAAGAGGAGGAGGAACATCGTTACAAAAAGTGTATGCAAATCCAAATGTTGGGATAGTCACCACTCTGTTACCATATGTAAATAATAATGTTATTCATTTTCATATGTTATGCGCAAAAATATTCAAGAAAATTTGCACAGTACAAAGTTCACAGAAATGACATTTACTCTCATGGGTGGCCAAAAACAACTACCTGAAAAACCATGCACCTAATAGGCCACGCCTCCTGGAAATAACCTATGGATTGCATTAAAAAAGACCCAGCTGCTGGGTCAACCCACATGAAAGTGAATAAAAACCCAACTGATGGTTAAATGAAACCATGTTTGCGTAATCCAAACAAACCAACATGTTGGGTTATTCATGCAACCCAACTGGCTGTGTCAAAATAACCCAGCGTGTGTTCTGTGCAATATTTACCTAGTGATGGATTATCAAATAACCCAAATTGGGTTGTTTTTAACAATAATAATTTTGGGTGTGGGTGCAAGCTAAAGTACACATATTTACATGTATCTATAATGCACATATACAGCCTAATTTACCGCCATGGACATTGAGGTTATTTACTCTGTAGATTCTAGTTAGTGAGTTTTTTCCATATACTGTTTTTCCATACACTAACGTTAAAAAGTTTGGGGTCACTTCGAAATGTTGATACAATGACTATTGTAGCTGGAAACGGCTGTTTTTTAATGTTTTTTTTATTGGAAAATCTACATAGGCGTACAGAAGTCCATTATCAGCAACCATAACTCCTGTGTTCCAATGGCACGTTGTGTTAGCTAATCCAAGTTTTTAATTTTAAAAGGCTAATTGATCATTAGAAAACCCTTTTGCAATTATGTTAGCACAGCTGAAAACTGTTGTCCTGATTAAAGAAGCAGTAAAACTGGCAATACACATCTATTGTTTTTATCAGTAAAACGTCCCTACACTTGAAATTTCCCTACACATGATTTAACTGTTGCTATGAAAGGTTATGTGATGAGGTGAACAGCTGACCAACAATAAAATGGTCCTCATCAGCTCGAGTGTCACTTGTCATTGTAATTATCAAGTCAAGAGTGGCAGGACCTTTACTGTAGGCTTTGCATACGGGAAAGTGGCCAGTGTGAAATGTAGATGGGCTATTCCATTTTAGTAGATGTGTGGGTGTGCATGTGTGTTTAGGAGGTAAGGTTAATGGGGGGGGGGGGGGGGGGGGGGTTGAGTGGTTACACTCGACTGGAGAAACCCAGAGCTCTCTAGGGTAAATACATAAATAAATATATAAATAAATAGTGTTCCTGAGATTTAGAGTCAGGCACTGACGTGGGGAACCTAATGAAAGGAGTGTGGTGTTTCTCCAGAGCAAGGGCCCCCGGCCTAGGCATTGACAAGCTGTCCACATTGCACTGTAATTTAGAGACCTACCCCCACAGAGCAGGAGTTATAACATTTCTTTCCATCCTTCCTTCACTCTCCCATCCCTTACTCTCACCAACCTCCCTCTTTCCTCCCCCACCCACTCACTCCATCACACCCTCTACCTTTTCTCCTTCTCCCTCTCAGATTTTCTGCTTACCCATTCCTCCTCATCCCTTACAGTATGTTCCCTTCTCTCTCATTCTCTCACCCATTAAATTTTTTTGCCATCTCTCCAGCCATTTCCCGTCTCCTGCCCTCCCTCCCCAGTCCCAATCTCCCTCTCTCTCCCTCTCATTCAGACTGATCATGACTCACCCCTTGCCTATATTACCCCTCTATGTGGCCATGGCCCATGGCTCCCTAGCTAGGAGCAGCCTACAGTGGGGCCTTTAGGGAGGCCGGCCACAGACACACAGAGCACAGAGGCCTAGCCTGTCACAGCACTAAGGCACGCAGGATATAGACTCAGAGAACATGCTCTGATCTGTACAGTATGGAGCCATATACACTATACAGTATTTACAAAAGTATGTGGACAGCCCTTCAAATTAGTGGATTCGTCTATTTCAGCCACACCCGTTGCTGACAGGTGTATAAAATCGAGCATACAGCCATGCAATCTCCATAGACAAACATTGGCAGTCGAATGGCCCGTACTGAAGAGCTCAGTGACTTTAAACGTGGCACTGTCATAGGATGCCACCTTTCCAACAAGTCAGTTTGTCAAATTTCCATGGCCAAGCAGCCGCACACAAGCCTAAGATCACCATGCCAAGCGTCTGCTGGAGTGGTGTAAAGCTCGCCGCCATTGGACTCTGGAGCAGTGGAAATGCGTTCTCTGGAGTGATGAATCACGCTTCATCATCTGGCAGTCCGACGGACGAATCTGGGTTTGGCGGATGCCAGGAGAACGCTACCTGCCCAAATGCATAGTGCCAACTGTAACATTTGGTGGAGAAGGAATAATAGCCTGGGGCTGTTTTTCAGTGAAGGGACATCTTAACGCTACAGCATACAATGACATTCTAGATGTTTCTGTGCTTCCAACTTTGTGGCAACAGTTTGGGGAAGGCCCTTTCCTGTTTCAGCATGACAATGCCCCTGTGCACAAAGCGAGGTCCATACAGAAGTGGTTTGTCAAGATCAGTGTGGAAGAACTTGATTGGCCTGCACAGAGCCCTGACCTCAACCCCATCGAACATCTTTGGGATGATTTGGAACACCGACTGCGAGCCAGGCCTAATCGCCCAACATCAGTGCCCGACCAAACTAAAGCTCTTGTGGCTGAATGGAAGAAAGTCCCCGCAGCAATGTTCCAACATCTAGTGGAAAGCCTTCCCAGAAGAGTGGGACGTTGATATAGCAGCAAAAGGGGTCCAACTCCATGATTTTGGAATGAGATGTTGAACGAGCAGGTGTCCACATACTTTTGGTAATGTAGTGTAGCTGTGTATTTATTAGAGGGAGTCTATATTATTACATTCAACAGATGTACTGTACTGTATTATTTGTTTTTGTTGTGACTTGTACATGATTTGATTGCAACCAACCATATCCTCAAATAAGAATGGCTTAGTCTGTTTATAACAAAGAGGGTGTATCCAATCAGAGCCAGTACTTGATCTGACGTCCCAGTAGAGTGGTTACCAGTTTGTTCCTCTATACATGAGTGAGAAACAATTACAGCCAATGAAATCGGCCATCCCTGTGGACATTCAAAAAGTAGTTTATCGCCCATCCAATTTTGCAGAGCCAAATTACACCGTGATCCTGGCCCCTCGCACAACAGATGCTTGTGATTGGGCTTTAGAAAGAGACTAAAATCTCAAAAAGAGCAGAAGAGTGCTCACCGTACCAAAGGCAAGGCGATATCTCTAGAGGAGGGTCTTTTACCTCATCAATGTAGTTATTTCACTCCAATTTGGGGAAATTAAGACTGTCTGCTTTAGATGCTAATTTAACGGCTTGGCTCATGATTTCCCTTTCCGACTGGAGCCGTCCTCTTCCCATAAACCTGTCGCTTTGAGTTCACTTCCTGCCTCCACTTAAATCAAAGAAGAACTCTCTACCCACTCTGATAGACACAACAGCCTTCATTAAGTTGGGTTTTAATCACTTAATTCCCCCTCTAATATATAAGTAAACAAATAAAACACGTCTAAGTAAATGAATGGTTGGAGTCATTATGTAATAGCATGTAAAGCTTTCAAAGCTCGTAATTAGCTACTTTCTCCTCTGGGCTCGGGAAGCGAAAATCAGTGCGTTTAAAGCTGGATCCACGCAGTCGCTGACTCAAATGAGGTGCCATGGAGAGAATTGGAGGGTTTGTTTGGTAGAGTTTTGTTAATCCATGTGTGCATCATAGTCCCGTTGCTCATGCGCAAATTAAAGAATAGATTATATATTTGATTTCCTTTGAAATTGGAGTTGATAATGTTTTTTTCAATCCCATGAAATCGTTTCGATAATTCTTATTCTGCCACAGTCAGTCATGAAAATCCATGTCAGAGGGATGCAGAAGATTTAAGATAAATGTATTAGTCAATTGTACACAGAATCCAACCAAAATTAGATCCCAACCCCTCCTAAAGACACACATACTGTACATACAGGTTGGAGAGGTTGGAGCATGGGGCTGCCACACTGTCAATGTCATCTAGGATTTGATAAGAATCCATGACAACTACAATGTAAAAGCTTCTCAATAGCAATCATGTTCTTTTATGACCTTGACTTCATCTAGCTGTTGAACACAGCACCAAGTCCATCTTTTCACTGCATCTGAAATCAACCATTTGAATTCAAACAATAAGGTCTGTTTAGCTGATTGACCGTCCCTGCATGGTTTCTAGGCAACAGGAAAATCCACATTCCAACAACTATCCCTCTCTCTCGCTCCCTCTCTCTCTCTCTCACCCCACCCTCTCTCCCACCATCCCACCCTTAAATACATTCAACTGAGAATTAGTTGTGAAGATGTTTTTCAATACATATATTTTGCTTTGATCAACCTCTGTGATGAAGGGCCCTGAGCATCATCACCTTTGGCCTGCCTGTGTTTTATGTGTCTCCTTGAAGAGTGATGGAGGGCTTGTCACTGGTGGAGGACAGGCAAGCAGGCTGCCTCACTCCCGCAGAGCAGGGATGGAGGGATGGAGGGATGGAGACTGCAGAGGGGAGATATATTGAGGTTTAGTTCAGTGTCAGCTAGTCACCACCCCTTTTATATAAATTAAAGAAGGGAGTGAGGTTTGTGTGTGTGTGTGTGTGTGTGTGTGTGTGTGTGTGTGTGTGTGTGTGTGTGTGTGTGTGTGTGTGTGTGTGTGTGTGTGTGTGTGTGTGTGTGTGTGTGTGTGTGTGTGTGTGTGTGTGTGTGTGTGTGTGTGTGTGTGTGTGTGTGTGTGTGTGTGAGAGAGAGATTTTATGTGTGTAATTGGATTGCATGTTTGCATCATGTTCTGTATCTACTATAGTACAAACCCTGTCAATCACTTCTAAAGGTAAATGTAACCAGTCCACTCGTTTCATAGCATTACAGTTACACAACCTCAGTCTCTACAGTAACAGCTTGCAGCACGCAGGCTTGCCTTAGTTAAAGGCAGAGTGCCATTTTCTCTAACAAATAGTGACGAGGAAACTTTACAACCCACTAATTCTTCATTCAGTAGAGCAATTAGAAGTTCAGAATATATAATAGATAACCCTTTTAATATCTAATAGCCATACATTAGCAATTTGCCTTTTCAAAGTGGAATGGAAAGGGTGAGGATAATTACTCTCGAAGTCATATATGCATTTAAATAACTTTCAATTCAACTGATGATTTATAGCTTTGCATTTTTTTATTGAGGGCCATATCAACGTTTGTCTTAATTAATACTCTTAAGAAGCAGTCTTTTCTGAACTCCAAAGCTCAATGAAGACTTCATAACACATTAAAACGTTATCGCTCTGGCTTCTGGCTTCTAAAAAAGATTGGATTTCCACAAACGCCTTAATCTATGCTTCCGGAGGAGGAGTTTATGGAATCTTATGAGCTGAGGCTGATGCCAGAAAATAAAATAAAGGTTAAAGAACACATTTTTCAGCGCTAGTGTTTAATGGCCTTCTTTTAGGGGGGGGGGGTTCTAATTTTAAACAAATTGAGGCTTAATCTCAACCCTCAGTCCACATCATCCATTTTTTTCTTGTGCTATAATCTGCTTTCAGGAATAAAAAAAGGCATTTTAGCCTGCTACTACAGTACAGATGTGCCTTTTAAAGGTTCAAAGTTCTGCTTTGATGGAGAGGCAACATTTGAGGATTGCAGAATTAGTTGTAGTCAACTGTGGTCTGTCTTGTTTTAGTTTATGTGATCCAAGGGGGGTGTAGTTCAGAGCGGTCATCAGGGTCGGCCTAGTACTGTACTTTCAAATCCAACTGAAACAGTACCACAGTATTTCATCCCGTCAATCTGTTCCAGTGAAATTAGACTGGGGCACACAGGGAAGCAACATAAAGCTAGGATCTCGTTCAGATAGCGTGACTCATGTATAGGTTGTCATAAGTGAGCATCACAAAAGCATCCCAGTAAGCAATCACAATTTCAATTTCCAGGTGGTGGACACATATTTCCAAACAATGGATTTGACGGAAGAGTAAACACTGTCATGACTTGCCATGAGTTGTCATGACACACCTAACATTATGTCAGAAGACATGCAAACCCAGGCAACAAACTGAGTCAGGAGAGGGAAAGTTCGGTATTGCCGGGTAACCATATCGGCTATGTAGTCCCTCAGCTTCACCCATCTGGTTATGATGAACTGAGGCTGTAGATACCCCTTGGATGAACCAAGGAACATGAATATAGCTGGAGAGTTGAGATACTGGAAACGGTTGATAGTTCGAAGTCAGGACATGGACTCTACAAGGTTTCGAAAGCGTTCCACAGGGATGCTGGCCCATGTTGCCTCCAATGCTTCCCACAATTGTTGGCTGGATGTCTTTTGGGTGGTGGACCATTCTTGATACACATGGAAAACTTTTGAGGGTGAAAAACCCAGCAGCATTGCAGTTCTTCACGCACTCAAACCGGTGCGCCTGGCACCTACTACCATACCCCGTTCAAAGGCACTGAAATATTTTGTCTTTCCCATCATATGCTGCTGCTACTCTGTTCTTTATTCTTACTCTTATTATTGTCTATTCTGATGCCTAGTCACTTTATCCTGCCTTTATTTACATACAGTATCAGTAAGTACCTTGTACACCTACCTGCACATTGATCTGGTCCTGGTACTCCCTGTATATAGCTTAATTCTTGTGTATTTTATTCCTATTGTGTTACTATTTTAACTTTTATTATAATTTTTTAACTCTGCATCGTTGGTAATGGCTCATAAGCAAGCATCTCACGGCAAAGTCTACATCTGTTGTATTCGGCGCATTTTATTTGAATTCACAATGACAGTTCCAGTGACACAGTCCTGTTTCCTACACAGAGCCGTCAACCTCAAGTCCTCCACTAGAGATGCTGCTGTACTCAGCCATCTACATCACACTGCCACTTTCCCACCACCACTGTCACCACACAACTCAACAGTATAACTGCTTGATGAGTGGGAAGAATCTGAAATGCCTCTTCCCCATGTGGGTTGGCCCATGGGTTCATTCCATTTCATTCTTGGTTGGTGGAGGGGAGCCCCTGGCAGGGTGTGAGAAGACAGAAGAGATGTGTTGCTGCTGCTGGGCCAGCTGTTAATTAAGTGCATGGAGAACGTCAGGGCGTCTGTATGAGTCTGTATGAGCCTCTCAGAATCACTCCTAGTCAGAGCTGCACTCTAATCCACCAGCTTATCTGAAGTGGAGTACTACTGTGCTGCACCTCATACCTTCGGTCAAACTAAAGGGAATTTTTTGTCATATGCATTCTGCACTCTGATATTATTCACACCCACTCTCTGACTCATAGCATAAGCTCACACACAGAGAACATATGGGCATATAGAATAGAACAATAGAATGATATGAGTTTTTAGCTTAATGCCTTTCTCCTAAGGGAGCAGAGAACACTGGAGCCCCAGAACATACAAGTCTTTAATACCTTTCTCTACTACCATTAAAGCCACAAAGCTAATTGCTTTTTTTCTTTCATGGAGCATGTGCAGGAAATCAAGCAGGGCAGTTCAATTTTCCTTTTTTCTCCTCATTCCAATATAATGGAAAATTAGAAGAAAGGGAGAGAGACAGAAAAAAAAGATAGGGAGAGGAGAGAGAAGTGGAATGAAATAGACAGAGAGAGAGAAAGTGCGAGACAGAAATAGAGAGAGAGCGGGAGAGAGAGCAAGAGAGAGAGCAGGAGAGAGAGAGAGAACGAGAGAGAGCGAGAGAGAGCGAGAGAGAGAGAGAGAGAGAGAATGAGAGAGAATGAGAGAGAGCGAGAGAGAGAGAGAGAGAGAGAGAGAGAGAGAGAGAGAGAGAGAGAGAGAGAGAGAGAGAGAGAGAGAGAGAGAGAGAAGAGCGTGAGAAAGATAAAAGGCATATCTGGATAGTTAGGTGAATATCCCTTAGGTTGAAGATGTTCATTTTGAGAAATTTCAGCTATGCTCTGTGCCTAGTGAAATATCTTTAGAATGTTCTGTTTCATGTGAATGAATAGAGCGTAACATACAAAGACAGTGTGATCTTCAGAGTGTTTATTAGATACAGAGTAAGAGATAAAAAGTTGCATATAAGCCATAATGTTTTTGTTCTATATGGATGTGAGGCTTTGTTTTTCTACTTAGAAATGGAGGAACTCAGCAAATTTCAAGATATCTGTATGATATATCACAAAGGCCGACAACAGTATACAAATAACCACAGATGCACATACACACTCAAGGGAGGGGATTTAAAGAATGGGAAGAGACAATTCAGTGGTGCTCGGGGAAGAAGGAATTGCAGTGGTGAACTTCATGGTACAAATGGATTTGTCAGCAGGCGAGGGAATCGTCTCTACCCAGAGACATAGAGTACAAACAAGGGGGCACAACCCAGACCGCATCCCGGGGCCAACAAATAAATAGCAGAGGCTCAGAGGGATGAGTAAATAGCAGTCTCCTCAGTGTGGAGGGCTCTGTCGGAAAACACTAGTCAGGAAACAGTCATGCAGTGTCATGGACACGTCAGTCAACACTTTAAGCCCTCCAATTAGCCTGTCACTGTGTTGTGTGGTGGAATAGCCTGTGTGCCTACTGTTAAATTGACACTTTAAAACCTGATAAACTGTACTATATGAGCAAAGTATGTGGATACCTGCTTGTCGAACATCTCATTCCAAAATCATGGGCATTAATATGGAGTTGATCCCGCTTTGCTGCTATAACAGCATCCACTCTTCTGGGAAGGCTTTCCACTAGATGTTGGGACATTGCTGCAGGGACTTGCTTCCACTCAGCCACGAGCATTAGTGAGATTGGCAGTGATGTTGGGCGACTAGGCGTGGCTCGCAGTCCGCATTCCAATTCATCCCAAAGGCGTTCGATGTGGTTGAGGTCTGGGATCTGTGCAGGCCAGTCAAGTTCTTCCACACTGATCTTTACAAACCATTTCTGTATGGACCTCGCTTTGTGCACGGGGGCAATGTCATGCTGGAACAGCAAAGGGCCTTCCCCAAAGTGTTGCCACAAAGCTGGAAGTACAGAATCGTCTAGAATGTCATTGTATGATGTAGCGTTAAGATGTCCCTTCACTGGATCTAAGGGGCCTAGCCCGAACCATGAAAAACAGCCCCAGACCATTTTTCCTCCCCCACCAAACTGTACAGTTGGCACTATGAATTCGGGCAGTTAGCGTTCTCCTGGCATCCGCCAAACCCAGATTCATCAGTCGGACTGCCAGATGGTGAATCGTAATTCATCACTCCAGAGAATCCGTTTCCACTGCCCCAGAGTCCAATGGCGTCGAGCTTTACACCACTCCAGCCAACGCTTGGCATTGTGCATTGTGATCTTAGGCTTGTGTGCGGCTGCTCGGCCATGGAAACCCATTTCATGAAGCTCCCGGCAAACAGTTCTTGTGCTGACGTTGGTTCCAGAGGCAGTTAGGAACTCGGTAGTGAGTGTTGCAACTGAGGACAGACGATTGTTACTCGCTACGCGTTTCAGCACTCGGTGGTCCCGTTCTGTGAGCTTGTGTGGCCTACCACTTCGTGGCTGAGCTATTGTTGCTCCTAGACGTTTCCACTTCACAATAACAGCACTTACAGTTGACCGGGGCATTTCTAGCAGGGCAGACATTTTACAAACTGATTTGTTGGAAAGGTGGCGTCCTATGACGGTGCCACGTTGAAAGTCACTGAGCCATTCACTAAGGCCATTCTACTGACAATGTTTGTCTATGGAGATTGCATGGCTGTGTGCTCAAGTTTATACACCTGCCGAATCCACAAATTTGAAGGAGTGTCCATTTATTATTACTTCTTCCATAGACACTGATGGATTTATAAGTACCCAAATACAATAGGGTACGCTACACCTAGTGTACAAAACATTAGGAACACCTGCTCTTTCCATGACGTAGACTAACCAGGTGAAGCAAAGTGAAAACTATGATCTTTTATTGACGTCACCTGTTAAATCCACTTCGATCAGTGTAGATGAAGGGGAGGAGACAGGTTAAATAAGGATTGTTAAGCCTTGAGCCAATTGAGACATGGATTGTGTACACAGAGTGTACAAAACATTAAGAACATTGTATACACTGTTGAGTCCACATGGGAATGCACATGGAGTCCCTGTGGAATGCTTTTGACACCTTGTAGAGTCCATGCCCTGACGAATTAAGGCTGCTCTGAGGGCAAAAGGTCGGTGCAACTCAATATTAGGAGGTGTTCCTAATGTTTTGTACAGTCAGTGCATTAAAAAAGACACAGTGGACTGCTGCATCTGACCGTGGTGGCTATGTAATTATATAAAGTCCATCCTTCTAGTCTACCCATCCAGTCTTTAGACAGCCTACACAAAGGATGGGTACGGGGGGAGAGAGATAGATGAGAGACAGAGTGACATGGACGGCGAGAGAAACAGGAGTGTGAGAGAGCAAGAAAGAGAGATGCAGGGAGAGAGAGGGAGAGTTCAGCAGGCCTTGGGCAGCAGCTCAAGGGGGTAGACAAGAATCAAGGACAGCTATCTCCGCCTTCTCTCCATGACTCTGTGAAACCAGGTCAGGACTGGCATTTTAATAAGTCCTTGTGAATACCACTGCTTCATCCCACAGGGAAAGGCCATACAACCACGCATACACATGTAGACACTCAAACACACACACATACAGACACACAAAATGTCAGGAGATGTACCCACCCATATCTCTGTTTCATACACATACTGTATAGTCACATAGGCAGGGAGACACATACGTAGAGGCCTGACAGAGATGTTTCTGTGGGCAGAAGATTAAATTACTGCTGCGGTGAAACTATAAACGGCAAATTAAGTGGCTGGCAGAGGCTGCCACAAAGGAAGGCCCTCTCCAGCATCCTAATGCCATTCCTGTCCAGGCCCAAGCAGGAGCAGCACCAGAGGGCAAAGAGGAGCGTACAGGGGTAGAGAGGAGAGGAGCAAACAGCAGGGGAGAGGAGAGGAGTGTACAGGAGAGGAGAGGAGGGGAGAGTAGAGAGGAGTGTACAGCAGGGGAGAGGAGGGTTAGAGTACAGGAGAGGAGAGGCGTCACATCCCATCAAGCCAAGCAGCCACACAGGCGGGTGACAATGACAAGTAGGAGGGAATCGTGGGATTGCAGTGATTGCAAAACACTGCATTCGAATATGAATTATTCTCTGCCTATAAGCCATAGTGATGCATAGTGATGTGTCATGCAGAGCTAGCTAGTGCCGCAGAGACTGGAGAGAATCTGTGAGGAGTGAACTGATTTAGATAGATGGGAGCTGCTAGCAACTCATTTTGACCAATGCAGATGGAGGTGGACTTACAATGCACACAGGCACACACAGTGCAGTCTTAAGTAATTAACCCAATCTCTCTGGGTGGATGCAGTGGAGTAGATCAGTGTGGTTGCAGTCAAGTGTCCTCCTTCCTCGCTCTGTGTTGGATGGTTGAAGTCCCAATTCCTCATTCTCACCCACTCTCTGTGTTTTGGTTTGTCACATTGGTCTGCGGCTCTCCGCTCGGATGCATATATCCCTATTATAATATCATCCTCTACTCATTTTCACTGAGACCACAGGGGATAAAGAGAGGAAGTAAAATGTCATCCACTAGATTATAGAATACACTGAAACTTTTCTCCTCTCCATTGGTCCTCTTTCCTCTTCAGAGAAATGTTAAGTTCTTTTTTCTCCTTTCTGTATCAACAAAATAAATCATGTGTTTGCAGATGAGGCAAGTATAGAAACAGCAGTTGGAGAGGGGACTAACCTAATATGTTGACCTTTTAAGCTGACAAGTGTGTAATGTGATTGCATACACAGAGCCCCGGCGTTTTCTAGAGATTCTTTCTTCACATTGCAGGATAATGCCTTGAGAGGGGGATCATGACGATTTGGATATCTCTCGCCCTTTAAGCAGGCCGGAGATTGAACAGTCCAATGTCAGATTGCAGATACATCTGTTCTGATTAGCTTTGCTGTCTGTGGCAGATTTTCACGTATTTCCTGTTTCTGTTGTAGGATCTCTGTTGCCATCCTCTCTGCAGTGTATGTAATAATAGTTTGCCGGTTGTTTGGTTGAGACAGTGTGTGGAATTGATTTACTTATGATTTACCGTGGTTCAGTGGTGTAAAGTACTTAAGTAAAAATACTTTAAAGTACTACTTAAGTCATTTCCGGGGTATCTGTACTTGACTTTCCTATTTATATTTTTGACAACTTTTACTTTTACTTCACTACATTCCTGAAGAAAATATTGTGCTTTTTACTCTATACATTTTCCCTGACAACCAAAAGTACTTGTTTAATTTTTAATGCTTAGCAGGACAGGAACATGGGCAAATTCAAGCATTTATCAAGAGAACACGTGGTCATCCCTACTGCCTCTGGCCTGGCGGATTCACTAAACACATGCATCTTTTGTAAATACTGTCTGAGTGTTGGAGTGTGCCCCTGGCTATCCGTAAATTAAAAAAAACAAGCAAATGGTGCTGTCTGCTTTTTTTAATATAAGACATTTTAAATGATTCATACTTTTACTTTTAATACTTAGTCGTATTTTACTGGCTGACTTTCACTTTTATGTGAGTAACTTTCTATTAAGGTATCTATTCTTTTACTCAAGTATGACAATTGGCTACTTTTCCCACCACTGCCATGGTTGTATGTGCTTCAACTGCACCTTTGATTTAAAAGCTTCTACCCTCGGCTCACCAAAGGAAATGTGATTAGCCTCTATGTATTCATTTAGTGCGTCATCTCATCATACACCTCCACAAGAGCTTACGGACGCACACACACACACATAAACATTCAACCACACATACACAGAAACACACCATTTATTTATCATCGCCTAGTCCGTCGTCACCATTGCATTTGACAAGCATAAGGTTTAGAAAAGCCCTAGTACAGTTATATCATTATACATAGTCATTATCAAAAAGGCATTATATGCGTACACCAAACTGTAACTGTTCTGAGTCCCAAATAATGATTGACCTTGTTCAAAACAGAATGAATGGATACATTTCTTCCAATAGGATCTCTGAGGAGTACCTAGCTATCCCCATTCACTGTACATTTAACCACTGATACAATACAGTATACTGTATTCATGCCTCAGGACACACAAATACATTAAACCACGTTATGGTGTAATGACTCGTCCCCTCTGACTCGTCCCCTTACATTATTGGGCTCCCAGGTGGCTCAGTGTTCTAAGGCACTGCATCTCAGTGCTAGAGGTGTCACTACAGACCATGGTTCGCAACCGTATCGTGATTGGGAGACCCATAGGGTGGAGCACAATTGGCCCAGCATCGTCCGGGTCAGGGTTTGGCCGGGGTAGGCCGTCATTGTAAATAAGACTTTGTTCTTAACTAACTTGCCAAGTTAAATAAAGGTTCAATTAAAAAATACAAAATAATACAAACGGGCATTGACAGAGGGGATTTAATGAATTCAAGTGGACATAGCTGACTCAGTGCGATCGATACTTGGTTCCCCCGCGGAGCCCTCTACTCACCGTGCCTGCAGCAGCAGGAGAGAGAGATGAGAAGAAAGAGGGGTAAAGGGAGAGGCAGCTGAGAGGAGATGAATGAGAAGAGGGGTTTGAAGAAGAAAACAAGTGGTGAAATGAGACCAAGGAAATGAAAGGGTGACGGGAGAGACGAGGAGAGGAGTAGTAGTTAACCACTCCTATGACTGATGGGGGTTATACTTTGGGGATGTTCTATAGATCCCAGGGGATCCTCACAGATAACACAGGATCCTATTTGCCTGGAAAATAAGATCTTATTTGAACTTAGTGCCATAAACAATAAGGCTTTCAAGACGTATAGCCCTATTCAATCTAACCCGGTTATAAATAATACTCCAAGAGGTCATTTGTGAGTTATAATGTTGTCTTAAACCATAACCACTGTTTTAATTGATTGCTTGAATCCAAACATGCGTTCTCACAGTACTCTGAAGAGTATTATTTGTTTCTTATTCCCCCAGAAACACAGTAAATGGTTTGAAGAGAACCCGGGGCCAGAGTTTATGGAAAATACTGAGGAAGATCAGCATCTCAAGATCAGGGCTCCATGCCCTAAATGCATTCCCTTTCTCTAAATGCAGTGCTGTTATGGGGAATGGGGATCCTTCCACTGATGCGATACACATCCCTTGGCTGTTTGCATCAAATTGTCTAGATGTATATCAACCGATGGTCAACAGAAAGTCAATCCTATGGGCCTAATCCACATTTTCCTCATGATTTTTAGCTTTACTAAACGTTGACCACAGAGCCATGGTGAAGAAACATGAGGTCAGTATATTGCTGAGATATGCTGAGGCCAAAGCTTCCTTCTAGTGGGAGCTAGTGAGCCTGTTCAAGGTTACAACTCCCTGCTCCGTTTGACGCAAGTCTGCAGTGGAGCGAGGATTCATTGTGACGATGGTTGTCATGTGAGGCAGAATGTCAGAATGGGTTAACACAATCATACAGTTCAATATGGGGCTGTTCTCTCTCGTTTACTCCTTCTTTATCCCTCTATCCGACCTGCTCTCTCTCTCTCTCTTTACCCCTTCTAGCCCACCCAACCCACTACCTTGTCTCTGTCTTCTTGCAGAGGCGAGGAGATCTGTTTTAGCTGTCGTGTCACACTAGTGTCTGCGTGTGTGATAGATGTTACTATATGCAGGTTTACATTCGCTTTTGTTTAAGGCGCACAGCATGGCTCTGTCTCGTTGTCGCCCCCCGCCTGTCACGCGTCTCACCATCACCGTGTTTAAGTCTACCTGCATTACCAAGTCTATTTCTCTCTCTTTTTATCTTGTCCTCTTCAGCCCACCACCTCCCCATGTTTTGATTCCTTGCCCTCTTTCTTTTCACTTTATTTCACTCTCTCTGTACTCTCCTTTATATTGTCCTCTTTTCATACTTCTCTCACCCCTCCATTTAAGTCATGCAACCAATAACAACCTGAAATGTTGTGTTCACTGCATGTGAGAAAATAAAGCATGAATGACATGATTTAGGCTTTCTACTGAAAGTGTAGGTGAAGGGGTTGGTATGTAGAATTTCTGAAATGATATAGTAGTGGGGGCCTTTGCTTTTAACATGCCATTCACTTCCTTCCATACCTTACTGCATCTTTGCCTTTAGACAAGGGCATTGTAATGTAATGATGCTCCTACTCTCCCTCTTTCTCTCTCCATCCTACATCTCCATCCTCCTCATTCTCTTTCTCTCTCCATCCTACATCTCCCTCCTCCTCATTCTCTTTCTCTCTCCATCCTACATCTCCCTCCCCCTCATTCTCTTTCTCTCTCCATCCTACATCTCCATCCTCCTCATTCTCTTTCTCTCTCCATCCTACATCTCCCTCCCCCTCATTCTCTTTCTCCCTGCAGCCCCCTTTCACTTAGCAGACTAATCACACTCCGTGCCAATGACAAAGTGTTGAAATTGTGTTATGCTAAAAAGGAAGAGGAAGGAAAAAGCAGTCATTTTTTGAAAAGTTTCCGTAATGGGCCATTGATTGATTGACAGGCTCGTTCTCTGCCTCCTCTGAGTGACAAGTCCAGAGTCGCCGCGGCGACTTGGGAAATGAGAGTGGAATTACAATACCAACCCCGTCACCTCCTCAGGGGACAGGAGAAAAGGAAAATACAATCACTCTCCATCAAACACACTCTCTCTCTCATCCACACACACACACGCACACACACGCGCTCACGCACGCAGACACACATTCAGGCTCTCCATTTTTCACCTCACATCAGTGAAGAAAGAAAAACATGCACACACACGTATATACTCTGCCGCAGCATTTGTACCTGCTATTTTACCGCTGCCTCCATCTGGCTTTAATCTGTCGTGTTACATGACGTCCAAAGCACCTATTATGGAAATTCAACAAAGGGCATGTGCAATTGAATGCCTCAGCGTAGGAAATAACTGAATGCTGCTTTTTGGCAGTGAACCTCAAGCTCGTGAGTCAAGACTGGTTTTATTCACTTTGCGGAAGAAAGCTTCCGTACACTTAGGGTCCATGTGAATTCAGATGTATTGTGCAAAGCACAGTGAGAGGCTGCATAACAGGCCAGAGTGTATAGGTGCAATTATAAACCAGGTGGTTCGAGCCCTGAATGCTGATTGGCTGAAAGCCTTGGTATATCAGACCATATAGCACTGGTATGACCAAAAATGACCTTTTGCTGTTCTAATTACGTTGGTAACCAGTTTATAATAGCAATAAGGCACCTTGGGATTTTGTGGTATATGGCCAAATTACCGTTGTGCATAAGAACGGCCCTTAGCCGTGGTACATTGGCCATATACCACACCCCCTCAGGCCTTATTGCTTAATTATAGCACAAAACATACAGGTGCATGCCTATGTGTCTGGGTGGGTGGGCATGTCCGCACTGGGTAATAGGATGCTAGGATAGATTAAGGTCTAAGACGGGACATTTTCCATTAAAACACTTCTATTACGTGTGTTTTACATGCAGTCAGCCAGTGTTCCAGCTTGCGTTTGTTCTGCGTTTATTGCCACCATTCACCTCATTCCAGCCTTCTTTTTACTGCCCAATGTGCTAGTGGGGGTGTTTACGAGTTTTTAAAGACTCATAACGCATCATCACACTTTTAGAAATTCAGGTATGAAACCCCCCCTCCGCCCACGACCCCATCCCACCACCGCCGCTTCACACCCATTTAACCTTGTTAAACCCTTTAAAGCGGGCCGCTCAAGGGCTGTTACACGCCACAGTAATCCCTAACAGGAGATTCATTTCCTGTGCCATTAAAGGCAAAAGGTTTACATCAGCCCTATATAGTTTTCCGAGCCCTTGGATCCATTGTAGTGGTGTTTGTGGAGGCTGTGGCCTGAAGGGGGAAGAGTCAGAGGCACAGAGGCAGCCAGGTTGAGGCTGCTTAGAGATGTAGCAGGCAGAATACATGGCAGTGGTTAATGTTAGCAGTAGCCCAGGTTGTAGTAGTATCAGCAGAACACAAAAAGAGGCCAGGTGGTTAGGCCTGTAGGATAGCAGGGGACATGGCACTGAGGGCAAAGGAGACATCCAGCTCCATGTCTTTTAAGTTTGAAGAGGGAAGCAGCTGGGGCACCGCCACTCTGATAAATTCTATTGAAGGTGTGCAGGAAGGGAGGCAGGTGGCTGGTGGCTGGCCATTCACAAGTGGCTCAAAGGCAATCAGCTCTGTGGCTTTGTGTGAACGTGTGTATTTATAGTTGGTGGAAGGGAGTCAGTTGGAGGATGGAATTTGGAGTGACGCTTTCTAGAGGGTTGAAGTCCTGCTGGTTTGGATTGGATGGTATTGTACAATGGACTTTGCAGAAATGATTTGAAAAGCCCCCACTGTGTTAGAATAGGGCTTTAGTTTTGAGTTGAGAGCCTTTTTTAAATAATTCCGGCCTGAGAATTGACGACTTTGAAATCCAAGTAATCTTTGCAATATCATACGCCCATGGTTGAGGGGAAATTAGTTTGTAGAAAATGGTTTCCAATCCAAGACCACAGTATACTTCTCTTTCATTGCCTTCAGCAAAACCAACTGTCCCGGAGAGAATAGATACTGGTTTAGCTGTCCAACTCGATGAATAAGGAGTGTGAGTCTCTTTTTCATGCTTTTTAGGAGTATAATGTAAGAGTAAAAGGGAAAAGGGATGGTTTCACCTAGAGATGTACTCCTACACACTCCCAGCACGCAGTCTGTTTTCCAGGTAAAGCTCCTGAAGTTTCATCATCGTAAAAAACAGACGACACATCTTCAAAAAAGCAGCAACAACAGAGGAGGCTAGCATGAGCGCACAGTCAAATAGCACTTTGTAATGGTACCCCACCATTTCGCTATCTTAACAAGCCACATTGATTATTCCCCTTCCCCTCTCTCTCCACCCCCTAATTCCATATCCCACTCACTTTCACCTCCTATCGCAGGCAGCTATATTTTAAACTGTGTTGCTTCCCAGTGCTAATGCATTTACTATCAGTGGCTAATTAGAACTGCGAGATCGCTTTGGCAAAACATCTGTTCCACTCTAAACAGGCAGGGTTGGCTTGAAGCGATTGCGTTAAGTGACATTAAGTACTGATCAAACGATGCTGGCTGGTCAATGGCGGTAAACGCCACTGACTGCTCTAGGAGTGTGTGCCCTGAATGGTAATACATCCACAAACAACACACACACCATCCCATTACCCATCATCCACCAGCAGAATCCAACGACCGCATGTCTTTTTGACCTTTTTATTTTTTCGACTTCTGTCTTCCACTATCAAATCCAACTGGCTGTTGTACTTATCGGTCCCTATTTAAATTACGTTCAGCTTATAATACCTTCATGAGCACTACTTAAATGTATTACAAAGCATCTATAACTATTTCATGCATTATAAAGGGTTCATAAATGTGGCATAACTGTGTCATAATCACCAATGTCAAATGTGACATAATCCACTATGTCGAATATGAAATAAACATGTGTTTTATATATATTTTTTATATATATATTTTTTTCCCACCTTTATTTAACCAGGTAGGCCAGTTGAGAACAAGTTCTCATTTACAACTGTGCCCTGGCCATAAAGCAGAGCAGAGCGACACAAACAACACAGAGGTACACATGGGATAAAGAAACGTACAATCAATAACACAATAGAAAATTCTATATACAGTGTGTGCAAATGTAGAAAGATTAGGGAGGTAAGGCAATAAATAAGCCATAGTGGCGAAATAATTACAATTTAGCATTAACACTGGAGTGATAGATGTGCAGAAGATGAATGTGCAAGTAGAGATACTGGGGTGCAAAGGAGAGAAAAAATTATAATATGGGGATGAGGTAGTTGGGTGGGCTATTTACAGATGGGCTGTGTACAGGTGCAATGATCGGTAAGCTGCTCTGATAGCTGATGCTTAAAGTTAGTGAGGGAGCTATAAGCTTAAGTGATTTTTGCAATTCGTTCCAGTCAGCAGAGAAATGGAAGGAAAGGCGGCCAAAGCAGGAGTTGGCTTTGGGGATGACCAGTGAAATATACCTGCTGGAGCGCGTGCTACGGGTGGGTGCTGCTATGGTGACCAGTGAGCTGAGATAAGGTGGGGCTTTACCTAGCAAAGACTTATAGATGACCTGGAGCCAGTGGGTTTGGCGACGAATATGAAGCGAGGGCCAGCCAACGAGAGCATACAGGTCGCAGTGGTGGGTGGTATATGGGGCTTTGGTAACAAAACGGATGGCACTGTGATAGACTACATCCAATTTGCTGAGTAGAGTGTTGGAGGCTATTTTGTAAATGACATCGTCGAAGTCAAGGATCGGTAGGATAGTCAGTTTTACGAGGGTATGTTTGGCGGCATGAGTGAAGGATGCTTTGTTGCGAAATAGGAAGCCGATTCTAGATCTAATTTTAGATTGGAGATGCTTAATGTGAGTCGAAGGAGAGTTTACAGTCTAACCAGACACCTAGGTATTTGTAGTTGTCCACATATTCTAAGTCAGAACCGTCCAGAGTAGTGATGCTAGATGGGCGTGCGGGTGCGGGCAGCGATCGGTTGAAGAGCATGCATTTAGTTTTACTTGCATTTAAGAGCGGTTGG
This sequence comes from Salvelinus alpinus, assembly GCF_045679555.1. Lineage (NCBI taxonomy): Eukaryota > Metazoa > Chordata > Actinopteri > Salmoniformes > Salmonidae > Salvelinus > Salvelinus alpinus. The sequence goes on along the minus strand of NC_092103.1, from coordinate 17,528,317 downwards.
AGGCCACGGAAGGAGTGTTGTATGACGTTGAAGCTCGTCTGGAGGTTTGTTAAAACCTCTCTGGGATAGGTGGGACGGTAGCGTCCCACTTGGCCAAAATCCAGAAAAAATGTAGCGCGCCAAATTCAAATATATTACTTTAAAAATCAATCTTTCATGAAATCACACATGAAAGACACCAAATTAAAGCTACACATGTTGTGAACCCAGCCAACATGTCTGATTTCAAAAAGGATTTACGGGGAAAGCACACCAAACAATTATGTTAGCTCAGTACATAGCCACAGAAAAACATAGCCATTTTCCCAGCAATAGATAGTAGTAACAAAAACCAGAAATAGAGATAAAATTAATCACTAATCTTCATCAGATGACACTCATATGACATCATGTAACACAATACATTTATGTTTTGTTCGATAATGTGCATATTTATATCCACAAATCTCGGTTTACATTGGCGCCATGTTCAGAAATGCCTCCAAAATATCCGGAGTAATTACAGAGAGCCACGTCAAATAACAGAAATACTCATCATAAACTTTGATGAAAGATACATGTTTTACATATAATTAAAGATACACTTGTTCCTAATGCAACCGCTGTGTCAGATAAATAAAAAAAACTTTAGTAAAAAGCACACCATGCAATAATCTGAGACGGCGCTCAGATAGTAACAACATTTCTCCGCCATGTTGGAGTCAACAGAAATACAAAATTACATCATAAATATTCCCTTACCTTTGATTATCTTCATCGGATTGCAGTGCCAGGAATCCTAGTTCCACAATAAATATTTTTTTGTTCGATATTGTCCATTACTTATGTCCAATTAGCTAATTTTACTAGCATGTGTAGTGCACGTGTCCAAACTCTCGCGCAGATGCAGGCAAACGTCGGCCGAAAACTTCAAAAAGTTATATTCCAGGTCGAATAAACTGGTCAAAGTAAGTAGAGAATCAATCTTCAGGATGTTGTTATCATTTATATCCAATAAGGTTCCAACCGGAGAATTATTTTCAGTCTCTATAAGTAATGGAACCCAAGACGATATAATGAGGAAAGCGCGTGACCAAGAACTGGCAATCTGCCAGATCACTGAGTCATTCCCCTCCCATCCGGTCCCACAACACAGCATAAGCTTCATTCCATGTTCTACTGGCTGTTGACATCTAGTGGAAGGCGTATGAAGTGCAAACAGATCCATATATTACAGGGAACTGAATAGGCGATGACTTTAACAACGACCACTCTCAGATTTTTCACTTCCTGTTTGGATTTTTTCTCAGGTTTTTGCCTGCCATATGAGTTCTGTTATACTCACAGACATCATTCAAACAGTTTTAGAAACTTCAGAGTGTTTTCTATCCAATAGTAATAATAATATGCATATATTAGCATGTGGGACAGAGTAGGAGGAAGTTCCCTATGGGCAGGAAATTCATCCAAAAGTGAAAATGCTGCCCCCTATACCAAAGAAGGTAACACAGTGTTCAAAAAGGCCAGATGTATACAGAATGGTGTTGTCTGCGTAGAGGTGGATCACAGAATCACCAGCTGCAAGAGTGACATCATTGATGTATAAAGAGAAAAGAGTCGTCGTGCTGAAGGATGGCATACGTTTTAAAGTGATGTCATGTTAGTCACATTACACCTAATCTCGTTCCCAGACACTTCTGCCCAAATGCGGGGAAAATCAGGTCGACCAACGCATCACACTTGGCTGTCATTAGTTAAGGTTAGGTTTAAAAACAAATGTTAAGGGTTGAGCCATAATTTAGACTTTTTGACTGTGTTAAGTAGTGACGATGACAAGTACTCTACTCAGTAAGGTCACTTCTATAGAATTATATGGACACTCCCACTAAGGCCAACTCTGAATGGTTGATATCCCAGCCTTATATGTGCTGTGTGTGCAACTCTTATATGTGCTGTGTGTGCAACTCTTATATGTGCTGTGTGTGCAACTCTTATATGTGCTGTGTGTCCAACTCTTATATGTGCTGTGTGTCCAACTCTTATATGTGCTGTGTGTCCAACTCTTATATGTGCTGTGTGTCCAACTCTTATATGTGCTGTGTGTCCAACTCTTATATGTGCTGTGTGTCCAACTCTTATATGTGCTGTGTGTCCAACTCTTATATGTGCTGTGTGTCCAACTCTTATATGTGCTGTGTGTCCAACTCGTATATGTGTTGTGTGTCCAACTCTTATATGTGCTGTGTGTCCAACTCTTATATGTGTTGTGTGTCCAACTCTTAAATGTGCTGTGTGTCCAACTCTTAAATGTGCTGTGTGCAACTCTTAAATGTGCTGTGTGTCCAACTCTTATATGTGCTGTGTGTGCAACTCTTATATGTGCTGTGTGTCCAACTCTTATATGTGCTGTGTGTCCAACTCTTATATGTGCTGTGTGTCCAACTCTTATATGTGCTGTGTGTGCAACTCTTATATGTGCTGTGTGTCCAACTATTATATGTGCTGTGTGTCCAACTCTTATATGTGCTGTGTGTGTAACTCTTATATGTGCTGTGTGTGCAACTCTTATATGTGCTTTGTGTCCAACTCTTATATGTGCTGTGTGTCCAACTCTTATATGTGCTGTGTGCAACTCTTATATGTGCTGTGTGTCCAACTCTTATATGTGCTGTGTGCAACTCTTATATGTGCTGTGTGCAACTCTTATATGTGCTGTGTGTGCAATAGCCTGGGGATGACGTTACACCTAGAACCACTTACCTTGATGAAAGCCCCCAACTTAAAGAAACACTTACCTTGATGAAAGCCCCCAACCTAAAGAAATAGAAAATGTCTTTCTTCTGGAACCAAGTTACATGTTTCTCAGTACACAAACACGCACACAAAAACAAGCCATATCGTGGGGTGCTGGGCCCAGTCAGGTCTTTGACACATTCACCCACTTCCCCACTGAAAGATCAGCTACAGAATGTTGTCACCATTGTAACAGGCTGTAATCAAGCCCTGGTCTCCAGCATGGGAACAGAAGAGGAATACCTGGTGCAGTAGTCTCAGGTTGGACTACTCCAAGTCATCTTGGTTCTGACACACACAAACGCATTTAAATACCTCTCACACCCTACAATAACCTGTGGATCATGAGAGAACCTTCATAAATCAGCAGAACGTTAATAACCTATTTATTGACCCTTTGTGTAGTGTCCTGTACTGTAGTGAGAGACATTTGGTCATTCATAAACTTAATGATGTAAACACAAATGTAATGGCAATGCAGTTACATTGAACATTACACAGGGCTGTGAATAGAGTAGCTTGTCCCTGACCTGGAGGACTAATGGTTCTTCCAACCCTTTTTATTTTTTTATTTTTTACCCCTTTTTCTCCCCCAATTTCATGGTATCAAATTGGTAGTTACATTCTTGTCTCATCGCTGCAACTCCCGTACGGACTCAGGAGAGGCGAAGGCCAAGAGCCATGCGTCCTCCAAAGCCCGACCTAACCAAGCTGCACTGCTTCTTGACAAAATGCCCGCTTAACCCAGATGCCAGCCACACCAATTCATCGGAGGAAACACTGTACACCTGGCGACTGTCTCAACGTGCATGCGCCCGGCCCGCCCCAGGAGTCACTAGAGCACCCTCCCCTAACCCAGACGACACTGGGCCAATTGTGCACCGCCCCATGAGTCTCCCGGTCACGGCCAGCTGCGACAGAGCCTGGACTTGAACTAGGATCTCTAGTGGCACAGCTAGCAACTGTGATGCAATGCCTTAGACCACTGCGCCACTCAGGAGGCCCTGTTGGTTCCAACCTTAAAAGTAACAACAAAGAAAGCTAGCAGGTCTGTTAGGAAATGCCTTTGTCACACCATCTGGATAAAGGCATATCTGTCCTGCGCCAGAAACTCTAAATGGGAAGATGGGAAACTCCATTCAATTCATATTATTATATTCCTCTTTAATTAATTTACAAATGTACATGATTTGACTATGAGACGTGGCTGTGTCTAGAGGGATTTTGTACATTTTAGCTGAGCCTGCTACCTTGCTAAACTTTGGATAGCTGGAAATTGCTGTGAAGTCACTGAAATTATTTGAAATAACGATTGAGGTAGCAACAGTATGTCATCTAACTCAACACTTACTGTAACTACTACAAACTGTTGTCATGGAATATTTCTGATTCAAAGGAGAGAGACTTTTTTATTTCTTCAAACAATCATTCTTTAATATCGATGAATTATTGCAATAATGAAGCTGGTCGATCCCACACTCTGAAGTGTGATGCCGAGAGCTCAAATAAGCAGGGTTAGGTTACCACTCTTTATAGTCCTCCTGCGTTTCTGTGACAAAGAAAATATATGTAGAATTATACAAAAGTACATTGTGATATCAAGCAACAGACAGCAAGATTTACATTTTGCCAGGTTTCTGTCTCTAGGTCATTTACTGCTTGTTTATACAGGGTTATCTTCTCAGTTTCGCACCCCTTAACACACAGATACTAGTCATTCAATGGAATGCAGGCTGTAGGTTCTATCACCAAGCCATCATAAATCAATTGTCAGCCCCAAGCCCCAAGCCCCAGAGGCCCAACCCAGTCCCACAGACACAGATGAGAGAGTACTCATCAAAGCTATTCGATGCATAAACAGTATTGTAACATAATCTTGTAATTTTTCTACCATACTGTACTGAACAAAAATATAAACACAACATGTAAAGTATTGGTCCCATGTTTCATGATCTGAAATAAAAGATCCCAGAAATCTTCCATGTGCACAAAAAGCTAATTTCTCTCATTGTGTGCACAAATCTGTTTACATCCCTGTTAGTGAGCATTTCTCTTTTGCCAAGATCCACCTGACGGGTGTGGCAAATCAAGAAGCTGATTAAACAGCATGTTCATTACACAGGTGCACCTTTTGCTGGGGACAATGAAAGGCAACTCTAAAATGTGCAGTTTTGTCACACGACACAATGCCACAGCGTGCAATTGGCATGCTGACTGCAGGAATGTCCACCAGATCTGTTGCCAGATAATTTAATGTTAATTTCTCTACCATAAGCCGCCTGTTTTCTGTAGTGCAGTAACCACACATGGGATGTTGTTTTAGAGAATTTAGCAGTATATCCAACCGGCCACACAACCGCAGACCATGTAACCACACCAGCCCAGGGCCTCCACATCCGGCTTCTTCACATGCGGGATCGTCTGAGACCAGCCCCCTGGGCAGCTGATGAAACTGAGGAGTATTTCTGTCTGTAATAAAGCCATTTTGTGGGGAAAAACTCATTCTGAATGGCTAGGCCTGGCTCCCCAGTGGGTCCCAGGTATTGTAGGGAATACTCAGTCGGGTCTGTAGAATGTATATATGGTGTCATTTCATGGGGCTCTGAATAATACGAAGTGCTGCTGGCATTTTACTCCACCCATTACATTGCCGGCCGAATCACATCCCAAGTGCGCTTACTGCATTACAGAAAACACGCTAACCAAACAGCAGCGCAGGGCATGCTCACCGAATAAAAGGGCAACTACACTCAAAATCAATGTTTCTTAGATTTTCTCCAGACCTCAAAAGTAATCTCCTGATGTGGTTTAAGCATTGTTATTAACACAGAAATTGCAATGTTGTTATTTTTCTTATAAAAAAGGTGTGAATAAATGATTGGGACAGCTGAGAAGTGGAAAAACAAAACCAAGAAAATGGAATTAAAAAACAAAAACAAAACAGAAGTAGGCAAAAATGTAAACCGATTTTAAAAGGCCCTACCATGTTTTTTGTTGTGCATGACTGCACTTTAGAGTTTGTGTCATCCTGCAGCACAGTATTTTGAGGTTGAGGTCAAGTCCAATATTGACTATGCACCCAAGAGGGAAAGTGGTTGGGCCATCCTGGAAATGTTTTAGTAAAATATAATATAATACAGTATATAAAATTTAGCAGATGCTTTTAGCCAAAGCAACTTACAGTCATGCATGAATAAATTTCGACGTATGCAATGCGCTACCAAGATGCATGACATGGTTGTAAATGCTTTGTGAAGCCTCAATTTAATATGATTTATAAGGCCTTTATTAAGCAGTGCTTATGCCACCCTTTATAAAGAACAGGTTTATATCATATTTGACTTAGTGGGTTATGTCACATTTGACATCGGTGGTTATGTCACACAGTTATGCCACATGTATGATCCCATTATAAAGCATGACATACGGTTATATATGATTTGTAAAACATTTATGTAGTGTTTATGAAGGCTTTATGAAGCCTTTTTAAACTGCACAGAATTTAAAGCGGGATCCATTTATTGTTTAATCATTTATTTTATGGCACAATGTAAGCCAATGAAGAGGATTGATTTTTGCGTTAGCTTTGTAAGTCCGTATCTGCAGATGCAGCAGCATTAGCTCTAGTGGCCTTTCTCCTTGTTAACTAGGGCATCCATTTACCTACAGACAAAATAGAGGGAGAGGAAAGAGAGAGAGATAAATGGAAATTATTATTTTTAAAGTCAGAAAAAGGGCGTAAAAGAGCCTTGAGAGGGAGGTGAATTGAAAGCGTGGCGCAGGATAGTTAAGAAGACTGATAGCATGTTCCTTAACTAGGTCAGAGAGAGCAAACATAGAGATCAGACTTACCTTAAAAGAGCATTCGTTAGCGTCATAGAGAACACTTCGAACTTTACAGTGCACTCTTGATAGTCGGCTCAGGAGCCCCGTAATGATAGGAATCAAAGGAAGTAGGGGGAGGGGATGTGGAGTCACAGGACTCAAAGTTGACAAATTGTCCACGCCAGCAACCTCACCAGGGTTATACGACATGATGGACGACAGATGACAACAGTCAATGCTGTGGCCACAACGCTTGGCTAGACAGTAGGCTACACAGTGCTTTTCTGGACAGCATTACTGCCCCTTTCGACTGCAAATGTAATCATACACTCGTGACACAGGAATGCCTCTTGTGAACATGTTGAATACATAGAAAACATGATCTGAAGAATCTTTCCATGGACAGTAGCTGTGAGGTTGTATGTTGAGTAATGGTCTCTGTGAGGTTGTATGTTGAGTAATGGTCTCTGTGAGGTTGTATGTTGAGTAATGGTCTCTGTGAGGTTGTATGTTGAGTAATGGTCTCTGTGAGGTTGTATGTTGAGTAATGGTCTCTGTGAGGTTGTATGTTGAGTAATGGTCTCTGTGAGGTTGTATGTTGAGTAATGGTCTCTGTGAGGTTGTATGTTGAGTAATGGTCTCTGTGAGGTTGTATGTTGAGTAATGGTCTCTGTGAGGTTGTATGTTGAGTAATGGTCTCTGTGCGGTTGTATGTTGAGTAATGGTCTCTGCATAGAGGAGCATTAGTCCAACGCCCTCTGAGTTTCCTCAGCTTCCAGAGAGAGCCAAAGTTGCGTTGAGAAACAAAATCAATATTTGATACATGATTATCCGTTCAGATAACTTTGCCTCTACAGAGCGCCTGGAAGCTAGCTTTATGCCCTTTGTTTGATAATAAAAACTAGAGACCATTTTGTCAATATATATGGAGTCCATGCCAAGTTTACTAGCCTTACAATGGTTCTTAATTCAAACTTAATGGGTTTGGCTTGGCCAGATGAATCTCTAAGGTTTCTGTTTCAAATAATTTTCTCTTTTCTACTCTAGACATTTTAGTTTTCCCTTCTTCCCTTTACCATCTGTCATCTTTCTGGCTCCCCTTTCCTTTCACTTACTTATTTCTAGTCTATATTTTTGTTGTCGTTTGTCCTCACATCTCGTCCAAAAAGGAACTCTCACCAGTTATATTGAGTAAAGCATTGGTGTGCCTTGCTGAACTAAGAGCTTTTAAGATGTCAAAAGGAAAGCGAATGGAAAATAAGGAAACTCCTTTTGGCCTCTTTGTGTTTTCAACTGCAATAGCGTTGTTTTTTTGTAGAATGCTGGATGACTGACATTGACAGCACTATGACCTTTCTCTGTCCTCTCAGAGGGTAGTTATTAGCAGACACCTGCATTGTCCACTCAGGTGTATACATGTTCTAGCATTTTAAGCCTACATGAGCAGAGCCTCTGAGACACACCCATGGCCACACACAGTACATGCATGCACTACATACATGACACATAATTTATTCGCATCACTTGTCATCAATTTCCATCTACACATTTAACTGTCTTTGTATGTTTTACTCTTCGGTGACTTGACCAGGTGTGTCTGCCTGTGAAATTGCCGCAGCAGCAGTGTAGCATCTTGGCCTATTATTCTCTGTGTGCCTCGTAAATGGATCCCACTCCATTCTTAGGTGTGGAAGGACATTTGTCATTATTGAAAATAACTAAGTTGTCTCATATACAATGTCACTTTGCTCAAGCAATATTTTAAACCATTAATAAACATTTGGATTTGAATTGTATCATTTTTACAGCTCCGCTATCCCATGTGTCTGTTATACGAAGATACTGTGGAGAGTGGCTGTGGTATATGTCCATGCTCCTACTCTGTTGTCTGCTGACTCTGTCTGCTGTTGCTATGGACAGCACAACAGTAGAGCCTGTTCTCAGCCTGGTCTCATAGACTAGACATAACATAGTAAACGTTTATCTGGGACACCCAAATTAGTATGATATGTTATGTTTGATATGGTTATATAAGACAGAAGGTTACAAAAGCAAAAGGAGGGTGGTAGGTCGGGGTGGTTGGGTAGACGTATAACGTGAACATCGAGCAACCCAAAGATTCCCTGTTTGAATCTCATCACAGACAACTTTGGCATATTAGCTAATTAGCAACTTTGAAACGACTTACTACTTTTTGGCTACTTTGAAACTACTTAGCATGTTAGCTAACCCTTCCCCTAACCCTATCCCTAACCTAGCTAACGTTAGCCACAACAAATTGGAATTTGTAATATATCATACATTTTGCTAAATTTGTAACATATCATACGAATTATAATTCGTAACATATCATATGAAATGAGTGATGGACATCACAAATTAATACCATACAAAATGTAACATATCATACTAAATGGAGTGTTATGGATTTACATACAGAATAATACAAAATGCTCTGAGACCAGGTTGCCATTCTGAATGCTTCCTCTCCTATGGAGCAGGATGAGAGTGGTTATCAGATGTAGTTGAACGCATTGGAGTATTACCCTCTCATAGATTCAGACAGAATAAGACGTCTGCCAAACTGCTTAGAGAGTCACTTCTCTCTCTGGTACTTCACAGGAGATTGGATGCTATTTGATGCCTAGATTGGTACGGTTAGGAAGTTACTGTTGTCATGCTCTTATCAGAGCATTGTAGTGAAATGGGTTACAGTTGTACGATTAAGCCATTCACAGAGGCAACTGAGGTTAAGGGGCTAGGGGAAAAGCACTCTAGCAGGTTTGGTTCTATATACATAGGATGTACATAAGTAAAGGACTCAAACTCTGTTGTTCAGGTTATAAAGTCACAAAGGCTAGAGGTTAATGAAATATTCCTTTATTCAGGAAAAACAAACATTAATAATAGTAACTAGTGGTGTAGCTAAAGGCCGTTTACAAAAAAAGTGTGCATGAGTGTTGCATGATTTGGGCATGAGTCAATGAGCTACGGGCTTCTCTTCTTCATCTAAGTGTTAATGATTCAACTAAGTACCTCTTGCGTGCATGACTTGCGTGTAAATGATTCAACTATGTTCTCCTACACGCAGTACTGTACTCACTAATCACAGTGTGATTAAACTCTTCTCTTAAATTCACTTAACATTATCATTGTTATAAAAAGTGGCTCGTTCTTATACCTTTGTTATTAGTGTTGTTAATGTCATTCTCTGCTGGACCCGTGGCTCTGCTTTTTCTAAAGATGTCCTTCAGTCGACCATATGCTAATGAAGTTCATTTTGCAAACCAACCTGCAGGCTTTGACGTTCTCCTGCCTCCATTTCGTGTGCTTTGTTTGTTTGTTTGCCTTGTTTTTGTCAGCGTCTTTGGTGAGATGTTTCCTGGAGCTTTCTCTTTTTTTCTCACCTCCTATTTCCCCAGACATTGCGGCTGTAAATAGCTTTACCTTTCCCAGTTGCAAAGTCCTTCCTGCGTCTTTTCCCCCTCCACAATCCACCCTTTCATCCGGGACTTTAGCGCTCTCTCTTCACACCCCAATGTCAACTCTGCAGATGGGACGGATTGATTCAAGGTGTGATGTTAATAATCCCCCACTGCCATTTCCATGGTGTCGCCAATAAGCTAGCTTCATTCTTTTATTCTTCCCAAATCAGCCTGCATAAGGCATATTGTTTTCTTTGTCCCTAGTCAATTGCTCAGTCTTCATCTTATAGAAAAGACAGTACATAAATCAATGTTAAATGTGTCCTTGGGCAGAATATTACAACTAGCTGCTGTAGAGAATATCGGTTTTGTCCCGTGCTGCAGGCCATCTACAAGCTAAAACAACCCACCTTGCCGGGTCTACAGTACATAACATCTTGTGTCCCTCCCTAGCAAGCCAAGTGTGTATGTTCATATCCTCCTCCCTGTGACCTCTTCACAAAAATGCCATATTAGAAGGAGGAGCTAGATAGTGAAATCAACAGTAGGTACAGTAATAAATCCTCTCAGTGATTGCTCTAACCACCACAGTGTTTTCACTGCCAGTGACAAGCAACATGACGCGTTGTGACAGATGTCATAAGTCATCATTGTCGGCAGTTGTGAGATGTTATGCATCTTTAATGATGTTTCCGTCAGGCTTCACGAAACCCAATGTCGCTCGCTCTACCACAATGTCTCTCCAAAACAGATACAACATCCCTTCCATGCTGAGCAAAAGATGCAGGTCTGGAACTAAAGGAACATCCCATCCGGAAGAACTATTAGAGCAGACCCCGGAGCCACCTGGGAACAGAAAGGCATGGCAGTGCTCCTCAAATAAGATTCAAATGGAGGTCATCTCACAGGGGGAAGTTAAGCAGAGAAGATGTATGTTGTCTGCTCTAAGAGCCTGAGGACCTGGCTTATAATAAATGAAGCTAGTGATGTTAGATCTTACAATAAACCTTGCTACCCCAACTTCTCCTTCTCTCTCTCGCTCTCATCTTCGTCCAGCTAGTTGTTATTCCACTGTAGTAGGTTGTGTCTGTAGTAGTCCGTCATAGATATTTAGGTCTTACATCTGATACAGGCATAGGGTGACTAAACCTAACATGTTTAATTTTTCGTCTTTTAAATCAGCTCATTGATATTCAAACTCAGTCTCCTTCAAAACAGCAAAGCGCTCTAGTATCTCACACATACCCACCAGTGTCTGGTTTACCCTGGCTAAATGCCAATCTCCAACACTCCCACCCTCTGTGTTCAGGGTGATGTCTCACACTGTGCCACGTTACCCACGGTTACCCCGCTCCATGTCCGGCGGTGGGCGTGAAAACCCATGGTGCGCTCGTCCACAGTGTATCCTTTTCCACATGGTTTCTGCCGAGCCGCTGAGACATAATCCCATGCCTTCCTTACCAGGGCACTGCGAGTGCTGGACACTGCTGCCAACAGCCCAGAAGGGGAAAAAAAGAGGGGGAAAAAAGGACGACAAGGGAAAGTAATTCTCTTTGAGAATGAGCTAGCTTCTGAACTCGCTGAGCAAATATCAGCTGCCAAAAATCACAAAAACGTAATGCAGCCTAATGAATGGGAATAGAGAACGAGGGACTGGCATATACAAACACAGGCCATCTGAATTATTCCATTAGAAAATGGTCGATGTTCATTTGGACTGTAATTAGGGCCTCTCTTCCAAAGACATGCTGAAGTGATTGATAGTCACGTTGGATATGCTCTTTCATCCTGTCTCGCATTCTTTGCAGGTTTTTCTCTTGTCCTCTCTTTCATTCTACTCCTCCCCCCATCCTCCCTTTCTTTATGATTCAACCAACAGAATGGCTGGAGGTTGAATCTTCTGAACAGGAAACACAATTGCCGTAAACTCAAGGTACAGTACACCTCTCCAAAGAAAGTGTGAAGTGGCAGTGGAGGATGTGTCTTATCGTGCTGGCAGCATGCCCAACCATGTTTGACTTAACACTGTGTTTCCCTGTAAAAGTGATTGTGAAAGTGAGAGTAGGAAAGACCGCGTGAGAGCATTTGTCTGTGCACTGTGTCATCTATGTATCAGTGTATGGTGGGGAATAGGCAGGCTGAGGCAGAGAAAGCTGACAGTATAGTATTCACCCTGGCAGGCGTGAGGAATCCTACAGCATCGGAAGCTCCTGCAGTAATTACTTAATATCAGTCCTCCCATGGCTTGGCAGATGACAGCACAGGTGTGGAGTGTGTCCCCTGTCGAGTCAAGCTGCAAGGCCCACACACACGCCAGTCATCATGAGCTCATTGACAGTCAGGCCATACAAACAGATTCACATGGACACTCACACATGCATAGATACATATGTGTGTTCGCTCTCCTTATGTGAGTCATGTTCAGCTCTTCGGCATATAGGGCATGGTGCGACACGCTGCCTCCCAGGCACTGAGACTTGTCGCAATTGGCTACCATCAGTCAAAGAAATGTAAACACATACACAGATTCTGTAAACCACACACTCTCAGAGCCATCACTTGAGAGTGGAGTGGATAGTAGTGAGGGCCAGTGATTGGAATATGCCTTGGCATCAGTCTGATCTGATGTCACCCCAGCTGTCCAGAACACAGCAGACGTCCAGCTGCTGCTTCTCCTGTTGCAGCATGGCACAGCTCTCAGGCACAGGGTCACAGGCCTCCATCCCCTGCATTTTATTAACCTCCCTCCTGACTCACCACACTGCAATCGTACATGGGTATACAAGGAGCTGTTGTGTGGTCAGCAACCTGAAGAGGGCACCTTTCCCCTTTGTCACATACAGTACAACAAAGTCACGCTGCATAGATCTCAGAACTGCACTTTCAGTTCAGGAAGTAGAATAGAAGCATCACAATGACCATTTTTCTTTTGACAATGGATCCATGTTTGTGTATAAGAGTATGATGTCTCGCTGTAAATGACACTCCCCCCTAACAATTTAATAAAATGAGTATGCCTTTTTAAAATATGCTTTATTTAATGATTGGGGTTGAAATGAATAAGACATCTGTCCCATAGACATTAGTAAGCCTCGAACTATCAGCAACCCACTGTCATCATCAGAGTCAGACCAATTGCTCCCAGTCTTAAATGAGTCGAGAAAGAGACGTCAGCCTCACAGAGCATCAGTGATAAGAGACACATAGTTAGTATGACCCTGTTCGGTCTCCAATCCCTCAAACACCCTATTAGATCAGTGTTGCTGCTTAATTGACTTGGCCCCAACCGGAATAACTCCTCTGTGTTTCTGCGACCAAAGCTGCTTGTCAGTGTCATGAGTGCGCCCGTGAGACCTCGGGATGTAACAATGTTTCCAGACAATTCCTCCCCCGAGTCTTTATTGTTCCAGGGAGCTGACTCCCATTCCCAGCGCAGCAGAGCCATTGGCAGAAGAGGAAACATTTGGATGATTAAAGGGATTTGGTGCGCTGTGTCATGTTCCTCTAATCTCTCAGTCAGATAAAGGATTAGGGGTTTGCCATGTCATACTCCCTTAATCTGCCTGGGATGGGATGATGTCTACATGAGGAGCCCTTGCCCCAACCCGGTATAGCCGCCCACGCCGCCCTCCCAGCAGCCACTGCTGCCCCCTGACGAGAGGCAGTGGCAGTTTGACCCAGTCAACCATGTCCCACTACAGTGGAGGGCCACAAGCTACCAACTGTCACAGAGCATCTCAGTCTAGAGCATTTATCTCAGCCAGCCATGTGCCGATGTTAATACAATAGCAACGTTCGTCAAAATTGATGAAAGGTCAAAAATACAGTTCAGATAAACAGCTGCATAATGGAGTAAGATACTCAACCATTTTTGTATTTTAAAAAAGCCATCAAATATTGACTATTATAGCACATAAACAATTGTATAATGAGACACAGAAAATCTATGGAATCCCTACATTTTGGTGGGACTTCAGGTATTCGATTGAATGTGAAATATTACATTTTTCTTCTTCAAAATGATAGGTGCCAGCGTTTTTAAACCATATATGGCACTTTTATATGTTTTCTTATTATATAAACGTTTTGTCTTTTTTGGGGGCGGGGGCGGGGGGGGGGGGTTACAGGTACAAAAAACAATTGTTCAAAGAGAACCCCAACCCATCTCCCCCAGTACCCATCCACCCACCCGCATCCTCCCTTCCCGCTCAGAAACCATGCCTCCTATCTCTGCCTAGTAATGTGTATGTATCTTTCAAATCTTGGAATGTTTTCAAACTGTTAATGTCCATGATATCGGTAGGGGTACGGATTCCACATTTGGACCATTGGGGGGATGCAAAAGGCCGCCCTCCAGATTGCAAGACATTATTGTGAAATATTGGATTACGGGCATGCCATTTTGATTCCCAATTACATAGTTTGAAAATATTGCGCCAAATAGAAATTGTGTGAGCAATAATAGGACCAAAGCGTAGTTTACATTGTTTAAGGGATATACAGTATCAGTGAAGACCATCTCTCCAGGGCAATAGGATACATCATATTTCTCTCTATACTTAGCAAGGGGGCAGAAGAAAAATGTCTACACCAATTTAGGGTGGGGCGAAAATATCTACATTTTGCTATCATATAACAACTAATTTGCATATGCTGCATAATGAAGGAAAATAGCATGAAATGACTCCCTATCCAAACAGCTCTTTCTAAGGTACCACCCCAAAGAGAATTTGTAACCGCCCCTTCAAAATCTCTCATCAACATTCACCATGGCTTTCACCCAAAGATGTGCTACATTCATCGTGTCATCTAGAATATTAAACAGAGGGCGGGAAATGTTTTGTATCATAATAGCACCCACTTGATATGAACATCAACATAGAGTATATCACTCTAGAATGAACCAATGCATACAGTGCCTTCAGAAAGTTTTCACACCCCTTGACTTTTTCTACATGTTGTTGTGTTATAGCCTGAATTTAAAATGGATTGAATTGAGATTTTGTCACTGACCTACACACAATACCCCACTATGTCAAAGTGGAATATATATATTTTTTTTATTAATGAAAAATAAAAAGGGGAAAGTCAGTAAGTATTCAACCCCTTTGTTATGGCAAGCCTAAATAAGTTCAGGAGTGCATATTTGCTTAACAAGTCACATGATAAGTTGCATGGAGTCACTCTGAGTGCAATAATAGTTTTTAAATAATATGCTTTTTTAATAGCTACCTCATCTCTGTACCCCACACATACAATTATCTGTAAGATACCTCATTCGAGCAGGGAAATTCAAACACATATTCAACCACAAAGACCAGGGAGGTTTTCCAATGCCTCGCAACGAAGGAGACCTACAGTATTGGTAGATAAAAGACAATGAATATCCCTTTGAGCATGGTGGAGTTATTCATTACACTTTGGATGGTGTATCAATACATCCAGTCACTACAAAGATACAGGCTAACTCAGTTGCCGGAGAGGAAGGAAACCGCTCAGGGATTTCACCATGAGGCCAATGATGACTTTAAAACAGTTACAGAGTTTAATGGCTGTGATAGGAGAAAACTGAGGATGGATCAAGAACTTTGTAGTTACTTCACAAAACTAACCTGCTGTAACTGACAGAGTGAAAAGAAGAACGCCTGTACAGAATCCAAATATTCCAAAACATGTTTGCATCAAGGCACTAAAGTAATACTGCAAAAAATGTGGGAAAGCAATACACTTTTTGTCCTGAATACAAAGTGTTATGTTTTGAGGCAATTCCAATACAAGACATAACTGAGTACCACTTTTCATATTTTGAAGCATAGTGGTGGCTGCAACATGTTATGGGTATGCTTGTAATCGTTAAGGACTGGGGAGTTTTTCAGGATAAAAAAATTTACAGAATGGAGCTCAGCACAAGCTAAATCCTAGATGATAACCTGGTTCAGTCTGCTTTCCACCAGACACTGGAAAAATTCACCTTTCAGCAGGACAATAACCTAAAACCCAAGGCCAAATCTACACTGGAGTTGCTTACCAAGAAGACAGTGAATGATCCCGAGTGGCCGAGTGACAGTTTTTACTTAAATCTGCTTGAAAATCTATGGCAAGACCTGAAAATGATTGTCTAGCGATGATCAACAACCAATTTGACAAAGCTTGAAGAATTTTGAAAAGAATAATGGAAATAAAGAATAATTGTACAATCCAGGTGTGCAAAGCTCTTATAGACTTACCCAGAAAGACTCACAGCTGTAATCGCTGCCAACGGTGATTCTAACATGTATTGACTCAGAGGTGTGAATTCTTATGTAAATGAGATATTTCTGTATTTCATTTTCAATACATTTAAAAACATTTCTGAAAACATGTTTTCACTTTGTCATGATGGGGTATTGTGCTGGATTTTTTTTAATTAATTTTGATTTCAGGCTGTAACTCAACAACATTTGAATAAGTTAAGGGGTATGAATACTTCCTGAAGACACTCTATTTATCTGACAGTAGGGGAAAGCAAAAAAAAGTTGCGCAATTGAATTAGATATGTGTATTCTTCGTGTCGGCTTTCTTTTCTGAATGGCGACTTTGTTTACATTATCATCTAATCAAACATCAAAAACGGTATATCCCACGATGTTGAACACTTACTCTCAGTACTAAGTATACCGTTTTCTCTTCTCTCTTGTCATGTAGTTGCCATGTCAGGTCGTTTAATCCCCATCGATATATCAACTTTTATAAACACCTAGGTCAAATCCTTTTAGTCCCATGTCTACGATTTCTAATGATACCCCTATCCTTGTGAGACATCGTTTCACACTTTTCCCCAATAGTAAAAATCCATGAGAAAAGGTGGTTTGCACAGGTAACAGTATAAATATTGTAAGTTTCTATTTTGAAAGAAATCAGTGAAGTGACAATTAGTTGAGAAATTGATTATTCACTTCAACACAGCCAACTGAAAGCTAAAGAGAGATGTATTCTCAGGTGGGCATGGCTTGAGCCTTGCTATACACAATAAGGCCTCTGAGGTTTGAATTGATGTATTTGCACTTGATGTCAATCTCCTGGGAAATGCCTACTCTTTCATATGTAAATGAGCACCGGTGTTAAAGACAGTGCGCTTTTATAAGGCCCCAGAACTATGCACCTGGATTTTTCACTTATATTCTTCATTTGTAGAGGATCATGCTGTCTATTTCCCCAGATAATGAGTTTATTTTACAGTGTGGAAGGTGTGTGGGGGTACAATGAGGTACCAAATTGTTGTCTGGGCTCATTATAAGCAACAGAATGAGGAATGTGGATGGAAAGAGAAGGGTTGTGTATATGTGGGGGGAATTAAGAATTCTGTATTCCAGGGACATATACTTTAGAGCCTAACAGATTTGTCATCCTTAATATCTGACAAAATTCACATTCACACCTGCCATCCGCACCACCATGCTTGTCTCACATTAGCTTGTGAGATGTGGAATATATTGAAGTTTGGCTATTGCAATTATACTATTAGGAAAGGTGAAAAGAGAAAAAGTGTGTTCCTTGCAGCTTTATCCATGGCCTGGATAGCAGGAATAGCAAGGGGTCGCTTTGACTCGGCACTTGAGAGAAAGTGACACCTGTCTTTAGCTGGCTGTCTTCATGCAAATAACAAAGAGCAAAAAGGTACAAAGGGGCCAGAGAGGTACTGTCGATGGGCACCCAACAATAGTCCTGTCACCTCCCTGAAAAGAGCAGACAGCCAAGGGGCCTGGTGACATCTCAAGAGGAAATGTCAGGGGGAAAATAATTCGTCCGTCTATTTTGTGAGGAAGGTGAACAATATACTTGCTCTCGATAGCAAAGGGGAATGGAAAATCACTGGCAGGTCTACGTGGAGATTTTCTTTCATACCTCCTTGACATGACATTTTTATTCACTGGCCTTGGAGGATGCACCGAATCAGGGGGAAAAGACAGGAAACAAACCAGCCCGTGAGAATATCCTTTGGAAAAGTGTAAAATGTAAAATTTTACAACCCAGCTCAGAGGTCTGCTCATCAGCTCGCTGCGTTTTGAGGCAGGATCCTATTAAAGGGAAGCTGTAAATACTCCTGTGAGCGGCTGGAACAGAAAGCTGCATTACCTGTTTGCTAAACAAACACTCGACCTAGCACAACCCTTTTCCATTACACACATCTACAGCATACAGAGTGACATTTACCATAACCAATCAGGAGGTATGGAGACACTGAGGGCCATCGACACAGAGGCTAGCAAATTAGTAGTGGTGGTCAAGGTTACTGCTCTACTGTTAGTCACTAGAATCAATGCACCAGTTGCTGTACAAGCCATCAAGTCACCCAGTACGTCATGTTCTTACGCTGTAATACCAGCTTCGTAGGCACTAGGAAGCTGTTGTTGACGAGTACTAAAATGATTTAAAAAACACATATTTTTATAAACATAATGATTCAGGCAATCAAGCGCCTGTTCATATCGGATGCTTACATTAAGCACCTCTCCTTTTATATACCCCTAAAAGGCATGGTGATGTAGGCAGGTAATGTAGCCATGCACAGAGCATATGGGATCCAGCGCATGTGTCACCTATTGATGTTTCTCTTAATGCCAAATTAAGCCATTAACGCCCTTCACAGGACCTGAAATCCAACACAAGCAATTACTGCTGAGCAGGAGAGAAAGACCTCAGAGAGCCTCCACATCTAGACTGCCTCACACACTTATCCATGTCTGCTGTCTCTCTCCCTGTAGCTGTGTGTGTGTGTGTGTGTGTGTGTGTGTGTGTGTGTGTGTGTGTGTGTGTGTGTGTGTGTGTGTGTGTGTGTGTGTGTGTGTGTGTGTGTGTGTGTGTGTGTGTGTGTGTGTGTGTGTGTGTGTGTGTGTGTGTGTGTGTGTGTGCGTGCGTGCGTGCGTAATTGAGAGGTGCAGTGCTGTTAGACAGCATTTAAAGCCTTGTCATTTCTTTGCTTGTATTTATACCTGAGGGGTTCACACTGGAAGGAGGGATTAACTACTTGTTTCATTGCTAGCTGACCCCCATTCTGATTACTTGTAGGCAGTGGATGGAAGCTGTGATACTTAGCGTGCAAACAGTCTTTGTATAAGTTAAATGTTAAATCAGTATGCATACTGTATATACTGTATGACATTTTGTTTCATTTTAAAAGTATGCATGGGACTTAAGACGCAGCTTTATGACAGAGGTTCAAAGTTCAGAGGTCCATTTGTTGTTATGGTGACCGTATTACCGCCACACCGGCGGTCACGAGTCATGATGGCCGTTTGGTCAAGGTAATTAGGCTTCTCCAAGCTTTGATGCTGCTGATGGTCATTAGTAGCCTACCAAACTTGCTAACTGCCTGGTACTCAGCACTCTATTGTCCCTATAATCACTCTGACATCAATGCAAATGTTATCAGAAATCTAATCAAACACTTCATAAGAGCCCATGAGCTCATGTTGTGCAACATGTCTATAGGCTATGCAATTGTGTGAGAAAATAGTTTTGATGGCCTCTATTAAAAAGAGGAGCTTTCTATAGGCTAGGGCTACTATTTAGCAACTTTCCTAATATTAAGCACATTGCTTCACTTTACAACAGGAGTATAGGCTACCTGGCTGGCATGAAAATGAACCATGAGAAAAGCATCCTCCATTCGCTTTTTGAGTGCATAGATGACACATATTTTTTTTTCCCGTGCTCCTGTTCAGAGACAGGTGCATGATAATGGTCCATTCTAAATAAAAACTAATTTCACACATATTATTTAATATGTGTAAAGACAACATTCAATTAAGAGTAGCTGATGGGTGACAATATTAGCCTATCACTTGTGGATTATGTATTATCACTTGTGAATGATGCTCAGCTTGTGCAGTAAGGCAAGGAACAGCACATGCCTTTTTGTTGTGACTTTTTCAAATCATAGTAGCACACCTCATGTAGCCTAGCAATAAGGCCTATATGTTATGATACAGTTTGTATCACAACTAAAGTGGCCAAATACTTCCTTAAAATTAAGCACATTCATCTGCTTTACAGTGGGTGTAGAGCCTAACTGGCATACATAAGCAGTGCGTGAGTTTCAAGTTTGGGGAAGATCATTTTCACCATAAAAACGCATATTTTTAATAAAGCATTACATGCATAATCGCATTTGCCTTCACTTTGGAGAACATTGTTTTTCCACTAATTGATTGCATTTTGGAACATTCGGCTTATACTGCCGTGTCCGCATTGCTGCGCTTATAATGTTAAGAAATAGCCTAATAGTTGATGAACATTTTAAGCTAAACGTTCTGATCTGTTGCATCAGCCTCATTTCTTTTAAAAGGTTATTTGATGTGAGTGGTTGTATTAATTTGGATCTATCACATCCCACAACAGTCCTAGAGTAGGTTTGGAATATTTATTTATTGCACGGAAGGACAAGTTGACCAATAGCATAGGTCAACTTTTGTACTATGGGGGATAGTAGATTGGAATAGGCTAGTGCTTATGCTATTCGTTAGGCCTACTGATCTTGTTGGCAGACGAAATGTAGGCTAAATGTGGACATTTCTAACCTCTTCAATATGTGCCTTGGAATTCCATAAGAGGGACGCACGCAGTTGCGATGTGTCTGATTTGTCTGCGATGTGCCTGCTGTGTCTGTCTTCACTTGCATCCTACTTCTTATCTGAAATGCCTGTGAGATGGACCTGATCACGTGATGGGAAGGGGCTGAGAGAGACATGTGAGTGAGAAGTGCTTCGGAACAGGGCAGCTTGGAGAAGGGAATTATAATTATTATATTCAGCCCAGCCCAAGGGCACAACGGCCACTTTGGCTGCAGAAGGCATGGAATTTTTTAGGGGGCATTACGGCCACACAAGGGGGATGCCGCTGGGAAATTTGAGGCCTGGTGTGAATATTATCAAGTGCTTGTCAAATTATGAATGAGAGACATGAAGTGTGTGCAGCTTGTGACTTTTTTCAAAATCATCCTTAGAGTCCCATCATGCAGCCTTAGAATGTATTAAAAATCGAATATATAGCCCAACGTTTGTATCATAACTGAAGTTGAATAAAAGCTCTAAATGAAACATATAGGAGGACCAGTCTCTTTGTTAACCGCTCAACACAGAATAGCCGCATGAGCGCACTTCTTTTGAAAATTATTTATATTTCATTAAGCTATGTTCAATTGTATTCTTCATACTATAAAAAAATAAAAAAGAATGCCACGGAATTCTAAGCACATTTTGTCTGCTAAATGAACAAGTGTAGCCTACAGCCATATAGCATAGCCAGATCAGGGCCTAACATAAGGACAACTCAGAGTGTGCTATTCTGTTATTCTGAAATAGGCTACATTTTCTTCATATCATGTTTCTTTAGACCTGTCTAAAATAAATAATGGATTTATTGTGATGGTGTAGGCTATATTACATGGATTTATTAGACTTTTTAAAATGTAGATGTTCCAAAGGTCTGCATCAGTGGCTTGTAGGCTATACGGAGTGCTGGTTCCGGCTGGTTGCCAGACAGAGTTCAAGTCTATTTCTGTCTGTGTTGTTGCACTGCGTTTTGGGCTCTGTCCTCAGCATGATGACAGCCATGGCTGGCTTGTGTTGGAGAGCAGCTATGGCGGCAGCTGCCAGGGCTTATAGCAGGCAGCCTATTCTCTTCAGTCTAATGAAAGCCACATCACCTACCTGCACCAACTCAGCACCCCGAGCTTCATCCCTATGCACATAAAACACAAGGTGGCATCACTATGTACAAATGTTATGCTGTCCCTGCAACTAAGACAAAATTATTATGTGCATATCATTCACTAAGAAGTGATACTGATGTATTCTCTTCATCTCTCACCCTGTAATATTGTAAAATTGTTTTATAACGGGTTAGAACCGGTTCAGGGAACAGAACAGAAAACCGAGGAACAGAATCAGAACCAAGAACGAAAGTACTGTTCCAGAATGGAACCGATAATTAATGTTCTTTTACGTTCCGGGCATTTTTTTCCAGTCCCACAAAAGGACTCATCAATGCCGCTATGCAAAGCCCTCACTCTGTCACTCAGAAACTTATTCCAGTGTCTGCCTGCCTGCCAGCTGCAAATATTTGCCAGTGTGTGCGTAGGCTACCTGCCCCTTCCCCTCTGAAGCATAGTATAGTAGTTTACTGACATTACAAGCATGATTCAGAAATTATGGAGAGAGATTTCTACTTAGAAAATAATGGA
Organism: Salvelinus alpinus; assembly: GCF_045679555.1. NCBI lineage: Eukaryota > Metazoa > Chordata > Actinopteri > Salmoniformes > Salmonidae > Salvelinus > Salvelinus alpinus. The sequence goes on along the minus strand of NC_092103.1, from coordinate 17,506,072 downwards.
TTAACCTTTACAATGCTAGTTAAGGATACTATAGTTATCATGTATTTTATTTTAATTCTGGTGCCGCTCTGCACACACAAGCTTGTTAGCTAGCTAGCTGGTCCAATGTTAAGCCAAATCTCTGAAGTTCAAAAACATTCAAAGTTCCTTCATAGTAGCCGCTCCTCCGTAGGTATAATTCAAATAATGCATGTCATAACAACAAGATGGACAACAGAAAGGAAAACGCTTCACACTGCTGCTCATGCTCCCAAGTGATATTTATTTCTAACAACGGTTCGACCCTTAAGTCTTCATCAGGCTTCCATATCTCAGGTGGAGGTGGAAGGTCCTATATTTAAGTGCAGTACTCAGCGGAGGTAAAACATGTGGCGATAGTGTGTTGAGCCTGTGGATCCAGAAAGATTCCCTTTCAAGAAGTTTCCTCTTAATGTCCCCTCCCCTGCATGACATCGTGACCATTTCAAATCCAATTTATCTCAGAGAACTAATAGGATGTCCAGCTTGTACAAAATGAACAGCAACCAGATTCTTTTTGTCTCACATGTCCGTATATTGCTGCATTGCTCACTGATCCGTATCTTAAGGCTTCTAAGCGTTTTCCCTATGTGAGACAGACCACAAGGACATTTCAACATGTAAATAACATTGGTGGATATGCAGGTAATCAGGCCCTTGATCTTAAATCTTTGTCCCTGTGCTGGGGTGGGTAAATGAGTTGCATTTGTATGTGAAGATGCATTGAGCACATTGGCCACATTTGTAATTACCTTCCGGAACCTTGTCCAAGAAAGTTTCCCTTTTCTCTGGTGGGTAATCAGATTTAACCACAATGTCTCTCACGTTTGGGGGTCTTTTGAAGACCATACATGGGGATATTTAAAAATGGGTTTCAATTGTGGGTCAGTATCAACAATGTACCAGTGCTTCCTAATAATGTCCTTAAATGCCTTCCCCAATGGTGAGTATTTGGTGAAGCATGAGGGGACATGTTCTGCTTTTTCTTTAACTTTTGGTTGAAGGCTTTCCTTACACTGTGTGTAACGTCTGCTTCCAACTCACACTCTCAAACACGTATATCCCCTGAACGCAGCTCACTCTCCAGATCCCAATCACCTGAATTCTGATCACACACCTGTATGTCATTATCACGCACTATTTAGTTCAGTTCTTTGCACCCCATCATTGAGAGGTATTGTTTGTTTTGTGACACACTTCTATTTGGAGCTCTGTTTTGCCTGTAATTTACTCTCCCGTGTATGATTGTTTTTGCCTGCCTCACTAACGACGCCTTTTGCCTATTCCCTGCCTGCACTTTAGCCTATCGGATTTCCTGTCATCAACCTATTGCCTGATCTCCCTGACGACGTTACTAGCCTTTTCCCTGCCTGTACTGTTGCCTTTTTGGACTCCCTGTGTATGACCTTCTGCCTGCCCCTGGAACCAGCTACCTGCCTCCTCATGTGGTCCTTTACAATAAACACCTGCTGCGCCCTGTGCTTGAAACCAGCTCTGTCTCCCATCATGTTCATTACACTGTGTTAGTCCTTCAAAATGATCATTGGCATGTTTTACCCAATTGTCTTTTACCCCCTTTCCTTAAACCTTTGTGTGAGGTCCGTGGTCTGTTCCTGATAAGAAGCATCAGAGCTGAATACTCTCCTGATGTGACTGAATTGACTGAAAGGGAGACTTTTAATAAGTGGACGTGGATGAAAGCTGTCACCTCTAAGGAGGCTAGGTTTCCTATAGAGATCTGTAGAGAGTGAGGTTTTGTTCTTAATAACCATCACATCTAGAAAACTGATTTGTGATAGGTCATAGTTAATGGTGAAATGGTGTTCATTCATAGAGTTTTGGTAAACATGGAATTCCCAAAGTTATTCTTGGGTCCCTGTATAGATCACGAAAATGTCATCCAAATATTTCAGAATTTAGAGGATATTGGAGAGAAAAGGTTAAGGTCTGGATTCAGCATCACCTGTTTTTCAAACATTCCTAGTTATAGGTTAGCATAATTAGGAGCCATAGTGCTCCCCATCGCTGCCCCTTTGGTCTGGAGGAAAAAGTCTTCTCTGAAGAGAAAATACAGTGGGGAGAACAAGTATTTGATACACGGCCAATTTTGCAGGTTTTCCTACTTACAAAGCATGTAGAGGTCTGTAATTTTTATCATAGGTACACTTCAACTGTGAGAGACGGAATCTAAAACAAAAATCCAGAAAATCACATTGTATGATTTTTAAGTAATTAATTTGCATTTTATGGCATGACATAAGTATTTGATACATCAGAAAAGCAGAACTTAATATTTGGTACAGAAACATTTGTTTGCAATTAACAGAGATCATACGTTTCCTGTAGTTCTTGATCAGGTTTGCACACACTGCAGCAGGGATTTTGGCCCACTCCTCCATACAGACCTTCTCCAGATCCTTCAGGTTTCGGGGCTGTCGCTGTGCAATACGGACTTTCAGCTCCCTCCAAAGATGTTCTATTGGGTTCAGGTCTGGAGACTGGCTAGGCCACTCCAGGACCTTTAGATGCTTCTTACGGAGCCACTCCTTAGTTGCCCTGGCTGTGTGTTTCGGGTCATTGTCATGCTGGAAGACCCAGCCACGACCCATCTTCAATGCTCTTACTGAGGGAAGGAGGTTGTTGGCCAATATCTCACGATACATGGCCCCATCCATCCTCCCCTCAATACGGTGCAGTCGTCCTGTCCCCTTTGCAGAAAAGCATCCCCAAAGAATGATGTTTCCACCTCCATGCTTCACGGTTGGGATGGTGTTCTTGGGGTTGTACTCATCCTTCTTCTTCCTCCAAACACGGCGAGTGGAGTTTAGACCAAAAAGCTCTATTTTTGTCTCATCAGACCACATGACCTTCTCCCATTCCTCCTCTGGATCATCCAGATGGTCATTGGCAAACTTCAGACGGGCCTGGACATGCGCTGGCTTGAGCAGGGGGACCTTGCGTGCGCTGCAGGGTTTTAATCTATGACGGCGTAGTGTGTTACTAATGGTTTTCTTTGAGACTGTGGTCCCAGCTCTCTTCAGGTCATTGACCAGGTCCTGCCGTGTAGTTCTGGGCTGATCCCTCACCTTCCTCATGATCATTGATGCCCCACGAGGTGAGATCTTGCATGGAGCCCCAGACCGAGGGTGATTGACCGTCATCTTGAACATCTTCCATTTTCTAATAATTGCGCCAACAGTTGTTGCCTTCTCACCAAGCTGCTTGCCTATTGTCCTGTAGCCCATCCCAGCCTTGTGCAGGTCTACAATTTTATCCCTGATGTCCTTACACAGCTCTCTGGTCTTGGCCATTGTGGAGAGGTTGGAGTCTGTTTGATTGAGTGTGTGGACAGGTGTCTTTTATACAGGTAACAAGTTCAAACAGGTGCAGTTAATACAGGTAATGAGTGGAGAACAGGAGGGCTTCTTAAAGAAAAACTAACAGGTCTGTGAGAGCCGGAATTCTTACTGGTTGGTAGGTGATCAAATACTTATGTCATGCAATAAAATGCAAATTAATTACTTAAAAATCATTCAATGTGATTTTATGGATTTTTGTTTTAGATTCCGTCTCTCACAGTTGAAGTGTACCTATGATAAAAATTACAGACCTCTACATGCTTTGTAAGTAGGAGAACCTGCAAAATCAGCAGTGTATCAAATACTTGTTCTCCCCACTGTAGTTTAGGTTAGTACCAGTTCAGCCAAGTCCACAATATAATTGGTGCTGGGTAGAGCATTAGGGGGACGTTCATTGAAGTAGAACTTGAAGGCCTGTAGACCGCCCTGATGGGGGATGTTAGTATATAGACTGGTAACATCAAAGTACACAGAATATAATTTTCAGGTATATGGTCCACAGATTTCAAAAGGTAAAAAAAATCAATACAGTCTCTAGTATACAAGGGGAGGGAGATCGCCCAGGGTTTCACAAAATGGTCTACAAAGGTAGAGATATTCTCTGTCAGAGATCCATTACTACTCACAATGGGCCTGCCTGGTATCGGTGGTGTCATGCTCTTGGGAATTTTATGTAGAGCATATATGGCAGGTGTGGTTGGGCAGTCAACTTTCATATACTCATATTCTGTCTTTGTAATTTCCCTTTCATTCAACATTTGTTTTACAATTTATCATGGATCTGAGACTTGAATTGATTAGTAGGGTCCTTTGGGAGTCTTTTGTAAAAATTCATCATCACTAATTTGTCTCAGAATCTCCTTTTCATAGTCTGCTGCATTTAGTATCACTATTGCACCTCCTTTGTCGGCAGGTTTTATAATGATACCGGAGTCATTTTTCAGTTCCATAAGAGATTCTTTCTCTGCTTTTGACATATTGTGGAATAACTTGTATTCGTTTTTTCTTAGCCAGGAGATGATGTACATCTTTCTCAACTAGGCGGCAATATGTTTCAAGAGAGGGACCCTTTGGGTTGTAAAATATCCTTTTCCTCTTAAAATATGTATTTTCCCTTGTTATGTCCTCAAGGCATTGTCATTCAGGTTATCAATGGGGAAATCATTAGCACTATTTCCTGTCTGGTTACTAATATCGTTCAATATATTAACATGTGCAGGTGCATAGGCAGCAACCCCATTACCAAAAAACTCAGTCAAAAACTTTTGAAAGTCTATAACTGTATCAAAGTCATTGGCCTGTGATGTTGGGACAAATGATAGTCCCTTACCTAGGCCAGATGAACATGTATCAGATTGTTGGACAAGTTAATTACCATGTCTTGCTCCGTATATGTAGCGGGAACTTTGGGTGTTGCCGTCTTCCTACGTAGTCCTCTCCTGCATTTCTTGTGGGGAAGCAGGGTGGGCGGTGGTCGTGATGATGGCCTAGTCGATGACGTCATCCATCGGGATTCCCCCCCAAAATAGACGCTCATGCTCTAGAATGGTCACTGGAGTCAGATGTGAGGGATTTGGTTAATCGCCACATTAGTGGCCCTCTAGGATTACGGCTGGGCTAGCGTTTACCCTTCCAGCGTTCTCGTGTGGGGAGTGCCAATTGGCTGTCTCCAGCCATCCCTCCAGAAATATACCTTCTGCTCCTTGTAGTCTGCAGTATCATGCTCAAACTTTTTCCGCTTGTTTGTCTTTGTCTCCTCCGCAAGTTTATCACGAATATTTTCCACACTGGTCAGGCATTCAGCCCAAAGAGTTCAATCTTGGTTTCATCAGACCAGAGAATCTTGTTTCTCATGATCTGAGTCCTTTAACTGCCTTTTGGCAAACTCCAAGTGGGCTGTCATGTGCCTTTTACTGAAGAGTGGCTTCCGTCTGGCCACTCTACCATAAAGGCCTGAATGCTTGAGTGCTGCAGAGATGGTTGTACTTCTGGAAGGTTCTCCCATCTCCACAGAGGAACTCTGGAGCACTGTCAGAGTGACCATCGAGTTCTTGCACGCACCCTTGTGGGGCCCCCATGTTGAGGATCAGTGTGGCGGAGGTGTTGTTGCCTACCTTCACCACCTGGTATCGGCCTGTCAGGAAGTCCAGGACCCAATTGCACATGATGGGGTTCAGACCCAGGGCCCCGAGGTTAGTATTGTGTGTGTGTGTGCTTGCATGTAGCCTATGTAGCAATGGTGGGCCCAGGCTCTCCTGGTCTTGCCATGGGTTAGCTGCCTGGGTGTGAGGATGCAGTGATGCTGTCGCCCATTGTTCTGAGATAATGTCATAATGGGGGGGACAGCTGGCAGCTTCGTTTCCTGTCGGCGCACATTTTCTGCCACATCAATAATGAGCGCCTTAGCCCAGCCATGATGGCCACGGCTCACTGCTCACGTGGCTCCATGCTCTCGCTCTCTTTCTTTGTCTGTTCTTTCTCTATCTTTCTCTTTATGTTATTTCCTCTATCGCTCTTCATCTCTCGCTCTATTTCTTTCTGCCAATCCCTTTTTCTCGCTGTCTGAATTTTTTGGGGTGAATATCCTCTTTCCTTACTTTTGTCTGCATTCCTCTGTCTTATTTTTTTGAAATCCTTTGTATATGCTAAATGAAGCATAAAATGCTCAGAACGTTCATTGAGAAGACACACTTCATTATTTTCCTTTTAGTTTGACGTGACAAAGACACTTGAGGGACTGTGTCATATCAGTAAGGAGTGAAGCACATATCTGCACATCCCCCTTTAGTTCCCCATTGATGAACCTGTTTGCAGCGAAGTGTTGAGCGTTGTGGTGTTTAGTTGTACGAGCGTTAGATCACTTTCGATTGAAACAAACAGTCATCATGAGCACAGGTAGACATTGCTAAGGAAATGTAGGAAATTGGTGATGTCGGGCAGGCGCGGAGGGGTGGGGGGGTTGGCCCTGGGGACCGATGGATGGCGTGACGGCGTGACACTCAGATGCAGCTGGGGATTTCATGGAGTCGCAGCAAAAGCTCAGTGGCACGTCACCGTAACTGGCTTTCAAAGACTGGGATTGACACTGCCTGTGGGCTGCCAGACACAGAGAGCGAGAGAGCGAGAGAGAGAGAGACTGTTGAGCCTCACCGTATGTTAGCCTCACAGAGAGTGGAAAGGCTGGTTAGTAATTCATTCACTTCAGTTCCTCCCAACTGAAATCACGATGAAAAACCACATCAACGCTCACTTGACAACCCATGTCATTGGTCCTAATTTAATTTATGGTCCTAATTTATGGTATGTAGATTACTCTATAGGCTCAACATGCAAGCTGGCAAATCATGCATTCCTACATGAAAAGATACTACAGTTTAGTACTACACAGTGGCGTAGTACAGTTTCTCGGGCCCCCCCACTCAAGGTTCGAGCAAGGACCCCCCCCCCCCCCCCCGCCTTGGAGGGGTGTGTGCTACGCCAGTGAAACTACAGTACTTACTATAGAATTCTGTAGTAAACTGTTGTATACTGTAGAATATTATGCTGCACACTGTAGTATACATCTATCATGTGTAGGACTAACTATAGAATGTTGTAGTATACTGTAAATTACTATAGTAAATACTACAGTATATTAAAAAACACAAAAAAACTACAGTCAATAGTACAGTAATGTTCGCAAAAGCACTACAGTCCGCAAAAACACTACAGTAAACACTACAGTCTGCAAAAATACTACATTTATTACTATAGTGTGTACTACAATATTTAATTTGCATATACCCTGCCCATTCCCCTCCCCCATATCCCAATTTGTGCCACCCATAAGTGAGAAACTTACATGTCAAATACAGACCATATATTGTGTTCCCTACAGTTTATACAAAAGAGCAGAAGTTTGGAACTGTCTGTTCAGATTTCAGTCCTGCCTACATACTATACATACATACCAACATACATACAGTATATACATACATACATACATCATACAGTATATACATACAGTATATACATACATACATACATACATACATGTTATGTAAAATTTGCTCTTTGAGTATATTGTCCAGTAGGTTTTCACAAGGACAAAGATAATAAGATAAAAGATAATTTAAAAAACACACTATAGGAAATACTACAAATCCTTCAATATTCTACAGTCATGTCCGCAAAACTACAGTGAATGATACAGTAAAGTCTACAAAAACACTACAGTTAATAGTATTTAACCATAGTATAGTATAGATAACGCAATGACGCAATCCCTATTGACTCAATGTCTATTGCACTCCACGCTGCCCTTTTCCACTTGGACAAAAGGAACATCTAGGTGAGAATGCTTTTCAATGACTACAGCTCACCATTCAACAGAATAGTGCCCTCCAAGCTCATCACCAAACTAAGGAACTAGGGACTGAACACCTCCCTTTGCAACTGAATCCTGGACTTCCTGATGGGACGCCCCCAGATGGTGAAGGCTGGCAACAACAATTCTGCCACACTGACACTCAGCACGAGGCCCCCTCAGGGGTGCATACTTAGATCCCTCCTGTACTCCCTGTTCACCCATGACTGCGTGGCAGCGGATGACTCCAACACCATCATTAACTTCATTAACAACGGTGGTAGGCCTGATCATCGTCGATGATGAGACATCCTATAGGGAGGTCAGAGAAAAAAATGATCTTCCTAAACGTCAGCAAGACAAAGGAGCTGATCATGGACTACAGGAAATGGAGGGCCGAGGATGACCCCATTCACAAGCTGTGGACGTGGTGAGAGATGCTGTAGTGGAGCGAGTCGAGAGCTTCAAGTGTCCACATCACTAAGATGTATCATGGTCCAAACACACCAACACAAATCAAATCAAATGTTATTGGTCACATACACATGGTTAGCAGAATGTTAATGCGAGCGTAGCGAAATGCTTGTGCTTCTAGTTCCGACAGTGCAGTAATATCTAACAAGTAATCTAACAATTCCACAACAACTACCTAATACACACAAATCTAAAGGGTTGGAATAAGAATATGTACATATATATATATGGATGAGCAATGACTGAGCGGCATAGGCAAGATGCAATAGATGGTATAAAATACAGTACATACATATGAGATGAGTATGTAAGATATGTAAACATTAGTAGTGCCATTTTTAAAGTGACTAGTGATCCATTTATTAAAGTGGCCAATGATTTTGAGTCTGTATGTTGGCAGCAGCCTCTCTGTGTTTAGTGATGGCTGTTTGACAGTCTGATGGCCTTGAGATAGAAGCTGTTTTTCAGTCTCTCGGTACCAGCTTTGATGCACCTGTACTGACCTCACCTTCTGGATGGTAGCGGGGTGAACAGGCAGTAGCTCGGGTGGTTGTTGTCCTTGATTATCTTTTTGATCTTCCTGTGACATTGGGTGGTGTAGGTGTCCTGAAGGGCAGGTAGTTTGCCCCCCGTTAATGCGTTGTGCAGACCTCACTACCCTCCGGAGAGCCTTACCAGGCAGTGATATAGCCACACAGGATGCTCTCAATTGTGCATCTGTATAAGTTTGTGAGGGTTTTAGGTGATAAGCCAAATTTCTTCAGCCTCCTGAGGTTGAAGAGGTGCTGTTGCGCCTTCTTCACCATACTGTCTGTGTGGGTGGCCCATTTCAGTTTGTCCGTGATGTGTACGCCGAGGAACTTAAAACTTTCCACCTTCTCCACTGCTGTCCCGTCGATGTGGATAGGGGGATGCTCCCTCTGCTGTTTCCTGAAGTCCACGATCATCTCCTTTGTTTTGTTGATGTTGAGTGAGAGGTTGTTTTCCAGACACCACACTCCGAGTGCCTTCACCTCCTCCCTGTAGGCTGTCACATCGTTGTTGGTAATCAAGCCCACTACTGTTGTGTCGTGACAAGTGCACGAAAATGCCTCTTCCCCCTCAGGAAGCTAAAAAGATTTGGCATGGGCCCTCAGATCCCTAAACAGTTCTACAACTGCATGATTGAGAGCATCTTGACTGGCTGCATCACTGCTTGTGTGGCAACTGGACTCCTGAGTGGCGCAGTGGTCTAAGGCACTGCATCTCAGTGCAAGAGGCGTCCCTACAGACACCCTGGTTTGAATCCAGGCTGTATCACATCCGGCCGTGATTGGGAGTGCCATAGGGCGGCACACAATTGGCCCAGGGTCGCCGGGGTAGGCCGTCATTTTAAATAAGAATTTGTTCTTAACTGACTTGCCTAGTTAAATAAAGGTTAAAAAAATATATATTAAAAAGAATAAGAAACTGCTTGGCATCCGACCGCATTGCGTTACAGAGAGTGGTGCGGACAGCCCAGTACATAAGTAGGGTCAAGCTCCCTGCCATTCAGGACCTCTATACCAGGCGGTGTCAGAGGAATGCCCTAAAAATTGTCAAAGACTCCAGCAACCCAAGTCATAGAATATTCTCTCTGCTACTGCATTGCAAGCGGTACTCATCACATACACTGCTGCTACTGTTCTACTATCTGTCACTTTATTCCTAGTTATATGTACATACCTACCTCAATTACCTCGTACCCCTGCACATTGACTCGGTACTGGTACCATTTGTATATATAAGTTATCATTACTCATTGTGTATCTATTACTACTTTTATTATTACGTGTTTTACTTTTCTATTACTTCTCTATTTTCTTTCTCTCTGCATTGTTGGGACAGGCCCGTAAGTAAGCACTTACACACCTGTTGTTTACGAAGCATGTGACAAATAAAATTATATTATATTTGATTCAGTATTTTTTCATGTAGTTTGTTTATGATACAGATATCAGTATCAAAGCAATATACAAAAAGGAAACCGTTCGCAGCGTCACATTCGGCTTGCAGCATAATGATATTGTTCTGCTATTGTTCTCCCCCTAGCCTGTAACAGAACACTAGTTCCAGCTCACCTCTTACTGCTGAGTGACTTATGTTCTGCAGCCGCGGAGCTCTTGGCACCACACAGTCTTGGACACAGACTTCTCTGATTAGGCCTGCACCCTGAGTCACAGTTAAATTAAAATGATTATAGAGTCAGCCTTGAAAACCGTCTGGAGAAGCCATTCAATTACGCACCAATCAGCCCTGCTTTTAGCCAAGCTGATTTGGGCCTAGCCCCACTAGCAGGAAGTAGAGAAGCCAGTAGACACATACCCCCTTCATCCAACAAAGAGTTTCCCTGCTTTTCTGGCACTGCTATTGTTAGTGTGGATGGTTTAGGGCATGGAGTATTCAACTCTTACTCTACAAGGTCCGGAGCCTGCTGGGTTTCTGTTCTTCCTGATAATTAATTTCACCCACCTGATGTCCCAGGTCTAAATCAGTCCCTGGTTAGAGGGGAACAATAAAGAAACGCAGTGGAACTGGCTCTGAGGTCCAGAGTTGAGTTTGAGTGGTTTAGGGCATTTTACAGTACAACAAGGCCATTTTGAATTGTGGTTGAATAGAAAAACACAGCAAACTACTCTGAAGATTGACAAGATGGCGCTGGAGAACAAGGCTGATGTTCTACGTATTCCTAACCAATTGTGTTTTTTTGTTCATTTCTTTGCGTTGTTTGTAAACCTTTTTTTAAAGTATTTTGTACTTAATGTTGCTGCTACCGTCTCTTATGACCGAAAATAACTTCTGGACATTAGAACTGTGATTACTCACCACGGACTGGCAGAATCCTTTTTTTCCTTTAACGAGTCCAACGAGCCGATGTGAATGATGTACTGCTTTCCCGGGAACAGGCCCAGATCCCCGTCATTTGCGTGAAGAAAAAGCAGAGAAAAAGGGGCCAGAGGGCAGGCTGCCTTCTGAAGATTTCGTAGGCGAACCAAATAAACCCCCACTTCCTTCCATTCTGCTAGCAAACGTTCAATCTTTGGAAAATAAAATTGATGACCTACGCGGAAGATTAAACTACCAATTGGACATTCAAAACTGTAATATCTTATGCTTCACGGAGTCATGGCTGAACGACGACATTATTAACATACAGCTAGCTGGTTATACACTGTATCGACAGGATACAACAGCAGACTCTGGTAGGACAAGGGGCGGCGGACTATGTATTTTTGTAAATAACAGCTGGTGCACGATATCTAAGGAAGTCTCAAGGTTTTGCTCGCCTGAGGTAGAGTATCTCATGATAAGCTGTAGACCACACTATCTACCTAGAGAGTTTTCATCTGTATTTTTCGTAGCTGTCTACATACCACCACAGACTGATGCTGGCACTAAAACCTCACTCAATGAGCTGTATTCCGCTATAAGCAAACAGGGAAACGCTCATCCAGAGGTGGCGCTCCTAGTGGCTGGGGACTTTAATGCAGGGAAACTTAAATCCATCTTACCAAATTTCTATCAGCATGTTAAATGTGCAACCAAAGGGAAAAAAACTCTGCACCACCTTTACGCCACACACAGAGACACATACAAAGCTCTCCCTCGCCCTCCATTTGGCAAATTTGATCATAATTCTATCCTCCTGATTCTTGCTTACAAGCAAAAATTCAAGCAGGAAGCACCAGTGACTCGATCAATAAAAAAGTGGTCAGATGAGGCAGTTGCTAAGATGCTATGAATTACAGGCAACATCCGCACTGAGCTAAAGGCTAGCGCTGCCGCTTTCAAGGAGCGGGACTCTAACCCAGAAGCTGAAAAGAAATCCCGCTATGCCCTAAGACGAACCATCAAACAGGCAAAGGGTCAATACAGGACAGATCGAATCATACTACACCAGCTCTGACACTCGTTGATGTGGCAGGGCTTGCAAACCATTACAGACTACAAAGGGAAGCACAGCCAAGAGTTTCCCAGTGACACAAGCCTACCAGATGAGCTAAACTACTTCTATGCTCGCTTTGAGGCAAATAACACTGAAACATGCATGAGAGCATCAGCTGTTCCGGAAGTCTGTGTGATCATGCTCTCTGCAGGTGATGTTAGTAAGACCTTTAAACAGGTCAACATTCACAAGGCCGCAGGGCCAGACGGATTACCAGGATGTGTACTGCGAGCATGTGCTGACCAACTGCCAAGTGTCTTCACTGACATTTTCAATCTCTCCCTGTCCGAGTCTGTAATACCAACATGTTTTAAGCAGACCACCATAGTCCCTGTTCCCAAGAACACTAAGGCAACCTGCCTAAATGACTACCGACCCGTAGCCATGAAGTGCTTTGAAAGGCTGGTCATGACTTACATCAACACCATTATCCCAGAAACCCTAGACTCACTCCAATTTGCATACTGCCCTAACAAATCCACAGATGATGCAATCTCTATTGTACTCCACACTGCCCTTTCCCACCTGGACAAAAGGAACACCTACAGTGGGGAGAACAAGTATTTGATACACTGCCGATTTTGCAGGTTTTCCTACTTACAAAGCATGTAGAGGTCTGTCATTTTTATCATAGGTACACTTCAACTGTGAGAGACGGAATCTAAAAAAAAAATCAGAAAATCACATTGTATGATTTTTAAGTAATTAATTTGCATGATCACAGCCTGATCACAGCCTGATCACCGACAACAACGAGACAGCCTATAGGGAGGAGGTCAGAGACCTGGCCGTGTGGTGCCAGGACAACAACCTCTCCCACAACATGATCAAGACAAAGGAGATGATTGTGGACTACAGGAAAAAGAGGACCGAGCATTCTCATCAACAGGGATGTAGTGGAGCAGGTTGAGAGCTTCAAGTTCCTTGGTGTCCACATCACCAACAAACTAAGCACACCAAGACAGTCCTGAAGAGGCCACGACAAAACCTATTCCCCTTCAGGAGATTGAAAAGATTTGGCATGGGTCCTCAGATCCTCAAAAGGTTCTACAGCTGCACCATCGAGAGCATCCTGACTGGTTGCATCACCGCCTGGTATGGCAACTGCTCGGCCTCAGAGGGTACAGAGGGCAGTGTGTACGGCCCAGTACATCACTGGGGCCAAGCTTCCTGCCATCCAGGACCTCTATACCAGGCGGTGTCAGAGGAAGGCCCTAAAAATTGTCAAAAACTCCAGCCACCCTAGTCATAGACTGTTCTCTCTGCTACCGCACGGCAAGCGGTACCAAAGCTCCAAGTCTAGGTCCAAGAGGCTTCTAAACAGCTTCTACCCCCAAGCCATAAGACTCCTGAACATCTATTCAAAAGGCTACCCAGACTATTTGCATTGTCGTCCCCCCCCCCCCCCCCACCACCACTTTTTACACCACTGCTACACACTGTTGTTATCATCTATGCATAGACACTTTAATAACTCTACCTACATGTACATATTACCTCAACTAACCGGTGCCCCCGCACATTGACTCTGTGCCGGTATCACCCTGTATAAAGTCTCGCTATTGTTATTTTACTGCTGCTCTTTAATTACTTGTTACATTTATTTATTATTCATATTTCTTTTTAATGTAACTGCGTTGTTGGTTAGGGGCTCGTAAGTAATCATTTCCATGTAAGGTTTACACCTGTTGTATTTGGAGCTTGTGACTAATACAAATTTGATTTGATTCGATTTTTGATATGATAAGATGTAGGATCTTAATGGCGATATTATATTTGATCAAACCTGTCTCATAGATGTTTATCTAGTATAAGAATAGAAATAGGTACCGCTACCTGTGGTGACTGACCATAGCTAATCTGCTCGGAAATATAATCGCATTCACCTTGATACATGTACCAGCAGTGGCTGCTACCAAACAGTGCTTGTTAGAAGGAAAAAATGACTTTCTATAATAGGTCTAGTGTGACACACAGGAACAGTTGTGTCCTTTCAGACATCTGACTTGCTGTGAATAAACAGTGATAATGACTCCTTCCCCTGTGAGCCTTCCTCATTGACTCCAAATAGGACACAACAGCCACAAAGGAGGTACATCAACTTAGCATAATGGAAGTAAAAGGCAACTTTAGCTGCACGATAGGAGCAGGACAACGAGACAATTTGTAAGGGCTATAATGAGAAAACATGCATAGAATATTTTTATATTCTCCCTCCAGCTGAACTTCACAAGGCATGTGCAGCCTGCTAACTATAGTCTCACTGTCCTGCCACTTAAAATATCATGACGTCTTATGACATTTATTGTAATGTTTACGACAATATAGTATGGCACTGTTATGATGTATAATTTAAGTGAAGTGTTTTATAACTAAGAATCCCCTCTGTGAGATGGTTTTGAACCAGTCATTGTCAGTTAAGGCCTGTTTCGATTTGACAGTAGCACTTCTCCAGTAACAGGTAGTGTGATGTTCACAGTGTAATAATATATTCAGATCACTTATACCAGGGAGCACACCGGATTACTGTGATTCCAGGCTTCCTTTAATATCAGCCTTTTCTTATTATATAGACAGTGCTGCTCGGGTTACCTCAAGGAAGTCATTTAGCACGTCAGACAGTCTATCTGAGCTATCACAGACACCGGGAAACAGCAATTACAGCAACAGGGGAGAACCACCAGCCCACTTTTAAGTCTAAACTGAAAGTGAATGAATGCTACATGATTGAAAGGGAGGAGTAAGGATAAGAGTAGCAGCACTGTATTTCTCTCCTTCTCCTCCTCCCCAGAGAATGCTCTATGCAGTGAGGCATTCAGACATGTCAAGAGTTTTGTGTGATTGATCCAGAAGAGAGAATCCATAGCCAGTAAGACTGAATCAGCATCAGCCCATTGTGAAGTCTTACTTAACTATACATCTTAATAGAAAGATGTATAGTTATCGTTATATTATTTTTCTGTAAGCATTTCACTGTTAGGCTACACCAGTTATTTACGAAGCATGTGATCATCACATCAGAGAATATCAAACATGGCTGTACTGTTGGCTGTGGTAAGGACTTGATCGAAAAACAGATGTATCTTAGCCTCAATAACTGCCTTGGTATTGATCTGACACAGACAGGGCTGTACCGTAGAGGCTGTGGACGTGGTGAGAGACGCTGTCAGTCAGATGTGTACAGTGCCTTCAGAAAGTTTTCACACCCCTTGAGTTTTTCCACATTTTGTTGTGTTACAGCCTGAATTTAAACTGGATTAAATTGAGATGTTGTGTCACTGGCCTATACACAATATCCATGATGTCAAAGTGGAATTATGTTTTTGATATTTTTGCAAATGAATTACAATTGAAACATCGAAGTCAATAAGTATTATTGAGTGAATAAGTATTCATAAATAAAAATACAAATACAACATGTATTGACTCAGGAATGTGAATACATATATTTCTGTATTTCATATTTTTGTATTTCATATTCATATTCATATTTCATATTCAATACATTTGAAAAAAAACACTTTCTCACTTTGTCATTATGGTGTATTGTGTGTAAATGGGTGAGATAGAAAATGTATTTAATCCATTTCGAATTCAGGTTGTAACACAATTAATGTGGAATAAGTCAAGGGGTATGAATACTTTCTGAAGGCACTGTATGTGTACAAGAGGAATCCAATCTCCAAGGTCTCCAAACTCTCAATTTTCAGAAGAATTCAGATCTTCAGATTTTTTACATTTGAAGAATTCCCAGTTCTTGTCCTCATATTCCAATATTCACTTCATCTGATATCGTATTCCAAGTATTCACAGGGATTGGGTGGGTTGTGTGTGTGCATGTTGCTATACAGCCAGCAAGGTTGTTGTTGGAAACAAGGCCATTGATTACCAATTTGTGAAAACATCTTTCTGAGTATGTGCCTGCGTGTGTGTTTAGTATGTAGTATTTTACTAGGATCCCCAATTAGCTGCTGCCAAGGCAGTGGCTACTCTTCCTGGGGTCCAAACAGGAAACAAAACACAACAAATAGAATACTTCATATACATAAACCTACATAATACAATATATAATACCATGCAAATTACAGTACCAAATACAGTGGGGAGAACAAGTATTTGATACACTGCCGATTTTGCAGGTTTTCCTACTTACAAAGCATGTAGAGGTCTGTAATTTTTATCATAGGTACACTTCAACTGTGAGAGACGGAATCTAAAACAAAAATCCAGAAAATCACATTGTATGAAGTAATTAATTTGCATTTTATTGCATGACATAAGTATTTGATACATCAGAAAAGCAGAACTTAATATTTGGTACAGAAACCTTTGTTTGCAATTACAGAGATCATACGTTTCCTGTAGTTCTTGACTAGGTTTGCACACACTGCAGCAGGGATTTTGGCCCACTCCTCCCTACAGATCTTCTCCAGATCCTTCAGGTTTCGGGGCTGTCGCTGGGCAATACGGAGTTTCAGCTCCCTCCAAAGATTTTCTATTGGGTTCAGGTCTGGAGACTGGCTAGGCCACTCCAGGACCTTGAGATGCTTCTTACGGAGCCACTCCTTAGTTGCCATGGCTGTGTGCTTTGTGTCGTTGTCATGCTGGAAGACCCAGCCACGACCCATCTTCAATGCTCTCACTGAGGGAAGGAGGTTGTTGGCCAAGATCTCGCGATACATGGCCCCATCCATCCTCCCCTCAATACGGTGCAGTCGTCCTGTCCCCTTTGCAGAAAAGCATCCCCAAAGAATGATGTTTCCACCTCCATGCTTCACGGTTGGGATGGTGTTCTTGGGGTTGTACTCATACTTCTTCTTCCTCCAAACACGGCGAGTGGAGTTAGACCAAAAAGCTCTATTTTTGTCTCATCAGACCACATGACCTTCTCCCATTCCTCCTCTGGATCATCCAGATGGTCATTGGCAAACTTCAGACAGGCCTGGACATGCACTGGCTTAAGCAGGGGGACCTTGCGTGCGCTGCAGGATTTTAATCCATGACGGCGTAGTGTGTTACTAATGGTTTTCTTTGAGACTGTGGTCCCAGCTCTCTTCAGGTCATTGACCAGGTCCTGCCGTGTAGTTCTGGGCTGATCCCTCACCTTCCTCATGATCATTGATGCCCCACGAGGTGAAATCTTGCATGGAGCCCCAGACCGAGGGTGATTGACCGTCATCTTGAACTTCTTCCATTTTCTAATAATTGCGCCAACAGTTGTTTCCTTCTCACCAAGCTGCTTGCCTATTGTCCTGTAGCCCATCCCAGCCTTGTGCAGGTCTACAATTTTATCCCTGATGTCCTTACACAGCTCTCTGGTCTTGGCCATTGTGGAGAGGTTGGAATCTGTTTGATTGAGTGTGTGGACAGGTGTCTTTTATACAGGTAACGAGTTCAAACAGGTGCAGTTAATACAGGTAATGAGTGGAGAACAGGAGGGCTTCTTAAAGAAAAACTAACAGGTCTGTGAGAGCCGGAATTCTTACTGGTTGGTAGGTGATCAAATACTTATGTCATGCAATAAAATGCAAATTAATTATTTAAAAATCATACAATGTGATTTTCTGGATTTTTGTTTTAGATTCCGTCTCTCACAGTTGAAGTGTACCTATGATAAAAATTACAGACCTCTACATGCTTTGTAAGTAGGAAAACCTGCAAAATCGGCAGTGTATCAAATACTTGTTCTCCCCACTGTATATACAAATGTCTGTGTGTCTCTTCACAGTCCCTGTTGTGCAGTAAGGTGTTATTTTTCAGTTTTTTCAATCTGGTTTTATTGCTAGCTTGAGTTACCTGGGGTGGCAGAGAGTTCCATGTAATCACAGCTCTATTTAATACTGTGCATTTCCTAGCCTCTGTTCTGGACCTGTGACCTGTGAAGAGACCTCTGGTTGCATGTCTTGTGTGGTACCGATTTGTGTCTGAACTGACAGTTCGGTACCTTCAACACATGAACACCTCGCACAAAGACCAATAGTGAGGAGAGATTGACATGCATGTCATTGACATTTGCACTCCGTGCACATTTAAGTGCAAGACGTGCTGCTCTGTTCTGGACCAACGGCAATTTGCCTTGGTCCTTCTTTGCCACACATGACTGCACAAATGGGCAGTCGTCCAGGTGTGACAAACCTAGGACCTGTCTGGTTGATTGAGACGTCAAGAAAGCAGAGCAACGCCTTATCATGGACAGACCTCTTTCCATTTTAGCAACCATTGAGTCTATATGTTTTGACCATGACAGCTTGCTATCTTGGGTTACACCCAGCAGTTTAGTCTTCTAAACTTGCTCATTCGCCACATTATTCAATAATATATCTAGATGAGGTTTAGGGTTGAGTGAGTGATTTATCCCAAAAACGATGTTTTTAGTTTCTGAGATTTTTCCAGCCTAATGCTAGTTACCCATTCTAAAACTGACTGAAGCTCTATGTTAAGGGGGTCAGTTATTTATTTTACTGTCATAGCCGGCATGTATACTGTTGAGTCGTCAGCGTATATAGACACACAGGCTTTTTTTAAGGTCAGTGGAAGGTCATTAGTAAAAACAGAAACAATAATGGCCCAAGCCAGCTGCCTTGCGGTACACCACACTCAACCAAATTTGCATTAGATAGGCTTCAATTAAAGAAAACCCTCTGTGTTCTATTAGATAGGTAACTCTCAATCATGATAAGGCAGAGGATGTAAATCCATAACACCTATGTTTTTTCAGCAATAGGTTATGATCAATTATATCAAAAGCAGCACGGGAGTCTAACAAAACAGCTCACACAATTTTCTTATTGTCAATTTCTTTCAGTAAATCATTAGTAATTTGTGTCAGTGTCAAGCATGTTGTGCGCCCTTCCCTATAAGCATGCTGAAAGTCTGTTGCCAATTTGTTTTCTATAAAATAACATTGTATTTGATCAAACACAATTTTTTCAAAAAGTTTGCTAAGCATCGGTAACAGGCTGATTGGTCGTCTGTTTGAACCATTAAAGGGTGCTTTGCTATTCTTGGGCAGCGGAATGACCTTTGCCTCCCTCCAGGCCTGAGGGCACACACCATCTTCTAGGCTTAAACTGAAGATGTGGCAAACAGGAGTTGCAATGTATTCCACTACTAACCTCAGCATTTTACCATTCCGGTTGTCTGTGCCAGGAGGCTTGTCCTTATTAATAGATAGCAACAATTTATTCACCTCTTTTACACCAACTTTGCAGAACTCAAAACTACTGATATGTTGTTATGTGAATTTACTGTTATGAGCAAGTATTACGTATGTTAATTTGTCTAGGATTTGTGTTATTTGTGTGTGAGTAGGTGATGTCCCTGTGGGTGCGATAATTTCTATAGGCCATTGTAAATATTGTTGTGTTGTCAACAATAGCATCCACCAAGAGCCACCTAATGAAATATTTATCAGGGATTTGAGGATCCAAGCTGTTTTAATTAGCATTTGCAAAGCAGGCATCTAACCACATTTAGTAGAGAAACACTGGTCTTGTCACTCAGTATTTGCATGTGTCTCTGTGTGCATCTGTGCTGCTGGGTGCATGTTGTGTTGTTGTTATCTGTGTGCACGTTTTAAAGAGCAAGCAAGTGATTGAGAGCGAGCGAGACAGAGAGACAGAGAGAAAGAGAAATTGTTAGGAAAAGTTTATAGGGGAAGCAGCTGTGCCATTTCCGTCTCTTGCAGTGCTGCATCAAGGTCTAGGAATGTGCCAAGTCGTTACACTAATTACCTGGCCCTACACTGTCTGAACAGTGCCTAGCTTCCTGCCTAGCAGTCCTAACCTGTATGCATTACCTCTGATTGATATTCAGCGCTGTGATGCACCAGCCTCAGAGGTGCTGCTGGTCAAGGTTTCTCAGTGAAATGTTCTCTTTGATTGTGAAGAGTGATCACGATGTACGCTGCGTGTATGAAAACAACAAATCTCTTTAGGGGCTGTTTCCAACAACCTGGATTCTTCTTCCCCCATCACTTTAGCCCACATGGTTAATTATTTTTTACAGTTTAAAATGTACACCCCCTCATTAATTCAGCAGTCCACAATCTATCATAATTACTACCAAATAAGTTGTTGTTGCTTTAATTAAAATTAGTGGCTGTGATGCTCACTCATTAGAATACCCAGTATCACACACACACACACACTCAAACACACACATACACACACACTTAATCACATAAAGAAAACAGTCAAACTAAGCGATGCCACACTCAAATAAGCTACCCAGCATTGCACCGAGGCTGCTTCTCACACTGCTGTACCTTCTCGCTAATGCAATCACACAAAGAGTGGTGGGCGAGGAGAGAGGAGCGGCATTATACCACACTATAATTACAGACTGACATTTCACAGCAAACTCCCCTTTTCAGCTGTGTAAGCCCTAAATGAAATTCTGTTGATACGGGAAATCAACTTTATGAGTAAAACCACTTCATCCAGATAGCATTTTTGTGCTGTTGAACCTGCTGCACCTGTATTATATATATACCTTCCTTTGTTTGGTACTTACAGTACAAGCAAAATAACTCCCAATGCTTTTACTGTCTTAGAGCGATACGGCCGAGGAGGATGAGATCATGAGGAAATTGAGTGACCTCATAGTGCTGCATACCATTTAAGATGCATCTCTTACCTATATCATGTTTATTTATATTACAAGCAAATACCTTTGGAGAAAAGACAATACAAGTGAGTCAGAGAGTGGGCGAGAAAGGCAGAGACACTGACGGAGATAGCTAGGTAAGTTAAAGTTATGTATATTAGAGAGTGGGAGAGACAGGAAGAGACATGGACGGCGATAGCTAGCTAAGATAAAGTTCGGTATATTAGAGAGTGGGAGAGACAGGAAGAGACATGGACGGCGATAGCTAGCTAAGTTAAAGTTATGTATATTAGAGAGTGGGAGAGACAGGAAGAGAGAGGGACGGAGACAGCTAGGTAAGTTAAAGTTCTGTATATTTAGAGAGTGGGAGAGACAGGAAGAGACAGGGACAGAGATAGCTTGGTACAGTTGAAGTCGGAAGTTTACATACACTTAGGTTGGAGTCATTAAAACTTGTTTTTCAACCACTCCACAACTTTCTTGTTAACAAACTATAATTTTGGCAAGTCGGTTAGGACATCTACTTTGTGCATGACACAAGTCATTTTTCCAAGAATTGTTTACAGACAGATTATTTCACTTATATTCACTGTATCACAATTGCAGTGGGTCAGAAGTTTACATACACTAAGTTAACTGTGCCTTTAAACAGCTTGGAAAATTCCTGAAAAGTATGTCATGGCTTTAGAAGCTTTTGATAGGCTAATTGACATCATTTGAGTCAATTGAGGTGTATCTGTGGATGTATTTCCAGGCCTACCTTCAAACTCAGTGCCTCTTTGCTTGACACCATGGGAAAATCAAAAGAAATCAGCCAAGACCTCAGAAGAAGAAAAAATGTAGACCTCCACAAGTCTGGTTCATCCTTGGAAGACATTTCCAAATGCTTGAAGGCACCACATTTATCTGTACAAACAATAGTACGCAAGCATAAACACCATCGGACCATGCAGCTGTCATACCGCTCAGGAAGGAGACGCATTCTGTCTCCTAGAGATGAACGTACTTTGGTGCAAAAAGTGAAAACCAATCCCAGAACAACAGCAAAGGACCTTGCAATGAACCTCCTCTCCCCTGTAACTATTCCCCAGGTCGTTGCTGTAAATGAGAATGTGTCCTCAGTCAACTTACCTGGTAAAATAACAGATAAATAAATTAAATAAAATCGTGAAAATGCTGGAGGAAACAGGTACAAAAGTATCTATATCCACAGTAAAACGAGTCCTATATCGGCATAACCTAAAAGGCCGCTCAGAAAGGAAGAAGCCACTGCTCCAAAACCCCCATAAAAATGCCAGACTACGGTTTGCAAATGCACATGGGGACAAAGATCGAACTTTTTGAAGAAATGTCCTCTGGTCTGATGAATCAAACATAGAACTGTTTGGCTATAATGACCATCGTTATGTTAGGAGGAAAAAGGGGGAGGCGAGCAAGCCGAAGAACACCATCCCAACCATGAAGCACGGGGGTGGCAGCATCATGTTGTGGGGGTGCTTTGCTGCAGGAGGGACTGGTGCACTCCACAAAATAGATGGCATCATGAGGATGGAAAACTATTTGTATATATTGAAGCAACATCTCAAGACATCAGTCAGGAAGTTAAAGCTTGGTCACAAATGGGTCTTCCAAATGGACAATGACCCCAAGCATACTTCCAAAGTTGTGGCAAAATGGCTTAAGGACAACAAAGTCAAGGTATTGGAGTGGCCATCACAAAGCACTGACCTCAATCCTATCGAAAATGTGTGGGCAGAACTGAAAAAGCATTTGTGAGCAAGGAGGCCTACAAACCTGACTCAGTTACACCAGCTCTGTCAGGAGGAATGGGCCAAAATTCACCCAACTTATTGTGGGAAGCTTGTGGAAGGCTACTAGAAACGTTTGACCCAAGTTAAACAATTTAAAGACAATGCTACCAAATACTAATTGAGTGTATGTACACTTCTGACCCACTGGGAATGTGATGAAAGAAATAAAAGCTGAAATAAATCATTCTCTCTTCTATTATTCTATTCTATTATACATTTCACATTCTTAAAATAAAGTGCTGATCCTAACTGAGCTAAGACAGGGAATTTTTACTAGGATTAAAAGTCAGGAATTGTGAAAAACTGAGTTTAAATGTATTTGGCTAAGGTGTATGATAACTTCCGACTTCAACTGTAAGTTAAAGTTCTGTATATTAGAGAGTGGGAGAGACAGGAAGAGACAGGGACGGAGATAGCAAGATATGTTAAAGTTGTGTATATTGGGATGGCGGTCACCTAGGTCGTCCTGACATGTCTTATTAGTCAGGTCTTTAATAGCCTGGGCCTGGCTACACCGTCAGGCTCACTCCTTCCCAATATCTCTGATTAAAGTCAAACAGACACAGCCTAGCGTAGAGCCAAGACTGGCCACACAGTCCTTATTTTGCGCTGCGGTCATCACTTGGACCGAGCACCCAGGGTTCAGGCCAAGTAATCTGGAAAGTTTAAATTCACAAAGAATAGCAGAAAAATATTAAACGAATGGTATCCCTTTGACACAAATAAACCTCACCGTAACTTCCTTTATACGCGTTTTTCTATTTATCTTGCCAGACATAATTTCCACAGAAAAATACACTTGCTTAAGAGCGAATGTTCTAGCAGTTGTTGTTTGAGTGTTTGCAACAGAGTCAGACTGTGTAGAGGACAGCTTTTTACTCATTATTACAGTATGTCGTTTCTGTCAACCCTGCATTAGCATGATGAACTATAGATGACTCACTCTAGAACTAATAGCCCCATGCTGACTTAGACTAAATGAAAGCCATGTGAAGTACCTACAAGGACACCCTGTTGTCTTTTTGCAGTAATTCTCATCCCCTTTGTTTGAGTTAACTGAACAAGCCCCATCCTTATTCATGAGGGACACTTGTGATGATTTGAATGAGCAAACACGCTAAGCCCTTCTATTGAATAAAGAACAACAACATATAAGAGTCTATGGACAGATTCCCTGATGAATGAATCTAAGGTCGTTGACCCCTGCGTCAGGACAGTGCAGACACAGATTTATCCTTGAGCCATGCAAGGAACTGTGGACTAAAAGAGCAGTACATGAAATGTCACGACAGAATCTCTTGTTCCCACTCTGAGTGGAGAAGCAAGTGTTTAATATTCCCAGTAGCAGCTACAGAGCCTGTCAAACTCTGAGAGGTTAGAGTTGTTGGCCATTTTAGCCGTACTACTTTTCCATGCAGCCGCAGAAACGCAGCAGAGAAATCAATAGCAGCGGTAATGTAAAAGACTAGGGCATGGAGTACAAGAGATAAACTTGGGAATGCAGTACAGGAGGACCAGTGTTGAGCATTGACTAACATTTCAAGGCCCATTTGCTGTGATCTGTTCTTAGAACCTCCTCTAGTGCCTGTACAGCTGAGGACACAGTGCATCAACGGTGGGCAGATGCTGGTGCGTGAAGGGGGCAGAGGACATTTTATTTAGCTCTGTATGTGTGTGTGTATGCCAATGCGTGTGTGTGTGCTTATGTGTGGAGTGAAGCCGGTTCATTTGTGTGGTGTCAGAGACCTGTAATCAATACTGCAGTGCACATAAAGGGAGTGGCGTGCATTAAGGAATTAGCAGGAGGGTAACAGCTTGTTTAGAGAAACACTTAGATTGAAATACACACATGTGGATAACACACCTGGATAACACACCCATAAAGGAAAACTCTGCCCCACTTCCAGGGCTATCTGCCCAATTATGACTGAGGACAGAGGGTGTCAGAGCTCTGTAGCTCTGGTCACAAACGCGCATTAACTCCCCACATACTTTATGTAGTAACTAATTTATCCTAAATATATATACTTTTGTTAGTATCATGGGTATTTACTGTGCGCAAGGCTATTTATGTGTAGTGGAAATGTTTGGTCAAGTTGCATTGTGACGCATTTCAGTTTCATATTTAAATGCAGTAATTTACCATTTTGCAATCCTCCCAGTGGATGTGATGTTTAGGTGCACATGAACACTTGCTACACTGACGAGAAAAAGTGTGTTTATTTAAATATTGTAATGCGTCCTGTGTTTGAAGTTCGCGTGTCTCAAAGCTTCATGTCTTGTCTGTCATGTCCGTGCAAAATGGGTGCGTGGCTCCATAAGGAGTACGTTTTCCCTCCTATTGGCCTGCAGAACTATTATTATGAAATGTGTATTCATTAATGGAAAGTATTCTCGCTTTGAGGATAAGCTAGGAATGTTTAAGATGTTTATTTAGATGGAATATGTAAATGTGGGTATAATGAAGATGTCTGTTACATGATTTGATATGCCATATTTAGGTAAAGAGCTCCATGGTTACTGGTTTGGTCCATAGGGAAGGGCCATAGATATAAAGGTACCTGTTTCACCTGTGAGCAGGAGTTCTGTTCAGCTCTGGTATGTGAGCTATGTGGGGAGGCTGTCCATAGCCTGGTATACCCCAATCTGCTATAGTTGGTTTGGTATGTTAGCTATGTGGGGAGGCTGTCCATAGCCTGGTATACCCCAATCTGCTATAGTTGGTTTGGTATGTTAGCTGTGTGGGGAGGCTGTCCATAGCCTGGTATACCCCAATCTGCTATAGTTGGTTTGGAAAGGTAGGCCTGATTGAGGCTTAGGTTTTCGATTCAAACCTGTATTTTGAGAGTCTGTTCATTTTGTAAAAATGAATATAAATTTTGTCATTCACCTGGAACTACTTTCACTGGACACTATTTTGCACCTGATCCAGCTGTCTCCTGCTAATTACTGCCCTTAAGGTTGTCCCAACATCCGGTCCCTACAACAAGCTTAGTCATTTGTTAGACCGTTGGGTTGGTTTTACAGCAGATGATGATTGCTTACGGAATGGAATAGGAATGCCAGAATGTTCACTTCACTCACTTAGCTAGCACGGGCACACACACATACTAACCGGTGCCCCCGCACATTGACTCTGTACCGGCACCCCCCTGTATATATTGTTATTTTTTACTGCTCCTCTTTAATTACTTGTTACTTTTATCGCTTATTCTTATCCGTATTTTTTTTAACTGCACTGTCGTTTAGGGGCTCATAAGTAAGCAGTTCACTGTTGTATTCGGCGCATGTGACTAATAAAACTTGATTTGATTTGATACACACAAACATACACACAATCACACACAAACACACACACAAACACACACATACATACACATACATACACACACACACAAACAAACACACACATACACACACACACACACACGCACACACACACGCACATGCACACACACATGCACACACAAACACACAGATGCAAATGGCCACACGGTAATGGACTGTACGTACATGGATTGCAGCTGCTTTCCTCTGGGGTCATGCTTTGTTTTTGTAAATGTAATGATATTTGGCTAAACTTCCCCTCAGACACCGTCTGTTTTTCTGGGGCTGAAAACCTGTCTGGTGGGCTCCATGTCATGGATGCCCCCAGTGCAATATCTGTGCCGTCTACACCCGCACGCGAGGAAAGGACAACATTAATGTTGTAGACTCACGCACCTACACAGTGACACACACACATACACTGAGTGTACGAAACATTAAGTACACCTTCTCATTCCATGACAGACCAGGTGAATCCAGGTGAAAGCTTTGAGGCTGTTTTGAAGGCAAAAGGGGGGGGGTGCAACTCAATATTAGGAAGGTGTTCTTAATGTTTTGTACACTCAGTGTATAGGCCACACATATAGCCATGTTATTTTTTTCGTTATTGTTATTCGTTATTCACTGTGTATTTATTCCTCGTGTAATTATTTATATTTTAATGTCACTTTTTTATCTTTAACTGCAAAAGGACCCGTAAGTAAGCATTTCACTGTTGGTCTTCACCTGTAGTTTACGAAGCATGTGACAATTTTTTATTTATTTTATTGGATATTTTTAGGCCTACAGTTCAGTAGACACACACACACACACACACACACAAAGAGAGGGAGATCACTCACGTTGCAAACACATTATGAAAAGAGAGCTTTACCCCTGATGGCATTATAAGTACCTTACCAAAACAGCACTCTGGAACACAATTATTTATATTCCGTATAATCAGAGTAAGTGAAGTATTTTCATGACAAGTGAATTACATTTAATTAAATATAGATATCACATTGAAATAAATTATGGTAATGTCTTTCCACACTGTATTATTTTTTAGCAGCTGCAAATGACAGTGTGTTTCCGGTCACTGTGCACACTGCTATCAGTAATGAGTAGCAGGCATGTGCGATGGATACACTTCTCTGCATGTGACCTTCCACAGCACAGAGAATCAATGGCTCTGATTCACTCTCACATCCTGGTTCCTAAGAGACTACCTGGAAACATACTGTAAGGTCATATTGCAAATGCATGAGTATGGGTCCGCTCTCCATCTTTCCCCTTTGCTATAGTATCCTAGTGCCCAGACAGACGAGGCGGAGCTGAGAGGATCAAAGTGAAAGTGTTTTGGCGAAGCGGTCCAAGGGAACCATTTGCATTGTCTTTGCCCGAGGCACTGTCACTGTTATAAATATTAACCAATGGGGAAATTTTTCTCTCTTTGGAGACAAACAAAAAGAACAATGTAAGCCAATTAAGCTGGTTCATCACACCATGCGCATCAGTCTGAGTTTTACACCTAATTCCATTCCACCTCTCTGAGGAGACAATTCAATCACAAAATGCTGAGGCCAGAAACTGCTGTGGATTTGCTGCTAGACCGCCAGGTGTGTGTTAACAGGTTCTCTCTCTCTCTCTCTCTCTCTCTCTCTCTCTCTCTCTCTCTCTCTCTCTCTCTCTCTCTCTCTCTCTCTCTCTCTCTCTCTCTCTCTCTCTCTCTCTCTCTCTCTCTCTCTCTCTCTCTCTCTCTCTCACACACACACACACACACACACACACACACACACACACACACACACACACACACACACACACACACACACACACACACACACACATTCCTAGCATTCTGGGCAGATTTATGCCCTGGCACTTCGACAGAATCCACTGAAACAGTTAGGAGTTAATATCCGTTAATTAATCAGAGGGGGGAGGGGTGTGTGGGGGGAGGATGGAGGAGGGGGAGAGACTCAGAGAGAGGGGGGAGTAATCCACTGAGTGCCCATAATGTAATGAGTATAGGTCTAGCTTAATGGAGTCCATTTGAGAGAGGGGGAGGGACAGATTTGTGAAAAGAGGTCATACTTTCTCTGTAGTCTGTACAGTTGGTTTGTTTTCTGTATTTATTGACATAGCCCAGTCTGTTCCCAGTCAGACTAGCCAGGAATTGGAACCCATGCCTTAACAGGGTTGGGGTCAATTCCATTTCAATTCCAGTCAATTCAGGAAGTAGTCTGAAATTCCAATTCTCTTCAATGCTTTTCAATGAGGAAATTGGCATTTTGTTTACTTTCTGAATTAACTGGAATTAAAATGGAATTGGCCCCAACCCTGCTCATTAGACACCAAATCAAGTCAATATAGCTCAGTGGGACTATATGTTCTGTACTGTCTGATCTCTTTAACTTTGCTCACGGCTTGATTGTTATTCCACACTTAGGGACTATTCTGCCTGTAGTAACTCTACTATCTGAATGACTGATCTTGCTCAACTGACTGGGTCCATGACTTCTACTCTTGCATAAACCTTGAATCCATGTTACCCAAAGAGGAGGCTCATTTTGTTTTTGCTCTGTCAGCCAACAGACTAGAGAACTTATAGGGCTGAATTGATGCAGTGTCCTCCCAGACAAGACAGCACCCTTGGAATTATTTATCTCTCTCTGTTTTCTTTCTTAGCTTCCTATTTGTTGTTGTTGTTAGTTTTGTTTGTTTCTTGTCACAGCCGCCATTGTAAGATCTGATCGTCTATCATCGCTGTCAGGCACATGTGTTTAATTCCAGACGACTGCCATCTCTCACTATTGTTTCTGGGCACCTTTCAACCTCCACTAATTGGCCTTTGTTAAGGCAGTGAACTCAGGCAGTGAGTTGGGGAAAACGCTGGAAGTCGCTCATCTGTTTGTTTGGCACGGTGCTCTGGTTGGGGAGGGAATGGGAGACTTGACACAGCACCAAATGTGACGAGTGCTTCTGGCACTGACACAAGTGACATGGTGATGGAGCGAGCATAGTAATTTTGAGTTATGTCATTGTACTTGAATGAGGGGAGAATGCTGTAACAGCAGTGAACATCCTGTGTCTGTGGCTGATTTTGTGTCATTGTGGTTGTCTAGACTCTATGGAACTCTGCTTCAGTTTACACTGATCCTCTCTTCATGTACGGCTGCATGCCTATTTGAAAATAGAAATGAGCATGGTGTATACCGTATAATTAGACAGATGCTACGCTCACATTGGGTAAAAAGACATTGAGCAAAAGCTATTGTGTTTCTACCCACATTTGCAAAGAAAATGTTGTGATCCATTTAATAAACACAAGAGACCAGCAAAATTGATAAAAGGGTGTGGCAGTAGCAGGAAGAGTGGCACCTATTGGGCAAAACCTGGTACTTTCACACAAATATATGGTAAATAATACAAGCAACTTCAATTGCTAATGTCTCTGAACAGGGGAAAAAAAACATCACCAGATTTGCAGGGAATAAATTACATAGGATGAAGAAGCAATACTGGAAGTGCAGCTCCATACTACTTGTCAGACGGTTGTTGGGGTGGGATTGGCATGGTGTGTGGGGTGTTCGTGGGTGGCATAGTGTGTGGGGTGTTCGTGGGTGGCATGGTGTGTGGTGTGTTCGTGGGTGGCATAGTGTGTGGGGTGTTCATGGGTGGCATGGTGTGTGGGGTGTTCGTGGGTGGCATGGTGTGTGGGGTGTTCGTGGGTGGCATAGTGTGTGGGGTATTTTGTGGGTGGCATGGTGTGTGGGGTGTTTGTGGGTGGCATGGTGTGTGGGGTGTTTGTTGGTGGCATGGTGTGTGGGATGTTTGTGGGTGGCATGGTGTGTGGGGTGTTTGTGGGTGGCATAGAGTATGGGGTGTTTGTGGGTGGCATGGTGTGTGGGGTGTTTTGTGGGTGGCATGGTGTGTGGGGTGTTTGTGGGTGGCATGGTGTGTGGGGTGTTTGTGGGTGGCATGGTGTGTGGGGTGTTCGTGGGTGGCATGGTGTGTGGGGTGTTCGTGGGTGGCATGGTGTGTGGGGTGTTCGTGGGTGGCATAGTGTGTGGGGTGTTTGTGGGTGGCATAGTGTGTGGGGTGTTTGTGGGTGGCATAGTGTGTGGGGTGTTTGTGGGTGGCATGGTGTGTGGGGTGTTCGTGGGTGGCATGGTGTGTGGGGTGTTTGTGGGTGGCATGGGGTGTTTCGTGGGTGGCATGGTGTGTGGGGTGTTTGTGGGTGGCATGGTGTGTGGGGTGTTCCCACATATTGTTGAACTTCCCAATTCACCGCTTTATTGACAATGTTTTGATCCGAAACGGATCTTCCTCATGTCTTTCTCAATGGTCCAAATCAGATGTTGGGTACTATACTTATATGTAATGTAAATATATAATACATATAATTCAATGTAAATCCTATAAATTAAAAGGGCCAATTTGGGTACAATCAATTAGCTTAATTTCTCAGAGATCAAATTAAATGTCAGCAAAATCATTTTGCGGGAATGTTCATCTATTCTGTTTTTAACTACAGAAAAGATTTCAGAATAATCTGAGATGGTGGGTGTCATGGCTTGCTGAAATGACATAGAACGATAAGTGACTGTGATATGTGGTTGTTCCACCTAGCTTTCTTATGATGAATGCACTAACTGTAAATCACTCTGGATAAGAGAGTCTGCTAAATGACTAAAATGTAAATGAATGACTCATTTAGGGAATTGATACACATTGTTATTGTTTTCTGACAAACGACTCACTGTTTGACAAAGATATTTTTTTGAATTGTAGATATTATTATAATTATTGATGATTATTTGTTCCCAACTGCTTGTTGATATCTAGAGTGCTCAGAGCTCTCAACAAAAAATAGAAGCATTTGAGATTGACATCTCTGATGTTTTTTTCTCTCTGCCCCTCCTCTCCCTCTCCCACCTAATTTCTTACACATTCTCTCTCTCTCCCTCTGCCATTCTCAATCCCTGCGTCATCCTCCCTCTCCCTCCCTCCCTCCTCTAAACAGGCCCCGCACCAGATGGGAGCCCTAACATACTACCGGTATGAGCAGCCTATCGTGGACTACTGCCAAGCCCATCAGCCCCTGCGGCTCAACATGGGCTACGAGGGCCCCCCGCAGGGCTTGGAGGAGCTGGGGCCACGCGAGAGGGCCACCATACAGACTGTAGCGCTGCCCACTGTGCCCTCTGCCACCATGGGGGTGAGGGCCAGGCCCCGCTCACCGCCCTCTATCCTCAGAGTCCCGTCCGAGGGCACCGGTGGTCCCTTCCCTCCCCCAGAGCGCACTACCACGCTCACCTTTGGACGCTAACAGCTGGAGCGAGAGGCTGTCATTTGAGGCAGGGTGGGGATGCCACAGATCCACCATGACTCTTGAATAGAGGGCGATGGAGCAGAGTGGTTCTTTGGGGCCTTTTTTAGCACATTGGCATGGGAAGCCACAAGGGGGCGGAGGTGAGGAGAAGAAAACAAAAAATATATACATTTACATGGCTAGATGCCTTTGGCATCTGGCACCCGGAATGTGACCATTATGAAGGCTGATGCATCCTGGGAGTTCTGCTATCATCTCTCTTTATATTTTCAAACACTTCAAAGTGGCCCTCCTGCTCCCCTCCTCCTGGCTCTTGGGAAACTTGAAACGTGATGCAACATGCATGACACGTTAACATTAACATCGCTTTGGTTACAGCTCTGGCCCATACAGCGACAACATTGTCGGGTGCCTGCACCAGGGAATGGATAATGACAGTTCTTTCACGCTGTGTTTGGAGTGAAAAAGGAATGTGCAATAAACAAGGTTTCTGGAGGAAAATGAAATGAGGGAGATATAAAGAAAGAGAAACATCATGATACAAAATCATGTTAACCAGAGCTCAAAGGCTTGCTGTTATTCTTATTAAAATTGCCAGTCAGTGGTCATAATGCTATCTAATGGGAATCATTATTTCATTAAAATGAGCTAATTTTTTCTAAACAGGAGAATGACGTGGCGAGGGAAAAGAAGTAGACCATTGTATGATTTCCATGGAGGTCACAGTCTCATGCTAAGTTCTATTCATGTGCTCATGTCATACCAAAGATGTGTTATTTTAGATGTACATACTAGCATTTGTTTTCTTTATTCTTTTTGTTTCTGAAAACATCCAAACTGGTACACATTAAATACACGCTTTAGATGGTTTACTTTTTATAAATGTACGTCTGCCACCTGTATACAGATATGTACAACCAAACCACATGATATCGTCTACGCAGGCTGCCGAGGCCTGTGTCTGTAAATGGTTGCGGAGTCTACTCAGTTTGCCAAGTTGTCATTACAAAAAGATCATTTGATGTAGTCCAATCTATAGGAAAAATATAGGAAGCATGTGTAATGGCTTGTCAAGATTTGGCAGCTGGCTGGAATTGGCCCACCATGTATTATACTCTCTATGATCTGGGGAATTCATGGGTTGATATCTATCTCATTAAATCCTTTAAATGGAATAGCTGGAAGTGAAGTATTAGGGCAGAATGAAGCTCTTTAAAATGCCAATGCTTTGCGATGCTCAGTTTGATCAAATTGGGAAAAGCAGTTAACAAGGATGTCTGCAGGTCCTTCGAGGGACGTCAACTGAAGGTCGAATCTCTTACCACCTGTAAAGGCCTAGCAAGCCATTTTACATATTTGATTTTTCAAAGCAATGCTTAATTTTCTTGTAACTGTTTGTGAGGTGACCGGTAGGTTGGTATTCTGGTGGGTTGGTGATGTACTGCTCCTGTGCTGCCCACTACTCCCTCAGAGACAGTGCAGACACAGAGCCCAGTGCCTCATGGGGGCTTGTTGGACTGGCTGACACGTTGATGTTCCTTCGACCTCCAGATGAACTCACTGACTGTGGTGGACTGCCACTGGGGATGGATATTGCCTGTTAACAACACAGCCATTTGCCAGCCAGTGTGCCTGACAGTGTTCGGACTCTAACCAGATGAATGTGGACACTCTCTCTGTCACCCATGGCCACTATTGGACATCCTTAACCATTGATTGATGGAGTTGATGATGGACTTGAACATTTGTTGTGGTTGCTTTCAACCGGCATCCCCCACCCTCCTTACTCCCCATGTCCAAATAACAACATGCTATGGTAATTTTTGTATCTGTCTGGATAATTGTCTGTGGTCATCACTGGCCTGCCACAGGAGAAGGTAAGGGCCGGGATATGGATGGGAGAGGGAGGGGGGTATGCTTTTGTGATGTTTCTTGACCTGGGAGCAAAAGTGACACTTTTTGAGATGATCAAAGATGTCAAGAAATTCTATAAAATACTCAATCAAAAGGACAAAATCTATCTGGACTTATTAGTCTTGTAAATATAGAAAAAAGTTACATATTTCACTTCTTCTGAAACACAAACTGCTTGTGGCCAGAAGAGGAGCCTTATCCACAAACCAGTGTGAGGAAGGGAGTCTGTCCTGAAGATGGCTTTGGGAGGGAGGTGATGATTCCCACCATTTGCTCTGCTCTCCTTGTTTTAATGATGAATATGTTTCTAACTGCTCCCACATCCCTCCATCACATCCCTCCATCATGTCCCTCCACCACGTCACCATTCTTGCAGAGATAGTCTATCACTGAGGTTATTACTCATTTCTGATGGTCACACTCCCTACCAGAACCACACATGACAGGGACATTGGAAGCCCTAACATAATGATTTGAAGTGTCAATCATTTGAAGTGTCTGGCCTGTAGTAGAGTATTTTTCATAGCAAGCTTCAAATAAGCCGCTGTTACTATTATTATTACTTCATTCTCACCCCCGTTTTCTTTGTACAAGTCATTATTTCGACACAAGTTATTTTGAAAAGTTTTTTGTTGTGCCATGATAACTTTTTTTTCATTTAATAATTGACCAACCCCTAAGCAAACACAGAAATAATGCTCTTATAATGATATCATGATCTCAAAGTTTTTTCAGGTATGCCCCACATATTACATAAAAACTGTCTCAAAATGGTTTCTGACTGCAGTGCTGGTTTGAGTTTAAATTGTAATAAATGTTGAGCAAATGTCTTTACAAATGGCACATCTCACTCTCAGTTCTATCAACGTCTTGCCTTACTCTTTATACCTACCCTGCCCCCTGCCATCAACCTGGCCTGGATCTCATAACTCCCCTGCTCCCTGCCATCTCCCTTTCCTGGATGTCTTAACTCCCCTGCCCCCTGCCATCTCCCTGGCCTGGATCTCTTAACTCCCCTGCCCCCTACCATCAACCTGGCCTGGATCTCATAACTTCCCTGCTCCCTGCCATCTCCCTTTCCTGGATCTCTTAACTCCCCTGCCCCCTGCCATCTCCCTTTACTAGATCTCTTAACTCCCCTGCCCTCTGCCATCTCCCTGGCCTGAATCTGATACCTCCCCTGCTCCCTGCCATCTCCCTGGCCTGAATCTGATACCTCCCCTGCTCCCTGCCATCTCCCTGGCCTGAATCTGATACCTCCCTGCCCTCTGCCATCTCCCTGGCCTGAATCTGATACCTCCCCTGGTCCCTGCCATCTCCCTGGCCTGAATCTGATACATCCGCTGCCCCCTGCCATCTCCCTGGCCTGGATCTGATACCTCCCCTGCTCCCTGCCATCTCCCTGGCCTGAATCTGATACCTCCCTGCCCCCTGCCATCTCCCTGGCCTGAATCTGATACCTCCCTGCCCCCTGCCATCTCCCTGGCCTGAATCTGATACCTCCCCTGCTCCCTGCCATCTCCCTGGCCTGAATCTGATACCTCCCTGCCCCCTGCCATCTCCCTGGCCTGAATCTGATACCTCCCTGCCCCCTGCCATCTCCCTGGCCTGAATCTGATACCTCCCTGCCCCCTGCCATCTCCCTGGCCTGAATCTCATGTCTGTCTTTGGTGACTTTGGTGAACCTGTTTTATAACATTCTAATTATTTCCCGCATGCTGACCTTTTAGGGAAACCACATCCTGATATGAGGGTGTGCACTGAACTAGAAACAGAAAGTATGGAGAATCTTTCCTGTTTGACATGCTCTCGAACCACAAAGACATGTTTTCACACATACACACACACACACACACACACACACACTGGTCACTTTGGTTTCTCTCAAGCAAGCTGTTCACTGAGCCCTCCATAGCCATTCCTCTCCAGAGTAGATTGCTCTAGCACAATGGGCCCTCCATTATCCATGCAGTCTGTATGCATATTGCAGAGAGAGAGGCTTTTGTTGGATGAGGTTATACTCCAGAGAGAGGCTTTCCTCTTCTATCCTGGTAATACGTTTCTAGACCAGTCTTCATTATTTAGTTTTCTTCATTAATATGTTTCCTTGAGCAGTAATCTCTTAACAGCAGTCCAACAATGGTCAAAGCGATTTCACCCCAATATGTAATTGGAAGGTGAAATTAACACATTGTGATCACAATTAAATTAGTAGCTAATAAGTAATCGGTTTACCATTATCTACATCCATGATCAGCACTCATAAGGTCATTGGAATTAAAGGACCCTGCTGTCTTGCATTAACTTGTCTTTTGGCCCATTTTTCTTATGCCGTACTGTACGGGCCTTTCAGCACCGGGACTGAACTTCAGGAACATCTGTGCTAGCCCAGCAATGCCGACAGGCTTTGTTTTTTCCTCTGCTTTATTTCTTTTGGGTTCTGTTTTCCCCTCTACCCCCACCCTCCGAGTCTGGGCTCAAATCCCTGCTGGGAATAGATTTTGCTGAAGGGGGGCTGAATGAAGGTCTGAAGTGTTGCAGGGAAGCCTTTCATATTTCCTTGTTTATGCTCAGAGGAATGGCTAAATGCAAATCGCTAGGGGGAATGGGGAGGGGGGAAGAACAGAAATTAAGGAAAGGGGTAAGAACAAGGGAATTGTACTGTATTTGGTTAAAACAAAGGTTCCACGTCCCATGCACACCAGGGGATGCTATCCTAACACCTTGCTACACATCTACAGTAAACATGTAGGAGGCGGCACACAGTCACCTGCCTATCTCCTAAATCCTTCCACACCTTGGCTGTGTGCAGTCTTATCACGCCTGGTGCACATGGCTGAGGATGCAGTGAGCGGTCTCATCATTGTACTCTGCAACTTCCCCACAGGGCCTAACATCTGCTGCTGATGTGCCATGGCTTTTGTTGCCCAGGCTCTGTCACTGCTGGTGCACACCAAGTTTGTGGTGTCTTAAACCTGGCCCTTATATCTCACCATGGCTCCAGGCTCTGCAGCACCTCAGCCTCCCTGCCATCAACACAACACATCCCCCATCCAGTTCACCTGAGGCCAACCACAGAGCTTCAATGGCTTCTAAGTGATCAATAGATTTGAAAAATGTATTCCCAGCCAGATGTGGTTTTGGGTCGTCTTTTCTAGTCCCTCCCATCCATCTCTGAGTCCAACACTGGGGTGTTATACAGTTACAGTAGAGGGCCTCTATAGGGCCCAGAGCATGTGGAGACCTGAGGCATACAGGACAGTAGGAGGAGCTCTTACATCCCTGTAATTCCCCTGAATCAATGTCCCATTACGGATGTTCAGGCCAGTCTTTTTACCTCCCCATTGATTGCTATTGTTCCATGCTGTTACATATTAGCTGTAAGTCTTTAACCTTAATCCCTATTGTCTTGACCCTGGTTTGTAACCATTGCTTATGCCAAAGGGCAGAGTAAAATCTAAGAATAACCATTAACCTCTGTCAGAGAAACAGGCGATATTTTGGTCTGACAAAGCATGTTTACACCCCTAATTGGATTTCTGTTAACAGAAAACAAGGAACACTACTTTCATATAGACTACATTTTACTGCCACAGTCAATGTAGAGATGTGAACGTATAGTAAAACTGACAGAAAACAATATTATCATATTATTTTTCTCCTTGCCTGCTCCAAGCTTCTCCACACTCTCCCATCCCACCAATATCCTCTTATTCCTTCCATGATATTTCCATGGGAATTCCTGCTTTTCCCTCTCATCCATCTCCTAAGGAGGGCATTGATTTCTGTGGGATGTAAATATGCGCTGCATTGTTTTCTTCTGTAGTTGGTTTGTTGTTGTTTTGGTTTTTATATTTTATTTTTATGTACTCAGACCTAAAGCGGTTTTGTGGAGACCTGGTCCAAACGCAAAATATGGCTCTTTCGTTGAGTATATTATTGTCAGAAAATGTTTTGTAAAAATTTTGATGATGAAATCTAAAATAAATACATTTAAAGATTAAAATGTTCACCGCGTTGTTCCTCTGTTCTAGTTGTTGATACCTTACCCTAAACCACCAATTATGGTCTCTGAATATTATTCTGCCATACAGTAGCTCAACATGTATTGTATATGTAGTTAAACATATTCTGAGACAGCAGAAAAACTCCTAATTTCAGAAAAGCAATTAGGAAATATCAACTACAAATATTTAAACTGATTATGTGAGAAAAAAATAAGCACATTTTCATAAATACTAAGCTTAGTCTCTCATTTCTGTAATCCCTTCGGGCAATATAGTACCGTCAGTTCATATACGTACACACGTCAACATATCAGCATGTTGGAGGAATACGACAGCACTGTTTACAGTCCAGCTTGTAGTTGCTTTCATGGCAAGAGGCATGACATCTTTTGCCTCTCAATCCAATGATTATACATCCTCAGAGGATATGTTAACATTCTGTAAGTATGGAGCAATTACATGGGTAATACATCATTCATAGAAGTGGCGATTTATTTTTTGCCAAGCAAAAGCAGTTCAGACATTATCGTCAGAATGAAGACATAACCATGTAAACAGGTGTTAGTCATACATTGGCAACACTTTCAAACAACTCATGGTTCCTTATAACAGCCTACAACAGACTCTACAAGGTTCGAAAGCATTCCACAGGGATGCTGGCCCATGTTGACTCCAATGCTTCCCACAGTTGTGTCAAGTTGGCTGGATGTCCTTAGGGCAGTGGACCATTATTGATACACACAGGAAACTGTTGAGCATTAAAAAAAACACAAACCGGAGGTCTTGACAAAAACCGGTTCTCCTGGCACCAACAGTACTACCATACCCCATTCAAAGGCACTTAAATATTTTGTCTTGCCCATTCACCTTCTGAACGGCACACATACACAATCCATGTCTCAATTGTCTCAAAGGTTAAAAATCATTCTTTAACCTGTCTCCTCCCATTCATTTACACTGATTGAAGTGAATTTAAAAAGGGACATCAATAAGGGATCATAGCTTTCACCTGGATTCAACTGGCCAGTCTATGTCATGGAAAGTGCAGGTGTTCTTATTGTTTAGATACTCAGTGTATATAGGCCTACTTACAGTACAATTATTTTCAAGTCACCATAGATGTTTATCAAGTGATGCACCAGTCTGTTTGGCCTTCAAATATCCACACAAACTAATCAAAGTGCTTTTGATACAAACTGATTTATTTCCAGTTATGTTTTGAGATGTATGCCTGATCATAATGAAACCATGCTCTGGAAATGGCCTCCAAAAGAAAGAAGTCAGTTAATTCCTAGCACTGCACATACTTTGTAAACCCCAAAACATAAAAGGGTATTGTGCAGCTGTCTGCCAGGTCAGCCTCTCTTACCTGACTGCACACAGCTCCCTAGTTTTAATCTGGAGCAAATGGCACACAGCTTGGGGCTGATTGGTCAGATGCCTCCTCTGTATTCCGACAGTGATTTTCTCCTGACCTTTACCGCTGTGTGATGCTGCCCATGGTTTCACTGAGAGGCAAACAACAAGAGGAGGAGGAGAAAGAGAAAAGTGCTGGGGTGGGGAGTTGAGTGGATGGGGATGCTCTCTTGAATACATTGTGATTTATTATGTTGTCCAAGTATTACAAAGCTGGCAATGCAGTCAATCATTCTATTGCAGCATGGTAACATCCGGTCAAGTAATGGATTTTATGTGCAGGGAGAGAGGAATCTATTTTACATGTCATTGTTCTCAGAGGACCTGATGAGGGCCACCGTCTCAGTACAGTCTGAACCTCATGTTTTAGGAGCTGACTTCCCTAGAACAAACACATAGTATTACCCTTCTTGAGCAATAGAAGACGGGCTCATCTCCCTGTTCCTTTTGGCAGATTCCTCCACCATCCCATGTCCTCTCACTGACCCTATGTTCACACACACACAAACTAATACATAGGAGTTTGGCCACCAGCGCCGTTTACTTCCAGGTCAACATTTAATATTACTGAGTGTTCAGTTTTTTTTATTGTCTCGCTTTTTCCTCCCTTGTTTCTCTCCGGATGTTTACCATATGCAAATGTTTTTTTTGTAATTGCCTTAGAGGATTCTCAGTGGTAAATAATACAGGATTACGGTATGCTTACCAGTATGAAATCTTACTGCAGTACATAATGGATTACAGACTCAGGAGATAAGAGAAAACATCCATGATGGTGTTAAGGGAGAATATGGTGAGATGGCAGAAAAACATCTCATGCAATCCAATAATATGTCATGGACTGTGTAGAACTGAATAATATAAATAGATTTAATACTAACAACCCCAAAGTCAATAGCAATTATTTTTGTTGACAATAAGTCACTCACCAAGGAATTCACATTTTACATACAGTAAAACATGGCATATTATAAGGCCTAGATTCAATCAGATCTGCCATTACCCGTGATAACCAACAACTGGGTAGCATATAATTGTTTTTGTTTAGCGTTGTTCGAGGTGTAACTGCGTTGGAGCTGTCAATTCAGCCAGCAGCTCCCTACATTATACCTATTGAGGACATTGCCATTGGATGCACAGAGTTGCATTAGTAGAAATCGAACACTGGAATGTGAGATGCAATCTACACCTTGATTAGGCTGATAGAAATCCTTATTATTTTGTTTAATTATATTACATTTGAGTGTCATTATTTCTATATAGCCTACACTTTCTCATTCTAAACTTCTAATGTGGGTGAGACGGGTGTGGCTTCGTGACAATGACCACAAGAGCAGCCGCTCACCGATTTGACAGCTCCAGCTCAGTTACGCCTCCAACATAGCCTAAACAAAAACTATTTTATGCTATGCAGTTGCTGGTTATCGTGGGTTAAGGCAGATCTGATTCAATCTAGCCCCTAATGAAATCAAAACACATGATGAGTGGCAGTGGGAATTAAATTAACAGAAAGCAGGCAGAAGGAAAACCTGTTTGGTAACGTTAGTCTTTCAGGTCTATTTCCATTTTCCCCCCCAATTTATATCAACATGTCCAAACACCATGTCAGCATGTGACTGACTCCATTTTGTTTTTAATCTTACCTTGCTATTTTATGTTTTTTTTAAACATTTAGTTGGGGTAATGACAGGCACCATGCCACCAGCAACAGAGCACTGCAGAAAGCTTAGACAAGCCACTAATTTATCAGCATAATAGGGCAAATTTATCAAGGCACATTGGTCTCTGCAGGGCATGGATTTGAGCTGGCAGGGGTCTAATGGCTGAAGGGGGGGAAATATTTATCAAGGCGGCGAGAGATGACCACAGAAGAGGAGGGATACATAACCTTCAACCTCCAGCTACTGCATAGCTGGGAGAGAGAAGGATTATGGGAGATACAGGGAAGCAGACTCTTGGGTATTGTTTGGCTTTGGTCCCTGGGAGGAGAGCAGATGGCACAGTTAGAAGACTCATTTATATATGTTTGATCTTTGCCTTTGAGGAAAGGGATTGAAGCCCTATGGATAAACTGTAGTGTATATAGGGCCATGGGTTTGCTGTAAATCATTATGGTAAGTAGTTATCAGTGGTGGAAAAAGGAACCCAATTGTCATACTTGAGTAAAAGTAAAGATACCTTAACAGAAAATTACTCAAGTAAATGTGAAAGTCACCCAGTAAAATCCTACTTGAGTAGAAGTCTAAAAGTATTTGGTTGTAAATATAGTATAAATCATTTCAAATTCCTTAGCTAGAGGCTCGCGCCAACACTCAGACATTATTTATAAACAAAGCATATGTTTAGTGAGTCCTCCAGATCAGAGACAGTAGGGATGACGATGGATGTTCTCTTGTGTGAATTAGACCATTTTCCATTTTTCAAAACGAGTACTTTTGGGTGTCAGGGGAAATGTATGGAGTAAAAAGGTCATCCTTTTCTTTAGGAATGTAGTGAAGTAAAAGTAAAAATTGTAAGAAATATAAATAGTAAAGTAAAGAAAAAAAGTACTTAAGTACTTTACACCACTGGTAGCTATAGAATTATTCCAAATGTAATAAGTCATTGAGGGCTGCATTTTAACAAACATAACGCAATGGTAAATCTTAGTGTAACGTTCTTCGTCGGGCGAAAGAGAGGAGGACCAAGATGCAGCGTGGTGAGTATTCATTTTAATAAGAATACTTGAACAAGAACCAAAACAATAAACCAACAAACAGACGACGACGACGACGAAACAGTCCCGTAACGTGAACACAAAACACAGGAACAGGAACAATCACCCACAACCCACAATACAAAACAGGCTACCTAAATATGGCTCCCAATCAGAGACAACAACTGACACCTGCCTCTGATTGAGAACCAT
The DNA here is from genome assembly GCF_045679555.1 of Salvelinus alpinus. NCBI lineage: Eukaryota > Metazoa > Chordata > Actinopteri > Salmoniformes > Salmonidae > Salvelinus > Salvelinus alpinus. Next base: position 17,464,602 of record NC_092103.1, on the reverse strand, counting down.
ATCAGGCCAAACACATAGAAATAGACAAACTAGACATACAACATAGAATGCCCACTCAGATCACACCCTGACCAAACAAAACATAGAAACATACAAAGCAAACTATGGTCAGGGTGTGACACTTAGCACTGGCGGTAGCATTATACTTCTGGTGGTAGTGGAGGCTGCTAAGGGGAGAATGGCTCATAATAACGACTGAAATGGAGTGGAATGGAGTGAATGGAATGGTATCAAACACATGAAAACCATGTTTTGATACCATTCCATTTACTCCATTCCAGCCATTATTATGAGCCATTCTCCGCTTAGCATCCTGTCAGAGTCTAGGTGATGTGAGTAAGGCGGAGTCAGGCGCAGGACACAGAGATGAGAAATAATAGTAACTTTACTCAAAAATAATCTTCCAACAAGGAAAACGAAAATCCAGAATGACATGAACGAGACAACTGACAACAATAAACATGCACAAAACCATGATGGCTCCAGATGGTTAAATAGGGAAATAATTCAAACGTAATGGGAACCAAGTGTGTACAATACAGACAAAACAAATGGAAAAAGAAATGTCGATCGGTGGAGGCTAGAAAGCCGGTGACGTTGACCGCCGAACGAACAAGGAGAGGCACCAACTTCGGCGGAAGTCGTGACACAGCCTCCACTGGTCTAGGGGTGTGTCAGAAATATTTAAACTATATTAACAGCAGGAATTATGGGTGCAATAACTGGCGGTGGTGCAGAGGGCTGTGTTTTTGATGAATAAAAAAGTTATAGGTGTGTTGAACCCTGGTTACTTCAAGTTGTGTATTTACAGTCTTTTATCTATTGCGTTGTTATCAATTCCATTTTGAATGTTAGCCATTTATAGTCTAATTTGTTAAATAGCCTACAGAAACAAATTAACAAAATGTAGGCCAATCCCATATTTGCAGTCCACATTAATTGCATGGCTTTAATATGGACATATGTTGTTAAACACACTGATATAGGCCTACTGTAAAATGAATTAGTTCTGAGCCATGCCAAAAGTTGTCAAAAAGCTAGATTATACTCACTATTGACAATACCTAAAAAGACAGTGATTAATTGTAATCAAATTAGAATAAAACAAAACAACAACTTACAGTTAAATACAGTAAACGCTAAATACAGTTACAGGTACCATAATTGCTCCCCGTGGGCATATAATATTAGGCCTAAAACAACGTAGACTATGGAGGGTTTACGCACATCCAAACTTTTCCTATGAGCTGGAAATAGATCCAATATTAAGAGACGGTCCACTCACCGTTATAATGCTCCCAAATATAATGTTTATAAACCTAATGGAACCATTTTACAGAGGCTACATCACCGCTACTTTTAATGTAATCTCAACTGCCATCTAGGTCTTGGTTTTGCTATTAGATGAAGCACAGCGATAACACATTCAGGAAAACTCCACCCCAAATCTATATTTTGGTATTTACAATCTTATGATGCTATTGCATCATATGACACTGTGTTTGCTAACTGAAACTGGCAATATTGGCACACGTTTTTAAGGACAAACCTCAAATATTTCCACCTCTCCCACCTCAGCGCAAGCAAGCTGATGTTAGACAGGTAAATTACCAATCCTGGCGCAAAGGTTTGAAAAAAGAAGAGCGCTGGCTTTTACAAGTCGAAATTGTCAACGAGTTTGCATTTGACACTTAACACCAGTCGAAAATAGAGCTCTGAGTTATAGAGAAGCATATTTTCAATCAACCTGTAGATATACTTTGACCATTAAATTCCTTCAAAGATAACTACCGGTGAGTAATAATGTTTGCTTTCTTGATATCCTTCCTCCCAGACACAACTTCCGTCTCTAACTTCAGCATCAACGTCATCACAGGTCAGTCCCCTATCCCCCTACACCAGTCTCTATCAGCATCAACGTCATCACAGGTCAGTCCCCTATCCCCCTACACCAGTCTCTATCAGCATCAACGTCATCACAGGTCAGTCCTCTATCCCCCTACACCAGTCTCTATCAGCATCAACGTCATCACAGGTCAGTCCTATATCCCCCTACACCAGTCTCTATCAGCATCAACGTCATCACAGGTCAGTCCCCTATCCCCCTACACCAGTCTCTATCAGCATCAACGTCATCACAGGTCAGTCCTCTATCCCCCTACACCAGTCTCTATCAGCATCAACGTCATCACAGGTCAGTCCCCTATCCCCCTACACCAGTCTCTATCAGCATCAACGTCATCACAGGTCAGTCCCCTATCCCCCTACACCAGTCTCTATCAGCATCAACGTGGTAATCAATGTGGTAATCTGTAAGGTCAGGGAGTCCAAACCCTTTAGTCCCCAATCTGTTTGAGCCAGAGAGCTCAACATTACTCCTCCTTGGCAACAACAACAGCAAAACAGAAAAAAAAAACGTTTGAGAAACAGATATTAAACAGGAAAAACATGATTTTCTGCCTTTCGTCTTTGAAAATGTGTGGTGTGTTATTTTTAGTTAGCTCTTGTTTGCATCAAGGCGGCTGTCTCCTAAAGAGATGCATCACACCACAGCGATGAGAGCAACAGGCATAAACCAGCACCTGTCACTCTGTCCTTTGTGGATTTGCAACAGTGATGGGTCGTTCCATGAAATTACTCAGTTTGTGTCCCTTTGATATTTTAAGTAGAAATTGTGCACCAAAATTGAATTTTAAAACCCTGTTATATTAAATGATTTGCCCTAATATAGAGAATAACTCTGTTACATGAACTTAACTCTCGTTTTTATATGGTGAAATTATTCATTAAAAAAACCATAAAGAAACATTGAACATCTAATAGTAAAATAATAGTTCAAAAAGCAGGTGAGCTGGTTCTGCTCTTTTTGGCCATTTTCTAGTGTTTTGTGGTGGAAAACTGTACGGGTTGAGAATAACACGTCGATCCTGTTGCCCATAGATAGACAGGCTACTTAAATGTTTTGGGGAATCTTGCATTCAATTTAACCTTCCTGTTGCACACAACAAGCTTCCATTCCTCCTGTCACAAGGGGATTTATGGCTGATTTAAAATGAAATCGTCAACCCTGTTACTTTATTTGGCACTTAATAGGCACTTACTATAGTCATTTTGTTATTTAACCTCTTGAGATGGGAAAACATGTTTTTTATGAAGTTGAACATGTTCTCTTTATGAAATAATGTTAGAATGATGTGAACGACCCCGATAAAGTATCATCTTGAGGCATGGCTTGTCCTAGGCTACACTGAGCTCCCAATCGATTTGTCCTGTTCAAAAACACATCGTTTTAGAACAATATTTAATAGCATAAACTCAACCTAGGCCTGGTCATAGAAAATAGGTATTACACTTGTATCTAGGTTTATTGTATTCCTAGAGAAACTATATCATGTAGTGGAACACAGAATAGCTTGAGTAGCATCTCTGAATACATTTTGTGAATCATTTATACTAGTATTCTAACTGAGGCAATAACTCCCTTACTGGAGCAACGGAGGAACTCAACAGAGAACTGAGATACAAATCCATAATGCCCTCGCTTGGATAACACTCCTTCTGGTAATTCCATGAAAGAACACATAATGTGATGCTGGGCCGATTGTGCGCCGCCCTATGGGACTCCCAATCACTGCCGGATGTGATCCAGCCTGGATTCGAACCAGTGACTGTAGTGACACCTCTAGCACTTTTCTTTATTTTTACTATTTTCTACATTGTAGAATAATAGTGAAGACATCAAAACTATGAAATAACACATATGGAATCATGTAGTAACCCAAAAAGTGTTAAACAAATCAAAGTGTATTTTATATTTGAGATTCTTCAAATATTATTTCATAGTTTTGATGTCTTCACTATTATTCTATAATGTAGAAATAAATACTCTGATCTTGTAGATTATTTAGGTTTAGGAAAGTATTTATGAATCATAAAAAACAGGTTTGGAGAGCCTTTACATACTAAATATATTGAAGAATCAATAATACAGTGGTTTGTTTCATCCTTAAAGGCACCATATTCAATTCTTAAATTCATGTTAATTTTGGAAGATTAGTGTACATATAATTATAATAGGGAGAATAGTATACGATAGTAGACTATATCCTCATCTATTGCCTGCACTAATCATCCTGTTCAAACTGTTACGGTTTGGTCTGCACTCCGTTCCATAACGATGTAGCTCTTTCCTGCAGTCAATGACCAAAACGCCCTCTTCGGCCTCATGGGTGGAATGTTAATATTTTTCCAAAAACCAACTAAAATGTGGTGTACAGGTTGTACACATGTCCATAACCATGTGTGTGGGGTGTATACTTTTGTTTCAAAGTAGATTTGTTTAAGACTACCAAGAATCACTCTGTGTGACCCTGATTTAGCCCACTGCAATAAAAAGTTAATTAGCCTACATGTAATTTTTTTACGTTGTCAACTGTTATTAATGATCCTCAGCAACAACCACACGGCCGTGACGGCGTTTACAGGGGAAGCAAATGAAGGTAAACGAAACAATGTAATTAAATGGAATGATAATGTAGGCTATACCAGCTGAGGGGAACTAACAGTAAATTGTCAGTTGAATATGTGTGGTTATTAAGCCAACTGACGGTCGATACTGATAGAGGCTAATATTTAACATGATAGAAGTAGGAGACAGAGAAGGTCAGCGTAGCCTATAATTAAGACATTGGAGAGTGCCCATCCCTCCAAGTTAAAAAGGCCATACAATTTAAATAATGACAAATAATTTCATAAACTTTACTGTAGGAAAGTTGATATGTTGATATGCTTCAGTTTGCTGATTTATGACTGGTTTTATATTTGTCTCCAGCGATTATAAGGTAAAATATATGTAAATCAAATGTAATTTATATTTACAATTTCCTTATCCAAATGGCTTGTTCATTTACCTAGTTCTTATCAATAGCTCTTATCAATAGCTCTTATCAATAGCTCTTATCAATAGCTCTTTTCAATTAGTAAATGATAGCGCATGGAGAATGGTGTTATGGTGTTCTATTGGAAAAAATAAAGTAGATGATGTTCCACTTAGGACCGGTAGGTTGGCTAGACCTTATTCATAGTTTCCTAACATGTAAAGGTGGTGGAAATATTAGGGAATTAAGTCAAGGTCAGAATATTGCGTTTCTATAGACACACCTCTGCCACACCTTCATTTATTTGATCTTAACCCCAAACCAATAGCTGGTGAATAGCATTTAATTTGCATAATCATGTATTTACTTTGATGTAGCCAAGCATGCATCAAGCTTTTACTTACAAGCTTTCCCAAGGTGTCCCTGAGTATGTTCAAAGAAATCTGCCTGTCTAGTACCTATACGGCGCTATAACACTAAGTCCCTGAAGGAAAAGACGGATGCAGAGACAGCCTGTGAAGGTGAGTATTAAAACGGGGATTCTTTACTTCTTTACAAAGAGCTAAGAAAGAAATGTCTCAAGCAAACCTTGATGCTTCAGTGGCAACAACCACATCAGTGTCATCATGTAAGGAAAAGCTTTTTAAGTTGTAACAGCCTTGCTCACAAACAATACGACAACAAACTGGTTCAAAGCAGAGTACAAAGTAGAAAACTCTATTTGTTCATTGTATTTATGTTTTAAAGATGGTTAAACAGAATATATTAGTAGAAGGAACCTGTAACGACAGACATTATTTTATTTCATTTAACCTTCATTTATTCTAGCATGTCCATCTTGTTTTACATTTTATTTTATTTTGTCTCTGGGTAGCAGCAGAAACACTCAGACAGAGTACAGAGGAAATTACATATCTGACAGTTTGAATATTAGGTCTTGTCAAAAACACATAGCTGTCCTAAATAAGTGCTGTGATGAGTCATCGTCAGCCAGAAAGTTGTCTTGGCCACTACAACCGAGAAGTGAGACAATGTGTTTGTGTGACAGGGAGTGGAGAAAGACTAAGACACACAGCTCATTTAGCTTACGTTGATTTCCAACATCAGTCTTTAGAGCAGGGGTAGGCAACTAGATTCAGCCATGGCACAATTTTTGTTGGAGTGGATGGTTAGGTGGCTGGAATTTAATTATAATAACTTGTACACTGCAAGTGGGACCACAATTAAGCCCAAAAAAGAGATTGTATTAGAAAATAACAATCATTTCATACCTTGATTACATTGCCACACGATCACAGATTGCTGTTGAAATGGTGCAAAATTGCACAGAGACTCGCATTTACATAAGCAAACATTGATCACATTGCTCTACAACATGGCAACAGCTGCTAAATAACCTGTCAACATTTCAGTAATGCCAAATGCTATAATCACAAAGACTTGTTAATTCTGTTTAAACCCATCAATAGGACCTCAATGAGGGGGAAACCATGAGCTCTTTCTGCACATCTTCATGGGAATACTTTTTAAATGTGTACTGTGAATATATTATAACACACACAAAGCTACATGGACATCAAACCAGGCTCCAGTTCCAAACCATTGTTTTTAGCATATTGTTGTGCATATCTCTGTTTGATGTAGGTGTAGGTGTCTTCTGAAGGATAGATAGTAAGGATGCATTCCAGGCACGAGATACCTGCCTCCACCCAATTGCGGGATCAGTGTCTTAATTACTGCCTGTAATCAGCCAGCGGAAAACAGATCTTCTCGCTCATTACCTGAAATGCTAGTGTCACAATATACTTTCCATGGTAACAACTGTTATGGCTATGCCAAATGAAAGCTAAGTAAATTTCCCTCGATGGGGAAAATTCCACTGTAACTTGAAACAGCCCAGCATTGGGGGGAAGAGAGGGAGAGGAGAGGTAGCTAGAGCAAAATAAAACCAATTGCCAAATTGCTGTGAGATAAAGCTGACACAAAAAATGTAGAAGCACTTTGGGTGGATGTGTCCTGTCTGTTTATGTTTCAGTAGTGACAGTTTTGTTTCTCCATCAGTAGAGGCCTGAGGCTAGGAAAGGGATGTGTAGGCTACAAACACTTACCACCAGAGGTGATGAGATGAAGGGAATGAACCGAACACAGGTTGGCGTGTGCGGTTAAGGGCATGTTTCTGTTCCTCACACGTGTGGCCTCTGGTGCCTAGTCTCTTGATGTAGAACAGGCTGCTGTCCACAGGCAACCTCAAAGGCTACAGAAGCCATTACAAGATGCTGTAGTCGTGACCAGCCTGTTGCCGTGGTCCTATTATCCACCTTAGAAACATCTCCACGCCCACGCTGCACAAAGACAACAGAGAACACTCATCCAGGACATGATGCCACCGCAACCTCCGCCGCCGTGCCAAGCCACACAGTTAATCCTTAAGAGTCGATTGACGCACCCGTCCGTCAAAATAATAAAACAATCCCCATCAATCCACCACATCCGCCTATGTCGGCCTTCCGCATCTGCGGTGGAAAGTGGCAGAGCTACAGTGTTGTTTGTCAGACCAGGAGACGTCCAGATAATCGGTCTTCTCGCGAAAACGTCTGTAGTATCCGAACGGCCATTAGTTTGGCCTATAAACTAATGACCACGCTATGAAAAAATTACTCGCACAAATACAATGGTGTTCTCCGTTTTGCTCTACGACCCCAACAAGTCCCACGGGACCAGACTGAAGACGGCGCCATCTAGCGTCCGAACCATTTGGGCTACAAACTAATATGACCCTTTTCCAACGTCATACACATTTAAGGGTTAATTACCCTCTCTTTCTTGCCGTGGCACCTAAATTAAATATCGAACCAACTGTATTCAGTCACTGTAACGTTCATCCTCCTTCACTTCCATCAAGAAATCAAACAGTCCAACATTTATCTTTTCTTGTCAACATTTGACTGCCATCACAACATGAATTACAGCAATTCTAAAACACGCAGTATGTTGTCCTTTTGACGATCTATTACTTGTCAGTGGGAGAAAAGAAGAAACCCTGCAATCTACAGTTTGGAAACATGAAATGGATGTCTTTGATTGCTGTGGGAGCAGTAATGTGTGCACACAAAGCATGAAGATGTGTCCTTGTGATTCTCTTGGTGAACAAGTACATAGAATATATTAGGCTACAAGCACTGTTCAATTTACTGTGAACGTAGCTGTTTAGGCACAAAATAATGAATACATTTTACAAATTGAAAAATCATGGGAGGAAGTGCAAGTGGATGAACAAAAATGTTACCATTATTTTTCAATGAAATTTCAGACCAAAAGCAATTAACGTCTCATTTTAAGTGCTGCACAAAACCATATTTCTCCCATGAGCAAAGCATTTCCCCATCCTCTCCAATACGACTTCACAATTCTAAGTCATACAGTGGAGAGAGGAATTTACCGGAACAAACTTTACCTTCAGGGTCAGGTAAACATGCAGAGGCCCTAGAGACATAACTAAGGGTCAACTTGTGTTTTTCCCTCTTAAACATGGTTCTTGTGGATTTGGGTAATTAGTTGCAGACAGGTGTTAATTAGCCCTGGCGAGGGGGTGATTCAAGGATTGGTTTGGTTCTGATCCATCCTCATATGTCTCTCGGAGCTCTATGCTTCTTTGATCTTACCTGCAGGGCTGAACGCGCCACAGCGCTTGTCATTTCCAATTAGGATGTTAAACAGATCTCCCAAAGATATCCTGAATCTTTCTATCTTTTTCTCTTCCCAATCAGGTGGGATGAACAGGGGAGACCACAAATCTATAAAGAGCTAGGGGGGTTTTGCACACATTTTCTCTTTCAGCTGTCCGACTGGAAACTGTAGCTCACGGTTGGAGAGACACAGGAGCACCATGGTAAAGAAGAGGAAGCAAAGTCAAAGAGGCCCGGAAACATTATTCATCTGGGTTGGAATATCTGAGAGCATAAATGTTTTTTGTCATCGTTCCTATGACAGCATTTAAAAGGATGCCTAATAAAGTTGTGCAGGTCTACTTTGTCAGCTGCCCTTGATAGATAATCCAATGCATCCTATTAAAATGAGTTTTAAGGAAGAAAATCATCAAAGCCCTCTCCCAACCTTGGGAATAGCAATAGCATACCTTTGTACTGAGTTTGATTTGTTGAAACTGACATGCACATTGCTTCTTTCCCTGAATATAGATTCCAGTCAGACTTTAGCTCATGATCAGCACTGAGATGTGGATAAGATTTCAAATACATCTCTATGGAGATAGAGGTTTGGCATCATCTTGGGAGCTTATTATGAAAATAGATCATCTAAAGATTAGTATTATTCTAAACATACATTTTATCTTTCTGTAGTGCTTTGACATATCCCTGCTAGATCATGGTTCCAGCATTTCTTTTACATTATTCTTCCTATAGTCTAAGGCTGTAATGTAAAAATCCTAAAGGGCCCATTAAGTTAAAAATGAAACTGTGATTTATGAAAAAAACAACGTCATGAGAATCGGGGCCTGGAAATGGATTAGGCGCTACAGAATTTCACCTGTGTCTCATTTTGATCCCCACAGAGACTCAAGCCATGTTCCTCACTGCAGCATTTGCAACAGTGAATCATGTAAGTACCTTTGTTTTGTAAGTGATGAGGGATAGGTAGGAAGAGCGCAATTTCTCTGAATCGCGTGCAAATGGAGAATAATGGAGGATTAAAGAGTAGAATTTGCATATGAACGAGCCATTCACTTCTGGGAAATGCTTGCCTTGAAACGCTAATGTGCGAATGCTCAGTGCCTTGTGTTGGAAGATGTGCAGAAAGAGCTGATGGTTTCCCCCTCATTGAGATCCTATTGATGGGTTTAAACAGAATTAACAAGTCTTTGTGATTATAGCATTTGGCATTACTGAAATGTTGACAGGTTATTTAGCAGCTGTTGCCATGTTGTAGAGCAATGTGATCAATGTTTGCTTATGTAAATATGAGTCTCTCTGTGCAATTTTGCACCATTTCAACAGCAAAATTATATTAACAATTCACATAGGAAAGAACAAAATAACTGGGCTAGAAACACAAATGTCCTATTTAGCACTGCTATGGTAATAAATGACTATGTATTGTACTGTATGGAGAATGTGGCTATATTCAGCTGCATAATCACAACTTTTGAGACACAAAGGAAACGAGAGAGGATGAGAGAAGAACGGAGAGAGAGAAAGAGAAAGCATGGTTGGATGAGAGAGGGAAAATCCATCAGATATAGAGACATGTCACTCATGAGACAAAATCAGACAGCTTTATTTCCAGAGAGAGAGAATGAGCAGGAGAAAGAGGAAGCAAGAGAGGCTGGTGATAGAGGGAGGGAGAGGGATAGACGAAGGTTTGAAAAGAACGTGGGTTGCAGACAGACAGAGAGAGAGGGGAAAAGAAAGAGATAGAGTGACAGTGAGAGAGGTTGCCAAGACTACTGCAGAATGTTGAAAGGGAAGAAATTACACAAGAGAAGAGAAAAATAACAAATTGCTTGAAATCAACTCAAGTTCTCGGTTACATATTTGAAGCAAATACGTTCAATCATAAACAGGACACTGAGGTCCGGATCATTATGCAAAAATAGAGAAAATCAGAAAGGGGAAAAATACTTTTTTCATGGCACTGTATTACCTTTTAATGTGGCACAAACACAACCACTCATGAAGTTTTCATCTTTGTCAAACGAATCACTTCAAAAAGTTAGACACCTTCGCACATTCGTCTACTCCAAAATAAATTTAATTATCCAAACAGTGCACCAGCCAATGAATGAAAGGAAAGAGACATCTCTTACAAAGGACCAAAAGGTGTAATGACATTCAACGATTGTCATTAGGCCTACAGTCTTGTAGCCTGAATTAATTGCTGCGTCTTGCTAACAAATGTACCTTTTTGTAAAAAAGAAGTCGGGACACCTGAAAAGGGGCTGAAATCCGGGACGCAAATACAGCTGTATCTGTCCGGAAGTCATAGGCACGGGAAACTGTAAGGGCCCAGTTGAAACAATGTTGCTAGGGAAAGATCAAGACAGATTGAGAGAGAGGCAGACAGTCGGAGTAGAGATATGAATGCGATGAAAGAACCTGAACCAACTGTCACTAGTTTAAACTATGACAGAAAGGTGGGGGTGTTCGTTTAATTTGGAATAAGCTTTTATTTTCATATTTACCACTGTATCAGTACAAAATTGCATTTTAAACAAATAGGACAACAAATAGTAATTTGCAATTCCCTATGGTCCCACCATACTATACTCCCTGCTATGTGATGGCTTATTATGTGACTGCTTTGCCATTTCCATTTTCGGTTGAGCTAACGTAGGCTAATGTGATTAGCATGAGGTTGAAAATAACAAAAACATTTCCCAGGACATAGACATATCTGATATGGGCAGAAAGCTTACATTCTTGTTAATCTAACTGCACTGTCCAATTTACAGTAGCTATTACAGTGAAATAATACCATGATATTGTTTGAGGAGAGTGCACAATTATGAACTTGAAAATGTATTAATAAACCAATTAGGCACATTTGGGCAGTCTTGACACAACATTTTGACCAGATATGCAATGGTTCATTGGAACAGTCTAAAATGTTGCATATACACTGCTGCCATCTAGTGGCCAAAATGTAAATTACACCTGGGCTGGAATAATACATTATGGCCTTTCTCCTGCACTTCAAAGATGATGGTACAAAAAAAATACAAAAAAACGCATGTTTTTTCTTTGTATTATATTTTACCAGATTTAATATGTTATATTCTCCTACATAAATGTCACATTTCCACAAAGTGTTTCCATTCAAATGGTATCAAGAATATGCATATCCTTGCTTCAGGGCCTGAGCTACAGGCAGTTAGATTTGGGTATGTCATTTTAGGCGAAAATTTTAAAAAGGGTCCGATCCTTAAGAGGTTTTTAAGTGAATGCAAAAGCCATTTTGGTTAAGTTAAGCAGCTATTCAAGCACCATCTCAGATCATTGGCGCTCTATGCCTAGGATGGCGCCCGCCTCAGAGCACGCACGCTCCATCTGACACCCGTCTTCCGGAGTGGTCATGGCAACCTGAAGGCTTTTTTCAATAATTTTTCTTAGCAGAAACAATTATGCCGAGATCCACTTCTGAAACCAAATCATCACGATGCATCGTGCTCTTGGAAATAATAAGTAGCAAGGCTACCATTCAATGGCGGAAATCGAAAAGCATGCTGTCACGCCTAAAGGACTGTTGAATAGTTTTGATAACAGAGGACCAGGAAAGAGCTTATTTCTACCACTCACATCACACAAATCATCTAATTGAGTTCGGCTGGAATGTTCTCGATGCAAAACACTCAATATTTCCCTCCACAAAAAACCTTTCAATTATATGAAATGAGTGTATATGAATGGAGACTATCCTCCGACCCCGAAATAATGTCCCATAGGCTTAATTCCAAGTGACGCCAGGTCAGCGGAGTCAATCACCACCTTCCGGAGACACCTGAAACCCCACCTCTTTAAGGAATACCTAGGATAGGATAAAGTAATCCTTCTAACCCCCCCCCCCCTTAAAAGAGTTAGATGCACTATTGTAAAGTGGTTGTTCCACTGGATATCATAAGGTGAATGCACCAATTTGTAAGTCGCTCTGGATAAGAGCGTCTGCTAAATGACTTAAATGTAAATGTAAATGTAAGTGCTTTATAGGCAGGGCTGGGTCGGTTACTTTTTCAATGTAATCCGTTACAGTTCCTAGTTACCTGTCAAAAATTGTAATCAGTAATGTAACTTTTGGATTACCCAAACTCAGTAACGTAATCTGATTACAATCCGTTACCTTTAAATGACTTTTCCCTTAACAGACATTAGAAGAAGACAAAAATGTATGTTACCAATTGAACGACATGTATTGCATCTCTTTCTACTACATATAATAATACGATTAAATCATATCTTTACATTAAAATCCAAAGTCTATCAGAATTCCAGTCCTTCCAATAACTGTTATACCCCTTCTTCTTCAAGAATAGGACTTGGAAATATGGAAGTATAGATTAGCCAACTTGTTTTAACTGAGCATCAAAGCTAAGGACTTATTAGCCAGCCCTACTCTATTGTTTATGATTTTGTCATCATGAGGGACTGATTGGGCTCATTGATTTGAGTTGAAAAATAAATGTTGCGCTCATGGAATGGCATGCTTTGATCAATAATAAGTGATATCCGTATCAAATTACACTACACCACTGCTGTCATCCTCCAAGCGTTTATTCAAGTTGGATCATCTTTGGATGCCGACAGTAGTCGCACCATTGGAAGACATAACTTGGACTGTAGCCTACAAAACCCTGTTCCTGCTCTTTTCCCGCGATCCATCAAACACACATAGTGGTCTCTGACTTGTGGTCAGACTCGCTCAGGTGAAACAAAAGTTGATTTGAATGTCATTGAGAAAACAGAGGTGTCAAATTTTTTTTTTGCAAACTTTCTTTCTGAATTTAAATATAATCCTCGAGGTAATCATCTAGTTTTTCAAAAGTATCTGTAATCCGATTACAATATATTTGCTGGTAATGTAACGATTACAATTACAGTTTTTTTGTAATCCCTTGCATGTAACGGATGCAAGGGATTACAAAAAATCTACTCCCCAACCCTGTTTATAGGCATAGAGAATCTCTCTCTCTCTCAGCTGACCTGTGGATGAAAATGACATGGATTCCGCTATATACCATTCTTCCTCCCTCCCTCCCTTTCTCACTCTTTCCCTCCTCTCTATATGCAGCGGAAATCAAAGAGTGCTGAGCCAGGGAAAAAAAGATGCCATCAATCTCCACTTGTCCCTAACAGTCACGTTTTCCAGACAGAGTTACACAGCACTCAGAGATGCAGTTTTCTTCTCCCTTTCCAAGCTGTAAATAGTGCTCCTGTAGCAACCTTCTCATGTTATCTACCCCTTTCTATTTAAACACACTATTTACCAAGGGAGGACTCACACAGTGGGCCTATCTTTACATAACACCCATGTGTGTATTCCACTGTGTATGACTCCTCTTATATGACATAATAGAATTCACGTGGAGATTTGGACATTTACTAATACATTCCAGTTGCTGAATCGCATATGTGAGGAATTATATATGAGTAAAGATGTACTTTTTTGCAGTCTCTCCAAAGTTGGAATAAATCAGTGGTCATTATTCTAATACGATAGTCTACAAAGCAGATGTTAGCCTCTCCGATAGGCTTAATAATCTTCTGCATCCCCTTTTCCCCCCTGCTTGGATAATGCTATTTCAGATCTTTTTTATGATGATCTTTCTAAGTATATGAAGTGTATTTTGCAGCACTCCCTGCTCCAGCCTAAGCCCTGAAGGATCAACAACATTATTGTCGGCCGGGAGAACAAATTCCCTGATTTAATCCCTGGAGTGTTTTTTATAGACCGACAGAGACACACTCCACCTGACATAACCTGAAGGATGTGAGAGAGACCCCTGGTTTTAGAACCTCACACATAAACTGACTGACCTGCCTGGAGCGTATCTGGTAAACAAGACCGCAGGACTTCTGTTGCCCTTGTCCTGACCCCAGGCTGCTTCCGTGTAAGCCGCCGACACATCAGTTATACTGCTATTTACCTCGGCCCAGGTGGGCTAGGCTTAACAGATCATGACTCCCCTCTCTGCTTGGGCCCTATCATGTGTTCTGAGTGCCTGGCTGGGTGAACTCTCCCAGACTGATGCATCGTAGCTTCCTCCTTCCTGTCGTTGGTGTCACAATGACAACACCTGTGTCACATGGCAGGATTGTCCAGGACGGTGTGTGTTGCTCTTAGATGATGTAGCATCAGGAGTCTACCGAGCAGAACATTACAAGTCCAGCATAGCTATGGTCTGTTGGGCATCTGAAATATTCCCCTCACTCTGCAGCCTGAGGCAGGGTGAGAAAGAGTTGCTTTGTGTAGGTGTTTCTGTCATGGGATGACTGGAGCTGGCTGAGGCACGTCTTGTGTTTACAGAGTTTCTCAGGACTTTCCACATAATAGCACATACGTAGGTGACAAAAGCCAGTTAGTTGGAGGAGCAACATATATTTTAATCAAAATAGCCCATCTCAGTATTCATGGACCAGCTACAGTATGTAGTCTAGAGACAGCATATCAACCAATTTGGAAAGACTGGCAGGGGTCTAATGGTTTTCTCAAGTCACATTAATAGTCTATGAACACAGTTCAAGGTGTGAAAAAAATGTAACATCACTTTCCAATGTCCTTGTTTCATCAAGTTGTTAAAAGACTGAAGATACTCAAAGGGCATTGCTTTACTCGGTGTAAGCACAGAGAAGCTGTGTTTTTGCAACAATGTGTGAAAAGCTCACAGCCAACTCTTTGTCTCCAAGGCCCTCCTCTAGTCTCCCTCGTTGTGTGCTTCAACGGCAAAGCTTTTACTGTATCGACAACCAAGGAACAGTGAGAGGACCGAGCAGAGAGAAATTGCATGTGAAGTGAGCTATTTGAGGTGGGAGACCAACTACAGCCATTATTATGGGTCGTGAGCATCTGGAGGGCATGTGAGAGTGGTGGTAGGAGCGAGAGAGAGAGAGAGAAAGAGAGAGAGAGAGAGAAAGAGAGAGAGAGAGAGAGAGAGAGAAAGGTTGGCACTGGCCCTTTGCAACCTCTGTTGCAAATCATGATGCAATAAGCGAAGTAGCTCCCTTTTCTAAATGAGAATATAGACAAATGACGGATAGCGAAAATCTGAGAAGTCAGCAGAGCACGTCGAACGTCTCAGTGCCCACACAACCATGTTAAAACACTGGGAGGAAATAGATGGAGGGAACCAGGGAACCACATTGGATGGAAAAATGTAAAAAAATTGCCAGGACGGCATTAGCATCGCTCCAGTATTCCAAACAGAGCAACGACACCGAAGGCATGCCACAGCCGCTGAGCTTAAATACAGTATACATATACACCTGCAAACTAGAGGACTGGGCTGAGAGGAAATGTCTTCACTGCAGCTCTGTTCGAATACCAACCATGCCATGTAGGACTGTGGGCCAACAGCGTGTGTGAGGCTTGAAAAAAGGGAAAGATTAGATGTATCCCTCTCAGAGCCTATCCAGAACACCAAAGATCTTAACCAGTACTCGTTCCCTCACCTTGGTATGACCGGGCCATATGTACTGTGTGGTTCCAGACAGTTTAAGCCATGGCAGCTGCCCTAAATAATGCCATCACCTTAACAAGCAGGCATCAGCAGTGCAGTGGGGGAGGATTAGCCATTGTTCAGCTGGCTGCTTGTTGTCTCTCCTGCTGAAGGGCAGATGGAAATTGCTTGGGGGGAAAAATTATTTCATCACCAATGTCAATATTAATATGTATCACCCAGAAAGCAATTGTGTGAACAAAACATAGCCCAGGGTTGACGAGGCAAAAAGACACGTGTACACCTATGCACACGCACGAACGCACACACACACACACAGCAATCTGGATCAAGCCAAGTATGATTCTTTGCAGGGATAAAGATCATTTAAGGCCTAAAACTGCAATTGTTGTGAGCGAACTCCATGGAAATAGTTTAGGGCAGACAGAGATAGGCCATATCCAATAAGGCATATACAGTGCATTCAGAAAGTATTCAGACCCCTTGACTTTTTCCACATTTTGTTTCATTACAGCATTATTCTAAAATGGATTAAATAGTTTTTTCCCTCATCAATCTACACACAATATCCAGATTACCCTTAATAACAAAGCAAAAACAGGTTCAGACATTTTTACAAATTTAATACAAATAAAAAACTGAAATATTACATTTACATAAGTATTCAGACCCTTTACTCAGTACTTTGATGAAGCACCTTTGGCAGCGATTACAGCCTTGAGTCTTATTGGGTATGACGCTACAAGCTTGGCACACCTGTATTTGGGGAATGTCTCCCATTTTTCTCTGCAGATCCTCTCAAGCCCTGTCAGGTTGGATGGGGGGGCGTCGCTGGACAGCTATTTTCGGATCTTTCCAGAGATGTTGGATTGGGTTCAAGTCCGGGCTCTGTCTGGGCCACTAAAGGACGTTCAGAGACTTGTCCCAAAGCCACTCCTGTGATGTCTTGGCTGTGTAATTAAGGTCATTGTCCTGTTGGAAGGTGAAATATCTGAGCGCTCTGGAGCAGGTTTTCATCAAGGATCTCTCTTTACTTTGCTGATGGTGCTAGGTTTTCTCCAGATGTGACGCTTAGCATTCAGGCCAAAGCGTTCAATCTTGGTTTCATCAAACCAGAGAATCTTGTTTCTCATGGTCTGAGAGTCTTTAGGGAACTTTTGGCAAACTCCAAGCGGGTTGTCATGTGCCTTTTACTGAGGAGTGGCTTCCGCCTGATTGGTGGAGCGCTGCAGAGATGATTGTCCTTCTGAAAGGTTCTCCCATCTCCACAGAAGAACTCTGGAGCTCTGTCGGAGTGACCATCGGGTTCTTGGTCACCTCCCTGACCAAGGCCCTTCTCCACCGATTGCTCAGTTTGGCCAGCTCTAGGAAGAGTCTTGGTGGTTCCAAACTTCTTACATTTAAGAATGATGGATGCCTCTGTTCTTGGGGACCTTCAATGCTGCAGAAATGTTTTGGTACCCTTCCCCAGATCTGTGCCGACACAATCCTGTTTCTGAGCTCTACGGACAATTCCTTCGAGCTCATGGCTTGGTTTTTGCTCTGACATGCACTGTCAACTGTGGGACCTTATATAGACAGCAGTCTGCCTTTCCAAATCATGTCCAATCAATTAATTTACCACAGGTGGACTCCAATCAAGTTGTAGAAACAACATAAGGATGATCAATGGAAACAGCATGCACCTGAGCTCAATTTTGAGTCTCATAGCAAAGGGTATAAAATATTTCTGTTTTTTATTTTTAATAAAATAGCAAACATTACAGAAAACTTGTTTTCACTTCGTCATTATGGGGTATTGTGTGTAGACATTTTTTAAAATATGTTTTAGGATAAGGTTGTAGCGTAACAAAATGTGGAACAAGTTAAGAGGTCTGAGTACTTTCAGTATGCACTGTACCTTTAACCTCAGTGTGTCAGTGTAAGTCATGACCTCTCCAAACAAATATTGCCAGAAAAGCTTTTACACTTTTTGTCTCAATTGCCTTTTGAACTTCAGTTGCCTTTGGTGTGGTTGGAGGGTTAACACATTATGTTTACGATGTCCAACGTATCAACGTGGCCCACTCATCATTATACTACATTTCATGAACCAAACTATTGACTCTCACGACTGCAAACAGATTATGAGTGGGCTAAAACATACCCGTATTCTATATTCTATACAAACAGTCTATATACACTGAGTGTACAAAACATTAAACATTAAAGACATCTGTTCTTTCCATTAAATAGTCTGACCAGTGAAAGCTATGATCCCTTATTGATGTCACTTGTTAAATCAAATCAAACTTTATTTGTCACATGTGCTGAATACAACACGTGTAGACCTTACTGTGAAATGCTTACTTACAAGCCCTTAACCAACAGCGCAGTTCAAGAAGAGTTAAGAAAATATTTACCAAGTAGACTAAAATAAAACACAATAAGAACGAGGCTACATACAGGGGGCACCGGTACCGAGTCAGTGTGCAGGGGTACAGGTTAGTTGAGGTAATTTGTACATGTAGCTGGGGGTGAAGTGACTATGCCTAGACAATAAACAGCGAGTAGCAGCAGTGTACAAAAGGGAGGGGGGGTCAATGTAAATTGTCCAGTGACGATTTTATTAATTGTTCAGCAGTCTTATAGCTTGGGGGTAGAAGCTGTTGAGGAGCCTTTTGTTGCTAGACTTGGCGCTCCGTGGCCATTTTATTAATTGTTCAGCAGTCTTATGGCTTGGGGGTAGAAGCTGTTGAGGAGCCTTTTGGTCCTAAACTTGGCACTCCGGTACCGCTTGCCGTGCGGTAGCTGAGAAAACAGTCATTAACTTGGCTGACTGGAGTCTCTGACAATTTTATGGGCCTTCCTCTGACACCGCCTATTGTATAGGTCCTGGATGGCAGGAAGCTTGGCCCCAGTGATGTACTGGGCTGTTCGCACTACCCTGTGTAGCACCTTACGGTCAGATGCCGAGCAGTTGCCATACCAGGCGGTGATGCAACCGGTCAGAATGCTCTCGATGGTGCAGCTGTAGAACCTTTTGAGGATCTGGGGACCATTGCCAAATCTTTTCAGTCTCCTGAGGGGGAAAATGTGTTGTCGTGCCCTCTTCACAACTGTCTTGGTATGTTTGGACCTTGATAGTTTGTTGGTAATTTAGACACCAAGGAACTTGAAACGCTCGACCCGCTCCACTACAGCCCCATCGATGTTAATGTGGGCCTGTTCGGCTCGCCTTTTCCTGTAGTCCACAATCAGATCCTATGTCTTGCTCACATTGAGGAAGAGGTTGTTGTCCTGGCACCACACTGCCAGTTCTCTGACCTCCTCCCTATAGGCCGTTTCATTGTTGTTTGTGATCAGGCCTACCACTGTTGTGTCGTCAGCAAACTTAATGATGGTGTTGGAGTCGTGTTTGGCCACGCAGTCGTGGGTGAACAGGGAATACAGGAGGGGACTAAGTACACATCCCTGAGGTGCCCCAGTGTTAAGGATCAGCGTTGCCTACTCTTACCACCTGGGGCGGCGCGTCAGGAAGTCCAGGGTCCAGGATCCACTTCCTGCTTAGAGTCCGCACCTTTGGGGGGGGGGGTACTGTCATGCCCTGACCATAGAGAGCTGTTTATTCTCTATGTTGGTTAGGTCAGGGTGTGCTTAAGGGTGGGTTATCTGGGGGAATTATATATCTACGTTGGCCTGGTATGGTTCCCAATCAGAGGCAGCTGTTTATCTTTGTCTCTGATTGGGGATCATATTTAGGTAGCCATTTCCCCATTGTGATTTGTGGGATCTTGTCTATGTATAGTTGCCTGTGAGCATTATATTAGCGTCACGTTTCGTTTGTTCGCTTTATTGTTTTTGTTCTTTGCGTTTTCTCTTCCTAATAAAAGGGATGGAAACATACCACGCTGCATCTTGGTCCAATCATTACAACGGACGTGACAAGATGAGAACTCTCTTGGTAGATCTTGGTCTACAGCTTATCATAAGGTACTCTACCTCAGGCGAGCAATACCTTATTTAATATTAGACATCGCGCACCAGCTGTTATTGACAAATAGACACACACCCGCCCCCCTCGTCTTACCAGAGTTAGCGTCTCTTTTCTGCCGGTGCATGGAATATCCCGCTAGCTCTATATTGTCCGTATCTTCGTTCAGCCACGTCTCGGTGAAACATAAGATGTTACAGTTTTTAGGATAATAGGATAATAGGATAATCTTAATCGTAGGTCATCAATTTTATTCTCCAATGATTGCACGTTAACAAGAAGAACAGATGGCAGTGAGAGTTTACTCACTCGCCTACGGATTCTCAGAAGGCTGCCCGATCTGCTGCCCGAACTGCTGCCCGATCTGTGGCCCCTTTTCCTGTCTTTTCTTCACGCAAAAGGCATGGATCTGGGCCTGTTCCAGTGAAAACAGGATATCCTTCTCGTCAGACTCGTTAAAGGAAAAAGTTTCTTCCAGTCCACAGTGAGTAATCACTGTTCTCATGTCCAGAAGTTAATTTCGGTCATAAGAGACGGTAGCAGCAACATTATGTTCACAATAAGTTAAAAAAATAATTTACACAAAACGCAAAAAAAATTACAAAATAGCACAATTGGTTGGGAGAATGTAAAATGCCAGCCATGTTCTTCAGCGCCATCTTAAGACAGGTCCTCTTCAATCAGTGTAGATGAAGGGGAGGAGAAAGGTTAAAGAATGATTTTTAAGCCTTGAGACAGTTGACACATGGATTGTGTATGTGTGCAATTGAGAGGATGAATAGGCATGACAAAATACTTAAGTGCCTTTGAACGGGCTATAGTAGTAGGTGCCAGGCGGTTGACAGCGGTTTGTGTCAAGAACTGCAACGCTGCTGGGTTTTCACACTCAAAAGTTTCCCGTGTGTATCAAGAATGCTCCACCACCCAAAGGACATGTAGCCAACTTGACACAACTGTGGGAAGCATTGGAGTCAACATGGGCCAGTATCCCTGTGGAACGCTTTTGACACCTTGTAGGGGCCATCCTCAAACAAATTCAGGCTGTTCTGGGGGCAAAAGGGAAGTGGAGGGGGTGCAACTCAATATTAGGAAGGTGTCCTTAATGTTTTATACACTCAATGTATATAAACAGTGAATGGGTTTCCATGACTTGGTATAAAACACCATTGTTCCAGTGCTGGAAGAAAGCATGTTTGAATTCATGCCTTTGTTTTTTCTGCTGTAGACATTTTATATCTTGTGCATCCAGAGGGAGAGAAAGATCTAATGCATTGGACCATTGCCATTGCTTGGTCCAGTACATGGCCAGTGGTATGTACAGTAGAGGAGATGGTGAAAGCACCGAGTGTTCTGATAACATGCATCTAATTACCCCCTGGCTGTTGCTGTGGTAAGCGGACAGGGAGGTGGCATTATCTCCAAAGTTCTATGGCAGATGGCAGGATGTCTGAGAGGGCTGTTTGGGAGAGAGGGAGCGAGGGAGGGAGAGGGAGAGATAGATGGAGGGATGCATAATCACCATCTGACTCTTCCTCCCCTATCTCCTCTCCTCTTTTCTTCTCGCGTCTTAAAGGATCCATCAGTAAGTTCAAATCGATTCAGCACTCTGTGGCACATTAAAATGCAAGTCGTCCGAATCCATTCATTCATTGGACAAACGGAGGGCCTCTCAATATTCTGACCGGGGTCAGGCCAGAGTATGAGTCAGTGAGGAAGAGAGGTGAGGAAAGAAGAGGGGTTCTTTCATTTTAATGTGCAGAGAGAACAATTACACCTGCTGCAGAATGACCTTTCCCCTGACTTTTCATTACTCATCATCTCCCTACTCTCTGGGCTGCTGTACTGTATAACTTACAAGTAGAATACAGAATAACAGTTTTATCATAGCTACTCTTCTTCACATCACAACCCATGTCCACTGACATTGATTACTGCAGATAATGACATATTATCTGGGTAGGAGAGGCTGCTTGTGTAATAACCACCATACTTTCAAGTAAAGGTGCAGCTGGGACTTTCATACAGTAGCAGTAAACCAGGGATGGGCAACTTTGATGGTGGCCACAAACAATCTGAACTCATCATGAAGGGCAGAAGTTGCTCGCGGGTCTGCATACCTACATCCATACTGACACATGCAGTCAGAGCCCGCACTAGCCTTTTGGGTGCCCTAAGCTAAATTTTGTTGGGGGGCCCCACTGACCTTGCAAGCAAAACATTTTCGCGGCCCCCATCTTGACAGCGTTGAGAAAGGGTTGCCGTTTGCTGCAATTCAACACATTTTGCCATGGGGCGAAGAGAAGACATTGCAATTTTATAACAAATGTTATGCAATACTATTCCTTTTTCCATGGAGCAGAGGGAAACTGTTGCAGTGGAGAGAAAATGTTGCAGGTAATTTCATGTAATAATTTCTGGGTGGGGGAATATTGATCCGCGGGCCAACAAATGGGGGGGCACCAGTTTTCCCTTCAGTAAACAATATTACTCTACTCCTGCTCTCTTTTTCAAGTGTAAATCGTTTTTGAAAAATGATATTACATTTTTCTCCTTGTAATAACAAATACAATACTGTATTACTTCAACCAGTGGTGTAAGGTACTTAAGTAAAAATATTGGAAAGTACTACTTAAGTCGTTATTTGGGGTATCTGTGCTTTACTTTACTATTTATATTTTTGACAACTTTTACTTTTACTTTTACTTCACTACATTCCAAAAGAAAATTACATACTTTTTACTTCATACATTTTTCCTGACACCCAAAAGTACTCTTTACATTTTGAATGCTTAGCAGGACAGGAAAATGGTCAAATTCACACACTTATCAAGAGAACATCCCTGGTCATCCCTACTGCCTCTGATCTGACAGACTCACTAAACACATACTTTGTTTGTAAATTATGTCTGAGTGTTGGAGTGTGCCCCTGGCTATCCATAAATTATGTTGTTTTGTTTGCTTAATATAAGGAATTAGAAATTATTTACACTTGAACTTTTGATACTTAAGTATATTTTAGCAATTACACTTACTTTTGATACTTTAGTATATTTCAAACCAAATACTTTTAGACTTTTACTCAAGTAGTATTTTACTGGGTGACTTTTACTTTAACTTGAGTCATTTTCTATTCAGGTATCTTTACTTTTACTCAAGTATGAGATTTGTGTACTTTTTCCACCACTGGCTTCAACACAACAATTGTGACCATCAAAGCAGCTATAAATTAGCCTTTGCAATGTCTCTGAATCTCCTCTCATTTATTCTCTCTTTTTAATTGTATCTCTCTTCTATTCTCTCTATTTTTTTCCATATGTCTTCTCCTAACATTCTTTAAATCCCTGCCAGAGGAGTGGTGCTGATGGACAGTAGAATCAACCCCCCGGTTTCACACGTATCATGTGAGCACGCATACACACATGCATGTGCACATGCATGCTCGCACACAGGCAAGCACACACACATCGTGCATGCACACACATACACACAAGCACACACAGAACATGCAAAGAATATTCTGCAGTTTACATTCGGAGGAATGAAGCCTGACTAATGCATTTAGCTTATTTTTTGTTATTTTATGTCTAGTCCAGTTCCTTACATAATCCAGTTTGAACCCTAACTTATTCCATGGACATTAAGCCAACCTCACAGATTGATAGTGTGTCATGTTTCGCAAGGAACAAGTGAACAGATCGCTGTAGCCCATCACAGCATGTTGCCCCTTTGGTTCTCATTGCTGTGATTCTGGTGAAAAATATGATGACAAATGGTCTAGTAAGGATTAATATAGTTAGGAGCACATTGGCAGAGGTGTAGGCTCCTCTTTTAATATCAAATGATTTAATCCAGATTAAAGATATGGATACATACATGGAGGAACATTCTCCAGGAGAGATGGACTATGTTGAAAGAGAGATTGCTAGCACGACATTATAGCTCAGTAATAACCGGGTAATAACTAAGTATTTGCAACATTACCTGTTTCTCTTTAGTTATACCGTTATATTCCTTTAAATATCCCAACTAGCCCATGGTTTGTTACCTGGATACAGATGGTAGTTTATATGTAATAACATAGAATCAGGGCTGGAAAATGCAAAAATTACCTGTTTGTCTTTAGTTATAGCGTTATATCCCTTCCAAATAACAGAGAAAACATGACATATGTCCTTGTATAGTGACAATAAGGGCTCTATTCAATCCGTATTGCGGAGGTTCAGCATTACAGCGTGAAATTTGAAATTGAATTGAAATTTAAAAGAAATGTTCCCGCATTAGAACAGACTGCATTCACAGTGAACCGCTGCATATGTCAGTTCAATCAGAAATTATCTTGACATTTCTATCACACAATCTGAAACGCTTCAACTGTACAGATTGAATAGAGCCCTAAATTACTATGACATGACAAACAAAGCCCAGTTCACAATCAGAGGGTTTTTTATTGACAAAAAATATCTGCACAAGATATGATTAATGATGGATATACATGTAACAAGTGACATTCGGAGACATGCTCTAACAAAAAGGGAAAATACTGCTCAAGGATGAGTTCTTGATTACGGGAGAACGGCATAAAATGACACAGGGAAAGTTGAATCCCCCCTCCTATTTTCTTGAGTTCAAACCCAAAATGTAGGAAGAGTTAAGCAAGCGACTTATTTCTATGTGTAGGCTCTTCGCATTAGCCTAGACATACAGCAAAAAAAGTAGCTTTCTTAACTCTTCCTCAATATTGGTTATTTTATTAATTTAGTGTTTATCAAGAAAATAGTGGTGACTTAACTTTCACTGGGTCATTTTACCTCATTCTCCTGTGCGTCATCAATAACTTTTCTTTGAACAGTCGTTTTCCTTTTAGCTACAGCATGTCACCGAATGCCACTTCTCATATCTTGTGCATATCTTTATTTGTCAATAAAGAAACCTCTGATTGTGAAATGGCTTTGTTTGTCACTTGAGCACTTCAAGACAGTATTATATCACAGACATTTTGGATTTGGAGGAAACTCCACTCCATGGCCATGTTGACACCTGCTCGTCGAACATCTCATTCCAAAATCATGGGCATTAATATCGAGTTGGTCCCCAATTTGCTGCTTTAACAGCCTTCACTCTTCTGCGAAGGCTTTCCACTAGATGTTGGAACATTGCTGCGTGGACTTGCTTCAATTCAGCCATGAGCATTAGTGACGTCGGGCACTGATGATAAGGCCTGGCTTGCAGTCAGCGTTCCAATTCATCCCAAAGGTGTTCGATGGGGTTGAGGTCAGGGCTCTGTGCAGGCCAGTCAAGTTCTTTCGCACCGATCTCGACAAACCCTTTCTGTATGGATCTTGTTTTGTGCATGGGGGCATTGTCATGCTGAAACAGTACAGGGCCTTTCCCAAACTGTTGCCACAATGTTGGAAGCACAGATTTGTCTAGAATGTCATTGTATGCTGTAGTGTTAAGATTTTCCTTCACTGGAACTAAGGGACCTAGCCCGAACCATGAAAACCAGCCCCAGACCTTCATTCCTCATCCAGAAAATGTTACAGTTGGCACTATGCATTCGGGCAGGTAGAGTTCTCCTGGCGTCCGCCAAACCCAGATTCGTCAGTCGGACTGCCAGGTGGTGTATCGTGATTTATCACTCCAGAGAAAGCATTTCCACTGCTCCAGAGTCCAACGGTGGCGAGCTTTACACCACTCCAGCCGACGCTTGGCATTGTGCAGGGTGATCTTAGGCTCTGCCATGGAAACCCATTTCATGAAGCTCCCGACGAACAGTTCTTGTGCTGATATTGCTTAGAGGCAGTTTGGAACTCGGTAGTGAGTGTTGAAACCGAGGACAGACGATCATTACACGTTACGCACTTCAGTACTCGTGGTCCCGTTCTGTGATCTTGTGTGGCCTACCACTTCACGGCTGAGCCGTTGTGGCACCTAGACGTTTGCTCTTCACAATAACAGCACTTACAGTTGACCGGGGCAGCTCTAGCAGGGCAGAAATTTGAAGAACTGAATTGTTGGAAATGTTGCTATGACAGTGCCACGTTGAAATTCACTGAGCTCTTCAGTACGGTCCATTCTACTGCCAATGTTTGTCTATGGAGATTGCATGGTTGTGTGCTCAATTTTATAGACCTGTCAACAACGGGTGTGTCTGAAATAGCCAAATCCACTAATTTAAAGGCGTGATCACGTACTTTTGTAGTGTATCTTGGTAACTTTGGTAACTACTAGCTAATATAGAAAGAGGTGTCAGCTCCAGGACAGAGAGCAGGAGAGGGGATAGTTTCTCTTTCGTTTGGATGCCTCCAGACATCTTACAGAAGAGAAGGCACATGGTGAACATCCCTCTCTTTCCCCCTCCCTCATACATCTCCCTCTCTTCCCCTCCCTCCTTACTTCTCCCTCTCTTTTCCCCTCTCCCCCCGCCCCCCCCCCCCCCTCTTTTCCCTTCACTCGCTCTCTCTCTCCTTCTGTGCCATGTCTTTCGGGCCTATTCCAAGCTGCTCTGTTAGACTCAGAGACATTCAAGGTGTTTTCCCCCTGCAGAAAAACATTCAGTGCCTCCAACCCCCCAGTCTGACACAGCAGCCCACCCAATTTATTATACTGTAATTTATCCATGGGCCTTATATTGTACGTGCTGTATATAAACTGCATTATGCATGCAGGGCTCACAGTTATCATATTTATGATTTACACCTCCATACTAATCCAAAGCCGTGATTAACTACCAATCTTCCAGCTTGTGCCTACATACATAGACCCGCAATGAACCACCCAACTTAATCTTCCTGCGTTCATATGCTGTGTTCCTGATTGAGATATTACTCATGTGGCAAACTGTGATTATGCTATGAACTTTTTCTCAGGAAGGTTTTCCCATATGGGAAATACTTCTTGCTGGATGCTATTTTCGATCTGCATAGTGATATTCCGCGGTGTTTTTGCTGTATATCTATACTGTGTGTGTACCCTGGCAGCTGGTATCAGCGAATAGCAGCGACCTTTCTCAGCATGGTGAAATGACTGACTCACAAGCCCCTGTGCCAGACTCAGCTCTCCCCAGACGCTTGTTAAAAAAACGATGTTGACCTATGAATGTCTCCAGGACTGTATATCTCAGGCAGAACAACACAGAGGAAATAATCCGCCCATTTTAAATTATTATGTAGCCCTGAGTCCCTAAAATTATTTTATTTTGAGCAACGTGCTCCTAGCTGCGATTGTTAGACATCTGAGTATTCTGCACTTCTTTTTTTATTTGTATTGATTTAGTATTAGACTAGACTTCCATGATCCCACTTATTTAATTGGATTTCAGACAGTTTTTCACTGACGTAGGAAACAAATAACTAATCTGATTTGGACATGTGTTGGAGATTAATTAGGCATTAATTTAGACCTGAACTCTAACAATGGGCTGCTTCATATGCAAATTCAATTGAAAAGGTGACCTTCTTTCTTTCTTTCTTTTTTTACAACAAACATGAGTTTCATTTAGCTACCATAAAGTGTTTGTCTGACTGTTACGTTGAATGACCAGGGTTCGGGTTTCTGAGTGTGTTTTATGACTGACGATTGTATTTGTGAGCTTTCATCACATAATCTGATACAGAAATGACATTTACAGATTTAGCCATCTCATTTTAAGAGCTCTGTGTTTTAAAGGTATATTGGGCTCTGGGAAACAGGTGATAGTGTGTCTGGTCACGTCGTCCCAATCTCTCAAAGGTCAGGCTGGACATCGCTCAATGCTCTCATTATGTCTCCGTGGAAACTAGTGTCTGGGGAGCAACAGTTGAGCCTTTCTTTCATTACAGCACTATCAGGGTATTAGTTTATATTGGGGTGAGAGTTCACCGCTAAAATTCTATCAGTCTCTCTGTGGTCAAGAAGCGACTCTACTCCTCTGACAGACAGAATGTCTTGAGAGTGCTTGGTTGATTGCCTTCCTCCATCTTTCGCCTCCTCCATTTCTTAGGATGGTACCTATTGTTGCCTGCTGTGATGGATAAACTTTCATAAAAAAGACGACTCTGAAAAACTTACAAAATCCTGAAAGCTGTCTTCTTTATCCCCACTTTGCTGTTTTTTTATGTCTTGTTGTCTCCACGTTGAAAAATATTAAATCATCATCCCTTCTCCCTGGGGTGAATTTGCAAAACCATCCGTAAAAATAAGAAGGCAGCCACAAAAAAGCAAAAGCACCAAAAAAAATCCATAAATAAAAGCTTCAAAGAGGGCACCTGAGAGAGAAAGGAGGAAAGCTCAAAACACGTCTAAAAAAAAAAGTCCAAGATGAATCCTCCATAATCCTCCTGGATTGGGGTGTCGGAAAAATTCAGCTACACTCCGTGGCTTGAGATCACCTCCAAATACTTGGATTAAACTTTACAGCGTTGAACAACTACGTTAAACAACACCTGGGTGTGCAGTGTAGAATCAAACCAGAAACACTTCATTTACTGTAGGTCTTGCTGCTCCTTTCATGAAATAATAGATATCCATACTATATCTCATGCACACACAAGGATCTGTTTACAGATACAATAGGTAAAGGTGGGGGCAAAGAGAGAGAGAGAGTAAGAGAGAGCGAGAGTAAGAGAGAGAGAGAGAGCGAGAGTAAGAGAGAGCGAGAGAGAGAGAGAAAGTGAGTAAGCAGGAGACTTAAAAGGTGATGGTCAAAAGAGAGTATCTTAAAACCCTCAGAAGGGTACTGTAAGACCAATTTTAATGAAGAATTTCTGGCAGCCTCCATCCCCAACGCCGAGATGGCAGGGAAGGTGACCTCCACTAAACAAGTGCCTGAGCTCCGACTTGCCTTCCCTGCATCTCTCTTCTGTCACTTGGGCAATCAGGGAGCCAGGCACAATCCCCCTATCTAAATTGCTATCCCTTAATGGAACACTTTAACCTCCTCCTTAAATAGCTACGGGAAAATGAGCCTCTCAGACTTTGGTAGCGCCAGCTGAAAATAGGACTCATCAAACAACACTTTTCCAGAATTGCTTGACAGATGCTTTCTCCTTTCTCTCGTTGCTGAGGGGGAAAATACAGTTACCTGTTTGACACTTGTAGACATGTGGTGTAATAGTACCTCGTCTTTCACAGCCTTTTCCAGACAATGCGTATCTCAACAGTTTCTGCAGCATTGCTCTTCAGGGGAAGCTGAGGAGGCTCCTGTGGCTCGTTTCATAACTATTATTAACTGCTTCTCAGTTTACTCCAGCAAGACCTGTAGGCATTGTTTTATGCATTTTTACTTTTTCTGAGAGCAAGGGCATAGACACGCCTCACAATAACTGCTTTAATGGAATTGAACAACAATTGAACAATTCCAGGTACTCTTGTTTCCACCAGGTGGTCTGTAGATACTGAAAGCACAAATATCCCTCCAGATGAAAGAAAGGCCAGCATCAATCTGATCAAGCCTGGACCTACAGCAAAAATTAGAGACATGGGAAGAAATTAAATGATACACTCTCTTGGAGACCAAATCATGACATAGCTGGCCAAATACTGACCAATGAAATTGTATATAAGGTTATATAAGAGGGAATGTAAAAGTGACATTAGTCACATTTTGTATTTATATAATGGTTTCGTAACGTGTAATAAAGCTATTCGCTCTCTTTTGTCACTCTCCTATTTGACGCAATCTTACTGTTGGCCTAAAAGTGGGACAAGCAGGGGCTTCTATAGAGCAAGTATTAGGGACTGGCTAAATAGGAGGAAATTAAGGCTAAGTCTTATCAACACCTTCGCCTGACTGACCTGCCATGAGGTTTTTCTAATATCCATGTCCCCAAATGTACATTCACTGCAAACTAGTCCCGCCAAGTTCAGTGGGAAATCCCAAGAGAGCAATGATGAGAACTGATGACAAATCTTAACACACCGTAAGGCATATGCACAAATGAAATCAAGCCAGATAGAATCTAATTAATAATGATTGAGTGACAACTTGTTTATGCAACATATCGATGAAAGACAGAGACATATTTGCCAGACGCAAGGTTAGAAATCATTAGGGTTAGGAATCATTCCCATCAACCGACTCAATGGCAAAAATCACCTTTAAATGATGTTCAGCTTATAGAACTTCATAAAGCCTTCATAATGCCTTCCTAAGAACTACATAAATGTGTACAAAGCATCCATAACAGTATGGCATGTGTTATAAAAGGTTCATAAATGTGGCATAACTGTGTGACATAATCACCAATGTCAGTTGTGACATAAGCCACTATGTCGAATATGACATAAACATGTGCTTTATAAAGGGTGACATGTTATGTTGCAGGATGACAAGCGCTCTAAAGAGAAGTCATGTTAGTCACATTACACCAGGCAACAATTACCTTGATGAAAGTGGCTTTCTTCTGAAACCAAGTTACATGTTCCTCAGTACACAAAGACGCACACAAAATATAACAAGCCATACTGTGAGATGCTGGACCCAGTCAGGTCTTTGACACCACTGTAACAAGCCGTACCGTGAGGTTCTGGGCCCAGTCAGGTCTTTGACACAACAATATAACAAGCCATACATTGAAGTGCTGCTCCCAGTCAGGTCTTTGACACAACAATATAACAAGCCATACCGTGGAGTGCTGGACCCAGTCTGTAGACCCAGGTTCTGTAGGACTACTCCAAATCCTCTTGGCTCTGACACACACATACACTCAAACGCAAGCTTTGCAGTTCCATCAACCCATCACACCCTGTGCATCATGACAACTTAAAAAAATAGTCAGAACATTTATAACCTATTAATTGACACATTATGTAGTGTCCTGTAATACTTAGTTTGAAGTGAGACACCTTCGGTCATTCATAACACATCCATATTCATAAAGACTCTATAACGCATGACAATGTACTTACCTTAAAAGTCAGACACCTTTGGCCATTCATAAAACATACATAAATGCCTTATTTCATATGACGCTGTACTTACCATAAATTCAAACACCTTTGGTCATTCATAACACATACATAAAGGCTCAATGATGTAAACACAAATGTATTAACTCTAAAGGAATCAACAGTAAAAACAAAATAAACATTAAAGAAAAGTTTAAACCATACATTTCCTTTTATTCATACATTTTTAAAACAATACAAATACATGACGTTTCAAAAAGTCCAGCAATGCAGTTACATTGAATATTACACAGAGCTGTGAATAGTGTAGCTTTACCCTGAGCTGGCGGACAAATGGTTCTTGCTTCTCTGCCTGCTGGAGGTACTGCATGTTGGTTCCAACCTTAAAAGTAACAACAAAGAAAGTTAGCAGGTCTGATAGCTAGCTAGCAATTACTGTGAAGTCACCGAAATTTTTGGAAATAACGATTGAGCTAGGTATGTAATCTAACTCACCGCTTATATAACTACTACAAACAAATTTAAATTACAATAAATAAAGGTTAACTTACTTATTTCTTTGCTGTCCAGAGGCACCACAAGTGGGCATTTGATTTGTGTACTTCATCACATGTGCGTTTACTGCCCTACAGAAACACCGCTAACCAAACAGCGCACGCACACTGAATTAAAGCTAACTACATTCAAAAATCTAAGTTTCTTTGGTTTTTCCCAGACCTCAAAAGTGGTCCCTGATGTGGTTAAAGCATTGTTGTGAACACAGAAAATCCATAAAATCACAGTTTTCTATTAAAAAAGTGTGAAAAAGTGTGGGGAATCCCCCTGAGACAACGGAATATGAGAAAAAACCTGAATTTGGCAAAAAAATACATATGGATTTTAAAGTTTAGAGTGTGTGTCATCCTGCAGCAATGCATTTTGGGGAAAGTTGAAATCAGGTCCAATATTTGCTGTGCACCCAAGAGGGAAAGAGGTTGGGCCATCCTAGAAAGGGTTTAGAGTAATATAATATATGCCATTTATCCAAAGTGACTTACATACAACGTGCATGCATGTTTACATATGAGTGGTCCCGGGAATCTAACCCACTAGAATGGTGTTGCAATGCTCTACCAACATGCATGACAAGGTTATAAATAATTTCTGAAGACTCATATGATTTATAAAGCCTTTATTAAAGACGCACTATGCAGAAATCACTCTGTCATCTCCTGGTTGCAAAAATACTCATATTTCGCCTAATTTCAGTTTATGTGACAAAACAGTAAAGTAAAGTGTAGAGAATCGTTGTAACATCTAAACCGCTGTGAGATATATTTTCCATAACCAAAGATTTTGAGCTGTTTGAAGCTGGTGTACAAAACCGAAAGTAAGATGCAAAAACAGATCTAGCGCTTCTTACACTTGCTTTCAATAAGAATGACAGACCTATAACTTACATTTCTTGTTCAAGAACAGGTTTATGTCACAATTGACATTGGTGTATACTCTATGTCACACAGTTATTCCACATTTATGAAGCCATTTGTGTAGCAATATTATTTGAATCTCAAAGCCACTAGCGTTGCTAGTTATAGCCTAATGTTAGCTAGCTAGCTAACATTGAACCAATTTGGTTAATTTTTAGCTAACAGCAGATTCATGCAGGGTAGTAACATTATTGTTGGGATCATGGTTCATTGTTTAGCTAGCTAGCTACATGTCTAAACAAAAGACTCCACTATGCAAGTAACCATTTCACTGTACCGTTTACGCCTTCTGTTTCCTGTGCATGTGACAAATAAACTTTGATTTTAATTTGATATAGTATGTGTTTACCAGAGATGGTAATGTGAAGAACATGAACTGCACCAAAGTCAAATTAGGATATAACATTAGGCCAACGAGACAGTGTCTAAATTATAAAATTCTACTGGTAAATTGCCCTGCTTTTATTTTGTCACACTCACAACCAAATCACAGCAATTTTCTGTGATTAGCTCGCCATTAACCTACACAGTTGAAGTTGGAAGTTTACATACACCTTAGCCAAATACATTTAAACTCAGTTTTTCACAATTCCTGACATTTAATCCTAGTAAATATTCCCTGTCTTAGGTCAGTTAGGATCACCACTTAATTTTAAGAATGTGAAAAGTCAGAATAATAGTAGAGAGAATTATTTAATTTAGCTTTTATTTCTTTCATCACATTCCCATTGGGTCAGACGATTACATACACTCAATTAGTATTTGGTAGCATTGCCCTTAAATTGTTGAACTTGGGTCAAACGTTTTGGGTAGCCTTCCACAAGCTTCCCACAATAAGTTGGGTGAATTTTGGCCCATACCTTCTGACAGAGCTGGTGTAACTGAGTCAGGTTTGTACGCCTCCTTGCTCGCACACGCTTTTTCAGTTCTGCCCACAAATTTTCGATCGGATTGAGGTCAGGGCTTTGTGATGGCCACTCCAATACTTTGACTTTGAAGACCTTTTATGCCACAACTTTGGAAGTATGCTAAGGGTCATTGTCCATTTGGGAGACCCATTTGCGACCAAGCTTTAACTTCGTGACTGATGTCTTGAGATGTTGCTTCAATATATCCAAATAATTTTCCTGCTTCATGATGCCATCTATTTTGTGAAGTGCACCAGTCCCTCCTGCAGCAAAGCAACCCCACAACATGATGCTTCCACTCCCGTGCTTCACGGTTGTGATGGTGTTCGTCGGCTTGCAAGCCTCCCCCTTTTTCCTCCAAACATAACGATGGTCATTATGGCAAAACAGTTCTAATTTTGTTTCATCAAACGAGAGGACATTTCTTTAAAAACTACGATCTTTGTCCCCATGTGCAGTTGCAAACCGTAGTCTGGCTTTTTTATGGCGGTTTTAGAGCAATGGCTTCTTCCTTGCTGAGTGGCCTTTCAGGTCATGTCGATATAGGAACTCATTTTACTGTGGATATAGATACTTTTGTACCTGTCTCCTCCAGCATCTTCAGAAGGTCCTATGCTGTTGTTCTGGGATTGATTGCACTATTCGCACCAAAGTACGTTCATCTCTAGGAGACAGAATGAGTCTCCTTCCTGAGCGGTATGACGGCTGCGTGGTCCCATGGTGTTTATACTTGCGTACTATTGTTTGTACAGATGAACGTGGTACCTTCAGGCGTTTGGAAATTGCTCCCAAGGACGACCCAGACTTGTGGAGGTCTCCTTTTTGTTTGAGGTCTTGGCTGATTTCTTTTGATTTTCTCATGATGTCAAGCAAAGAGGCTCTGAGTTTGAAGGTAGGCCTTTAAATCCATCCATAGGTACACCTCCAAATGACTCAAATGATGTCAATTAGGCTATCAGAAGCTTCTAAAGCTATGACATAATTTTATGGAATTTTCCAAGCTGTTTAAAGGCACAGTCAACTTAGTGTATGTAACCTTCTGACCCACTGGAATTGTGATACAGTGAATTAAAAATTTGATATAATCTGTCTGTTGTTGTTGGAAAAATGACTTGTGTCATGCACAAAGTAGATGCCCTAACCGACTTGCCAAAACTATAGTTTGTTGACAAGAAATTTGTGGAGTGGTTGAAAAACTAGTTTTAATGACTCCAACCTAAGTGTATGTAAACTTCCAACTTCAACTGTAAATAATGATTTTCTTGTGAGTTTATTTTCCTGTAATAACTTAACGTTAGTTAGCTAGCTAACACGCTAGAAAGATCCAAAACATTGTTTAGAAAGTTCCTTTTAGTTGCTTGGTTTGCTAGTTTGAAATATACTAATTAAATTTTTAAAGGGATGGATTTATTGGTGTTAAAATACACCAGTTATGCTATTCTGGACCATCAGATTGCTGATGTCATGCAGCATGTCGTTTTTGTTTTGATACTCTTTCATAACGACAACGACAAGTTTGAGGTCAGACAGCAATAGAATGTACAGTACCAGTCAAAAGTTTGGACACACCTACTCATTCAGTGATTTTCCTTACTTTTTTGCACATTTTCTATATTGTAGAATAATAGTGAAGACATCAACACTAAGAAATAACACATATGGAATCACGAAGTAACCAAAAGAGTGTTCAATGAATCAAAATATATTTTATATTTTAGGATCTTCAAAGTAGCAACCCTTTGCCTTGATTACAACTTTGCACACTCTTGGCATTCTCTCAACCAGCTTCATGAGATAGTCACCTGGAATGCATTTCAATTAACAGGTGTGCCTTGTTAAAAGTTAATATCTTTCCTTCTTAATGTATTTGAGCCAATCAGTTGTGTTGTGACAAGGTAGGGGTGGTATACAGAAAATAACCCCCTCATCGATCTACACACAATAACCCAAAAATGACAAAGCAAAAACAGGTTGAATTTTTTTTGCAAATGTATACAAAATAAAAAACTGAAATATCACATTTACATAACTATTCAGACACTTTAATCAGTATTTTGTTGAAGCACCTTTGGCAGCGATTACAGCCTTGAGTCTTCTTGGGTATGATGCTACAAGCTTGAAACACCTGTATTGGGGGAATCTCTCCAATTCTTCTCTACAGATCCTATCAAGCTCTGTCAGGTTTGACGGGGAGCGTTGCTGCACAGCCATTTTCAGGTCTCTCTAGAGATGTTCGATCGGGTTCAAGTCTGGGCTCTGGCTGGGACACTCAGGGACATTCAGAGACTTGACACGAAGCCACTCCTGCATTGTCTTGGCTGTGTGCTTAGTGTTGTTGTCCTGTTGGAAGGTGCTCCAATCTGAGGTCCTGCAAGCTCTGGAGTAGGTTTTCATCAGGGATCTCTCTGTACTTTGCTCCGTTCATCTTTCCCCCAATCCTGACTAGTCTCCCAGTCCCTGCTGCTGAAAAACATCCCCACAGCATGATGCTGCTACCACCATGCTTCAGTGTAGGGATGGTGCCAGGTTTCCTCCAGACGTGACGCTTGGCATTTAGGCCAAAGAGTTGAATTTTGGTTTCATCACACCAGAGAATCTTGTTTCTCATGGTCTGAGAGTCCTTTAGGTGCCATTTGGCAAACTCCAAGCGGGCTGTCATTTGCCTTTTACAGAGGAGTGGCTTCCGTCTGGCCACTCTACCATAAAGGCCTGAATGGTGGATTGCTGCAGAGATGGTTGTCCTTCTGGAAGGTTCTCCCATCTCCACAGAGGAACGCTGGAGCTCTGTCAGAGTGACCATCAGGTTCTTGGTCACCTCCCTGACCAACGCCCTTCTCCCCCGATTGCTCAGTTTGGCCGGGCGCCCAGCTCTAGGAAGAGTCTTGATGGTTCCAAACTTATTCCATGTAAGAATGATGGCGTCCACTGTGTTCTTGGGTACCTTCAATGCTGCAGAAGAGTTTTTGGTACCCTTCCCCAGATCTGTGCCTGTCTCGGAGCTCTACGGACAATTCCTTCGACCTCGTGAATTGGTTTTTGCTCTGACTGTGGGACCTTATATAGACAGCAGTGTGCATTTCCAAATCATGTCAAATCAATTGTATTTACCACAGGTAGACTCCAATCAAGTTGTAGAAAAATCTCAAGGATGATCCATGGAAACTCAATTTCGAGTCTCATAGCAAAGGGTTTAATACATTTGCAAATATTTCTAAAAACTTGTTTTCACTTTGTCATTATGGGTTATTGTGTGTAGATTGATGAGGATTTTTTTTTATTTACTCGATTTTAGAATAAGGCTGTAACGTAACAAAATGTGGAAAAAGGGAAGGGGTCTGAATATTTTCTGAATGCACTGTATACCAGTTTCTTGCTCTGAGTTTCTACTTTCATCCAATGTAAAAAACACTATTTCAAATGTTGCTACATAAGACCGAATCGAGCCGGTCCGGTCACATACGGTAAAGCTGCTCTGTAACACATTTCTGTAGTACTTATGAAGGCATTATGAAGGCTTTATGAAGCCTTTATAAGCTGAATGTCATTTAAAGCGGGAACACCATTTTTAAGGTCCCAAACCCTGAAAATCATGTTTTTCATCAAATTGGATAATATTTGAATAAAACCAGTTCATAGTAGGTTGACTTAAGTATATGGAAAATTATTGTAGCTGGTACATTGACAAAGTTACTGGTTCCCTCCCCCCACGTCAAATGCTTGGATTCAGGAGGCAGGCATTACTTCCGTCTTTATGCAACTTCACTTTTATACACCAATGGTAGCGTCTTATAATCTTAACTAATTTAAATATGTAATGCATTAAAAGCATCATCATGTGCACATCATATGGCTTTTTTTGATAGCTTAGTTACCCCCCAAAAAGGGGTAACTAACCCCTTTTAGTCTGTGTTGTGACTTTTAGGTAGAATGAAAACATCAGACAGCACTAACATAAACTCACCCCATTCCGTACAAATGTGCGCAACCGCAACATTCAAACGAGGCTACAAAGAAAACGAATGGGACTGTAGCGACTGTGTTGACTTCAAAATCAGGGGTGTGAACTAGGTTTCTATTCAAGCGTTGATCGACATGGTAATGGCTCTATAGTATTGGAGAAAAGTTGAAAAAACGGACCCTCCGTTACATCGTGACGTGTCATGTCGTAATGTACAGCACGCATAAAGCAACTATTTCTGTCTTACAATCTCTCTCCACCAGGTGTAGCACTTCTCTCATCGTTTAAAAACAAGAAATGGACATTGACAGGGGTAAGGGGGGATACCTAGTCATTTTTTGCGTCATCATTGCATGCGATCATCATTCTCAAAGCCGCTGTTTACTTCTAAGATCACTTTAGCACCGCCCTAAAAACCCGATTCAAATTCGACACAAACCTTAAAATAGGTATGTAATGACACATTATATAAACTCTTTATAGTGTTTTATTTACATTTTAGAGGCAATAAGGTGATAAGTTGGACAGATTGAGTGGGAAAAAAGCAATTTTCCCACACAACATCTCTCCTTCTCACTATCACGCATTAGTTTCACTTCCCCACCCGCCATTTTTAAAAAGACCCGACGGGGCTCATTGCCTGCTTGAATTATGCAGAAACGGGCAGCGTTTAGGTCATATAATTGATTCTGTTGGAAAGGGGAGAAATTGTGCTTTACAATGGTATTGACAGTACAGTTGATCTGGAAGTATTACGTTTTTGGGGCGCTAAAATAAGGGCAATTGTACGGACCAAGGCGATGTACGAGTTTATGTGAGTTTACGTTAGCTGTTTATCATTTTGGGTGGATAGGCTGAGGCTGCACTAGAAATTACGAAAATGTCACGCACATTTCTAGTGACGTCGCTTAATTAATTAGGGAGAACAATAGATGGGTCTTATGAGTAAGGTAATCCTGAAGACAGATGCTGTACCATCATTTACAGTGAATCTTGCAAGCGCTGACCATAATATAAGTATCAGAGTTGGACACGGTAGCCAACATTTTGGGGTGATGGAGGGCTAGCGTTAGCTAATGCAACTGTGTCTGTTTCTACTTTGATTTGTGAACAGTATCTTTTCTGTAACACGTGGGGAATTTGAGTGTGTTACATTTGCATAATGATTACAATTTAGGCTGTACCTGGCAGCTACGCATTTCAATGAGAATGCCGACCGCAGCCAGGCAACCACCGCAGCACGAATGCTGCATACAAAATCAGCTTTCCCAAGGCAAAAAAGGGGGATATGCTGTGAAGCCTGTGAAGAGACCCAAGTTATAGTTCTTCATTCCAAGTCTGCAAGTTTAGCATTTCAGGCACATGATACTGTAATTCCAAATATTAACATTGAAAAGATGTACTAAAAAGTCCCCAACTAAATATTGCATGTTTCAAGAACTTCTAAAACATCAGAAAACACATTGCAGAATAAGTAGCTCACTACATAAACTAATTGATGGCATCATAACTCAGTATAGTACTGTAAAGAAAATTCAATTAAATTCACTACCCATAACATTTCCCTTTTCAAACACATTACAGGCTACATAGACAGGCTCTTGGATCTCCTCTTCAACGAGGTCACCCTTGATCCAACACCATATGTGGGGAAGCTATGTGATCTGTCCATCCCAGGACCCCTGTCTGCCCAGTACGGGAGGCCTAACAAGGAGGAGGCCATTGTTGGATTTGTGCATGACTGCTGCCTGCTTGAATGAAGCCGGGAGCATGGGTCCCCCTACCCTCCTCTCCCCATCAATCTCCCCTCCCCATCAAATTGTACAAATGGGTCCTGCACAAAGTAGGGGGCCTATATTAGGCTTATGGCTCTAATAAATTGTTTCATGTCAAATGACGACACCATTATTTCTCAACATATTTTTTTCATGAGTATTCATGTTGATGAATATTTACACTATGCTGACCTAATGTAAATTATCAAATAAATGTCTGATCAAAAAACTAAACATAGAGCTTTTTGTAATTTATAATGTTAAGGCAGAGATACCAAGACATTGTCCAGTACACTTATTGTATTCGGTTTTCCCCCTAATGTCTTTTGACGAAGTGTATCAGTGAACTTTATTCTGTTTTTAGTTACAAAACAGTTGAAAGGCAATTGTGTACAGCTCCTGTTCGTCAAATACCCAACAGTCCATGAAGAACTCTGTTAACCCACGAAGGCATTTTGGAGAGAAAATGGGTTGAGGCAAACTATTTACCCTTGAAAGTCAAGTCATCAGTAACATGTGGCCCATTGTTTACCTAGTTACTTGGCAACGACCACAAGGGCATTTCAAAGAGCTGTCAGTCAAGGTGAGCTCATGAATATAAGTTCCCTGCCCACTCAACCTGTTCTTTCAGGCTTCCTGATAGTTGGAGATGAGATTTGGAGCATTTTAATTGCGTAAAAAGATTATAGGTGATGTTTTGGTCACTAAAAGGCTGTTTTTACTGTGTGGGACCTTTAAGTATTTTCCAAGATATTCAACTAAATTAATATATATCATTATATCCAAAATAACTCTTTATTAATGGTAATACAAACTCCCAATGCATCATGTGCATACACTTAAACAATAACTCTTCTCCAAAGACAACTACTGTCTCTATCTGTTTTTGCAGTGGCAGGGTTGAGTAAACTGCAAAGCCAGTCAGTTTTCCCTTCTTTTCTATTTTCTATGTGCTGTTACTATCTTTCTGAACTTCTACCCGACCATAATTCCCTCCTCAAAGCATGCTACTCTCACAAGCTGTTCCATTTCCCCTCTCTTCCATTGTTGATCGGCTACCTCTCACCTTACCCCATCAGGATTAGATTTGAGCAGAAAGGATGTGTGTAGTGGGACCTGCCAGGGACTGCAGCATCCGTAATACATTCCTACGAAGTCCCTCAAACCCTCTCCAGTAGCCAGCCTGCTGCATCGGGGGGAATTGGGAAAGTCGTAATCACAGTCCCATTGACATTCTCAGTCGGATGTCGCTTTCATCTCGGCTGGAGTCCCCTCGCCTGCTGAGCTGATTCTGATTCACATGGAGGGAGAGCTGAGAGAACCATCCCAGGCCCAGGGGACCAACAGAGACCAGCACCAAGCAGGATTAGCCTCAGACCTCCAGCCAGACCACCAGCCAGTCCCGGGGTGTAGAAAGGAAAATGTGGAGCTTGACTCATCAGAGTAGACTCTGCAAAAGTGAAGCTGCATGGTCATTCGTTTGGTTTGATGACTTTCATGATCTGCGTCCAGTCTCAGACACTATACCCACACTGTTGATATTACCCAGGGCCAAAAAGGCTGTGGGTGTTATCCAGTCATTTCAAAGGGCACATCATTTTACTTGATGGCCTCATCAAAATACAAGCCTGGCAAAGAACAGATAGCCCGGTAGTGCAGTATAAAGTCTGTTTCTCTCACTATGGCCATGGGCCAGTTAAAACTGAGGCGTCCTAGTTTATGAGGAACACAATTTATGTAATGCCCCACATCCACCTCATTAATTCTCTCATCTCTAGTTCTCACCCACCTACCAGGATCCTGTTAGCCCCCTATAATCCGGCTCAGAATGGCACCGTTCCTAGATTGTCCAAGGCAAAGAGATTATCTACGGCTTTCATTGGAGAAAGCAGCAGAAGCAGGACCAAGCCTATGCTTTTCTATTGAGGAACTACAAGGTGTGCTACATTCTACCCCCTCAGCACTTGAACTGCATACTGCACCTAGACTCAGTACAT
The DNA here is from genome assembly GCF_045679555.1 of Salvelinus alpinus. NCBI lineage: Eukaryota > Metazoa > Chordata > Actinopteri > Salmoniformes > Salmonidae > Salvelinus > Salvelinus alpinus. The sequence continues at coordinate 17,423,576 of NC_092103.1, read as the reverse complement.
GTTTGCAACAAGTCAAAACATACAGGGTTGAACACGTCCAGTAGGTAGGGTATGCAGTTGTTTCTCTCTGTATAGAGATGAAATAAGATGTCTCCGTCATGGCAACCTATTTTTGGTATGAACTTGTAACCTTCTTTGAAAGACTGGTCCTTCTCTTTTAGAGTTTTGATCCTGTTGGGGGCCTGCTGTTGATTATTCAGATACCTGGCATGGAAAATGGGTCAGTTACTTTGATCAAAGCATCTAACCTGGCTGGTTTAGTGCTTCATAGTCTATGAACAGATTAGAGTGAAGTGATGTGGGTCACCCTGCATGCTGGAACATCATCAGCATTGGGAAAAATAACAATCCTTATAAATATTCTGTTATTCTAGTTGCATGGCTTATATTGCACAATGGTCCATTAAATAGTGATTTACCTAGTCTGCGATGTCCTGATACTCTTGTTCTTTCCCAGGCAGGTCCCTGAGTAAGCGGGTCTGCTGACTGACCTCCGGGGGAGAAGGGCATTAACGTCTACTGTGGTGTGAAACTGACCTGCACCGTGTGACCAAGGTGACTGTTTCTGCCACATCCCATGACACGCTTCTGCTTCTGATGGATTGACTGACCACTCTGCTCTGCTCTGTGGCTGTGTGTGTGTGTGTGTGTGTGTGTGTGTGTGTGTGTGTGTGTGTGTGTGTGTGTGTGTGTGTGTGTGTGTGTGTGTGTGTGTGTGTGTGTGTGTGTGTGTGTGTGTGTGTTTGTGTGTTTGTGTGTTTGTGTGCGTGTCTGTGTGTTTGTGTGTTTGTGCGTGCGTGCATGTGTACATGTACGCACAAACATGTACTGTACGTGTTTTGTGTCATAAGAAGGTTTTGATTGTCCCTAAAAAGCAGGGAGATGCAGTATAATATGATACCATACACTTGTCGAGCAGCTGTTTCTCTTGATGTCTCTGCATAGACAAGAGTGGGTTTTCTGCATGTCTCATGCTAATGACTCCCCACACACTTTTTCCCTCTAATGAGCTCTCGCTCCTCTTGTCTTACTCTTATCACTATACTGCATGCTCCCTCCATTTATCTTGCATGCTCCCTCGTTTTAGAAAGCTAGTAACAATATTCCTAGATTTTCTTCTCATCACCAGTAGCGGTGCGTGGGTAAAATCACTGAGGAAGCCAAGCCAAACCAGTACAACCCATGTTGTGATAATTGCGTTGTTTGCTCTATAACCCATTAGTTCATAAGCACCCGTGTTATACAAATAGGCCGTGACAACAAAAAGACAACAGTCACACATATGTTTATTTCATCACAAAACCCGGAGAGCAACATCTGTCCAATGAAGTCCACAAAGCAAATATTGCATGTAACAAACAGTTATAACACCGGCGCACATGGTCAAGCAAGTTCATGTTTTCAGCAGATTACTGAACAACTACTGATTTAGAACCACAGAGTTACCACAAGTCAGCACAAAGACAACAGGAGCACTGCCTCCGCAATTCCAGCACCATTTTAGGTTAAACATTTAAACATCATCAAATCATCTAGGCTTCATATGTTTAGTTTAATACACCAAAAACAAAATTAAAGATGCCAAAAATGATTTAGTCCAATCAATGTTGTTAAATATCACGTGGCTGTCCATAGTACTGATTTCTGTTTGTATGTGTGTGTGTGTGCAAGTAAAACAAAAAATGCTGACTCACACATCTTGTAGACTAGTTGAACGCCAATGCAATTCTCCCGAGAGGTGCAGCGCTCTAAGGCACTGTTTCTCAGTGCTAGAGGCGTCACAACAGACCCTGGTTTGATTCCAGGCTGTATCACAACCGGCCGTGATTGGGAGTCCCATAGGGCAGCGCACAATTGGCCCAGCGTCATCCGGGTTTGGCCCGGGGTAGGCCATGCATTGTCAATAAGAATTTGTTCTGATAAATAAATAAAAATCCTCTCCTTCATGTTGGCAAAATGGTCTATGGCTGTGTCATACAGTACACTTCCTGACCCCTCCTGTCTCAGCCTCCAGTATTTATGCCGCAATAGTTTATGTGTCGGGGGGCTAGGGTCAGTCTGTTATATCTGGAGTATTTCTCCTGTCTTATCCGGTGTCCTGTGTGAATTTAAGTATGCTCCCTCTAATTCTCTCTATCTTTTTCTCTCTTTCTCCTCTCTCTCTCTCTTCTCTCGACCTGAGCCCTAGGACCATGCCTCAGGACTACCTGGCCTGATGACTCCTTGCTGTCCCCAGTCCACCTGGTCATGTTGCTGCTCCAGTTTCAACTGTTCTGCCTGCGGCTATGGAACCCTGACCTGTTCACTGGACGTGCTACCTTGTCCCGGACCTGCTGTTTTGGACTCTCTCTCTATCGCACCTGCTGTCTCTAACTCTGAATGATCGGCTATGAAAAGCCAACTGACATTTACTCCTGAGGTGTTGACCTGTTGCACCCTGTACAGCCACTGTGATTATTATTATCGGACTCTGCTGGTCATCTATGAACGTTTAACATCTTGGCCATGTTCTGTTATAATCTCCACCCGGCACAGCCAGAAGAGGACTGGCCACCCCTGAGAGCCTGGTTCCTCTAGGTTTCTTCCTAGGTTCCGGCCTTTCTAGGGAGTTTTCCTAGCCACTGTGCTTCTACATCTGCATTGCTTGCTGTTTTGGGTTTTAGGCTGGGTTTCTGTACAGCACTTTGTGACATCAGCTGATGTAAAAAGGGCTTCATAAATACATTTGATTGATTGATTGATTTAGTTTTGTTGTCATGGGCTACCTAGCTAAAATACTGCTAGCCTAACTTCCTCGCATGGGCAACAATGAACCAGCTAAGTTAGTTAGCTCCTGAGCCTGCTAGGCTACATCTAGATTACATATTCAACTTCAATCATCACAGGCCAGAGGCACAACATATACATTTATGGTTAGATCAGAATCGGCATCATAATCATTGGCCTGTACAGAGAATTACAGTGCAGTCAGAAAGTATTCAGGCACAATCCTGTCTCGGAGCTCTACGGATAATTAGTTTGACCTCATGGCTTGGTTTTTGCTCTGACATGCACTGTCAACTGTGGGACCTTATATAGGCAGATGTGTGCCTTTCCCAATCATCTCCAATCAATGGAATTTACCACAGGTGGACTCCAATCAAGTTGTAGAAACATCTCAAGGATGATCAATAGAAACAGGATGCACTTGAGCTCAATTTCAAGTCTAATAGCAAATACTTATGTAAATAAGGTATTTCTGTTTTTTATTTTGTATAAATATGTTCAAATTTATAAAAACCTGTTTTCGCTTTGTCATTAAGTGGTATTGTGTGTAGATTGGTGAGGAAAATGCTTTATTTCATCGATTCTAGAATAAGGCTGTAACGTAACAAAATGTTTTTAAAAAGTCAAGGGGTCTGAATACGTTCAAGTCAAAACCACAGGTCCAAATCCCCATCTCCATCAATGGCTTAGGAAAGGGCTGATTTAGCAAATCAAATAAAAGTGTATTTGTCACGTGCGCTGAATACAACAGGTGTAGACCTTAGTTACAGACTAACCAATAGTGCAAAAAAAGTATTAGGTGAACAATAGGTAGGTAAAGAAATAAAACAACAGTAAAAAGACAGGCTATATACAGTAGCGGGGCTACAGAAGTAGCGAGGCTACATACAGACACCGGTTAGTCAGGCTGATTGGGGTGTATGTACATGTAGATATGGTTAAAGTGACTATGCATATATGATGAACAAAGAGTAGCAGTAGCGTAAAAGAGGGGTTGGCGGATGGTGGGTGGGACACAATGCAGATAGCCCGGTTAGTCAATGTGCGGGAGCACTGGTTGGTCGGCCCAATTGAGGTAGTATGTACATGAATGTGTAGTTAAAGTGACTATACATTTATGATAAACAGAGAGTAACAGCAGCGTAAAGAGGGGTTGGGGGGGCAAATAGTCACAATGCAAATAGTCCGGGTAACAATTTGATTACCTGTTCAGGAGTCTTATGGCTTGGGGGTAAAAACTGTTGAGAAGCCTTTTTGTCCTAGACTTGGCACTCCGGTACCGCTTGCCATGCGGTAGTAGAGAGAACAGTCTATGACTGGGGTGGCTGGGGTCTTTGACAATTTGTAGGGCCTTCCTCTGACACCGCCTGGTGTAGAGGTACTGGATGGCAGGCAGCTTAGCCCCAGTGATGTACTGGGCAGTATGCACTACCCTCTGTAGTGCCTGGCGGTCAGAAGCCGAGCAATTGCCGTGATGCAACCAGTCAGGATGCTCTCGATGTTGCAGCTGTAGAACCTTTTGAGGATCTCAGGACCCATGTCAAATATTTTTAGTTTCCTGAGGGCTAATAGGCTTTGTCGTGCCCTCTTCACGACTGTCTTGGTGTGTTTGGACCATTCTAGTTTGTTGTTGATGTGGACACCAAGGAACTTGAAGCTCTCAACCTGCTCCACTACAGCCCCGTCAATGAGAATGGGGGCGTGCTCGGTGCTCCTTTTCCTGTAGTCCACAATAATCTCCTTAGTCTTGGTTACGTTGAGGGATAGGTTGTTATTCTGGCACCACCCGGCCAGGTCTCTGACTTCCTCCCTATAGGCTGTCTCGTCGTTGTCGGTGATCAGGCCTACCACTGTTGTGTCGTCTGCAAACTTAATGAGGGTGTTGAAGTCATGCCTGGTCATGCAGTCGTGGGTGAACAAGGAGTACAGGAGGCGACTGAGCACGCACCCCTGGGGAGCTCCAGTGCTGAGGATCAGCGTGGCAGATATGTTGCTACCTACCCTCACCACCTGGGGGCGGCCCGTCAGGAAGTCCAGGATCCAGTTGCAGAGGGAGGTGTTTAGTCCCAGGATCCTTAGCTTAGTGATGAGCTTTGAGGGTACTATGGTGTGGAACGCTGAGCTGTAGTCAATGAATAGCATTCTCACATAAGTGGTCCTTTTGTCCAGGTGGGAAAGGGCAGTGTGGAGCGCAATAGATTGCATCATCTGTGGATCTGTTTGGGCGGTATGCAAATTGGAGTGGGTCTATGGTTTCTGGGATAATGGTGTTGATGTGAGCCATTACCAGCCTTTCAAAGCACTTTGTGGCTATGGACGTGAGTGCTACGGGTCTGCAGTCATTTAGGCAGGTTGCCTTTGTGCTCTTGGGCACAGGGACTATGGTGGTCTGCTTGAAACATGTTGATATTACAGACTCAATCAGGGACATGTTGAAAGTGTCAGTGAAGACAGCTGCCAGTTGGTCAGCACATGCCCGGATCACACGTCCTAGTAATCCGTTTGGTCCTGCAGCCTTGTGTATGTTGACCTGTTTAAAGGTCTTAATCACGTCGGCTACGGAGAGCGTGATCACACAGTCGTCTGGAACAGCTGATGCTCTCATGCATGCCTCAGTGTTGCTTGCCTCGAAGCGAGCATAGAAGTGATTATGCTCGTCTGGTAGGCTCGTGTCACTGGGCAGCTCACGGCTGGGCTTCCCTTTGTAGTCTGTAATAGTTTGCAAGCCCTGCCACATAAGACGAGCGTCGGAGCCGGTGTAGTATGATTCAATCTTAGCCCTGTATTGACGCTTTGCCTGTTTGATGGTTCGTCGCGGGGCATAGCAGGATTTCTTGTAAGCTTCCGGGTTAGAGTCCCACACCTTGAAAGCGGCAGCTCTACCCTTTAGCTCAGTGCGAATGTTGCCTGTAATCCATGGCTTCTGGTTGGGGTATGTGCGTACAGTCACTGTGGGGACGACATCCTCGATGCACTTATTGATAAAGCCAGTGACTGATGTGGTGTACTCCTCAATGCCATCGGAAGAATCCCGGAACATGTTCCAGTCTGTGATAGCAAAACAGTCCTGTACTTTAGCATCTGCTTCATCTGACCACTTTTTTATAGACTGAGTCACTGGTGCTTCCTGCTTTAATTTTGGCTTGTAAGCAGGAATCAGCAGAATAGAGTTGTGGCCGGATTTACCAAATGGAGGGTGAGGGAGAGATTTGTACGTGTCTCTGTGTGTGGAGTACAGGTAATCTACAATTTTTTCCCCTCTGGTTGCACATTTAACATGTTGATGGAAATTTGGTAGAACTGATTTAAGTTTCCCTGCATTAAAGTCTCCGGCCACTAGGAGTGCCGCCTCTGGGTGAGTGGTTTAGTGTTTGCTTATTTCCTCATACAGCTGACTGAGTGCGGTCTTAGTGCCATCATCTTTCTGGAGTGGTAAATAAACAGCTACGAAAAGTATAGCTGAAAACTCTCTAGGCAAGTAGTGTGGCCTGCAATTTATCACAATATACTCTACTGCAGGCGAGCAAAATCTAGAGACTTCCTTAGATTTCGTGCACCAGCTGTTGTTTACAAATATGCACAGACCGCCCCCCCCCCCCCCCCCCCTCGTCTTACCAGAGTGTGCTTTTCTATCTTGCCGGTGCAGCGTGTATCCCGCTAGCTGAATATCCATGTTGTCATTCAGCCATGATTCCGTGAAACATAGGATATTACAGTTGTTGATGTCCCGTTGGTAGGATATTTGTGATCGTACCTCGTCTAGTTTATTGTCCAATGATTGCATGTTGGCGAGTAGTATTGACAAGTATTGAGCTAGCTACTCATCAACTCAAGCAGACCAGAAACAGACAACGTTTTTCTGAAGCCAAATCCAAACTGGCCTCTTTTGGGGGGCATTTTTCTGCACCAGGACAACCCACAGTTGAGCTTAGCTCAATGCTGATTGGCTATTTATTTTTTATAAAGGGAAACCAAATGCTTGCTGGCATCAATCAATCAAATGCTGCAATGGAGACATGTTATACTCTTTTGGTCCAGACAGCATCAGTCACATGGGCTGCACATACTGAGACAGGGGGGCGTTGTTTCCCTCGCTCATAGGATTTCTCCATTGAGATTCAGCCACTTGCGAATTGACGGAAAACTATGGAAGCACAGAGAGCACTGAGAAATTATTTTCTAATTTAATTGGTAAAATATTTGGGGAAGCCTTGCTTCTCTTGGCATCCATGAATACACATCAATGTTCATCACTCTCTGCCTCCTCCTCTCATTGTTCCACTCTTTCACCTCTCTCTCTGCATCAATGTCGTCAAAGCATTTCTCTATCTCTCTCTCTCTCTCTCCCACCCTCCCTCTCTCCACCTTTCCCTCTCTCCCCCTCTGATTCGGGGTGATTTAGTGGATGGACAGATCACCCTGAGGATGACAGCAGTGCTGAACTCCCACACAGTGGTATGGTGCCAGCTTCATTTATGGGATGAGTTATAGATTTCCTTCCCTATGCGTGGATGGGAAAAGTTAAAAAGTGCTAACGACATGACTGAGTTTGGATTTCATTACAACAGGGTGCCACCGGCAGCCTTGGCTCTGTCTCCTAATGGAAGCTGGGTTTGTCAACTACACGTTCTTGGTATTTGGAGATGGATTTTAGAGTTGATTGACTCTGGACTAGGGATTGCATGGAAGCTGAAATGTGTTTGATTTGATTGTTCATAGGCTGATGGTCTTTCAGTCCATGCTGTTTGATGGGATGAGACCTTATAAAATAGTGTTTTTAATGGAACACATCAATGTTATGCAGGGCAACGACACAGTGCTATACAAACTCAGGCTCTGAGTAATTTTTTTAATATGTTTTGGAGCCAGGCAAAATTCATAAAAGTGCATATACACTGAGTGGACAAAACATTATGAACACCTGCTCTTCCATGACATACACTCTTAGAAACAAAAGTGCTATCTAGAACAACCTTTGGCTGTTCCCATAGAACCCTTTGAAGAAACCTTTTTGGTTCAAGGGTTCCAAATTGGTTCCAGGTAGAACTCTTTTGGGATCCATGTAGAACCCTCTGGAAAAGGTTCTACCTGGAACCAATTTGGAACCCTTTTGTCTAAGAGTGTAGAATAACTAGGTGAATCCAGGTCAAAGCTATGATCCCTTATTGATGTCACTTGTTAAATTCACTTCAATCAGTGTAGATGAAGAGGAGGAGGCAGGTTAAATAAGGATTGTTAAACCTTGAGACAATTGAGACATGGATTGTTTATGTGTGCCATTCAAGGTGAATGGGCAAGACAAAATATTTAAGTGCCTTTGAACAGGGTATGGTAGTAGAAGCTAGGCTCGCTGGTTTGCGTGTGTCAAGAACTGCAATGCTGCTGGGTTTTTCAAACTCAACAGTTTCTTGTGTGTATCAAGAGCAGTTCACCACCCTAAGGACATCCAGCCAACTTGACACAACTGTGGGAGGCATTGGAGTCAACATGGGCCAGCATCCCTGTAGAATGCTTTTGACACATTGTAAAGTCCATGCCCCAATGAATTGAGGATTTTCTGAGGGCAAAAGGGGGTGCAACTCAATATTAGGAAGGTGTTCTTAATGTCTTGTATTCTATAATACATTTCTGAGAGGCATATGTATAGCTCTCATTCTTTCTAGTGTATAAGCTCACATCAACGTTGACAAATGACCTGCTTTGACCCTCTGTATCTACACATGTCTACACTCTTAGAATTAGTGGTGACTCATATTTGCACTTTTGGTTACTTGAGGGGTTCTTGGTGTGCTGAGTCGATGGAGATGATGATCACGGCTCCAAGTGACATTTCTCAGCCATTAACCTCTTATCCTACTTATCCCCTCACAGATATCCTGCTCCTCTGTTTCTCAACTAAGTCGTTTTTCTTCTCTTGCTATGTTTTTTCATTTAGTTTTTCCATGTTATTTTCAACTATTCTTTTATTAACAGGAGAATTTAAGGACATTTTGCGTCTCTTACCCCATGCCGTGCATCCCCCTGGCAAATGAAAGTCACAAATTAAAACCAAATAAAAATTATATTTTTAGAGTCGCCCACTTCAAAAGTCACCCCGTAGTCTGCCTGGAGGAACAACTGTCGGCGCAGCAACATCTAAAGGCATCACAGCAGGGGGCACGCCAGTTGAAACAGGCCTCTTCCAAAAATGTGTCCGCAGGGTGCAGGATATATGCAGTGCTCTGCCACAGACCTCCCTCGCCCAGGCACAACTGAGATAGCATCAACCTCAGACATTTCTTAATTAAAACCTGTGGGCTTACCAGCTCCTCCTCCTTCTCCCCTACCATCCTTTCTCTTTCCAATAGGAAACACTCATTTTCTCTACATCTCTCTTTCTGTTTTACTCTCTCTCTCTCTCTCTCTCTCTCTCTCTCTCTCTCTCTCTCTCTCTCTCTCTCTCTCTCTCTCTCTCTCTCTCTCTCTCTCTCTCTCTCTCTCTCTCTCTCTCTCTCTCTCTCTCTCTCTCTCTCTCTCTCTCTCTCTCTCTCTCTCTCTCTCTCTCTCACTCCCTTCCGCCCTCCCAGTTCAGTGTGGCATAATGCTGTCTACTGACACTTACCCCAGCCCTCCCTCCCAACCACCCATGTCTGATGTTAGTTTGCCCTCCCAACCGGCCCCTGCATCACTGGATAGCAGCAGAGGGCTCCACGGGGTCAGAATTGTTCTCTCTCTCTCCCTCCCAATCTGTGTGAGAGTGTTTACAGGGGACTAATTGAGCTGTTGGCCTTGTTAATCTCACTAATTATACACTTCATACAAGAGGGGGCAGCACCCCAGGGGTTTCTCTGGGGTTAAGAGCCCCATTGTTGACAACACAGTCGGATGGACAACCACAATGAAGAGAGGAAGGAGAGAGTTAAGGAGAGAAAGGAAGAGAGAGAGATAGTAAAATCAATGTTATGCCCAATAACATTCTCTACACCACTGCTAAGAGAGAGAGAGAGAAAGAAAGATAGGTAGAGACAGACAGACAGACAGACAGACAGACAGACAGACAGACAGACAGACAGACAGACAGACAGACAGACAGACAGACAGACAGACAGACAGACAGACAGACAGACAGACAGACAGACAGACAGACAGACAGACAGACAGACAGACAGACAGACAGACAGACAGACAGACAGACAGACAGACAGACAGACAGACAGACAGACAGACAGACAGACAGACAGACAGACAGACAGACAGACAGACAGACAGACAGACAGACAGACAGACAGAGTATGCTTACATGCACACTAATATCTGATATTCAACTGATTATGGCAGTAGGCCAAGTATGGCATTAGTCATATAAACACCTTACTCTGCTTATCTTAATCGGCCTAAGGTCATAATTTAAGTAAGTATACACCGATTAAAACACCTGGTTTTCTGAGCAATCTTTTGAATTATTAGGACATGTAAACACCTTTATCTGAGTTCCAGCGGTGATCTGCGCATGTGACCGTTCCGATATTTATCAAAGTCCCATCAGGTAGCCTGCATTCAGATGTGTAAACAAGACTATTAGGGAAATTGTTCTTCTTGCAAAGTATGTTAACGTTTTAATCAAACTGTTATATTCATCTGAGTATTCGTAATAATCGTATTAGAGAGAGAGATAGTGAAGCTATCTAAGGGAGTGAGAACAGCACTGTTCAAGCCAGTCTTTTCTCTTAATGAGGTGATTGTTGTATGAAACTGTCCAAAACTTAAACTTCAAACTTCTGAGAGGAGGAGAGGAGAGGTTGTGTCCTCGACCAGGAGTCTGCTGTTCTTTAGTTTGATCTGTGTGTAATTATCTACTTTACACTGCAGTAAGCAGTAGATTAACGAGGTGGATTTCTTCCTGCTAAAGCTTTGATCCGGCAAATCTTTATTCTATTAGTCAACGTATTTGAAGTGTTTTATTCGCATAATAATCTGCTAATACACAATTCAAATGCATAATGCAGTTTCTGACACTGATATGTTTGCCTCTGTGTTTTTCCAGGATCATTTTGTTGTGAGATGTACCGATAGGTAGTTAGCAAACACACATACTTAGCGGAGTGTAATGATGATATTGTTGATGTCAATTTGTTCACCTACACACTGACTAATGTGTGAGAGTTGTGCATAAGTGAAGTCAAGTGAACAAGAGCATTAACTTTTCATACAGTAGTCTATAACCCTGTCATGGAACCTAGCTTCTGTGATGTTGGGACTCTCAACACTGTGATATCGACACTGAGATAACTCTGGGGTATTTTGTTGCCCTGGTTGGTTAGCCACAGCATAGGGCCATTGAAGGTTGGACTCCTGCCACAGGCCAGACAGACTCATAGTTGGTCTTTGTGTGGTCAGAGAGGTCTAATCTCATTAGAGAGAGATATTAGGTAGTTTCAAACTATATTGAATAAATAACGTCAATCTGAGATTTTGTATGTGTGGGTTGCTGCTGCATTTTGATGGACTGCTGAACACATTGAATGGTCACCTTTATAATGCAAATAATGGGGAGGGAAACTAGGCAAATGGAATATTAACACATAAAACAGAAGTGATGGGAAAGGACAAAGCAAGTCAAGCATGTCGTGACCGGTCTAATACATAATATACATGTCATGTACATCTTATAGAAAATGATTAATCTGACAAGTAAAGGATGCTTCATTTGAAAAGCAACCATGCAAACCTCTTCATTACAGGGTTGTAGAAACATGCTTTATGCATTAGTGCAGCTATCTGGAACTGATTATGACATGTTCAAGTATGGTCTCCTTAAATGAGCTGCCACTCACACACACATTGTTTTTCTCTGTGATATACAATACCTCAAAGTAGATCTACATACAGTTGAAGTCGGACGTTTACATACACCTTAGCCAAATACATTTAAACTCAGATTTTTACAATTCCTGACATTTAATCCTAGTAAAAATTCCCTGTCTTAGTTCAGTTAGGATCACCACTTTATTTTAAGAATGTGAAATGTCAGAATAATAGTAGAGAATGATTTATTTCAGCTTTTATTTCTTTCATCACATTCCCAGTGGGTCAGAAGTTTACATACACTCAATTAGTATTTGGTAGCATTGCCTTTAAATTGTTTAACTGGGGCCAAATTTTTCGAGTAGCCTTCCACAAACTTCCCACAATAAATTGGGTGAATTGTGGCCCATTCCTCCTGACAGAGCTGGTGTAACGGAGTCAGGTTTGTAAGTCTCCTTGCTCGCACACGCTTTTTCAGTTCTGCCCACACATTTTCTATAGGATTTAGGTCAGGGCTTTGTGATGGCCACTCCAATACCTTGACTTTGTTGTCCTTAAGCCATTTTGCCACAACTTTGGAAGTATGCTTGGGGTCATTGTCCATTTGGAAGACCCATTTGCAACCAAGCATTAACTTCCTGACTCATGTCTTGAGATGTTGCTTCAATATATCCATATAATTTACCTGCCTCATGATGCCATCTATTTTGTGAAGTGCACCAGTCCCTCCTGCAGCAAAGCACCCCCACAACATGATGCTGCCACCCAAATGTTTCACGGTTGGGATGGTGTTCTTCAGCTTGCAAGCCTCCCCCTTTTTCCTCCAAACATAATGATGGTCATCATGGCCAAACAGTTCTATTTTTGTTTCATCAGACCAGAGGACATTTCTCCAAAAAGTACAATCTTTGTCCCCATGTGCAGTTGCAAACCAGAGTCTGGCTTTTTTATGGCGGTTTTGGAGCAGTGGCTTCTTCCTTGCTGAGTGGCCTTTCAGGTTATGATTATATAGGACTTGTTTTACTGTGGATAAAGATACTTTTGTGCCTGGTTCCTCCAGTATCTTCACAAGGTCCTTTGCCACTGTTCTGGGATTACTTTTGCAAAGTACATTTTATTTTACCAGGCAAGTCAGTTAAGATCAAATTCTTATTTTCAATGACGGCCTAGTGGGTTAACTTCCTTGTTCAGGAGCAGAACGACAGATTTGTACCTTTTCAGCTTGGGGATTCGAACTTGCAACCTTTCGGTTACTAGCCCAACACTCTAACCACTAGGCCACCCTGCCTCCCCAATCTCTAGGAGACAGAACGCGTCTCCTTCCTGAGCGGTATGATAGCTGCGTGGTCCCATGGTGTTTATACTTGCAAACAGTTGTTTGTACAGATGAACTTGGTACCTTCAGGCATTTGGAAATTGCTCCCAAGGATGAACCAGACTTGTGGAGGTGCACAATTTTTTTCTGAGGTCTTGGCTGATTTCTTTTGATTTTCCAATGATGTCAAGCAAAGAGGCACTGAGTTTGAAGGTAGGCCTTGAAATACATCCACAGGTACACCTCCAATTGACTCAAATTATGTTAATTAGCCTATCAGAAGCTTCTAAAGCCATTACATAATTTTCTGGAATTTTCCAAGCTGTTTAAAGGTACAGTCAACTTAGTGTATGTAAACTTCTGACCCACTGGAATTGTGATACCGTGAATTATAAGTGAAATAATCTGTCTGTTAACAATTGTTGGAAAAATGACTTGTGTCATGCACACAGTAGATGTCCTAACCGACTTGCCAGAACTATAGTTTGTTAACAATAAATTTGTGCAGTGGTTGAAAAACAAGTTTTATTGACTCCAACCTAAGTGTATGTAAACTTCCAACTTCAACTGTATTTACGCTGAGTGTACAAAACATTAGGAATGTCAGCTCTTTCCATGTCGTAGACTGACCAGGTGAATCCAGGTGAAAGCTATGATCCCTAATTGATGTCACTTGTTAAATCCACTTAAATTGGTGTAACTGAAGGACACAGTTTCAATAAGCCTTGAGGCAATTGAGACATGGATTGTGTGTGTGCCATTCAGATGGTGAATGGGCAAGACAAAAAATGTAAGTGCCTTTGAACAGGTTATGGAAGTAGGTGCCAGGTCCGCCGGTTTGAGTGTGTCAAGAACTGCAACGCTGCTGGGTTTTTCACGCTCAACAGTTTCCCGTGTGTATCAAGAATGATCCACCACCCAAAGGACATCCAGCCAACTTGACACAACTGTGGGAATCATTGGAGTCAACATGTGCCAGCATCCCTGTGGAACGCTTTCGAAACCTTGTAGAGTCCATGCCCTGACGAATTGTGTTCTGTTGTTCTGAGAGAAAAGGGAGGGGTGCCACTCAATATTAGAAAGGTGTCCTTAATGTTTTGTACACGCTGTGTACGTTTACCACTGTACAGAGTTTACTGTGTTTATGAATAACTTTTATTGTGTATCGTTAAATATACATTTCCCATTTATTTCCTGTGTTATTCCCAGTATATTGGAGACAGACACAAGGAGAGAAGTCATAAACTGGGACAATAGCATTTGGAAGAGAGAAAGAAAGACAAACAGCAAGTTAACAGGGAAAGGAGGAGGAGAAAGAGATGACAAGGAAGGAGAGAGAGCAGCTTCTACAAAAGAAAGCCAGCATCCTGTCTTTTGTGTCTTGGAGCACTTCATGCTTCTGCTTCCATTAACCTCCAGCATGACAGGAGGAAAACAAACAGATAGTTCCCCCTCTTTCTTCCACAGTGTGTCAAACTGAAATGGGCCACGTGCATCAGAGGTGCGAGACGAATCACAGGCGACACAGATTAGGAGTCAACAGGGTTCCCTTCCTCTGACGGGGCCCTGCTGGAGGGACCATTAGAGAATCAGAGCATGTGCAAGGAAGGGGAGGCCCAACACTATCAAAGCATCTCAAACAGAATTCCTCTCAGGCAACTCTGCAGACAGCTGTGAAATCGATCAGGCCCTCAAAGTGTGTGAGAGTGATGTGTGAGGGAAGGGAATTAGCATAACTGCCATTCCCACAAAGAAGTTTCAAGAGTTTTCAGACGGCTACCAAAGAGTTCCGAAGAATTTAAAGTGCTTGACCTAATGCCCGGTCTCCCTCAGTCTGATGTACTCGCTTGATTTATATTCTAAATTGATGTACCTTTGATAAGTTAACTGATACGATCAGAGGCCAGAGCAACCATCCACAGGTACACAGCCCACACCCAGCCTTCCACCAATGGAGAAGTATTTTCCATGAGAGAAAACATAGAATGTTTCCATTGCCCTTAGTCACCTGTGTTCTATATTCAGCATGTGTCTCTCTCGGTGATGTCACACAGACAGCAGATAGGATCTTCCTTTCGAGACTGATGGAGCGATAGGCATCTCCCCGGAATTTAGCATTTGGGGGAATGGATTGCCTGACAGGTCAGAAAAGCTCTCAGCCTCCTCAAAGTGAGCCCCCGGCTAATCGTCCAAATTGAAAAAGTATTTACAGGCAATCTGCCTTGCCTATCTGGAATGGCCTAATCGGATCTGAGGGCTAGCTAGTTTGGTCCTGGTTGGATTGTTTGGAGTTGGAGACCAGAGTGTGCACTCTTTTCCCCTCTGATTTTTCCTCTCTACTCGCTTACCTACTTTTGGGATTAGACTTTAACTTTGTCTCACCTGCCAGTCACTTAGCTCAAATAGCAGGTGATTAGAGGTGACTTTTCCTTTGTCAAACACACTTCGACTAAAGAGACATGGCAGGTAAGACACATTGCAGGGCTAAGTGCAGCTTTGTTGTTCCCTAATCCAGACCAAATCTGGATGCTACACAATTGCCATTTTATGGCTCTACAACTTTAGAGGAAGCACACCAAAGACAAATACCATAGAAACTCTTGACAGTCAGGAGATGAGAGTCACTAAATACCGTATTCTTTCACGTCAGACCCTGCTTTGATGTTAGAACTACACACTGCAATCGCACACAAGAGACAAGAGATGAATGCAGACATATGTAACTTGTGCAGTCATAAACTGTCAACAATTCATGTAAAACCACAGGGAGAAGCTGACTTGCATAAAAGTTGTTGTATAGCAAAATGCAGGAACTCAGTTGGGGTCTCAGTGTACTGTTTTCATCTCGTTTAAAGCCCCCAAAAGGCTAAATGCCCTGGCTAAATGCTAAATGCCATAGTGAATGGGTGTAGTGTATGATATAGGGATGAAGCTGATAATACACAGGATGAAGCTTATATACTCAACATACTGGAAACACTTGATAAACTCAGTGCCCTTTCCCTCCACAAGGGCCATGGAGGTGCGTGCCACGAGGGTGGGAATTGAGAATGACCCATTGAGGATGAATGCTTGAAAAGGGTCGTTTTGGATGGAGTGTGAGGTCCTATGCCAGAGTGAATTTGCATGTGAATGTAGCTGAACGTGTCTGGGCTCGAGTTGGCTGGGCAATGGCCCTGAAAATCTTTTGAGTCTCAGTAGAGCCAAAGCTCCTCTTACTCGTCATTTACATAACCCAATAAAGGGATAATGAGCCGTCACTGAGCTGTCAATTAAAGGCCCAGTTATCTTCTCTATAGCCGGTTTGTTGTGTAGCTCAACACACCATTGTTTCAGGTCTCTTTGAAGGTGGTGGTCCTCCAGAGGATTCTAGGATGTACTGAGGCCTGCTACGCTGCTAAGAATAGAAAACCATGTTACCAACCTAATCAACACCCCCTTCTCTCGCCACCCACAGCTTGTCTGTGTCAGCATGCCTGTGTGTTTATAAGTGCATGTGTGTGCATTTATACAGATTCCTAATTACACTTAATTGTATGCGATGTACGTATGGGATAATTACTCTTGTAGGTGTCTGAATTATTATGATGTTCTTACAGTGACTGTATGGAATATTCCTCTCTTAGCACTAGTTGAAGGTCACTAGAGTGGTAGTTTATGTTGCCATGACAATTAGTTGCTGGGAAAAACAAGGAAAAAAGAATAAGTAAAAGAGTACAGAATCTGTGGACTTCTTTCCACTACCAAATGTTCTTTACTTTGTCCCAGAGCTACTTTCTCGATTACACATCGCTCCCTTCCAGTGAACCCTGGCGAATGACAGTCATCCTTATGAGTGGGGTTGAATTAAGCAAGCAGAAGCTCATTAGGTAAGCAGGCTGAAGTAATTGAATGCTCGGAAGGAGTTGGAAGGTGTCAGGAAACTTGGATCCATATTCATCCGTACACTTTGCACTGTGTTCTTACTTCTGTGTTCACATTCATCTGACCCCCGACTGACCCCTGAGTGAAGGGGCGGGCTTAAACCATCTAAACACATGTACAGTTACAGTATATCAGTCTGCGTTTAGACAGTCAGACCTATTCAGATTTTTCCCCCAGACTAATTGGTCTTTTGAGAGCTGATCTGATTGGTCGAAAGACCAATTAGTGAAAAAAAGATCAGAATTTTGCTGCCTGTCTAAATGCAACCATAGTGAACAGGCTGAAACCAATGAACTGGAGAAGTGGAAGAGACTGTATCTAGGGCATTGTCAATTAGGATAATGGTCTGACTCAACATTTTGTGTTTGCTTTGTGAACCATTCCAAAACAGTGTGATGTTTAGAATAATCATCTACATGTGTATGTTTCCACCCCATGACTCATGCTATGTTGTTGTGCTCTTTACCTCTATGCTCTGCTACATCACACTCTGCTCTGCCTTGCTGCAGAGGCCCAGGCAGCAGACTCCGCTATGTGTGGTGATTAATCTCGATGTGACCTAGTGTCTTGGGGGCCTGTCAAACACACAGGCCACATGGGGTCTAGAGATGTCTGGGGACAACTGGGATGACCGTAGCCATACGTCTCCCGGGGACAGAGGCCAGACAGTCCACCTCAAGACCATGTCTCATGACGCCCAGAGTCTTTGTCCCCAGCAGACCATTCACGGACGATAGATGTCCACATGAATTACATAAACTATAATAGTGGTCCAACTGTGAAAGAATCCTCCAGAGGTGGGGGTTACATCTTTATAGAGCACATCAACAATAACAGATTCAGACTGGTAGTATGCCTCTGGATAACAACACATAACACATAAAGCACAGCAACAACCTGCTGGTAAAGGCTAGGGATTACAATAACACTTAAAGAGGAGGCGCAGTGAAGTAGACTGATGTTGAAGTGTATATCTCAAAGTAATGCTTAAAGGAGCACATCAGTGGCCTGATACTGAGAAAATGTGGTGCTTGAAGAGGCAACAAAAGCTAGGGAGAAAACAGAGTGGTATCAGAGACTTCTTTCTCCTTGCAGGGTTGTAGAGTCAGATCAGTGGCGCCGCTAGAAATAACTTCACACAGTCTAACAATGCCGCTTCCAAGGAGTTCAACCAGGGGCGGACTAGCCATCTGGTTTTTCAGGCAAATGCCAGATGGGCTGGTACATTTTTAGCCCAGCGGGCCTGTCCAACTTTTTTTCTTCGCACAAAATTATAATTATCTGGCAAAAAAAATGGAGGCTTCAAGAAAAAAAACGGGCTGGTTCGTTAGAAATGCCTGGGTCGATTTTTGGTCACAGTCCACCCCTGAGATCAACTAGAGCTGCGTCATTTCATCCAACCACTAGACCACTATGTGCTCTGATGAACAACACTTCTTCCATCATCCGGTCATCCATGTCTGTAGCAACTCTTACACGTGCATCAAACACAAAAATCCAGTAACACAGAATAAAGGTTTTAGCACCGTGTTTACTAATGTTACTGCAACATAGAGGTTATGTTTAATACCCATAAAGGAGATCATGCTCAATATAAGAATATGCAAACAACTTTTACAGATTACAATTACTGCCTAAAGGTTACTATCTATCTATCCATCCACCCATCTCTCCATCCATCCATCCATCCACCCATCTACAGTTGAAGTTGGAAGTTTACATACACCATAGCCAAATACATTTAAACTCAGTTTTTCACAATTCCTGACATTTAATCCCAGTAAAAATTCCCTCTCTTAGGTCAGTTAGGATCACCACTTTATTTTAAGAATGTGAAATGTCAGAATAATAGTAGAGAGAATTATTTATTTCAGCTTTTATTGCTTTCATCACATTCCCAGTGGGTCAGAAGTTTACATACACTCAATTAGTATTTGGTAGTATTGGCTTTCAATTGTTGAACTTGGGTCAAACGTTTCGGGTAGCCTTCCACAAGCTTCCCACAATAAGTTGGGTGAATTTTGGCCTATTCCTCCTGACAAAGCTGGTGTAATGGAGTCAGTTTTGTAGGCCTCCTTGCTCGCACACGCTTTTTCAGTTCTGCCCACACATTTTCTATAGGATTGAGGTCAGGGCTTTGTGGTGGCCACTCCAATACCTTGACTTTGTTGTCCTTAAGCCATTTTGCCACAACTTTGGAAGTATGCTTGTGGTCATTGTCCATTTGGAAGACCCATTTGCAACCAAGCATTAACTTCCTGACTCATGTCTTGAGATGTTGCTTCAATATATCCATATAATTTACCTGCCTCATGATGCCATCTATTTTGTGAAGTGCACCAGTCCCTCCTGCAGCAAAGCACCCCCACAACATGATGCTGCCACCCCCGTGCCTCACGTTTGGGATGGTGTTCTTTGGCCTCCCCCTTTTTCCTCCAAACATAACGATGGTCATCATGGCCAAACAGTTCTATTTTTGTTTCATCAGACCAGAGGACATTTCTCCAAAAAGTACATTCTTTGTCCCCATGAGCAGTTGCAAAGCATAGTCTGGCTTTTTTTATGGCGGTTTTGGAGCAGTGGCTTCTTCCTTGCTGAGCAGACTTTCAGGTTATGTCAATACAGGACTCGTTTTACTGTGGATATAGATACTTTTGTGCCTGTTTCCTCCAGTATCTTCACAAGGTCCTTTGCTACTGTTCTGGGATTGATTTGCACTTTTCGCACCAAAGTACGTTAATCTCTAGAAGACAGAACGCGTCTCCTTCCTGAGCGGTATGACGGCTGCATGGTCCCATGGTGTTTATACTTACGTACTATTGTTTGTACAGATGAACATGGTACCTTCAGGCGTTTGGAAATTGCTCCCAAGGATGAACCAGACTTGTGGAGGTCTATCATTTTTTTCTGAGGTCTTGGCTGATTCCTTTGGTTTTCCCATGATGTCAAGCAAAGAGGCACTGAGTTTGAAGGTAGGCCTTGAAATACATCCACAGGTACACCTCCAATTGACTCAAATTATGTCAATTAGCCTATTAGAAGCTTCTAAAGCCATGACATCATTTTATGGAATTTTTCAAGCTGTTTAAAGGCACAGTCAACTTAGTGCAACTTAAACCTCTGACCCACTAGAATTGTGATAACGTGAATTATAAGTGAAATAATCTGTCTGTAAACAATTGTTGGAAAAATTACTTGTGTCATGCACAAAGTAGATGTTCTAACCGACTTGCCAGAACTATAGTTTGTTAACAAGAAATTTGTGGAGTGGTTGAAAAACAAGTTTTAATGACTCCAAACTAAATGTATGTAAACTTCCGACTTCAACTGTATCTATCTATCTAGATATGCCTTGTAAATGCTTTACCTACTATACACAGATGATTTTTATGATAAGATATTGTCATCACAATGTTCCTTCAGTACAAAAGTATACCAGTGATTCAAAGTCAATGAATTCAATAGATTTTAATGAGCTTCAATGCATTTGATGCATATTAGATAGTGTATCTCAAGCATAAGACCATGCTCATTATACAGCCATCCCTGTGCTTATTCAAGGGACTGTAAAGCAGAGAAGCATGTGCTGTGCTCTCTTGGGTCTGCTCCCTGGTCTGTGACGGTATGATGAATGATGGCCGAGGGGGGAGGAGACAGTGCCAGGGCAGGTCTGACAGACATTCCGTGTGCCACGTGTGTGGCTTTGTCTCAGAGAGCATACTCATCTTTGTCCTTCTGTCCCAGCGGCTGCCGGTGGCACCAACGCAGGGCCTGTCGGGAGCCGAAATGGTGGATTTAAAGAGCCTCCCGCCTGTGTGACGTTTGGCAGGTGGTGGCTTCAGAAAGCATTGTTTTCTCAGAGGGAGGGATTTCTGCAGTAAAACCCTGCCATGCTTACTGTTGTTGGACTGGCTGGATATGCACACTGGGGCTATGAAGACTTTAATACCTGTGACAGGACTAGAGGGGGACTCCAGGCAAACTGTACTGGAATTCATACTGTTTTAGAGTTATTTTGTTGTGAATATCAATTTCTCAGGGTCAATCTGTAAATCATTGCCACCCTCACATACAGTACACTCACAGTGATTGAGCAACTACATGCGCTGTCCTTGGTGCTGAAAATTATATGCGTATTCAAGGACAAGATGGTCGCTGTCCAGTGCTGAATTTTATGTAAATTCTCGACAATTAAATGCTATAGGTTTATCTGCTATACAAGTGTTGATCCCCAAGGCTGCAGTATTCTACACGGAATTCATTCTATACTGTTATCAGTATGGAGACTAAGTTCCCTTATTACTTTTATCTCTGTGTGCTTATGGAAATGTACTTTGTTCGAAACTGTGTGTACACACACACCACCCCCCATCACACACACAACCCAACTGAGTTTGTTTGCTTCATTTGGCAGTGCCTCTGTCACGTTGAGAGACCTCTTGTCTCCAGGCACCAGTGGAGTGAATGGCCTTTCATTAATCTGCCTGTCCACACTGGAGACCTCCCCTAATTAAAGGAATTGTTTACCTTTGAGCTGGCACGACCGCTGAATTATTGATGATTAGCCTGCCCTGGTCACTCCACTGGGTCTGCCACTGCGAACACACCGGCCAGTGGACAGATAGATGCCAACACATACCCTAAGTCTGTTGTCTACAATGTTAGAAAAAAAGGGTTCCAAAAGGTTTCTTCGGCTGTCCCCATAGGAGAACCCTTTTTCGTTCCAGTTAGAACCATTTTGGGTCCCATATAGAACCCTCTGTAGACAGGGTTCTACCTGTAACCAAAAGTATGCTTCCTGCAACCAAAAGGGGTCTTCAATGGGTTCTCGTATGGGGACAGCCGAGGAACCCTTTAAGGTATTTTTAAAAAATCTGAGAGTGTAGGCCAGGGTATGGTCTCAGGGTAGTAAGTTAGTGGCCTGTTGATATCCCTTTAGTGGTGTGGGGGCTGTGCTTTGCCAAAGTGGGTGGGTCATACTCTGCCTGGTTGTCCCTGTCTGGGGGTAACTTTTGGGGTGTTCCCCGACCCACTATCTCAGTCTCCTGTATCTATGCTGCAATAGTCTATGTGCCAGGGGGCTGTGGTCAGTCTGTTATATCTGGTGTAATTCTCCTGTCTTATCTGGTGTCCTGTGTGATCTTAGGTATGCTCCCTCTAATTATCCCATCTCTCTCTCCCCTCCTGGAGGACTTGAGCCCTAGGACCATGCCTTTAGACTATCTGGCCTGACAATTCCTGGCTGCCCTTGTCCCCAGTCACCCTGGTCATGCTGCTGACTCAGTTGCCTGCGGCTATGGAACCCTGACCTGTTCACCGGACGTGCTACCTTGTTGTGCTACTGACCCAGTTTCTGTTGTCCTGCCTGCACTATGGAACCCTGACGTGTTCACTGGTCGTGCTTCCTTGTCCCGAACCTTCTTTCTAGGTTCCTGGCTTTATAGGGAGTTTTTCCTAGCCACCGTGCTTCTACATCTGCATTGCTTGCTCTCTGGGGTTTTAGGCTAATTTTAGGTATAAGCACTTTGTGACAACTGCTGTTGTAAAAAGTGCTCTATAAATGTAATTGATTGATTGATTCACAGACTGTTAATGTAGCGTGATATGTTCTCCTATTTAAACTAAGATTCTATAAACTAGAACAAAATGATGTAGGTAGCAAGGCCACGGTTACTGTATGTGTCTTATGTAAGCATGCATTGTTATAGGTTTCAGGAGGAGAAGGAGTCTGAAAGCTTGCTCCAGATGCAGTAATGTACTTGTTGTATGGCACTAATGTAATATGTCCTTGATAATCTAATTGCTGTAAAACTTGACCTCTGATACCCAAAATGATGAACTCTGTCAATGTCAATACATCTGGTACATTATAGAAAAGGCTGCTGAAAGCTGATCACATACTGAATGACTACTGAAAACAATGGTTCTTGGGCATACATTTAAACCTAATTAAATATTTGAAACCTTATCTTTAGTAACCAATGATATTAATTGTATTTAGCTTTAATGTGAAAGGAGACAACTTTAATAGCATATACAGAATAAATCCCTGTATCTTTCCTGTGGATAAAAAAGCAACTCAGACTTAACCAAATCCATGAATGATTACCCCCAACAATAAGTAAATCTGCAGAACTAAAATTCAATTTTCAGAAACCCCAAAGCGAGACGCCATTCAAAGCTCATGAGGATTTGGACTTAAGACGACTTAGAGGTGATTTATGCAGTAAGCCAAATGGCTATGCTGGGAGGAGAGGGAGAATGAGGCCCCAGCAGCCTTAAAGAGGGAGCCTGTCTCTGTGTCATGACTCACTGAAGCAATGTGCTGTATGACAAGCAAAGATGCCGGTGAGCATCAGATTGCCACAGGATGTGTTCCAGTGGGCGATTCCAGTGTCTATTCCCCTCTAAATCAGCTCTTACCTCCTACCCTTTGTCACCAGAGGCCAGCCTGTGAAAGAATAATGGTGTAGGCTAAAGTGTCAAACTGCTTATCCATGCCCACTGGGTATGACCATTTCAAATATATCTGACAAAAACATTTACATTCATGTTTGAGTTTACTCGCAACTGTGAACAAAATAATATTTTATAGATAGCATTTGTCAGTAAACAAACAAAAAACTTGGGCTCCCAAGTGGCGCAGTGGTCCAAGGCAAGTCACTACAGACACCCTGGTTCGAATCCAGGCTGTATCATAACTGGCTGTGATTGGGAGTCCCATAGGGCTGCACACAATTGGCCCAGTGTTGTCTGGATTTGGCTGGTGTAGGATGTCAGAATTTGTTAACTGACTTGCCTAGTTAAATTAAAACAAAACATTACACATGTTTATCCAGGAAGGACACTCCAATGTACATTCATACATTTCGTATGGTATGTATTCATTTGTGGTTGTCCATCTGTTTCATATGATATGTTACGAATTACAATTTGTACAATATGTTACGAATTACAATTTGTACAATATGTTACCAATTTGCAAAACGTATGATATGTTACGAATTCCAATTTGATGTGGCTAACATTAGCTAGGCTAGGAGTTAGGTTCAGGGGTTAAGGTTAGGGATAGGATTAAGGGTTATAGAAGAAGGGTTAGCTAACATGCAAAATAGCTAAAAAGTAGTAAGTATTTTCAAAGTTGCGAAATATCTAAAATGCGAAAGTTGTCTGTGATGAGATTCAAACACACAACTATTGGGTTAATAGACGTTTGTGTTATACGCCTACCCATCCAACCACCCTACTTTCGTTGTTGTCTTAAGTAACCTTCAGTCTTATATAACCATACCAAACATATCATACTGATTTGAGTGTCCAGGATTTACATTTACTTTGTTACATCTAGTCTTGAGACCAGGCTGAGATATACAACCTGCTGCTCATAGAGACCTTGTTCTTCACAGTATAAAGAGACCAATAAGAGATTGTACTGCTGAGACCTACATTAAGGTTTTGTGAAGAACATTTATTGATTGACTGCGTTGCTGGTTGTAATAAAATAAGCTGCCTGGGGATAATGGAGAGCATGCAGGTGCATAGGTTGTTAGATATGGTGCATATGCAGAAGGATATGACAGAGTGAGAGTATGAGAGAGTATGTACCGTATAGGAGAGATGGCTGCATATATGCTTGTTGAAAGAATGGCAATAATTGCCCACTATAAATAGTCTTGAAGTAGAGCCGGATGGGAAGAGAGATGGGAAGGGTCCTTTCACCATTTCTCTCCACCCTGTGGAGTGCTCCTGCTGAGAGGAGGGAGGGGGAATGAAAGATGAAGGAGGGAGGGGAAATGAGAGATAAAGGAGAGAGACCCCATATGGGTTCTCTTAACCAGCCGTGCTATTAGCAGCCAGCATGATCAGGCTCCCACATCCGCCAGGGTAGACAGTGGGTGGGGTCAGAGCCTGGTGCAGGAAGTCTTTCTAGCAGCCACTGCTGCAGTATGGGCAGAGTGGGCGAATAACAACCAGGGTTCTGGAGAGGCTGTACTCAAGTGCCAGCTAAACTACGTCATTCACATTTACAATGCAAATGATTATAAGGGGATTTGTTAAAAGCATCTGGTGGAAAGTTACTGCATCACTGGCTTTGGTTTCTTGATTGTACCGTAGCACTTTGTTCATTCAATGTTTTAAACATTTTGGTTGGACATTGTTATGCTATGATGGAGATCAGTTGACTGGTGAAACAGGACAATATCAACCATACGTACAAAACACTCCGTATTGATATGTTATGTTATGTTATTTAACAAAATATTGACCATATTTTGGCACATAGCCTGCCATAAACAAGTGGAATTCAAAGTCTTAAAAGAGAGACTGAAACCCCGATTCACCGATTCTGTGTGTGTTTTCCTGTTGCTCAAGGCCGTAGCCATGGAGTCAACATTGGGGGGACCAAATCTGCCGGGGGGTCTGCCCCCCCCCCCCCCCCCCCCTAATTTTCCTGCCATTCTAAAATATGAAAAAATTCACTAACACTTGGGATTTTAAAAAAATCATGTCTAATAGTGTATTGTATTTTTAACCTTTTCTTGTTTCATTGTCTGTAATGGCAGAGATTAGGGATTAATAAAGTACAACCATAACCATATTAACAGAAATCTATGCATTTTTAAATAAAGATAAGTCCAGATATTGTGGCCAAGGTTTAGCAAATTGTTGTTTTTATTTACATATTTACAAGTAAACTTGGGTGGGCAGCAGGGGCATTTGCTCTGCTCTCTCTCCTCTTCACCTCTCATCCTATCATCTCTCCAGCCCTCTCTCCTCCTCTCCTCTGGTCCTATATTCTCCTCTCCAGTCATCTCTTCTCCTCTCCTCTCCCCTGCTCTCCAGTCATCTCTTCTCTTCTCCCCTCCTCTCCAGTCATCTCTTCTCCTCTCCTCTCCAGTCATCTTTTCTCCTTTCCTCTGCTCTCCTCTCCTCTCCAGGCAATGACATGTGTTTTGACTTTACATTCTTCAAGCAAAGGATCCAAAGGCCTTTTTGCGCTTATCGTTGACACCGATATTCCTTCAAGGTCCAGTCTTTCCAGTTTCTCCTGGTGCACGTGACACATGGCCACATTATTCAGCCTTGTTTGACTCATGGATGATCTAAGCCATGTCTTAAGCCTCCTCAGGGCACTACAACTCTTCTCAGCCTCTACAGAGGAAGCAGGGACGACCAGCAGAAGCCTTACTAAAGCTTCCACCTAACTGAAGAGACCTCTCACCTCTGGCACCATTTCCCAAATAATGCTAGCAACATCTGAGCTCGTTTGATATGTGTTATTAGCCCCAAACATGGCCAGCTGTGCACCTGCAGTAGTTTTGAATTCAATTCAGGATACTCGTCTACCACCTTGTCCATGTCTCCGCGTACTGTAGCAGCACATTTTCAAGCTGCTTCAGCTTGTGGAATCCAGCTTGATCAAACCTCTGTATGAATTGAGTATTCACTGTGTCCAAGGCGTTGTAGAATTGGTCTCTGTACAAAGACTGGACATCCGGATGGATATGGGCTGCAGCCTGACCGGTGTAACGCTTTGTAGGTTTGCGGATATGAGGCATCTGAATAGGTTGTAGGTCCAACTTTGTTGCCATAGCAGTTGCTTTTGCGAACAAGACATCAAAGTGCTCCTCCGTTCGCTTGTCCTGCTTGTTTTGACATGGTCCACAGCCTGCAACATGCCTGAAACAATCGGTTTCCGAAGCTGCAGGGAGGTGTTCAGGCACTCAAGCCATTACAAGGCCGAGCACAGTGTTCCCTTTTAGAAATGTTCCATGTTCCATGACAACATTATCCTTAGTTGTGTCAGATGAGCTGCATGATTCCATTTCTTCAAGGGCTGTCAGCATTGACTCATACTGGCTGAGAACTGAGCGGGTGGCACGGGTGCGAACAGTCCAACTGGTGGTACAGAGAGGTTTCAACTAGAGGTCGACCGATTAATCGGAATGACCAATTAATTAGGGCCGATTTCAAGTTTTCATAACAATCGGTAATCGGCATTTTTGAACATCGATTATGGCCGATTACATTACACCCCCCGAGGAGACTGCGTGGCAGGCTGACTACCTGTTATGCGAGTGCAGCAAGGAGCCAAGGTAAGGTGCTAGCTAGCATTAAACTTATCTTACAAAAAAACAATCAATCTTAACATAATCACTAGTTAACTACACATGGTTGATGATATTACTAGTTTATCTAGCTTGTCCTGCGTTGCAAATAATCAATGCGGTGCCTGTTAATTTATCATCGAATCACAGCCTACTTCGCCAAATGGGTGATTTAACAAGCGCATTCGCGAAAAAGCACTGTCGTTGCACCAATGTACCTAACCATAAACATCAATGCCTTTCTTAAAATCAATACACAAGTATATATTTTTAAACCTGCATATTTAGTTAATATTGGCTGCTAACATGAATTTCTTTTAACTAGGGAAATTGTGTCACTTCTCTTGCGTTCTGTGCAAGCAGAGTCAGGGTATATGCAGCAGTTGGGCTACCTGGCTTGTTGCGAACTGTGTGAAGACCATTTCTTCCTAACAACGACCGTAATTCATTTGCCAGAATTGTACATAATAATGACATAACATTGAAGGTTGTGCAATGTAACAGCAATATTTAGACTTAGGGATGCCACCCGTTAGACAAAATACAGAACGGTTCCTTATTTCACTGAAAGAATAAACGTTTTGTTTTCGAAATGATAGTTTTCGGATTTGACCATATTAATGACCTAAGGCTCGTATTTCTGTGTGTTATTATATTATAATTAAGTCTATGACTTGATAGAGCAGTCTGACTGAGCGGTGGTAGGCAGCAGCAGGCTCTTCGCTGTGCTTCAAGCATTGCGCTGTTTATGACTTCAAGCCTATCAACTCCCGAGATTAAGCTGGCAATACTAAAGTACCTATTAGAACATCCAATAGGCAAAGGTATATGAAATACAAATGGAATAGAGAGAAATAGTCCTATAATAACTACAACCTAAAACTTCTTACCTGGGAATATTGAAGACTCATGTTAAAAGGAACCACCAGCTTTCATATGTTCTGAGCAAGGAACTTAAACGTTAGCTTTTTTTACATGGCACATATTTTGTTTTTGCATTATTTAAACCAAATTGAACATGTTTCATTATTTATTTGAGACTAAATATATTTTAATGATGTATTAAGTTAAAATAAGTGTTCATTCAGTATTGTTGTAATTGCCATTATTACAAATATATATATAAAAACCGTCCGATTAATTGGTATCGGCTTTTTTTGGTCCTCCAATAATCGGTATCGGTATCGGCGTTGAAAAACCATAATCAGTCAACCTCTAGTTTCAACGAGGTGAAACCATGCTTGATTTTGCAATTTCCTGAAAAATCACTTTGAACTTGCCAGATTGGTTAAAGTAGCCCCCCAATTCATGCACCAGACCCATTGAATCTCTTCCTGGTGGAGAGGCTACACAGGCAGCCTGCGTAACTAAGTTCACGCAGTGTGGACCACAATGACAATACATAGCCAGCGGTTGTTCTTTCCTTAAAATGGCTTGCACCCCCTGCAATCGTCCAGCCATGTTTGCGCCACCATCATAGGTTTGTTCTCGGAGTTGGGACAGAGGAAGGCCTAGACGCATCATCACATCACATGCCATCTTGGCTATATACTATGCCCTGTCGTTGATGACACTTCATAGAGTCCCAGGAATTCTTCCTTTGGTTCTAGATATGCATCTACAAAGCGCAAACATATTGACTCCTGCTCAACTCCTGATATATCCTGGGTGCCATCAAACATATTGACTCCTGCTCAACTCCTGATATATCCTGGGTGCCATCAAACATATTGACTCCTGCTCAACTCCTGATATATCCTGGGTGCCATCAAACATATTGACTCCTGCTCAACTCCTGATATATCCTGGGTGCCATCAAACATATTGACTCCTGCTCAACTCCTGATATATCCTGGGTGCCATCAATGATAAGTGCGAACTGGACCACTGGCATTTATGTTATTTCCGACACAATTTCTTTGACGATTGTATTGTCCACCAGCTTTAAAAAAAAAATGCATTTGGGGACTGGTGAAATCAAAGTGGCCTTTCAGCCAGGTGTTCAGCTCTGCATCGCCCTCTGCCTTGTACTTTAGAAGCTGGCTGAAATTCCCACTCTCCTTATCATAGCCTAGAAAAGCCTGACCTTGCCGCGCCAAGTAGTTCACACCCCCAACAATCTTCATAAGATTTCTCCTCGCTTGTTGCTGCTGTCTTCAAGCTCACGTGAAAGTTGCACATTAACAGGCTTTGGCTCCTGAATCCGAGTCATCACAGCTCATATGTGACACTGGCTGTCTTTATGTGCACTAAATTTCTCCGGTGCCTTCTTCCGATTTTGAAAGCCAGTCTTGAATCTGCATCTGCTTTTAACGCAAGCTTAGACTTTTGTGTTGCAAAGTATTTAGCACAATATAAACCGAGGACCCCCTTTAAGGAGGGGCTGTAATGGAGCCAAGGATAATCTTGAAACCATTTCTCCTGAAAGTAGAGTATTTGATAGGGTTTGACTAGGTATGATATTTGGCTGATTTGGGCGAGGTCCAAGCTCCCCTCCCTCCCTCTCCTGCACCTTCATCTTCGCATGCCTGCCTGTCTGCTCTCTCTCTCTGTCTGTCATTGTCTCAAACTCACTCTCCCTGCTTGATTATATTATCTGAAATACACATGAGAAGCCATACTTAGAGGAATATCTCAGCTTAAATTAACATTAGGATTAGACTGTTGTGATGTCATTATTCGGTCTTAACCATCAATATCTGCTCCTTTTCTCACTCACCTCCACGTCATCTGCTCTCCCTGCCCTGTCAGCATCCTCGTGCTCTCTCTCTCGCTCTTTACTCTGAATGCACCAGAGTGAACATGAAAGAAATATTATCAGTAAACTAATGACTAGAAACAATGTTGATACACATATGGAGGCCAACAGGAGTCTGTACATTAGGATTAAACTGGTGTGATGTCATTATTCATAACCAACTAACTACAGGTCAGTTATGATGGTCCTGGAGCAACATTAATTATGATGTCGTAGGAACAACACCAACACGCCGATATCAGATCGTGCAAATATTGATGTTTAGTCTTATTGGTGTTTTTCCTACGACATCATAATTAATGTTGCTCCAGGGCCATCATTGCAACTGACCTGTAGTTAGTTGGTTACCCCAGTTCAAAGACAGAATATTCCCCTGCCCCCCACCCTTTGATCTAACCCTAACCTCAGTGACACCTATGCCTAAACCTATCCTCAGTGGGCCCTGTGCCTAAACCTAACCTCAGTGGGCCCTGTGCCTAAACCTATCCTATCCTTTTTTCACTCACCTCCACGTCATCTGCTCTCCCTGCCCTGTTGGCATCCTCATGCTCTCTCTCTCCCTCTTTACTCTGAACGCACTAGAGTGAACATGAAATAAATATTGTCAGTAAACAAGTGGTGTTTCTTGCCCTGATGTTCAGGAATGGATTACTAACCATTTCTGATCTGAATGGCAATAATTATTATATCAAGAAACATTGATTCATCTGTTGTACTACTGTGTACTTCTATCATCTGACTGGTACTCATTTTCTCACTGCTCTCAACTTACTTTTCGTCTTTTCTGAGGCTGCCCAAAAAACTGACGACTGTCACTGCCCCCTTCCTCTTGCTCATGATGACATCACTGTGAATGAAAGCGGACTGTAATTAAACTGCTTGCACTTTAATCAAACAAACACTAATAATGCTATTTATCATCATTAAGTACAGCTATAAAGTATACCATACGAATATGCAATAAAAGAAAGCTACTACTGTCTACATAAATTACACATGCAGCGCAACATAAATTATTGACACTTTACTCAGACTTCACGTGGGCTTTCTGACAAATATAACGTAATAAAGACATTAACGTTAGTTGAATACGCCCGTGAACACCATTGTTGGTCCCTGGGTGAATGTGTGGCTAATTAACTTTCCAGGTAACTTGGCTATGATAGCTAACGTTAGTGATGGTTGATTGATTAACACTCACAAATCGTCCCATTTTCAATAAAAAACGTTTGTTTCCACTCCATGCAATAACTGTCACTTCTAAGCAAAAGATTATTTATTTCCACAATTACTGTCACTTTTAAGCAAAATATTATTTATTTCCACAATTACTGTTCCAGCGCAAAATGACGTATTGACGTTGATGTTAAAACTATCACAATCGACAGTGATATAGCCTACATAACACTCATATTACATTTGAAAGTAATGAAAAAGAGAGACAGTACAGTGTTTGACATTGATTGTACATTCCCACAGCAGTCGAGCAAAGGCTTCTGCTGGGCTACGGCAACACCTCTTGGACAAACCACACGCAGAAATGCAGTACATCGTAAAACGAGAACCGGTAGTAATACTAATGGCAATTTGTTTAGTTTAGTTATGATTATGATTACATTTGCTAATGATTATTTAGAACGGCGGTGCGTGGTTGCCTGTCTTAGCATAGCAATTATTTTTTGTAACTTTTTTTATATCAATATATTGGCGGGGACATTTTGAGCATATGTGTCCCCCCCAATATATATTATAATTACGGCCCTGCTGTTGCTCAATAAGAAAAAATAGATTTTGGTCTTGGAGGGTGTGGTTCGATGTGGCAGTTACTGATGTTTGTCCCCCATGAGACACCATATGACTGAAGGCAGTATCACTTCCTCAAAATAGTCAGGATGAATCTAAGATAACTCAAATCTGTAACGAATTTTGACGAGGAGGTTTTAGTCGTGCAATTTTACATCTAACTAAGGTTTCTGATGCAATATTTCTCAAGTTACAAAATGCGCAACATTTTGTCTTATGTAAACAAATTCCCGAGCTGCTGCTCACTGCTGGAAAGGTCTCAGTCTGTGCCATTGGATAGAGTGCAATTTACACAGCTGTTCATCCCGTGTCAATGGGCAAATGGACATTGTCAAAATCAAAACCCAACCCAACCCTCAAGATGACAAACTCAGTTTTGGACGCTACTGACTTTATGACCAAAATTATGCTACTTGCGCTTAAGTAAATTCTAGCAATGGAATAAATGTTTCTGACTAATACCGTTTTCAAGAGAAGTTGGTTCTTGAGTTCAGCTCGCCTTTAAGGCTGTTAATTCTGGCTCCAAGCATGCATCAGCCGCCTCCAGTCGCTCCCTTGGCATGGAGATACACAAGACGAGTCTGTGGTAATTGAATCCAGCCGCCCAGGCCCCTGCATGATCCTGCGGGAGTGCCGGTGCCCCTGTAAGTGAGGCTGAACACTTTATCCCGTGGCATTAGGCCTCCATGTTTGAGTTAATACCCCAGAGTAGAGCCTCTATCCACTGGCATTAGCATCTGACACTCCACCGCAGAGCAGGGAGCGCACACTTTTACTCACAGCATCAAAATCTCAACTGGGTTTCCTCACTGTATGTACACACAGTGATTATTATTATTTGTTTTACTTTGGAACAGATACGGTATGTATTGAGTTGTAGTTATTGGATGTTGGATATTGGTTGACTTCAAATCCATGCACCAAAGACAAATATTTACTTGGTCACTGTCCCCTGAGGGTTTTGGGTTGATCCCTGTGGTCACACAAGTGTCCATAATCACTATAATTAACATGGGTGCAATTTTATCCTCTTCTTACAGACCAATCAGCCTTCCAGGACCCCCTCTGATCTGTGGTTTCCTTGGGATGCAATGTGATGTACTGGCCTGTGTCCTCTGTGCTGGAAGAGCAATGCCATCCCTGAATTAGAACTGACAGGGTTATTTCATTTGTGCTCAGTGGGTGGACCAATAAAGAGAGCAGGATCAAATTAATAGAGGAGATTCTTTTTCCGAGACATGTCCAGGGGAATTTCCATTAGCAGAGGGGAGGATGAACGAAACCACCTGAAATCAAGACGGGATGTATGTGTGTGTGCACATGAATCATCTGGTTGTTCTCTCTCCAAATGCCATCCATGGAGTGTTCTTATTTTTCCATTCATTTCCACAATGTCAAGCAAAAGTCTACCTCAGTCCTCCTCCAATTACTGACATTCTTTACCCTTTGCTGCCAAAATGCCACGATATATTCCAGTAGAAGTGTTGCTCAGATTCCGTAAGATATTCTCTACTCTTTTCATACTGTCAGTATACTTGTATACATCTCCTTGACAACTACTTAAGCTGTTGTTTTATCTTTAGTCTGTAAGGTCCTAAATCAAATGAAATACTCAGTGTGTGTAATGGGTGTGTAGGTTGGCGTTATGGGGGTAGGATTCGCAAGATGTGTCACTGTTGGAAAATCAGCATCAACCGGCAGTAAGCTAGTACATTCAATACGTAATTCATCTGTAGTTCCAAGCTAATGGCCTTCTAAATGAGTCCTGTTGAGAACTCCTAGATCAATCATTAGGTCATTTCACTTGAAGTAAACATGCGTTATTTAAAGAGGACCACGGTCCACAGAGAATACGATGAGCTTTGAATATAAACACTTTAAGGGTCAACTGCCACTATCTCTTTTTACTTGTCCTTCTTTCCTTTTCCTGTCCATGTCTTCCCCCACTTTCTCCCTCCTTTAGCCTCAGTGTCTGTCTGCTCCATAGATCTAATGTCTGGACAAGTGCTTTTCAACGTGGTCTCAGAGCATTTGGTATTATTCTGTGAGTAAACCTGTGACACTCCATTTAGTATGATATGTTACATTTTGTATGGTATGTATTCATTTGTGGATGTCAATCATCCATTCTGTATGATATTTTACAAATACAATTACTACGATATGTTACGAATTGCAATTCATATGATATCTTACGAATTGCAATCGTACTACATGTTACGATTTCCTAGTTACGAATTCCAATTTATTGTGGCTAACGTTAGCGAGGTGGCTAGGTGCCTAATGCTAACATTAGCTAGGCTAGAGGTTAAGGTTAGGATTAGGAGTTAGTTTTATTTATTCAATTTTATTTAACCTTTATTTAAGGTTAGGGTTAAGGTTAAAGGGTTAGCTAACATGCTAAGTAGTTGGAAAGTAGCAAGTAGTTGCAAAGTTGCTAATTAGCTAATGTTGTCCTTGAAGAGACTTGAACACACAACCTTTGGGTTGCTAGACGTTTGCGTTATTTGCCCACCCATCCACTCTGACCAACCACCTTAATTTTGCTTTTGCATAAAGTAACCTTCTGTCTTAATTTACCATACCAAACGTAACATACACTACATGGGCAAAAGTATGTGGACACCTGCTCATTGAACATCTCATTCCAAAAATCATGGCCATTAATATGGAGTTGGTCCCCTCCTTTGCTGCTATAACAGCCCCTCCTTTGCTGGCTTGCCTATAACAGGCTTTCCACTAGATGTTGGAACATTGCTGCGGGGATTTGCTTTCATTCAGCAACAAGAGCATTAGCGAGGTCGGGCACAGATGTTGGGCAATTAGGCCTGGCTTGCAGTCGGAGATCCAATTCATCCCAAAGGTGTTCAATGGGGTCGAAGTCCTTCCACACTGATCTCAACGAACCAATTCTGTATCAACCTTGCTTTTTGCACGGAGGCATTGTCATGCTGAAACAGGAAAGGGCTTTCCCCAAACTGTTGACACAAAGTTGGAAGCACAGAATCGTCTAAAATGTCATTGTATGCTGTAACGTTAAGATTTCCCTTCACTGCAACTAAGGGGCCCAAACCATGAAAAACCGCCCAGACCATTATTCCTCCTCCACCTAACTTTATAGTTGGCACTATGCATTCGGGCAGGTAGCGTTCTCCTGGCATCCGCCAAACCCATATTTGTCCGTCGGACTGCCAGATGGTGAAGCGTGATTCATTGCTCCAGAGAATGCGTTTTCACAGCTCCAGAGTCTAATGGCGGCTAGATTTACACCTTTCCAGCCGATGATTAGCATTGTGCATGGTGATCTTAGGCTTGTATCTGGCTGCTCGGCCATGGAAACCCATTTCATGAAGCTCCCGACAAACAGTTATTGTGCTGGCGTTGCTTACTGAGGCAGTTTGGAACTCGGTAGTGAGTGTTGCAACCGAGGACAGACGATTTTTACACACTACACGCTTCAGCACTCGGCGGTCCCCTTCTGTGAGCTTGTGTGACCTACCACTTCGTGGCTGAGCCATTGTTGCTCAGCCGTTTCCACTTCACAATAACAACACTTGCAGTGTTGGGGCAGCTCTAGCAGGGCAGACATTTGACAAACTGACTTGTTGGAAAGGTGATGTCCTATGACGGTGCCATGTTGAAAGTCACTGAGCTCTTCAGTATGGGACATTCTACTGCCAATCTTTGTCTATGATTGCATGGCTGTGTGCTCAATTTTATACACCTGTCAGCAACAGGTGTGGCTGAACTAGCCAAATCCACAAATTCTAAGGGGTGTCCACATACTTTTGTAGTGTATAGCCTGTAGTGTATCTTACTAATTGAGTGTCCTGGATTTACGTTTGATATGTTACGTCTAGTCTATGAGACCAGTCTGTGCTGTTTGACCTGTCTGTACTTTGCAACTGGCCAAGAGGTTCCTGTCTGTTTGTCTGAGCTAAAAGGCAAAGCAAAACGAGACACAGCCTTCCCTCTTTAGCTCAGCAAAGTGGTCAAGATTTATGGCCAAATACCTAGACCACTGACCTCCAGCTTTTACGCTTCATCTGATGTCTTCTACCACAGAATGATAAGCTCTTGAGCTACAATGAAGATAGATACAGAGAGAGGGATACAGAGAGGGAAACTATTCCAAAACAAATATATAACAGGTGTTATTTTTTTAAACTTTTTAGGTTGACAGGTATGACTATGGTGGTAACTTGGATGCTGTGATCTACTGCAACAACAGACTGAATAGTAACACACACACACGGTTGGCAAGGACGCTACATTAAGGTATTCCACAGGCGTTTCTCTCCCCTCGTCAGTGCATGGTGTTTCTCTGACCTATCTCCTGTCACAGCACTTATATTTACACGGAGGAAATCTGAGCTGAAGGGCTTTCAAACCAAAAACAATCACTGTCCAGGTCAGGATGGACAGAGAGAAGAGAAGGGAAGGGGGAGAGAGGGAAATGAAGAAATAGAGAGAGCAGGGGAATCAGAATAGAACAATAATGAGAGGAAAGGGGAAGATAGAGCAGGCAGTGTGTGGCTGGGAGACCCACTAGGGATGGGTCAACTTAGTGCATCCCAATTTCCATTTGTTGCTGCACAACCCCAGATGATTATAGTGTAATGATGGTTATTTTAATTGGGCCTTTGTTTCCTTCAGTTTTCATATTGCTTAAACCCTTGGGAACCGCCACACACATACATGCATGCACACACACACACACACACACACACAGGCACACACACACACACACACAGGCACGCACACACGCACACAGCTCAATACGCATTCACACAGACAAGTCAATCCCTCACAAGCCTCCATTGAAATATTTGTTCAAGGTCATGCATGTGTCTAGTGTTTGACTAGCAAACACTTATGAGAGAGTGAGCCTTTATGTATTGCTTTGTTTAGCGAGTTTTCCTCTTGAGATGGCCTAGCATCCAATCATCCATTTTGAATCAGATCGGAGACGATAAGTGGATGGCTGCTGTTATCCAATCAGCACTTACCTCAAGATCAAAACAAAAGCCTGGCTGTATTTCTTTACTCCATCTCTCTGATATATGGCTATATATGCACAAGGCCTGTTGAATAAAGAGGCTTAGGGGGCCCTCGAGGCAGACAAAAATGGAAATATGTATTTAAAAAATATATATTTCACTGCAACCAACAACCACAGGCCTTGGGGGCCGAAGAACCAGAGAACATGGAAAAATATACATTTTTACAGTTAAATTCCATCTTTACTATTAGGCACATTAAAAAAAGCCAGGCATGCAGCGTAAATACTTATTCAGATGTTGTTTGTTGAAAGCTAGTTAATTCCTCTCTTCCAATCATCGGGTTATGGTGTCATGTGCATGCATCCAGTAGGTAATGTAATGGACACCAGCTTCTATACCGCAACTCATTCAAGCATTTCAGGTCTGCTCTCCTGGGACCTCGTTATATGCAGAGCACTCTGTAGAGTACCCACAGCTACTGTACAGGGCTGACTGAACAGGATATGAGATGCTTCTTATGTATGCCATTCCTCCGTTTCAATGCAATTTGTTCCTATGAGAAGATCTCACATTGTTTTCACCAGCAGCTGTTTTTTTCAAGGTTCAGTGCCTACTTGATGGTTAAGCGTAAAACCCATCACCCATGATGAGTTGGAGCGAGCGTATCTGTGGGTGCTGTGTTCTGAGCTGTGCTATGCTACAGTATGCTGTGCAGTGGGGCAGGCCTGTGCTGAGAGGGAGGTCATGTCTGTGGTGTCTTCTGAAGCCTCCCAGTCCTTTATCATCCAAAAGGGAGCAGACCCGGCGGGCTGTTGGGAAGGGAAGGCTATCATCAGAGGACACGTTTAATTTCCATAAAGAGGACTTTGTTTCCTAATTAATCTCCTGGCTCCGGCGCCCTGCTCCACTCCTGTCACTTCCTCGGAATGAAACACGGCCGGCAATTTGTTAAATCAATTATTCTGGAGAGGAAGCAGCCTTTTGGCGAGCACACACACAAACATAGGCTAAGCCGCACACACATGCATGAGATAGCTAGACAGTAGACGAGATGGGTTGCTGTGGAGAGGCAGGATGGCCTTCAGGAGGATGGTGGAGTGTGTTGTTGGAATAAGGGGCTCAGCATTAGGAGCGCGAGAGAGAGAAGGAGTTTGTCCTTGTTGACATGGCAGAGAGCTTTGTAAACATGAGTCTGATAAGGACTCACCTTGGCCTTTCGTCCTGAGCTCCAACAAAACAGCACAGCGGCTCCTCAAGAGACACGATTCACACAAAGAGAGATGAGGAGAGGGGACATAGAGAGGGAAAGAGCGGGGGCAAGAGAGAAAGGTAGGTGCTGAGGAGGAGAGGAGGCAGAGCGAAGCAGAAGCAGGGGTTAGAGAGAGAAAATAAATATTGTTCCATGGGAATTCTCTCAGTCTCTTTCTCAGGGAGTGGATCAGCTTTAATATTGCAAATAGATTGTGGCTTATATGAATGTAATTTTCTGCATAATTTCCAATCCCCCATTAAAAAATAAAATAAAATAAAACTTTTTTTCTGTTTTACATATGTTCCTTTCTTATTTTCCCCTAACCCTACCACCCCTCCCCTAATTGGAGTAAACTGATGGACAACAACACTTAGGCCTCTACTTCCAGTTTATACATACTATATACAGTTGAAATCAGAAGTTTACATACACCTTAGCCAAATACATTTAAACTCAGTTTTTCACAATTCCTGACATTTAATCATAGTAAATATCCCCTGTCTTAACTCAGTTAGGATCACCACTTTATTTTAAGAATGTGAAATGTCAGAATAATAGTAGAGAGAATTATTTATTTCAGCTTTTATTTCTTTCATCACATTCCCAGTGGATCAGAAGTTTACATACACTCAATTAGTACTTGGTAGCATTGCCTTTAAATTGTTTAACTTGGGTCAAACGTTTCAGGTAGCCTTCCACAAACTTCCCACAATAAATTGGGTAAATTGTGGCCCATTCCTCCTGACAGAGCTGGTGTAATTGAGTCAAATTAGTAGGCCTCCTTGCTTGCACACGCTTTTTCAGTTATGCCCACAAATTTTCTATAGGATTGAGGTCAGGGCTTTGTGATGGCCACTCCAATACCTTGACTTTGTTGTCCTTAAGCCATTTTGCCACAACTTTGGAAGTATGCTTGGGGTCATTGTCAATTTGGAAGACCCATTTGTGACCAAGCTTTAACTTCCTGACTGATGTCTTGAGATGTTGCTTCAATATATCCACATAATTTTCCTCCCTCATGATGCCATCTATTTTGTGAAGTGCACCAGTCCCTCCTGCAGCAAAG
This sequence comes from Salvelinus alpinus, assembly GCF_045679555.1. NCBI lineage: Eukaryota > Metazoa > Chordata > Actinopteri > Salmoniformes > Salmonidae > Salvelinus > Salvelinus alpinus. The sequence continues at coordinate 17,384,796 of NC_092103.1, read as the reverse complement.
CACCCCCACAACACGATGCTGCCACCGCCGTGCTTCACGGTTGGGATGGTGTTCTTCGGCTTGCAAGCCTCCCCCTTTTTCCTCCAAACATAACGATGGTCATCATGGCCAAACAGTTCTATTTTTGTTTCATCAGCCCAGAGGACATTTCTCCAAAAGGTACGATCTTTGTCCCCATGTGCAGTTGCAAACATTAGTCTGGCTTTTTTATTGGCGGTTTTGGAGCAGTGGCTTCTTCCTTGCTGAGCGGCCTTTCAGGTTATGTCGATATAGGACTCGTTTTACTGTGGAAATAGATACTTTTTGACCCGTTTCCTCCAGCATCTTCACAAGGTCCTTTGCTGTTGTTCTGGGATTTATTTGCACTTTTCGCACCAAAGTACATTAATCTCTAGGAGACAGAACGAGTCTCCTTCCTGAGCGGTATGACGACTGCGTGGTCCCATGGTGTTTATACTTGCGTAATATTGTTTGTACAGATGAACGTGGTACCTTCAGGCGTTTGGATTGCTCCCCAGGATGAACCAGACTTGTGGAGGTCTACAATTTTATTTCTGAGATCTTGGCTGATTTCTTTTGATTTTCCCATGATGTCAAGCAAAGAGGCACTGAGTTCGAAGGTAGGCCTTGAAATACATCCACAGGTATACCTCCAATTGATTCAAATGATGTCAATTAACCTATCAGAAGCTTCTAAAGCCATGACATAATTTTGGGGAATTTTCCAAGCTGTTTAAAGGCACAGTCAACTTAGTGTATGTAAACCTCTGATCCACTGGAATTGTGATACAGTGAATTATACGTGAAATAATCTGTCTGTAAACAATTGTTGGGAAAATTACTTGTGTCATGCACAAAGTAGATGTCCTAACCGACTTGCCAAAACTATAGTTTGTTAACAAGAAATTTGTGGAGTGGTTGAAAAACAAGTTTTAATGACTCCAACCTAAGTGTATGTAAACTTGCGACTTCAACTGTACATCTATTTTACTTTAATTATCTTTTGTTTGTTTTTTGTCCGTTCATTCAGCTACCCTCAACCCCTCCCATCTATCTCTGAACACCATCCAGTTTTGATTTCTATTTGTCATATATTTTTCAAATGTGTGGTGATGTTTCACAAAAGTTCTGAACCTTTCTAATTTCATCGTTATTACAAATTGTAAATTAAAGATAAATATTTTTGCTAAGAGTATTATTATATTATTGATCGATTGACTATGACTTTTCAAGTCACCCAGCAGTGCTATCTGCAGCGTTAACTCCATGTAAATGTTGCAATTCTTCAGCCATTCCTGAACCTGCGACCAAAAATAAGCTACATATTGACAGTACAAAATCTGCAGAGCTGGGATGGTTATGTTCCCATTTATATAACATTCTGTTAGTTGCAAGAATTTTCTATAATAATTTAAATTGAAAAACTCTGTGTTGTCTCTTTCTCTATTCTCTATTAAAAATCCAGAAAATCACATTGTATGATTTTTAAGTAATTAATTTGCATTTTATTGCATGACATAAGTATTTGATACATCAGAAAAGCAGAACTTAATATTTGGTAGAGAAACCTTTGTTTGCAATTACAGAGATCATACGTTTCCTGTAGTTCTTGACCAGGTTTGCACACACTGCAGCTTTTTAGATTCCGTCTCTCACAGTTGAAGTGTACCTATGATAAAAATGACAGACCTCTACATGCTGTGTAAGTAGGAAAACCTGCAAAATCGGCAGTGTATCAAATACTTGTTCTCCCCACTGTATATATATTTAACCTTTATTCAACCAGGAAGTGCTCATTGAGATTTGAAATCTCTTTTTCAAGAGCGTCCTGGCCAAGATAGGCAGCACTAAGTCATTACACAATTACAGACATACAACATGAACAACTACAGGTAATCTAGTAAAAAAACATAGAATTCACAAGAGTCTAACAAAATCATAAAACAGCTCATTAAAAACATTGACAGGTCATAGAATCAGCCTCAAAATCCTTCATCATTGATTTAAAAACACCAATTGGGACAAGTTCTTCCAGTTTAAAAGTATTTTATAAGGCGTTCCAAGCCGATGGCGCAGAGTACATAAAAGCCCTTTTACCAAATTCAGTTCGGACATTTGGAACAGTTAGCAGGATAAAGTCATGTGAACGAAGAGAGTACCCACCACATTTCTGAACAATAAAAATGCCCAAATAAAATGGTAGTAAACCCAAAATGGCTTTGTAAATAAAAGTATACCAGTGACTGAGCCTATGATTGACTAGAGAAGGCCAGCCAACCCTTGTATATAAAGTGCAGTGGTGCGTAAGAGTTTTGCAGTTTAAAATAAATCTCAATGCTCCATGGTAAAGGGTGTCAATTGATCTCAAACACAATGCGGAAGCATTCATATATGAAATATCCCCATTGTCTAGTAAAGGCATAAATGTAGCTGATACTAGCCTACTTCTGGCTTTAAAAAAACAGGCCTTATTCCTAAAATAAAATCCTAACTTCAGCTTCAATTTCTTTGTAAGTTGTTGAATATGCAATTTAAAAGAGAGGCCGTCATCAATTCAAATTCCAAGATATTTATATGAGGTTACAGTCTCAATCTCATTGCCCTGACAGATAGTAATATGTGAAAGGTTCAGAGGTCTATTTTTTGCTTTAGAAAATACCATTAGTTTAGTTTAGTCAGTATTGAGAATGAGCTTCAACTGACACAAGGTATGTTGAACAGTATAAAAAGCCATTTGCAAGTTCTGGAAAGCTTTTGTGAGAGACGAGGCACAACAATAAATAACAGTATCATCAGCATAAAAGAGAAGTTGCGCATTTTGCATATTTTTGTCTAAATTATTTATATAAATTGTGAATAAGAGGGGACCAAGTAGAGAGCCCTGGGGCACACCATTACAGACAGACAATTTAACAGACATGAGCCCATCAAATTGAGTGCACTGAGCAACTGCATGCTCCGAAAGACCTACACTCGACAATCTCTGCCTCAGTATAGCACGATCAACTGTATCAAAAGCCTTAGAGAGATCAATAAAAAGTGAGACACAGTGCAGTTTTTTGTCAAGGGCTTCAGTGATATCATTTAAAACCTTCATGGCTGTTATAATTGTGCTATGCTTCTTCCTGAAGTCCGATTGGTACATTGATAAAATAGACTTGTATATAAAAACTCTTTCAGCTGTTCACTAACAAGTGTTTGAAGTATTTTCGCCAGAAGTGATAGCTTTGAGATTGGCCTATAATTATTTAAAAGAGTTGGATCTCCCCCTTTTAAAAGTGGTAGGACAAATGCTGATTTCCAGATCTTTGGAATTTCATTACATTCCAGGGTTAGATTGAACAGATATGTAAGTGGTTCAGCTATGACATCAGCTGCCAGTTTTAAAAAGCAGGGATCAAGAAGATCAGGACCTGCAGGCTTTCTCTGATCTAAGGATTTCAGGGCTTTATGTACCTCCTGCACCGAGAATGGCAAAAAGATAAAAGTTTGACCAGCTCTCACTGGTTCATCCACACAGGGATGTACAGAGAAAGAGGATACTGAATCAAACAGCCTACCAGATGATACAAAGTGCTCATTGAAACAATTCAGCATTTCAGTTTTGTCATATACAGCAACAGAGTCCTTCAATACACATGGCGGTAATTCATTAACATTACTTTTACCAGACATAGACTTAATAGCCTCCCAAAACTTTCTACGGTCATTCAGGTTATTAGTGGTAACAGACATAAAATATTCAGACTTGGCCTTCCTGAGAAGAAAAGAACACTTGTTTCGCAGCTGCCTAAAAATAAGCCAATCAGCATCAGAACATGATTTCCTTGCTTTAGCCCAGGCAAGATTACGTTTGTGAATAATACAAGACAGCTCAGAAGAAAACCATGGATTATCCCGCCCATTAACCCTGAACCTGCGGAATGGAGCATGTTTGTTTACTATTTGGGGAAAAAAACATATCGAAAGAATTTCCAGGCAGTTTCCACATCAGGGATAAGCTCAATCATGCTCCAGTCAAAATAAAACAAATCATGAAAGAAAGCCTGCTCATTAAAACACTTCAAATTTCTCTTACGAATAAAACGTTGGTTTATCTTAGGAACCTTAGTATTTCTAACAGCAACAACAGCACAATGGTCAGTTAAATCATTACAAAAAACACCAACCGCAGAATATTTATTTGGAAAATGTATCAATATCAAATCAATCAGGGTCGATTTCTCTGGACATTTGAGATTTCGGTGGGTGGGCGAGTTAATCAACTGGGTAAGATTCATAGGATTACAAAACATTTTAAAATCATCAGACAACGGCTTTAACCAGCACCAGTTGAGATCACCAATCAAGATCATTTCACTGTAAAGAAGTTTAGGCATAAGGTGCATCAGAGAGGAAAATGCATCACCAAGAGCAGAGGGGGGTCTATAACAACCAATCACAGTTATAGAGAGACTGGCTCTCATGAGGACCGCCATAGGAATGGAAGACCCAAGAAACACGAGCAATGGACATTAGACCGTTGGAAATTTGTCCTTTGGTCTGATGAGTCCAAATGGGAGATTTTTGGTTTCAACCGCCGTGTTGTGAGACGCGGCGTGAGTGAACGGATTATCTCCGCATGTGTATTTCCCACTGTAAAGCATGTAGGAGGAGGTGTTATGGTGTGGGGGTGCTTTTCTGGTGACACAGTCTGTGATTTATTTAGAATTCAAGGCATATTTAACCAGCATGGCTACCACAGCATTCTGCAGTGATATGCCATCCCATCTGGTTTGGGCTTAGTGGGACTATCATTTGTTTTTCAACAGGACAATGACCCAACACACCTCCAGACTGTGTAAGGGCTATTTGACCAAGAATGAGAGTGATGGAGTGCTGCATCAGATGACCTGGCCTCCACAATCACCCGACCTAAACCAAATTGAGATGGTTTGGGATGAGTTGGACCACAGAGTGAAGGAAAAGCAGCCAACAAGTGCTCAGCATATGTGGGAACTCCTTCAAGACTGTTGGAAAAGCATTCCAGGTGAAGCTGTTTGAGAGAATGCCAAGAGTGTGCAAAGCTGTCATCAAGGCAAAGAGAGGCTATTTGTAAAATCTCTAATTTAAAATATATTTTGATTAGATTTTGATTTGGTTACTACATGATTCCATATGTGTTATTTCATAGTTTTGATGTCTTCACTAGTAAAAATAAAGAAAAACTCTTGAATGAGTAGGTGTTCGAAAAATGTTGACTGGTAGTGTACATCCATGTGAATGTGTGGAGGGGACCTAGCAATCTATCTTCTGTCTGCTAGTGTAGAGGTAGTTCTCCACAGAAACTGCTTAACAAGGACACTTGTGAATTCAAGCTAGTCCGCTCTTTCTTTCTGTCTCTCTTACTGTATGCTTTGAAAGTGTCTAAATGCACTAGCTCTGGCTGTAATAGAATGACTATAGAAATAAGAGGAGGGACAGGCCTGAACACAAAACACATCTGTAGATTCTGTCTGACTCATTCTTGATCTTAAGACACAAAGAACGGACCACTATTCATTTTAGAGATGAGAGATATTTGAGGGGTGCAAAATGAAAAAAACGGATTCTCAAATTGAAAGATAAACAGTAAAGAAAGTGATGCTGATGGCTTTTCTTCCGGGCTGTATTAGAGGAAAGAGGAATAGGCATCGCAGGATGTGTTTGAATAATGCATTCCATCTTGTAGTGGGACACATTTCATTAAGCCTAGCAGATGGGGCCGACGCTCCATGCGTCCACTCATCTATCATAGGAAATTCATCAGGCCTATCCTCTTCCTGCTCAGACAGCATGTATGTGATAGGACCCTGTCCATCTGATCAGATAACTGACTGCCCACACTTATTCATTTCTCTTTCCATCTTCCTTTTCTTTCTCTCCTCCCCAATCCCTGGCCTCCTCCCTCCATTGCTCTTTCCTCCTCACGCCTTCTCTGACTGACCCTAATGACCGCTGCATATAATCCTGATTCCCGACCCGGCTGCTTATTCTCTCTCTCTCTCTCTCTCTCTCTCTCTCTCTCTCTCTCTCTCTCTCTCTCTCTCTCTCTCTCTCTCTCTCTCTCTCTCTCTCTCTCTCTCTCTCTCTCTCTCTCTCTCTCTCTCCTCTCTCTCTCTCTCTCTCTCTCTCTCTCTCTCTCTCTCTCTCTCTCTCTCTCGGGCACATTCACTCTGCAACTTGCTAACACTACTGTAATTGGTATGGGAATGACTTCTCGGTGGGAGGAAAGCAGCCAATTAATGCCTTGAACATGAGCGTTGGGGTCATGGGTCACAGTGTAGACAGGGGCCATGCTGATTTGAGAAGAGGTCAAGATGGATAAAGAACATCTGTATGTCTGACATTGTGTTAAAGCTCTCCCACAGCTAGCCTTGGGTTGATGTGTGTGGGCTTCACTGGGTATGATGGCTAGGGCATCGGGTAATTGGTATTTGGAAAGTGGAGGTCAAAACATTAAATGCTTGACCTATGGAGTGCTTGTTGATGCATAGTTGATAATCAACCGTCAATATCGAAGCTCATCATATAGAATAATGAATGGAGGTTGAGATTACCAGATAATGACTTGATCTATTTATTTATTTGGGGTTTTCAACATGAACATGTTCAGAGTTGGATGCACTCACTGACACTGACTTCCTCACAAAACCCCGACAATTTCGAAATGTAATCATAGAATAATCCTTTGGAGGAAGGATTGTTGACATATATTTGACATTTGTATCTAAAAGTATAATTGAGAAATAATTTAACAAAGTTGGAATATTAGTGACATTTTATCCAGGCCTACTTTATGACTTTTGTGTTTTAATCTGTATGTGCTACAAAGCAAATATTGCTTGCTCTGTAATATGAGTAGCATTTTGATTTCAATAACTTTGTTTTACCCTAATGAATAATGAAAAAATCTAAACATGTTCCAGAGTGGATTCTCTGCTACTTTTAGAGTTATGAACCAATTTGTAAGCATTACCAACAGAGTGAATGTGAAAATGGATTCAAAATGGTGCCCTCGGCTGGTGATTTGCAGGGTGTGCAATGATACAAGTAAAAGGAGAGCTGTGATTGGTTACGTTGCTGTCTATGCCAATTTCTCTGTATAAAATAATGTTCAACAATATATTTTAAAAAATGTGCCAAATCAAAAAAATTATATTTTAACATGCATGTTTATATTTTTCAATATTAAATAAATTAAAATTTAAAAAAAGATTGAAATCAAAATACTACTCATATTACAGAGCAAGTGGTAAAGCACCAATGCTTGCTTTGCAGCACCTACAGATGAAACACTAGAGTCTTAAAGGAGGCCTGATACAAATGTCAAATATATGTCAACAATCCTTCCTCCAAAGGATTATTCTATGTAATACATTTTGTGAAAATCTCTGAAATCATGGTCTTTTTTTGTCTGGGTTTCGTGAGGAATCACTCTGATTTTGTCCATTTATTGTGTCCTTGTTGTTGCTCAGGGGAAAACCTCTCCAAGGTATTGAAGCCAAAGTGATCCATCTGAAGGGGATTTTCAAAGAGCTCGCTACATATCCCAATCCTAAAAGGAAACAATGGCTCTGACGGCTATTCACAAACTGAAAAGAGCAGAGTCCTACGGGGGCTAACGGTAGGGTCATCCCACCCTCTCCACAGGCACTCGATGCAGACAGATCTACAGTAAGTAAAGAAAGAAGCTGGGTGGAGGAGAGTTAAATCAACAAAAGGTAGGGGTAAAAATAGAAGAATGAAAAATATACTATATTTCAAAGAAATTAAAAGGGTTTGGAGGGAACCGGGAGAGGTGAGGAGAGATGACATATAAGGGTAAAATAAAATTGGAAAATTGCAAGTAAATCCCTGGCTCAGTCTCAGAGAGGGGTGAAGGTTGAGGTGTGTGTGTGTGTGTGTGTGTGTGTGTGTGTGTGTGTGTGTGTGTGTGTGTGTGTGTGTGTGTGTGTGTGTGTGTGTGTGTGTGTGTGTGTGTGTGTGTGTGTGTGTGTGTGTGTGTGTGTGTGTGTGTGTGTGTGTGGAGAAATCAGAGGATCGTCTCTTTGTAATGGTTGGAATGGAATGAATGGAAAAGTATCAAACACATCAACAAAATGTAAACAACACAATGTTGCTTTCATTCCATTCCAGCCATAACAACGATCCCCCCTCCGGTTTAAAGTGACGCCAGACTCCGCTGATGTGCACGTGCATAAACGTGCAAATGTGAAGCAAGCTGGTCAAAATGTTCCAACAAACACCCTGCTGTATTAATCAGTTCAGGGCAAGGAAATTGAGTCATAACTCTCAATTCCAATGAGGCGTGTCTGGATCATGATGTACACAGTGTCTACCCTCACCGCATTCCCAAGGCTTCTTATCACTCCATGACCTGACCTGGTTGTCTGGCCTCACACCTCCAGATCAACAAAAATCACTGCTGTGTTTGAGCAGGATAACCTTGTCCCTCTTTATCAGTGTGTAATCTCTCACCGTCTGTTCTTTTATATTCCTCGTGAGTGGCAGATGTGAGCTCATCTCAGACAGGGCTGATACAGTCTCTGATTCCATCTGGCTCAAAAACCTCTCTCTCTCCTCGTGAGCTGCTGCTGCTGTTTCATAAGCATCAAAAGTGCTAGGAGGGGTATTAGTCGGAGCAATATGTGTGAGAGTCATACCAGTAAATACTAATGGTAGTATTTATTTACAGATGAGTTTAGCTATGATGGTCCAGATGTTGATAATACAACTCACTCCTATCTGTCTTGCACCGCTCTCTATCTATCACTCCCGCCTCTTCCTCTATATCTATAATTTACTTTATCTCTCTCTATCTCTATCTCTCTATTCCTCCTTCCGTCATATGGTTGAGGGGGTGCAGCTTTCTAAGAGAGAGGATAACCAAATCCCCGCCAACTAAATGACAAGGGGAAGGGTACATGGTGTACTTTAGACGCTGCAGCGATACCAGGGACACGTGGGTATCCTTGTATGCTAAATCCCCCCTTTACCCCTGTCTGGGTGTTAACGCTCTGCGCCATATCGCTCCTAATCTGGAGTCCTGGCTCTCCTGAAAACCCCATTACGGGAGCTAATCCCCAGCAGTGCCCCCTCCATGCTCGCTGCTACTCCCCGCTCAGGGAGACCCAGGCTGGGCTAAATAATTCAGGCACCGCTGGGCCCGTGCTACAGCCTGCCCAAAGCTATAGAGGACCCTGCATCAAAATTAATTGGTGTGTTTCTTCTCTATCTCTATCTCCTCTTATCCTCCTGCCTTTATCCTATGCGGTAAAGTATGGCTTACGCCATTGACAGGCTTCTGAATTGTTTTTGCAGTGGAGAAGCAGCAGGGAGCCACATATGACACCGCAAGCTAAGCATATGTGTCGACGTGGAGAACGAGAGAGAACACTTCAGATATGTTTGATTCTGAAGACTGCACTGAATGAGTAGCTTTACTACTACCAGTAATGTTTTTTTGTTGGGCTCTCATAAAAGTGCTGTACTTTTCCACAAAGTGAGAGAAAACACGGGAAAGGAGAGAGAGAGAGAAAGGAGAGAGTGCTGGTCCCTTTGGGGGCCGTCCCAGACTGACTCATTTCTGCCAGATCTATCTAAATGGATCTGGTCTCTGTGAAAAAGCCCCGGTCTGATGGGAGATGGGAGGCACAAAGAGGATAAGAAAGAAACCATAAATACAGAAAATAGTTGTTGAGGCTGAAAACTAGGCTGGCTGAGAGGATCTGACCCGACTGACCTGACTGAAATGCAAAGGTGTCGTCAGAGTCAGTGCTGCGGCAGATGAGAACATAATTACTGGTACTGACACAAACTGCTGGACTCGGCTTTAACTAGGCCTATCTATCAACATGGCTTACTGTAGATACTGTAGCTGTCCTGTTTAGCAACATGGGTGCTATATCACAGTTGGTACAGTATGTGAGCTCAGGTATAATTGCCTTGCTGTTAGAGATAATATTACGACATAAGAAACACTCTGCAATAGCAGGTACACTTCTCTGGCAACATGCGGTATTGAGAATCATTTTAAGCCAGTATTTCTCTATTTCTTTGTTCTTTAAAATAGCACTATAATTTAAGGGAGAAGTTATTCAGGTCTGAATGCAAGGTTATGAGGTCACGTCTCGGCCACTCATCACACACATAGAACCAGAGAAGAGTACAGGTACTCAACAATAATATCTCATTAAAGAAATGGCTCATAATGGCTTATTAGAAACATAGTTAGTTGTTGACCCAGTGTGGAGAGTGTAATGTGAAGAAGAAAAATAGGGATATAAAATACCTGATCTGTTTCTCTGATGTAAAGAGAAACAGAAACTCATTCTTAATAACAAATATTTTGAGTAAATATTGAGTTTCTGAAGTAGTCATCAAATATTGATATATGCAAATACCAGCAGAGGAATACAGGGGGGTATGGACAGCTTCTGGCAAGGGTATTGCTAAGGGAATGAGTCATTCTGAGAACATGAATGGTCTGAAAAAGCTCTCTAACCACCAGAACCATGGTATGTACTGTGAATGAGACCGACTGAATCACATTCACACCAAAGCCGTTAGAGGCTGGCCTCCCTGTCTAAACCTGAATGTAGGACTTCTCCTCACCTATTACTAACTATATTCTCTCTCCTCTAGGATTTCCACCCTGCACCTATCGAGCTGACAGATCTGCTCAGGCCTGGTCTCCAAGGCTGTGGAGATCAGATGCTGTGCAATGCTCCCATAGCATCTGCTTTGAAAACAACACATTATTGCAAAGCCTCATAAATGATGTTGTTTGCTAGTGTAAGTCCTAGCCAGAAGCAACTACCAGCATCTTCTCTGGCTTACATAGAGCTGTATTGGCAAGAGAGCTAGTGACTAAATTGCCTAAGAGCTATGGTTCCAACAAGTGAGGACCACTAGAATTGGATAGGGACCGTCTCCAGATCCATAAATGAATGATGAATGGCATACAAGTATCAATACCAGTTTTTTTTTACTAGATTAGGGCCACACAGAATGAGAGGTTGGAGTGAGTAGCAGATGTGGCAAGGTCTTTGGGCATTGTGAGTATTGTCTCCTCCTAGACCCCCCTTTAAAGCCTCCTCAGGGGCCCTTAATGGAACAACAGCTGTGCCGGCGCTATTTCTCATTTAGTTCACTTAGAGGCTGCCTCCTTATCAGGCTCAGAACAACAACACAAGGTTGCCCTTCCTGCGCTCCTCTCTTTTCTCTAAAGCTCCCCTAACGTGATTGTAAACTTTTTAAATTACATTGTGCTTCTGGAGAGTTGCGACATTGAATTTGATAAAAACCCTCTAGAAACCAAATGCAGCGTTTTCTCTGAGGCAGCTCCCTGATTGCCCCAAACCAACAGCACACACGCACACACACACACCACACAATGGAATGCGTGCGCCCACAGCAGCACACACACACGCAAATAAGGTATGGATCTAAATGTACAGAATGGTTACCTAGAGGAAAATGGGGGAGGGTCATGCTTTTTCAATTTCAGACAATGGGATTTATTTTTTTATTTTTTTTATCTAGTCCAGGGGAGGGTCATGTAATTTGTAATGAATGAAATTTCAATATTTCTCAGATTTAAAATTGATAACTTATTAGGCTATGTATCGATGTGTGCCCAATGCGAGACCCTCGTCTCTGATTCTTCTCTGGGCCTGCAATATCAAGTGCACCTATAGGCTATTTATTGTGGTCTCAATCAAATTATCCATAGCCTATAGGCTATATAATTATTCCAACCATGAGCCCCAGCCTGCTCTGCTCTTGCTGATCAAACATTTTTTTTGGTGTGCTGCCTTTCCAATGCTGTGCTCTGTAGGCCTACAATGACAGTTCAAGAGGAGAGACAAATAATTAATTATTTCTTTCTTTATTAGGCCTATTCCCAAAAATTAAATAGCTTGTGCGCGGACTAGCATGTAGCCTATGTTCTGTTACATTTTAAAAGGAGAGCATGAAGATGAGAAGGAAGGACCAGAGGTCAAATTTGATAGCTTGTGAATACTACAATGGATTTTATTTTACCCATGATGTATTTATCAGAGTTATTGACCTCACAATACGCCGACAGAGATGGCCGCCTCGCTTCGCGTTCCTAGGAAACTATGCAGTATTTTGTTTTTTTACGTGTTATTTCTTACATTGGTACACCAGGTAATCTTAAATTTTATTACATACAGTCGGGAGGAACTACTGAATATAAGAGCAACGTCAACTCACCATCATTACGACCAGGAATATGACTTTCCCGAAGCGGATCCTGTGTTTTGCCCACCACCCAGGACAATGGATCTGATCCCAGCCGATGACCCAAAACAACGTCGCCGTAAAAGGGGCAAACGAAGCGGTCTTCTGGTCAGGCTCCGGAGACGGGCACATCGCGCACCACTCCCTAGCATACTACTCGCAAATATCCAGTCTCTTGACAACAAGGTTGATGAAATCCGAGCAAGGGTTGCCTTCCAGAGAGACATCAGAGACTGTAACGTTCTTTGCTTCACGGAAACATGGCTCACTCGAGAGATGCTATCGGAGTCGGTGCAGCCAGCTGGTTTCTTCACGCATCTGGTAAGAATAGGGGCGGGGGGGTATGCCTTATGATTAACGAGACGTGGTGTGATCATAACAACATACAGGAACTCAAGTCCTTCTGCTCACCTGACTTAGAATTCCTCACAATCAAATGTCGACCGCATTATCTACCAAGGGAATTCTCTTCGATTATAATCATAGCCGTATATATTCCACCCCAAGCAGACACATCGATGGCCCTGAACAAACTTTATTTGACTCTATGTAAACTGGAAACCACATATCCTGAGGCTGCATTCATTGTAGCTGGGGATTTTAACAAGGCTAATCTGAAAACAAGACTCCTTAAAATCAGCATATCGATTGCGCAACCAGGGCTGGTAAAACCCTGGATCATTGTTATTCTAACTTCCGCGATGCATATAAGGCCCTCCCCCGCCCTCCTTTCGGAAAAGCTGACCACGACTCCATTTTGTTGCTTCCAGCCTACAGACAGAAACTAAAACAAGAAGCTCCCGCGCTCAGGTCTGTTCAACGTTGGTCCGACCAATCTGATTCCACGCTTCAAGACTGCTTCGATCACGTGGATTGGGATATGTTCCGCATTGCGTCCAACAACAACATTGACGAATACGCTGATTCGGTGAGCGAGTTCATTAGAAAGTGCATCGGCGATGTCGTACCCACAACAACTATTAAATAATTCCCAAACCAGAAACCGTGGATTGATGGCAGCATTCGCGCGAAACTGAAAGCGCGAACCACTGCTTTTAACCAGGGCAAGGTGACCGGAAACATGACCGAATACAAACAGTGTAGCTATTCCCTCCGCAAGGCAATCAAACAAGCTAAGCGTCAGTATAGAGACAAAGTAGAGTTGCAATTCAACGGCTCAGACACAAGAGGTATGTGGCAGGGTCTACAGTCAATCACGAATTACAAAAAGAAAACCAGCCCCGTCGCAGACCAGGGTGTCTTGCTCCCAGACAGACTAAATAACTTCTTTGCTCGCTTTGAGGACAATACAGTGCCACTGATACGGCCCGCTACCAAAACCTGCGGACTCTCCTTCACTGCAGCCGATGTGAGTAAAACATTTAAACGTGTTAACCCTCGCAAGGCTGCAGGCCCAGACGTCATCCCCAGCCGCGTCCTCATAGCATGCACAGACCAGCTGGCTGGTGTGTTTACGGACATATTCAATCAATCCTTATCCCAGTCTGCTGTTCCCACATGCTTCAAGAGGGCCACCATTGTTCCTGTTCCCAAGAAAGCTAAGGTAACTGAGCTAAACGACTACCGCCCCGTAGCACTCACTTCCGTCATCATGAAGTGCTTTGAGAGACTAGTCAAGGACCATATCACCTCCACCCTACCTGACACCCTAGACCCACTCCAATTTGCTTACCACCCCAATAGGTCCACAGACGACGCAATCGCAACCACACTGCACACTGCTCTAACCCATCTGGACAAGAGGAATACCTATGTGAGAATGCTGTTCATCGACTACAGCTCAGCATTTAACACCATAGTACCCTCCAAACTCGTCATCAAGCTCGAGACCCTGGGTCTCGACCCCGCCCTATGCAACTGGGTACTGGACTTCCTGACGGGCCGCCCCCAGGTGGTGAAGGTAGGTAACAACATCTCCACCCCGCTGATCCTCAACACTGGGAACCCACAAGGGTGTGTTCTGAGCCCTCTCCTGTACTCCCTGTTCACCCACGACTGCGTGGCCATGCACGCCTCCAACTCAATCATCAAGTTTGCGGACGACACTACAGTGGTAGGCTTGATTACCAACAACGACGAGACGGCCTACAGGGAGGAGGTGAGGGCTCTCGGAGTGTGGTGTCAGGAAAATAACCTCACACTCAATGTCAACAAAACAAAGGAGATGATTGTGGATTTCAGGAAACAGTAGAGGGAGCACCCCCCTATCCACATCGACGGTACAGTAGTGGAGAGGGTAGTAAGTTTTAAGTTCATCGGCGTACACATCACGGACAAACTGAATTGGTCCACCCACACAGACAGCGTTGTGAAGAAGGCGCAGCAGCGCCTCTTCAACCTCAGGAGGCTGAAGAAATGTGGCTTGTCACCAAAAGCACTCACAAACTTCTACAGATGCACAATCGAGAGCATCCTGTCGGGCTGTATCACCGCCTGGTACGGCAACTGCTCCGCCCACAACCGTAAGGCTCTCCAGAGGGTAGTGAGGTCTGCACAACGCATCACTGGGGGTAAACTACCTGCCCTCCAGGACACCTACAGCACCCGATGTCACAGGAAGGCCATAAAGATCATCAAGGACAACAACCACCCAAGCCACTGCCTGTTCAACCCGCTATCATCCAGAAGGCGAGGTCAGTACAGGTGCATCAAAGCAGGGACCGAGAGACTGAAAAACAGCTTCTATCTCAAGGCCATCAGACTGTTAAACAGCCACCACTAACATCGAGTGGCTGCTGCCAACATACTGACTCAACTCCAGCTCACTTTAATAATAGAAATTGATGGAAATTTATCAAAAATGTATATGTATATACTGTACTCTATATCATCTACTGCATCTTGCCATCTTTATGTAATACATGTATCACTAGCCACTTTAAACTATGCACTATTATGTTTACATACCCTGCATTACTCATCTCATATATATATACTATACTCGATACCATCTACTGCATCTTGCCTATGCCGTTCTGTACCATCACTCATTCATATATCTTTATGTACATATTCTTTATCCCTTTACACTTGTGTGTATAAGGTAGTAGTTGTGGAATTGTTAGGTTAGATTACTCGTTGGTTATTACTGCATTGTCGGAACTAGAAACACAAGCATTTCGCTACACTCGCATTAACATCTGCTAACCATGTGTATGTGACAAATACAATTTGATTTGATTTGATTGTGGTGCTGAAACTTGAAGCAGCAGCCGTGGCACCATCAATCAGAAATGGACAGGTCATGGTGCTGAAAGTAGCCAAGGCATAATTCATTTCAACGTCTTCATTTTAATCAGACTTTACTAACGAAAAGAGAGCTTTGTGTTGGAGCCTATTTCTTCTTATTTAAGAAAAAAGAGGTAGGCCTACAGACCAAATTAGGCTATAGGCTGCTATATCCATAGATTTGTCTGCCAATTCCTCCACCCAACATGCACTCTTTAAGTAGTCTACCTCAATGTCAGTGAAGGGATGTTAAGTTAAAACCAGGACTTGAATTGAGTTGTGATAATAGGGTATGCAATAGACCTACCTTTTATTAAAGTAAAGAAAATGGCCTACCCATAGTTAGGTTAAGATTTAGAAGAAAATAAAACAGATCCAATTATTTAAAGAGATCTATAACAGCGCTTTGGTCTGCGATGCTTTATGCTAGAAACATCTAATTGTCACTATCAATTGATTAAGCAATTCACTTTGTGTACAAAATAATATGTTTAAACCCAGACAGCTTTTAGGGAAACACTTGTGACCTTCTCTCGTTGGGTTAAGCCACGCAAGAAGAGTAGCAAGCAGTTACATTGTTCTGCGTAGGTAGGTTCTCTGTCTGGGGTGGAAAGGTAAGTACCATGCTCAGATTCCTAATGACGTCTCAGATTAAACGATTTGTAAACAGAGACAGTTTCGTTACAAAAAGCCATATTGATTTGGTATTGGAGAAATAAGATAAAATTAAAACGTAGGCTAATATGATGCAAATACGATGATATTCTTGCAATGCTTTTACTATAAATTAAATCTTTCCACTCCTACTCTTGTTCACGGTGTTCTGTGAACCTACAACCTTCTGGCCCGCAGTCATGTGCCTATCAAATTCCTGTGTTGCCATGCAATGCATACAGGACGAAGAACACTTTCCAAAACATAGAATCTTAAGCTCTGGTCTGTCCAAGAAGCAAGGGTAAATGATAGGCATGTTCTCTGCTATCTACTTTAATATGCTATCTACTATGTTTTAATTATTATTTGGGTATAGGAGAGGGTCGCTTTTTTCAAGGGTTCAGGGAGTGTTTAGGTAAAATATATTTTGCTGAAGGGAGATCCATCCATTTTCATTTCAGAGGTAAGATTTTCTCCATGTAACCCTTATTATAAATCCACTGTTCCCCGGTAGGCCGTCATTGTAAATACAAATTTGTTCTTAACTGACTTGCCTAGTTAAATAAAGGTTAAATTTAAGAAATGTTAAAAAATAACATTCACTCCCTAAGTGACCCAAGAGGACACTCTAATACAATTAGCTGCAAAGCAATTATTCAAGCACTCAGTTTAGGTTTGATGATGTATCAAAATGCTTGTCAATGCTTTTTCCCTCTCTCATTCCCCAGGTTGCAGCAGTGATCATCCAGCATTTTGTTCATCGATATCAAGAGGGATTTCAGTAAACATCACACATTGCAGACCTCCTAGTCTCCTAAATCCTTATACGTATAGCTGCAGCAGATGGTCCGGTGGAGAAGAGGTTAAACATTTCCTCAGTGATTATGATGACACAGCAGATTTATTACAGGAAGCATTGGGAAAACTATATTGGCAATGAAGTGTTCCATTCACAATTAGGATGCAAGTCTGCATGACTAAGAGGCGGACAGAAGAGAAGACGAGAAACATACTGGACAAAATTATAAACGCAACATGCAAGAATTTCTGAGATTTTACTGAGTTACAGTTCATATAAGGAAATCAGTCAATTGAAATAAATTCATTAGACCCTAATCGATGGATTTCACATGACTAGGCAGGGGTGTACCCATAGGCCCACAGACTTGGCAGCCAGGCCCAACCATTCAGAATTAGTTTTCCCCCACAAAATGGCTTTATTAATAGACAGAAATACTCCTCAGCACCCTCCCCCCACCCCTCCTCAGATGATCTCGCAGGCGAAGAAGCCGGATGTGGATGTCCTGAGCTGGCGTGGTTACACGTGATCTGCGGCTGTGAGGCTGGTTGGACATACTGCCAGATTCTCTAAAATGACTTTGGAGGCAGCTTATGGTAGAGAAATTAACATTAAATTCTCTGGCAACAGCTCTGGTGGACATTACTGCAGTCAGCATGCCAATTGCACGCTCCCTCAACACTTGAGACATCTGTAGCGTTGTGTGACAAAAATGCACATTTTAAAGTGTAATGATCGTGCTGTTTAATCGGCTTCTTGACCTGTCAGGTGGATGGATTATCTTGGAAAGGAGAAATGCTCACTAAAAGTTATGTAAACAAATGTGGGTACAACATTTGAGAGAAATAAGCTTGGAAAACATATTGGAGTTTTTATTTCAGCTCATGAAACATGATACCAACACTTCACATGTTGTGTTTATATTTTTTTTCAGTGTAGATAGTGCCGATTGAAACCAGGACAGTGTAGATAGTGGTGCTTGAAACCAGGACAGTGTAGATAGTGGTGCTTGAAACCAGGACAGTGTAGATAGTGGTGCTTGAAACCAGGACAGTGTAGATAGTGGAGTTTGAAACCAGGACAGTGTAGATAGTGGTGCTTGAAACCAGGACAGTGTAGATAGTGGTGCTTGAAACCAGGACAGTGTAGATAGTGGAGTTTGAAACCAGGACAGTGTAGATGGTGGAGTTTGAAACCAGGACAGTGTAGATCTGGCCTGGGAATATATTTTTGCCATCGCGGGCCAGAGTCATATTACAGGATTATACATCATGTGTATGATTGTGTTGACAGATATATCTACTGTAAATCATGTCCAGAAATAATAATAATTTAACTTTTTTAACATGCACAGAAATAAACCACATCCATGTTCTCCTTTTGGTAGGTATTTTCATTATTAAACATGCAATGAACTACACAGAGAGAAAAGTACACTGCATTCAGCACCACAGACAGAACTCTTGTTAATGGGTATGCACAAAAACACAACGAAGAGAGAGCGCTCAACATTACATTTAAACTACTCAATCAGTGTGAGGAGTGAAGTCTCCGATGGGAATTGACTAGAGCAGCGAAGTCAGGTATTGTTTCTGACGTCGCTATGCGCGGGATTGCTGAGAGGCGAGTAAGAGATGATCTGTGCCTTGACTTGTTATATTTCATCACTGAACATGTCTGTTCACATACATAGGTTGACCCAAACAGTGCAAACATCTTCTGAGCATGACTTCTAATCTTTGAAAAGTTTTGTTCATTGAGAGATGAATAGAACCTCGTCCGTGACATTGTTTTGAATAGTACTCCAATCACTGCATCAGACTGAAGATCGATATGCTCAAGTTGCAGGTCAGTGGGAGCGTTATCCACATTGAAGGAGAGGAAACTATAGTTTTGGCAAGTCTGTTAGGACATCTACTTTGTGCATAACACAAGTAATTTTTCCAACAATTGTTTACAGACAGATTATTTCACTTATAATTCACGTTATCACAATTCCAGTGGATCAGAAGTTTACGTACACTAAGTTGAGCTTGGTAAATTCCAGAAAATGATGTCATGGCTTTAGAAGCTTCTGATGTCAGGACCCGGTGCGAGAAACAGTCACTAATAATCGTCAGAACCCAGAAGATGAGGCAGACATAGCAGTACTAGAGATAGTGGTTTAATTAAAGAACAAAATCTTCAGGCAAAGAAACTAAATCCACAATGTCCAAAAATAAAGCCAAGAGTCACAAAATGGAAATCCTCCAAAATACAAAAGAAACTCCACAAAGTGGTAAAAAACAGCAGGGAAAAACAAACCTCAAAAGACTACTCAAATAATACACAAGAACTAAACCAGAGAACCTCTGGAAAATCCAACAAGAGAAATATCTGTATAAAACAAGGCTTGGGCTGGGGCTGGGTGCTAACTTACAAACACTGAGCAAGGAACTGAGGAACACACAGGGTTTAAATACTAACAAGGGAATGACCTACAGGTGCAAACAATAATTAGAGCAAGAAAAACAAAAGGTACAAAAAAGGTGCAATGGGGACATCTAGTGACCAAAACCCGAACAGTCTTGGCCAAAACCTGACAGAATCCCCCTCCTAGGAACGGCTCCTGACGTTCCTACCAGCCTTCTCAGGGTGGAGGGTCCTGAACTGACGAATGAGGTCAGGGTCCAGTATGTCCTTGGCAGGAACCCAGGAGCGCTCCTCGGGACCGTAGCCTTCCCAGTCCACCAGATACTGCCAGGACCGCTGCACCCGGCGGGAATCCAGTATCCGGTGGACGGTATAAGCCAACTGGCCACCGATGACACGGGGCGGAGGGGGAGGTCTGCCTGCCGGGATAAGGGGAGAAAAAACAACAGGTTTTAATAAAGAAATGTGAAATGTTGGATTGATCTTAAGGGATCTGGGTAAGTGCAGGCGAAAAGTAACGGGATTGACTCTCCTGGCAATCTTAAAGGGACCGATGAACCTCTGGGACAGCTTGCGAGACTCCACCCGTAGTGGTAAGTTCTTAGTTGAGAGCCATACTCTCTGGCCGGGGTACAGGGTAGGACCGGGACGGCGACGTCTGTTGGCTTGTCGTTGGTACTGCTGAGAGGAACGCAGAAGATTAAGACGTGCCTTCTTCCACGTAAGCCGACAGCGTCTGATGAACCTCGAGGCTGAAGGCACTCTGACTTCTGCCTCCTGGTCCGGGAACAATAGAGGCGCATAGCCAAACTGACACTCATGCGGGGATATACCAGTGGAGGAGGAGCACAAGGTGTTGTGCGCGTACTCGGCCCAAACAATGAAGGATGACCATGTGGACAGGTTGTTGGAAACCATGCATCTGAGGGTGGTTTCCAGCTCCTGATTCATCCTCTCAGTTTGGCCATTGGACTCTGGATGGTACCCTGAAGATAAACTGGCCGTGGCCCCTATGAGTTGGCAGAAGGCCTTCCAAAACCTTGAGGCGAACTGGGGACCTCTGTCGGAAACCATATCTTGCGGAATCCCAAAGACTCGGAACACATGGTTAATCACCAACTCAGCTGTTTCCTTGGCAGAAGGTAATTTGGTCAAGGGAACAAACCTGGCCGCCTTAGAAAACCTGTCGATGATGACTAGGATCGTAGTATTACCATGGGACGGAGGAAGGCCAGTAATAAAGTCCAACGAGATATGGGACCAGGGTCGGTGGGGAATAGATAGAGGGTGAAGGAGTCCTTGAGGGCGGAGGTGAGAAGATTTGCCCTGGCAGCACACGGAACAGGCCTTGACGAAAGTGGCAACGTCTTCTTTTATGGTGGGCCACCAGAACTTACGCTGGATGAACTCCAAGGTGCGACCTACGCCCGGGTGACAGGTGAGGCGAGAGGAGTGCCCCCACAGAAGGACTTGGGACCTTGCTGCCTTGGGAACAAACAACCGATTAGCAGGACCTCCTCCAGGGCCCGGTTCGATGGCTTGAGCTTGTTTCACGGAATCCTCCACTTGCCACGAGATCGGAGCCACGATCTTAGCGGCCGGAAGGACAGTCATGTCAGTATCTTCTCGAATGGCAGGAGAGTAGATTCGTGACAAGGCGTCCGGTTTGAGATTCTTCGACCCGGGTCTATAGGTGAGGATAAACTGAAATCGGCTGAAGAAAAGAGACCATCGAGCTTGTCTGGAGTTCAACCGCTTCGCCTGCTGGATATACTCCAGATTTTTGTGGTCCGTAAGCACTTGAAACGGTTGAGAAGCCCCCTCGAGCCAGTGTCTCCATTCCTTCAATGCCATCTTAACCGCTAGGAGTTCACGATCCCCCACATCGTAATTCCTCTCGGCCGGGGTAAGCCGGTGAGAGAAGAAGGCGCAAGGATGAAGCTTCTTGTCTTCACCCCTCTGAGACAGGACAGCTCCAACCCCAACCTCTGATGCGTCTACCTCCACCACAAAAGGTTCATCCGCCGTTGGTAGTGTCAGGATGGGAGCAGAGAGGATGCGCTGCTTGAGTCCTTGGAAGGCCGTCTCAGCTTCTCTTCCCCACAGAAACCTTGTGTTGCCACCCTTGGTTACAGCTGAGAGAGGGGCTGCCACCGAGCTGAAGTTCTTGATGAACTTGCGGTAAAAGTTGGTGAAGCCCAGGAAACGCTGAACTTCCTTAACGGACTTGGGGGTGGGCCAATCCGCTACCGCCCCTACCTTCTTGGGGTCCATCTGGACTCGACCGGGTTCCACTATAAATCCCAGGAATTGTACTCGAGAGGAATGGAATTCACACTTTTCCGGCTTAACGTACAAATGGCTGTCTAGGAGGCGTTTGAGCACTTGTCTGACATGCTTAGTGTGTTCTTGAAGGGAGCTCGAAAAGATGAGGATGTCATCCAAGTAAACAAACACGAAGATGTTAAGCATATCCCTAAGCACATCGTTTATGAGCGCTTGGAACACAGCCGGGGCGTTGGTCAGGCCGAAGGGCATCACCGAGTATTCGTAGTGACCAGTAGGCGTGTTGAAAGCGGTCTTCCACTCGTCCCCGGGTTTGATCCGCACAAGATGGTATGCGTTCCGCAGGTCAAGCTTAGTGAAGACAACTGCTTCCTGGAGCAGCTCAAAGGCTGTGGCCATAAGGGGTAGCGGGTAGCGGTTACGGACGGTTATGGCATTGAGTCCCCGGTAGTCAATGCAAGGTCGTAATCCACCGTCTTTCTTGGCCACAAAGAAAAACCCTGCTCCCGCCGGCGAGGTAGATGGACGCATGAGGCCTGCTGCCAGAGCGTCCTTGATGTAGGTATCCATAGCAGCTCGTTCGGGAGGAGAAAGGGAAAAGATCCGACCCCTGGGAGGGCAGGTCCCCGGAAACAGGTCGATGGTGCAATCGTAAGGTCTATGGGGTGGTAGTTTGGTGGCCCTCTGTTTGCTAAATACCAGTTTGAGGTCATGGTAACACTCGGGAACTCGGGACAGGTCGATGGATTCTAGAGACTCGGAAGGGGAACTCTGGGAACTCGGGAAGATACAAGTGGCTTGGCACGTAGGACCCCACTGCTTGATAGTGCCCACAGACCAGTCGATGTGAGGGTTATGGCTGTGAAGCCAGGGATAACCAAGGACGAGAGGGAACTCGGAACAGGAGATCAGATGAAAGTTCATCACTTCCTGGTGTTGGGAAACTGAAAGTCGCAAGGGGGTAGTGGCACGAGTGACAAGTCCAGATCCCAAAGGGCTTCTATCCAACGTAGTAACCCTTATGGGGTCACTTAGAGGTTCAGAAGGAACGCCATTCTCCTTCGCCCAGACCCCATCCATGAAGTTACCTGCGGCTCCAGAGTCTACCAAGGCTTGAAGAGAAAACTCGTGGTCGTCCCAGGAAAGGGTAACTGGAATGAGCAGGCGGGAGTTGGATGGATGGGAGGAGGTTATGTTTCCCGTTACAGTCCTCCCAGGCCTGCACGGGAGAGTGCGTTTCCCTGGAGCCCGGGACACGTGGAGCGGAAATGGCCCGGTTTGCCGCAATATAGACAGCATCGCTCCCTCATCCGGCGGTCTCTCTCAGCCTGGGAGATGCGTCCAACCTGCATGGGTTCTGGTGGAGCCAGCGAGGATAAAGGTGGAGACTCGGAGCTGGAACCGATAGGAGCTAGGGTGAGCGGTCTACGGTTGAGTTCTCTCTCTCTCAGACGCTGGTCTATGCGTGAAGCCAACTTGATAAGGGACTCGAGGTTGTCCGGTGGTTCCCGAGTGGCCAGTTCATCTTGGATGGTGTCAGAAAGACCCTTCAAAAAACACACTGTGAGCGCCTCGTCGTTCCAGCCACTTGCTGCTGCCACAGTGCGGAACTGGATGGCATAGTCCGTCACGCTGCGCCGACCTTGGCGGAGAGTCAGGAGCTGTTTGGCTGAGTCAGGGCCGTTGGTAGGACCTTGAAACACTCGCTTGAATTCTTCAGCAAAGGTAGAGTAGCTGGCAGTTTGGGTAGCTGGCACCCACACAGCAGTAGCCCAGGCTAGGGCTTTTTCCGACAGCAGGGTGATGATATATGCTATCTTGGACCGGTCGGTGGGAAACGACGATGGTTGCAGCTCAAAGGAGAGAGAACATTGGGTGAAAAACCCCTTACAAACACTCGGATCCCCTGAGAACCGTTGGGGAGGCGGCAGACGAGGTTCAGCCAGGGGGTTAACTGCCAGGGGCACTTGAATCGGATGAACTGGAGCAGAAGCGGTTGCCGGGGAAAGTCGATCCGAAATCTGCTTTATGGAAGTCAGCATCTCTGACAGAAGTTGAGAATGTCTAGCCATTAAGGCCTCTTGCTGAACCAGAGCAGCTTCGTGGCGTTGGACAGTCCCCTCGTGGTGGGACAGCATGGAAAAAAAATCCTGGGTACTGGCTGCCTCTGGGTTCATTATAATGGCTCAGTGTTTCTGTCAGGACCCGGTGCGAGAAACAGTCACTAATAATCGTCAGAACCCAGAAGATGAGGCAGACACAGCAGTACTAGAGATAGTGGTTTAATTAAAGAACAAAATCTTCAGGCAAAGAAACTAAATCCACAATGTCCAAAAATAAAGCCAAGAGGCACAAAATGGAAATCCTCCAAAATACAAAAGAAACTCCACAAAGTGGTAAAAAACAGCAGGGAAAAACAAACCTCAAAAGACTACTCAAATAATACACAAGAACTAAACCAGAGAACCTCTGGAAAATCCAACAAGAGAAATATCTGTATAAAACAAGGCTTGGGCTGGGGCTGGGGCTGGGTGCTAACTTACAAACACTGAGCAAGGAACTGAGGAACACACAGGGTTTAAATACTAACAAGGGAATGACCTACAGGTGCAAACAATAATTAGAGCAAGAAAAACAAAAGGTACAAAAAAGGTGCAATGGGGACATCTAGTGACCAAAACCCGAACAGTCTTGGCCAAAACCTGACATCTGATAGGGTAAATTACATCATTTGAGTCAATTGGAGGTGTACCTGTGGATGTATTTCAAGGCCTAGCTTCAAACTCAGAGCCTCGTTGCTTGCCATCATGGGAAAATCAAAAGAAATCAACCACAGAAAAAAAAAGACTCAAAAGAAAAAAAGACCTCAGGAAAAAAAAAATGTAGACCTCCACAAGTCTGGTTCGTCCTTGGCAGCAATTTCCAAACACCTGAAGGTACCACGTTCATCTGTACAAACAATAGTTTGCAAGTATAAACACCATGGGACCACGCAGCCATCATACCACTCAGGAAGGAGACGATGTTCTGTCTCCGAGAGATTAACATACTTTGGTGTGAAAAGAGAAAATCAATCCCAGAACAACAACAAAGGACCTTGTGAAGATGCTGGAGGAAACACGTACAAAATTATCTATTTCCACAGTAAAACGAGTCCTATATCGACACAACCTGAAAGGCCGCTCAGCAAGGAAGAAGCCACTGCTCCAAAACCGCCATAAAAAAAGCCAGACTACGGTTTGCAACTGCACATGGGAACAAAGATCGTACTTTTTTCAGAAATGTCCTCTGGTCTGATGAAACAAAAATAGAACTGTTTGGCCATGATGACCATTGTTATGTTTGGAGGAAAAAGGGGGAGGCTTGCAAGCTGAAGA
The DNA here is from genome assembly GCF_045679555.1 of Salvelinus alpinus. NCBI lineage: Eukaryota > Metazoa > Chordata > Actinopteri > Salmoniformes > Salmonidae > Salvelinus > Salvelinus alpinus. Next base: position 17,359,731 of record NC_092103.1, on the reverse strand, counting down.
ACACTGTCCCAACCGTGAAGCACGGGGATGGCAGCATCATGTTGTGGGGGTGCTGTGCTGCAGGAGGGACTGGTGCACTTCAAAAAATAGATGGCATCACGAGGGAGGAAAATTATGTGGATATATTGAAGCAACATCTCAAGACATGAGTCAGGAAGTTAAAGCTTGGTCACAAATGGGTTTTCCAAATTGACAATGACCCCAAGCATACTTCCAAAGTTGTGGCAAAATGGCTTAAGGACAACAAAGTCAAGGTATTGGAGTGGCCATCACAAAGCCCTGACCCGAATCCTATAGAAAATGTGTGGGCAGAACTGAAAAAGCGTGTGCAAGCAAGGAGACCTACAAACCTGACTCAGTTACACCAGCTATGTCAGCAGGAATGGGTCAAAATTCTTATTGTGGGAAGCTTGTGGAATGCTACCCGAAACGTTTGACCCAAGTTAAACAATTTAAAGGCAGTGCTACCAAATACTAATTGAGTGTATGTAAACTTCTGAACCACTGGGAATGTGATTAAAGAAATAAAAGCTGAAATAAATCATTCTCTCTACTATTATTCTGACATTTCACATTCTTAAAATAAAGTGGTGATCCTAACTGACTTAAGACAGGGAATTTTTACTCGGATTAAATGTCAGGAATTGTGAAAAAATGAGTTTAAATGTATTTGGCTATGGTGTATGTAAACTTCCGACTTCAACTGTATATATGCCTTCAACATAAATGTCCCACAAGCAGTGGGAGTGAAATCAATACACAAAGGCGAGTATTCATTGGCTTTTAATTTGAATAACACATACGTTTTTCAAAACTTTACTTACGCAAATTCTTTGATCTGAGCATGATACCGAGGTTCATAATGAATCAGGTCGCGGGCCGCATACCGTCCCCGGGCCAGCCTTTGCCCAGGCCTGGTGTAGATAGTGGGGTTTGAAACCAGGACAGCTATTTTGGAAACAGAAATAGAAAGACGGAGGAACGTGGGTGGGAAAATATAGATAAGGAGGATATTATCTGAATAGGGAGACAGAGATATAAAATGGGGGGAAGACTGAATAGAGATTTAATTTGATTTATTAGGATCCCCATTAGCCAACGCCAATGGCGACAGCTAGTCCTACTGGGGTCCGACAAAGAGACAGCGAGAGACTGAGGAAGCAGGTTGAATGGTAGACTTCAGTACATGACTAGAGTTTAAACCTCCCACACATGGCATTTCTCTTGACTGTGGAGCATCTCAGTCCTGCCCCAGGGAGAGCAGGTTATCCAAATTTCAGAGACCATTCCCCTGACTACATGACCATTGCCAAGTCTTTATTGCAGGAAAGTGCGCTTTTGGATGGAAAGTCTTTCATGATTTTATCCAGCTCCCCCTGAGTACAGCCCTCAATGACCAGTCGATTTCTGGTCACCCAGGAGATAAGAAGGAACTGCCATTAAAAATAATTTTCCCCTTCTTCTTAGACAGTCACTACCCACTGCACTTTCTTTCTTTCTTTCATTCATTCATTCATCAGTCTGAAAGTTTTACTACCTTCTCTGAACATTTTAAATAAGCATTGTCTTGACACTTGAGGTGCACATCAACATGTATACTCATTAGTAGGATAAAACATTCTGAAAGAGGTTAGTGGCTTGAAAGTGAAATTACAGAGAAAATTAAACATGGAAAGTAGCCTCAATGTATTATTCATGGTTAATTACATTTCCCTCCAAAGGGGACAACCAAAAAGCTATATGCTCAGACTGTCATATTAGCCACCTTCAGCAAGTCAAAACATAAATGGCAGATACTTTGCAGCAGGTGGATGTCAGCACCCAACCACTCACCTAACTAACCCTGAAGAGACAGCAGGCCAGCCAATATTACAGCAGCAGAATAGCACTGGGCTCTCCTATCAGTGACCACAGAGAGATTGGGGCTCTGGTGCTTGATTGGCATGTCTGCAGTCCTATCTCTCCGTCTGTCCCACCCCCTCCCCATCTTTTCAACCCTTTGCCCCTCTCCCCAGTTCTCATCCCATTAATGCCTGAATTATTCAAAGCAGAATAAATTGATTTCTTGATAGTTGATAGTCTCAAATCAAAACCAAATCTCAGGCCCGTCCATTCGTTAGGCAATTTTTGACAATCAAATATTCATAGAGGAATAAACGTTAGGAGATCATTTGGCTTCTGGAGAGATAAAGTAGACACATTGGAATTTCAAATGAGGAGAATCAGGAAACACACAATTAACTATGACAATATGCAGGTCCAGAGTAATGAAAAACTGAAGAGTTATTTTACATTTCATTCTATTCATGATCCCTTTTATCTTCAGTTTTATGAATCACAAAAACACCAGACATTATGCTTTAAAGGGGTAATCTGCAGTTGCTACATCTATTTTTGGACTTCTAAGTGTATGATATGTAGGAGTCCAAAATGTAAACTTGTTTTACTCCAATGTTTGTAAACAAAGTAAATGTAAACAAACACTGTGTAACCTCAAGACATGGTTAATAAGAGAAAATGAGCACGAGCAGGAGGGAGAGAAAGAAAGAGGAACGGAGCGTGAGATCAAACGGCAGCCAACCCCATCACAGGGAATGAAGGAGTAAGAATTAGTCAAGAGACTGTGGTTTTGATTTCCCAGAGTGCACTGCTAATGTACTAATGAACTCTCCCGGTCTTCAATGAGAGGCCAACGCTGATTGATTCACCCAGGATATAGAGGGAAAAACACCAGAGATATTAATCATGCTGATAACATCAGTACTCAAATCAAGAGAACCTTTGTGCAATTATATGAAATTGCTGTTTGCGTTTCACATCTTTCCCTCCTCGCTGTGCATGACGTTGAAACATTGTGTCTGAAATTAGAGCAGTATTCCAGTCATGCTCAATTCAAAGACCTACTGTAAACCAGTGGTGTAAAGTACTTAAGTAGTACTACTTAAGGAGTTTTTTGGGGTATTTGTACTTTACTAATGATATTTTTGACTACTTTTACTTCACTACATTCCTAATGAAAATAATGTACTTTTTACTCCATACCTTTATTGTGGCACCCAAAAGTACTCGTTACATTGTGAATGCTTAGCAGGACAGGAAAATGGTGCAATTCACGCACTTATCAAGAGAACATCTCTGGTCATCCCTACTGCCTCTGATCTAGTGGACTCATTAAAGACGCATGCATTGTTTGTCAATTATGTCTGAGTGTTGGAGAGTGCCTCAGGCTTTCCGCAATTATTTTTAAAAAATGTTCATTTTGCCATTTAGCTTGCTTAATATAAGCAATTTGAAAGTATTTATACTTTTACTTTTGATAAAATTGTGCCGTTTGGTTTGCTTAATATAAGAAATTTGAAATGATTTACACTTTTACTTGTACTACTTCAGTATATTTAAAACTAAATGCTTTTTTACTTTTACTCAAGTAGTATTCTGTGACTTTCACTTTTACTTGAGTCACTTTCTATTAAGGTATCTTTACTTTTACTCAAGTATGGTACTTTTTCCACCACTGGACCTAACTGGATGGCATTTAGTTATCAGAGTCTTCTCTCCTGGGAACTGAATCCATGACATAAGGCCTTTAATAATGCAAAATCCATGAGATGGGACACTCCTGTAGGCTGTGCTCAGAGTTGTGAGACTAGAGTATGCAATAGCTATGGGATCATAAGGAAAAATGTTATAGTGGGACTGTGATTTCACATGATAACAAAGAGGATTCATCATACTGCAGCAACTGTTTCATACCATATAGCTTGGGGGACTGTGTTTCATAATATGAAAACATTTTACCACACCATATACTGTTCTATTAATGCACTGTAAAAACAGAATATGGGCTTTATATGATAGGAATGCACAATACGTACTGTAGGTTGCAGATTGCATTTAGTGTCTCATTGCTGTGCTTTGTACCCACCTCTATGAAAAAAGCTGCATCAATCCCAGTATAGAACTGCTTCATACCACAGTACAAATAACTGTTTCACTATACAACACAAGAGCAATGAGCATGCTATCAATAGAAACTGTTATTACTGTCTCACAATTGTTTGGTTGGCATGGTATTGTAGCAAACGGGGAGCAGGGAAGCGAACCCGAGTCCAAGGCCGGCGCTATAAGGTGGCAAAGCCGGGCATGGCCACCCCAGATAGAATTTGTGCCACCCCAATCATAATATTACAAATAAAAAAGGATCTGTCGCTGTGCACTTGAGCAAGCCACGTAACCCTAATTGCTACAGGGGCGCTTTACAATGGTGACCCTAGCCGTGACCCCACTCCTTGCAGGTGTCTCAGGGTGAGTTGGGATTTGCAACAACAACAAAACTTTCCCAGGACAAATACAAGCACCCCCCCAAATAATAATAATATGAATTATTATTATTATTATTATTTAATGACCATGTCCGGTTTTGCCAATGTAGCGCCTCCAGGCCTGCCAGAGGTGTCAGACCAGGACCAAGGCTATATGCTGGTGTGCACTCATGATCTGAAGAAGCGGGGGAGGGTGAAATAATGTAATATTTAGTAGTTAAAATCCCAAAATGCATTCTGATTGGGCACCTAGCCATGTAATGTCATAAGGTACCATCTTCATTACCTTGTTAAGGAAGCTCATTGTGTCCCAGGGCGAGGTCAAATGTACTGTTTTTTTCTCACAGAGAGGGAAAAGGTTGTTCATTTTTGCAGACGGCTACAGCTAGCTTCGTTAAGTTTTGGTAGTGGCGCACTGAGTAATTATAGCTAGTTGGCTAAGCTTTGATCAGCATGGATATCCGAAAATGGCTGGGCACTGCCAAAAGCAAAACAACTGAGGACCACCATGTCGAAACCGATGCCTAGCTCACCGAGCAGCCTGCTAGCCTGATAACCAAGGTTCAGATGCCTAGCAGCAAATGCAATGCCAGCCAATCCCCCACACCGCCTGCTGACATACAAGAGCATGAGGGTAACATCACAACTCCTGGGCTCCCGAGTGGCGCAGTGGTCTAAGGCACTGCATCTCAGTGCTAGAAATGTCACTACAGACCCTAGTTCAATTCCAGGCTGTATCACAACTGGCTGTGATTGGGAGTCCCATAGGGCGGTGCACAATTGGCCCAGCGTTGTTAGGGTTTGGCCGGTGTAGGCTGTCATTGTAAAAAAGAATTTGTTCTTAACTGACTTGCCTAGTTAAATAAACCTGCACATCTGTTGCCACTATCACCTGATGACCTCAATGATAATGAGCCAACGCAGGTTTGTCTTGACACTTACCCAAGCTGCATTTTCAGTGGAAGAAAGTGGATCTTTTGTAGCAGAGAGTGGCTTGAATACTCCTGCAAGTCAGATGCAGCCTTCTGCCATCCTTTTAGCATCGGCTCCAATGCTAATTCAGACAGAGCTTTCACTCAAACTGGCTACTGAAATTGGAAACATGTCATTGACAACACTAAAGGGCTGGGGAAGCAAGCCTCTTGTATAGAGCATTTGAAATGCATGATTTTATGGAAGACAAGACAAACACGAAGCACAATGGGAAAATAAATGTCTCACTCTTGTGAATACTGAGCAGCTAGGAAGATATCATCTTTATCTGTGGACATTTATTGCAGTAAATGAGCTTACTTTGCGAGGGAGTTTGGATGCGATTGACTCGATGGGAGAAGGAAGCAGTGGACTTTTTCTGTCAATGTTGGAATACACACTGAGAAAAGAAAAGGAACTTGCAAAAGCATTTAGCACAATTCCACGTAATGCCACACATACATCCCATGACATTCACAACGAAATCATAGCTCTTATGGGTAAGATTTTCATAGAGGAAATTGTGATGGAAATTGGTGATTCGTGGTATACACTGAAAGTAGATGGAACCAAAGACCCAACTGGATGAGAGAACATTTATATTGTCATTCTTCATCACTAACTAACCTTGTTATCGCTAACTAACTAACTAACCACTATCGCTAACTAACCTTGTTATCTCAGCGCTAACAAATGTTGGCCTCAGCACTGAAAATGTTCCAAATCAATGCTACGAGTGGGCTAGTGTTTCCCTGTGATCAGGAAACACAGGGGTGTGCAGAAAATATAAAGTGCCATTACCGACTGCATTTGGCTGTGGTGCACGCTATGTTGTATGAGGAGGCGACATAGGACTTTTACAATATGTGTAACTCCCTGTACAATTTTTAGGAAACCCACGGTGGCTGCACAGTAAACTGGGGAAAGACTTAAAAGACTTATTGATCAGAGATGGACTGGCCACCTCGCCATGGTGTCAGTTATTTTGAAATCAAGTGACCACATCACAGAGACGATCTGTGAAATCGAGTATACTCGCGCATATGGCACAGAAGTGAGACTTACAGTGCATTCGGTAATTATTCAGACCCCTTCACTTTTTCCACATTTTGTTATGTTACAGCCTTATTCTAAAATGGAATCAATAAAACAAATTCCTCATCAATCTACACGCAAAAACCAAGCCATGTGGTGGAAGGATTTGTCCATAGAGCTCCGAGACAGGATTGTGTCAAGGCACAGATATGGGTAAGGGTACAAAACTTTCTGCAGCATTGAAGGTCCCCAAGAACACAGTGGTCTCCATTCTTAAATGGAAGAAGTTAGGAACCACCAAGACTCTTCCTAGAGCTGGCCGCCCGGCCAAACTGAGTAATCGGGGGAGAAGGGCGTTGGTCAGCGAGGTGACCAAGAACCTGATGGTCACTCTGACAGAGCTTCAGAGTTCCTCTGTGGAGATGGGAGAACCTTCCAGATGGACAACCATCTCTGCAGCACTCCACCAATCAGGCCTTTATGGTAAAGTGGCCAGACAGAAGCCGCTCCTCAGTAAAAGGCACATGACATCCTGCTTGGAGTTTTCCAAAAGGCACCCAAAGGACTCTCAGACCATGAGAAACAACAGAATTCTCTGGTCTGATGAAACCAAGATTGAACTCTTTGGCCTGAATGCCAAGCATCACATCTGGAGGAAACCTGGCACCACCCCTACGGTGAAACATGGTGGCAGAATCATGCTGTGGGGATGTTTTTCAGCGGCAGGGACTGGGAGACTAGTCAGGATCTAGGGAAAGATGAACAGAGAAAAATACAGAGAGATCCTTGATGAAAACCTGCTCCAGAGTGCTCCGGACCTCAAACTGGGGTGAAGGTTCACCTTCCAACAGAACACCGACCCTAAGCACACAGCCAAGACAACACAGGAGTGGCTTCGGGAAAGTATCTGAATGTCCTTGAGTGGCCCAGCCAGAGCCCGGACTTCAACCTGATCTAACATCTCTGGAGAGACCTGAAAATAGCTGTTCAGTGACGCTCCCCATCCAACCTGACAGAGCTTGAGAGGATATACAGAGAAGAATGGGAGAAAGTCCCCAAATACAGGTGTGCGAAGCTTGTAGCGTCATACCTAAGAAGACTCGAGACTGGTGGGGTCTGAATACTTATGTAAATGTTATATTTACGTTTTTATTTTTAATATGTTTGCAAAAAATTATAAAAAACAGTTTTTGCTTTGTCATTATGGGGTATTGTGTGTAGATTGATGAGGGTGAAATCTATTTAATCACTTTTAGAATAAGGCTGTAATGTAACAAAATGTGGGAAAAGTGAAGGGGTCTGAGTACTTTCCGAATACACTGTAAGACCACAGGCTTATTGAAAGCTACGCCAGAGCCGAGCTTTAAGTTTATTGCTGACATGAATCAAGATCCTGGGGCTCCTCAACCCTCCTAACAAGTTACGTCAGTCAGAAGCTACTGATTTGCACACTGGTGTCAAACTTGTCCGCTGTATGTATAGGTGCTTGAAAACTGTGATATGAACCTGAATTCGAAAAGTTTTGGGAGGCATGCCAGGAGGGCACGAGTCACCATCTCCAAGCAAACGACGGAGACTCATGAGTAAAACGCTGCAAGAGTATGTAGTTGAAAGCACTGTGGGTCAGCATGATGATGGAGATGAGAGGGAGTGTAAACAACAGTTTTTCAGCACTCTGGATGCCGTGCTTGGGGAAATGTCATCACTATTTAGCAAAGGAAATATTAAACTGGTGTTAGCTCTTACTGCCATGGATCGGAAGCGGAGTTTTTTTTAGTGGCTTTCACATTCTTGCAAAGTGAAATCGCAACCACAGCTAGCAACTACAAATGGAGCCCAGTCAGTGTTCTTCAAAGATATGGCGGGCCTTTGTCAGCAATGCCAACTGCTGTTGGCACTGAAGCATGAATTAACATTTGGGGCATTTACAGCAATGTGCAAAAATTCGTTCTCCACCCTGAAGAACATACTCAGTGAACACAGAGAATCATTTTACCATCTAAACCGCTGTGAAATATATTTTCTTTAACCAAAAATATTGTATTTTCAGCTGTTTGAAGCTGGAATACAAAACCGAAAGTAAAAGACTCAAAAACAAAACTTAACGGGAAGCCTAGAAAGTCAGAAAGAGCACATAGAACAGATCTACTGCTTCTTAGACTTACTTTCAATGAGAATGACATCTATAACATACATTTCTAAGTGAATATAGTCGGGTCGCTAAAAAGTTACAAATTGCAGCTTTCATTTATTGGTTTTCCCTCATGTAAGACTGGTTGTTTGGCTGATTTTTTTATGTAATGTTACTAAAGGCCTTTCCTTTTAACTTCAATGCATGTTACATTTACAGTGGGGCAAAAAAGTATTAAAAAAGTAGAGCCAGAAATCTTGCTTGTTTGTAGGTGACCAAATACTTATGTTCCACCATAATTTGCAAATAAATTCATTAAAAATCCTACAATGTGATTTTCTGGATTTTCTTTTCTCATTTTGTCTGTCATAGTTGAAGTGTACCTATGATGAAAATTACAGGCCTCTCTCATCTCTTTAAGTGGGAGAACTTGCACAATTGGTGGCTGACTAAATACTTTTTTGCCCCACTGTATCTGTGATTCTTAATGTCATTGCTTGTTTTTGCAGGTCTAATTTCTATTTATAGATATACTGCTTGTGCTATTTTATGGATATAGGGATAATGACCAATGTAGCCTACTGTTTGTGCTCTGAGGTGAGGCCTGGCATGGTGCTCTTATTGTCCTGGCTGTCCATTTTGGTGGTACTGAAATTGGCAGCGCATCCTTTCATCACGCTGACTGGCAGTGCCTTCTGTCCATGGTCCTGAATCAAAATCAAATCAAATCAAAGTGTATTTGTCACATGCACCGAATACAACAGGTGTAGACCTTACAGTGAAATGCTTACTTACAAGCCCTTAACCAACAGTGCAGTTTTAAGAAAAATACCTAAATAAAGTAAGAAATAATTCAAGAGCAGCAGTAAAATAGCAATAGTGAGGCTATATATAGGGTAGTCAAGGTATTGAGGTAATATGTACATGTAGGTAGAGTTATTAAAGTGACTATGCATAGATGATAACAACAGTGTGTAGCAGTGGTGTAAAAAGTGGTGGTGGGGGGGAATGCAAATAGTCTGGGTAGCCTTTTGAATAGATGTTCAGGAGTCTTATGGCTTGGGGGTAGAAGCTGTTTAGAAGCCTCTTGGACCTAGACTTGGCGCTCTGGTACCGCTTGCGGTGCGGTAGCAGAGAGAACAGTCTATGACTAGGGTGGCTGGAGTCTTTGACCATTTTTGGGCCTTCCTCTGACACCGCCTGGTTTAGAGGTCCTGGATGGCAGGAAGCTTGGCCCCGGTGATGTACTGGGCCATATGTACTACCCTCTGTAGTGCCTTGCGGTCGGAGGCTGAGCAGTTGCCATACCAGGCAGTGATGCAACCCGTAAGGATGCTCTCGATGGTGCAGCTGTAGAACCTTTTGAGGATCTGATGACCCATGCCAAATCATTTCAGTCTCCTGAGTGAGAATAGGTTTTGTCGTGCCCTCTTCACGACTGTCTTGGGGTGCTTGGACCATGTTAGTTTGTTGGTGATGTGAATGCCAAGGAACTTGAAGCTCTCAACCTGCTCCACTACAGCCCCGTCGATGAGAATGGGGGCGTGCTCAGTCCTCCAGCGGTCCCCAAGCACCGGGCACATTTGCTACCGGGTCTCATGGAAAGGATGAATAATAAAACATTTATTTTTAAAACTGTAAAATTATTTATTTATTTATAGGCTATTTGTGCAGTCTGTTCTGTTGGTCCTTTTCTCACCACTCTTTAGTAATGCGACCGCCGCGAGTTCATCACGGTCTGCTTGAGTTGTGTTGCTCGCCAACTTTGTACTAGCTAGCTATGTTAGCTGACATGAATGAAATCAAACAGACATCGCTGGAGAGCTTCTTCAGAAGGGGTAAGGGAGATAAAACGACCAACAACGATGTTGATAATGCAGAGACAGCAGAGCCAGAGACTGCAAAAAAAAGAAAGCCTCATTCAATAGAAAAAATGATGAATCCTACCTAAAATGTGGCTTTATTGCGACAGGTGACTCGCATGTTCCAAGCCCCCTGTGCGTAGTATGTGGAGATAGGCTATCTAATGAGGCAATGAAGCCCTCAAAACTGCTTCGGCACATCGAATCCAAGCACCCTGCACCTAAAGACAAACCTGTTGAATTCTTTGAGCGAAGAAAATGTGAACAAGGACAGAAGCAAGTCTTGAAAGCCACCGCATCAACAAACGTGGTTGCACTGAGAGCGTCATACTTAGTGGCTAGCCATATTGCTAAGGCTAAGAAGCATTTCACTTTTGGAAAGGAGTTGATTCTACCTGCTGCTAAGGACATTTGCCGTGAAATCTTAGGAGAGGCTGCAGCTAAGAAGATAGCACAGGTTCCTTTTTCGGCTACCACCGTCACTAGGCGAATTGATGAAATAGCGGAGGACGTTGAGGCACAATTGTTAGAGAGGCATAACGAGTCACCGTGGTATGCAATCCAGGATGACGAATCTACCGATGTCAACAACAAGGAAATACTGCTTGTTTATGTGCGATATATATTTCAAGATGATGTGCATGAGGATATGTTGTGTGCGCTGTCCCTGCAGACTAACACAACAAGACTATTCAAGTCTTTAGATAATTACATGTCAGGAAAATTAGATTGGTCATTCTGGGTTGGCGTATGCACAGATGGGGCTGCTGCCATGACTGGACGGCTGTCTGGTTTCACAACCCGGGTTAAAGAGGTTGAGCCTAAATGTGAGTCTATGCTCTGTGTCATTCACAGAGAAATGCTGGCTAGTCGAAAAATGTCATCTGAATTTAACGTCGCATTGAATGATGTTATTAAAGTTATCAATCACATCAAAGCACACGCCCTTAACTCGCGTCTGTTTGGCAGCTTTCTGAGGAAATGGAGCACAAATGCCTTCTCCTCTACACAGAAGTCAGATGGCTATCCAGGGGGAGATTGCTTGCCAGAGTGTTTGAGTTACTAAAGCCGCTGCAGAGATTTCTTTCAGAAAAAAAGTAACCTCTGGCAGCACATTTCAATGTCGAGGAAAGGGTCGCAAAACTTGCTTACGTGTGCGATATATTCAACCTGCTCAACGAACTCAATCTGTCACTTCAAGGGAGAATGACAACTGTCTTTAAGTTGGCAGATAAAGTTGCTGCATTCAAAGCCAAACTGGAACTGTGGGGATGGCGAATGGACAAGGGCATTTTTAACATGTTCCATACATTAGCGGGGATTTTGGGAGAAACTGAGCCTGGGCCGTCTTTCTCCCAGCTGGTGCGCAATCAACTAGCTTCACTGTCAACGGAGTTCGAGCGTTACTTCCCAACCGCCAAAGACCCACGAAGGGCGAAGGAATAGATCCGCGACCCATTTGTGAATGTCCCAGGTGAATCGTCCATGTTTGTGAAGGAAGAATATCAACTCCTTGAGGTTGTAAATGACGGTGGCCTTAAAAGTATGTTTGAGATAACTTCATGTCTGCCGACCATTTGGATTAAAATCAAGGCTGAATATCCTGAGATATTCAGCCATAATAGCACTGAAAACATTGCTTCCATTTCCAACATCCTATCTCTGCGAAGCAATGTTTTCCGCAATGACAGCAACAAAAACGAAGTTACGGAGTAGACTGGACATAAGGAACACCCTTCATGTCACCCATCACCCCTAGATGGGTCCGTCTTGTTGCCGGGAAACAAGCTCAGCGACATGGTGAGTTGCAATGTTTTTATTATATGGTCTTTAGAGAAAAGTATGCACTTTATGTTTTTTATAATATCATCAAGTTAGACCTACTACTGAAAAAAGCGTCTATACTAAACTTATAGGCCTAATCGATATTCCGGTTGTGTTTGAGGGCACTATGGTGTTGAACGCTGAGCTGAAGTCTATGAATAGCATTCTCACATTGGTGTTCCTTTTGTCCAGGTGTGCAAGGGCAGTGTGGAGTGCAATAGAGTGGATCTGTTGGGGTGGTATGCAAATTGGAGTGGGTCTAGGGTTTCTGGGATAATGGTGTTGATGTGAGCCATGACCAGCCTTTCAAAGCACTTCATGGCTAGAGACGTGAGTGCTACGGGTCAGTAGTCATTTAGGCGGGTTAGCTTAGTGTTCCTGGGCACAGGGACTATGTTGGTCTGCTTGAAACATGTTGGTATTACAGACTCATACAGGGAGAGGTTGAAAATGTCAGTGAAGACACTTGCCAGTTGGTCAGCGCATGCTCGGAGTACACGTCCTGGTAACCCATCTGGCCCTGCGGCCTTGTGAATGTTGACCTGTTTAAAGGCCTTACTGAATCAATGGTTACATTGTGTGCTGTTTTAATGAGCGCATCATAGGCTATCAGTCTTCGTGGGGCTTCTCTTTAACATTGCTTGCTTTCTTGTGTGCAAAATGACAGACGTGAGAGCTTTCAAGGAGCAGGACATTATTCCGGACACTTATAAGAAATCTTGCTACGCCCTCCGACGAACCATCAAACAGGCAAAGCTTCAATACATGACTAAAATCGAATTGTACTACACCAGCTCTGACGCTCGTGTGGCAGGGCTTGCAAACTATCAGAGATTACAAAGGAAAACCCAGCTGAGAGCTGCCCAGTGTTGCGAGCCTACCAGAAGAGCTAAGTGCCTTCTATGCTCACTTCTAGGCAAGCAACGCTGAACCTTGGGTGAGAGCACTAGCTGTTCCGAACGACTGTATGATCACACTCTCCATAGCCGATGTGAGTAAGACTTTTAAACGGGTTAACATTCAGATTTATTACCAGGACGCGTACTCAAAGCTTTCACTGACATTTTCAACCTCTCTTTGACCCAGTCCCTAATGCCTACATGTTTCAAGCAAACATAACCTGTCTAAATTACTACCGCCCCGTAGCACTCACATCTGTAGCCATCAGTTGTGTATATTACAATATTATTTTGTAATTATAAAATAATTCATCTTTTGTCTCTGTGTTTTTACAGTTTTTCCGTCAATTCGCAAGTGGCTAAATCTCACCAGAGAAATCATCCGAGCGAGGGAAACAGTGCCACTGTCTCAGTATGTGTAGCGCATGTATCTGATGCTGTCTGGAACAAACGAGTATGACATGTTGCCGCCGTAGCATTTGATTGATTGATGCCCACAAGTATTTGGTCTCCCTTGATTTAAAACCTCTTGCAGCTCGGTGTCCCGCTAGCATTCCACTACGACAACATCCAGTGAAATTGCAGAGCGTGAAATTTAAAATACAAAAATTGTAATATTAAACATTCATGAAAATACAAGTGTCTTACATCATTTAAAAGCTTAACTTCTTGTTAATCCAACCGCGTTGTCAGATTTCAAAAAGGCTTTATGGCGAAAGCCATGGGGCGATATGTGAGGACATCGCCCCACATCAAAATACTTTTTCAAACCAGCACAGGCGTCACAAAATCACAAATAGCGATAAAATAAATCACTTACCTTTGAAGATCATACTCTGTTTGCAATCCCAAGGGTCCCAGCTACACAATGAATGGTCGTTTTGTTTGATAAAGTCCTTCTTTATATCCAAAAAAGTCAGTTTAGTTGGCGCTATTGATTTCAGTAATCCACTCGTTCAACTTGCATACAAACTAATCCAAAAAGTTACCGGTAAATTTCGTCCAAACAAGTCAAATGATGTTTCTAATTAATCCTCAGGTACTCTAATATCTAAATAAATGATCATATTTAAGATGGAGAATATTATGTTAAATAGGGAAGGTAAATAACGAAGAGCGCGCACCTCATTCACGCACGCAACAAGACTACTTTTCTAATGAGGGACACCTTGGATAAACTACAACTACTTGTTCGTTTTTCAAGAAACAAGCCTGAAACCCTGTCTAAAAGACTGTTGACATCTATTGGAAGCCATAGGAACTGCAATCTGGGTCCTATTTATTTGTATATCCCATAGGCTAGCATTGAAATGGCCTGTGACCTCAATAAGACATTTTCCGGATGGAAAATCCTCTGGTTTTTGCCTGCCATATCAGTTCTGTTAAACTCACAAACATTATTTTAACAATTTTAGAAAAATCGGAGTGTTTTCTATCCAATGCTACCAATTATATGCATATCATAGCTTCTGGGCCTGAGTAACAGGCAGTTTTCATTGACTACAGGTCAGCGTTCAACACCATAGCACCTTCCAAGTTCATCACGAAGCTAAGGACCCTGGGACTGAACAGCTCCCTCTGCAACTGGATCCTTTACATCCTGACGGGCCGCCCCCAAGTGATGAGGGTAGGCAACAACACATCTTCCATCTGACCCTCAACACAGGGGCCCCTCAGGCTTGCATGATCTGTCCCATCCTGTACTCCCTGTTCACCCATGACTGCATGGCCACACACGACTCCAACAGGCTCAACATTAAGTTTGCCGACAACATAACGGTGGTAGGCCTGATCACCCCAGACAATGAGACAGCCTATAGGGAGGAGGTCAGACCTGGCAGTGTGGTGCCAGGACAACAACCTCTCCCTCAACGTGGGCAAGACAAAGGAGCTTATCTTGGACAACAAGAAATGGAGGGCCGAGCACGCCCCCATTCACATCAACAGGGCTGTTGTGAAGAGGGCATGACAATGCCTCTTCCCCTTCAGGAGGCTAAGAAGATTTGGCATGGGCCCTCAGATCCTCAAAAAGTTATACGGCTGCAACATTGAGAGCATCTTGACTGGCTGCATCACCGCTTGGTATGGCAACTGCGCGGCATCTGACCACAAGATGCTACAGAGGGTAGTGCGTACAGCCCAGTACATCACTCGGGCCAAGCTCCCTGCCATCCAGGACCTCTATACCAGGCAGTGTCAGTGGAAGGCCCTAAAAATTGTCAATGACTCCAGCCACCCAACTCATACACTCTTCTCTCTGCTACCGCGGTACGAGAGCGGCAAGTCTGTGACCAAAAGGCACCTGAAACAGCTTCTACCCCCAAGCCATAAGACTGCTGAACAGTTAATCAAATGGCTACCCGGACAATTTACATATGACCCCCTTTATTATGAATGTATTTATCTTCATTGTTATGCATTGACTCCCTTGCACTGGCTCAATGCACACTCACTTGACTCTACCCACACACTCACTACACTGACAGTCCGACATACACACACACTAACTCACACACAAAACACACACTGCTGCTACTCTGTTTATTATATATACTGATTGCCTAGTGACTTTTACCCCTACCTATTACCTCAACTACTGCTTTGTTATTGTTTTTGTTGTGTTACTATCTATCAGGTTTCAGGTAAGACCCAAATACAGACTGTGTTGAAGTAACAATGTTTATTACAGCAACAGGTCAGGCAAACGGCAGGCAGGCTCAGAGGCAGGCAGAGAGGTCAGGCAGGCGGGCTCAGTCAGGACAGGCAAGGGTCAAAACCAGGAGGGCAAGAAACAGAGAGACTGAGGAAAAACAGGAGCTGAGACCAAACGCTGGTTGACTTTACAAACAAGATGTACTGACACCAGACAAACAGAGGACACGGGTACAGTATTAGTACCCAGGGGATAATGGGGAAGATGGGCGACGCCTGGAGGAGGGTGTAGACAAGCACAAGGACAGGTGAAACAGATCAGGACGTGACACTATCTCCTTTTTTATTTAGCAAATATTTGTCTTACTTTTTAACTCTGCACTGTTGGGAATGGGCTCGAAAGTAAGCATTTCACTGTAAAGTCTACACCTGTTGCATTCGGAGCATGTGACCAATATTATTTTATTTTATTAGAACGTTTTATTATCATTTGCATTACACAGTCGTTGTGCGATAGGCTACTGTAAAAGTGACGTCAATACTATAAAAACGACACAGCTTACTTTTCACCCCCACCCTGCTCTCTTGCTATGGGCATTTACTTTTATTTGTGACAGATTCAAATTGGCTACTGTCATATAAGACATTTCACATTAGCTATGAATATAGAATATGCACTTAGTTTTATTTAGTTTGCTTTTCTGAAATTCTCTTACAGAAAATATTGTGCACCTGGAGAAGTGGCAGCTTGGCTCACTGTAGGTTACACTCATTGCGTAGTGTAACAAATTCAACAGAAATGTTGACTATAGCTCTAATTATTGAAGTTCAAGCTATGAAGCTTGTAAGAAACGTTGATAGCCCAGTGGTGCTCATCCTGTCCAGCTGATCTGTGCAAGTTGGTAGGCACAAATTATGTGTAGACCTACACAGCTACCGCTGCATTTCGGATACACTTGCATGTCATAGTGAGACACAAATCTTTGTTTTATTATGCTGAACAAAAACATAAACACAACATGCAACAATTTCAACGATTTTACTAAGTTACAGTTCATATAAGAAAATCAGTCAATTGAAATAAATTCATTAGGCCCGAATCTATGGATCTCACATGACTGGGCAGGGGCGCAGCCATGGATAGGCCTGAGAGGGTATAGGCCCACCCACTGGGGAGCCAGACCCACCCACTGGGGAGCCAGTCCCAGCCAATCAGAATTCGTTTTTCCCCCACAAAAGGGCTTTATTACAGACAGAAATACTGATCAGTTTCATCAGCTGTCCGGGTGGATGGTCACAGACGATCCCGCAGGTGAAAAAGCCAGTTGTGGAGGTCCTGTGCTGGCATGGTTACACTTGGCCTGCGGTTGTGAGGTCGGTTAGACGTACTGCCAAATTCTTTAAAATGACGTTGAATGTGGCTTATGGTAGAGAAATTAACATTCAATTCTCTGTTTGTTTATGTGTAACTCTGTGTTGTTGTTTTTGTCGCACTGCTTTGCTTTATCTTGGCCCGGTCGCAGTTGTAAATGAGAACTTGTTCTCAACTGGCCTACCTGGTTAAATAAAGATAAAATAAACAAATAAAAACATCTGTGGCATTGTGGCATTGCACATTTTAGAGTGGCCTTTTATTGTCCCCAGCACAAGGTGCACCTGTGTAATGATCCTGCTGTTTAATCAGCTTCTTGATATGCCACACCTGTAAGGTGGATGGATTATCTTGGCAAAGGAGAAATGCTCACTAACAGGGATGTAAACAAATCTGTTCACATAATTTGAGAGAAATAAGCTTTTTGTGTGTATGGAAACTTTCTTGGATCGTTTATTTAAGCTCATGAAACATAGGACCAACACTTTACATTTTGCGTTTATATTTTTGTTCAGTATATATATATTAAAAAAAACATAAGTTAAACCACTCTTACAGCCTACATTTCAGATCCATTTTCTTTACATTTGAACAGCAGTAGGACCAATCTACCTTATTTTATTAAGGCTCTAAAGCAATACTAGTTGTGCCTCCCCATGGATTTAAAATGCAGCCTCTGGCATGTCTTCTGGAGCCGGCACCTCCCTCACCGGCTTCGCCTGAACATGTGACAGACAATAGTTCTGTTCAACACGGGCCAACTTAATCAAATCCCCTCTATGTTCCAGTATACACTGTTGCCCTAGGGCTGGGATTTCCATAGAGATAGATAGAGGACTCTTGTGCCCAAAATACCATTTTAGTATGGGCAGCGCCATTAAGGACTTAGACCATTTTGGGTGGGACTTCCTATGGGTCGAGGAAGGATGTCATAATTCCATCCAGGTCATAAGGAGGGATCAGTCAACCTTGGCTTTATACCTGTACAAACAACACACTCCAGGTGGGAGTATGCACCCTTTTAGTTTGTTTACCAACTCATAGAAGTAGAAGAAGATGAAAATGTACTACTTCAAAATGGGGATGGCCTCATTGGCGCTGCCAATACAGATGACACAATGGGACAGATATAATGGGGCATCCTCTAATTATTTCTATGGGGATTTCTGAAATATCAGCTGGTGGACATATTGGATTTCGCCGGAAGTCGCATTTCATAATAATAATGACAAAAATAATAATAATACATTTTATTCATGCTTTTCAAGATACCCAATAAAATAGCAAAAATAAACATGACAATAATAAAAGTAAAGTGCATTACAACTAGAGTGGCAAAGCTTAAACATTTGAAGTAATAATTACTTTTCATTGACTTTGAATTCAACTTACTATAAGTATTTGGGGTTTTCAGTCAGCATGATGCATCGTTCAGGAACATACATCTCTTTTCCATAGAATATGTACTAATTTTCAAATAAGGTTTATTGGGAATGTAGATAAAGCATTTTTATCAAAAGCAATCACTTTTGTGTGTGAAACACAGAATCCTACTCATTACATGGGGAGGCCGCCCGGTTCGTATCCTGGTTCCAGAACAAACGCCATCACTTTTCACCCAGTGTAAAGACCTCCCACCCAGGCGCCCAAGCCAGCTTAATTGAATCCCCTCAATGGTTATATTGTGGGATGAAACCAGTCACAGGAGGTTGGTGGCAACTTAATTGGGGAGGACGGTATTTTATTTCCTCATTGTGTAGTAGCCAAGCTGATCCTGAAGTCAACGATTCCCAGGCAAGGTCATTTGACATGGAGCCCAGTCTACTGTCTCTGCTCCAGCATCTTTTCATGGTGTTTATTAGGCTTGGTTTTAACAGGATGAAGGTGCTGCTAACTGTGAGTCATTCCAGAATCTGTATCATTCATTTATGAGATGGGAGGCAACCAGTGGATCTTGGCACTGAGTTTTGAAAGAGAGTGCCAGTAAGTAAACAACATATTGCCTAGATGATTTCTGAGAGAATTAATGTGTGCATATAGCTACAGGAAATGTGAAGGTTATGGTCAGTGAGTGAGGGGAGTGAGTGACACTGACAGACAGATGCAATTGGTTGCTGTGTCAATCCACACACTGAGCAGTGACTCTTTCTCTAGCCAGGATGGAGAGGTTTAGGTCCAGTGCTTGGCAACATGGTCCTATGCTGGTTTTCTTTCAGGGCAGGGTAAAAGGGCGAATTTTAACTGCAAATATTTTAAGGCTTCTATCTTTCTGTCTGGTCTGATACCAGATGGAACATGATACAGACATGGGCAGTGGTCCAGTGAATTAAGCTCTCCTTTTTTGAAAGGTAACATTTGTTATATGCTTTTTCTTGTGTGCACACTGCATCACGGAACCAACTCCACTGCATGGCAGTTTACAAGATATCCCATTTGCTATCAGGATATTCAAAGCTAATGCTTCAGCGCCATCAAGTGGAGCTACATTAAATTACACCTAAACAACAAAAAAATTCATTGAGATTTCGGTAAATTCCCTTAAGTGTAGACCCCATTCTGTACATAATATCCCCCATAATATAACTTGCTGAGAGTTGTACTGCAAAAATCACATAATTTTGTAACAGGAAATGAAAAGCATAATGGATATACATTAAAAAAACAACAACAACAAAGAAACACCATCCATGGACCTTGATTGAGATGATGAATGTTCTATTTAAAACTGCAGATAGTATCCCCACACACACACACACACACACACACACACACACACACACACACACACACACACACACACACACACACACACACACACACACACACACACACACACACACACACACACACACACACACACACACACACACACACACACACACACACGACTCATACACACGCACATTTACACTCTATCGATAAGTGGTCATTTAGTATATGGGCTCACAGAAATCAATGATTTTCAAATATAAAACCGCCTTGTAATCAATTGCATTTGCCGTTAAAGTATATCAATGTGGATTACTTGACCAAATTTGGAACATCGCTATGGCTCAAGAGATACATTCTGTTATCTGAGAATTCTAATTTACTGAAAGAACCATGTGAGCTCATCAGGGCCAATGTCACATTCCCTTTATTCAGGTCCTCCTAATTTCTCTTTTGATCACTGACTGCAATTACTGTACCTGCTCTTCTGTTTTGATCATGTCATATTAATTTTGCTGTGGTTAATATTGGTACTTTTCTTTTTTCACTTCTCTTTACAGTTTTTTCCAACTGCTTACACACAAAATCTTTTCATGTCACACGATTTTTGAAACCTCTCACTCAAAGTGCAAAACTACACACCAAATATCCAAAACCATAAGCTATTTCTCAGCCTTTGACTCAGATGTCAATTGCATAAAACACTTTTTTCAAAACACTACACACAATTCTCTACCTAAAACACAAAAATCTAACAGGAAGTGACTTGCTTTCCTTTTCCAAACACAACCAATCAAAATGCTACACTTATTCACCAGGTCACACACACAATCCTCACATGTGCAAACACTAATAGCTTAACTGATCACTAACCAATCACTGCTTTACTGTAGTATAGGCCTATAAATAGGTCAAAGGTCAGATTAGCTGTTTGAACAATGGATGCCAACAATGGACAGAGAGCAATAGGAGTAGGAGGGAGAGGAAGAGGAAGAAGAGGACGAGGACGAGGACGAGGACGAGGACGAGGACGAGGGCAAAGAAGAGAAGGAAGGAGAGCCATCTCTGATGAGATTAGGGCAACACTTGTTGATCATGTGATCAACCACGGTTTGACCATGAGAGAGGCTGAACTGAGAGTCCAGCCCAACTTGAGTCGATTTACAGTGGCGTCCATAATTCGAACCTTCAGAAATGAGAACAGGTATGCAACTATCTAATGACTATTTTAGCATTACAGTAATGTACTGTAAAATACGTATGACTGTATAGTATTGCATAAACATTTGTAGCTCTAAGCCATCCATTTACTGCACTGCATTGAATGAATGAGGTTAGTTATCATGCTGTACTACATGTTTTTGTACATTGTTTACAGTTCCTATGCTGAACACATACTGTGTTTAAATTCTGTACAGAGTGGAAAGGCAAAGACATCATGGAGGACGAGGACGCTTGTTTACAGATGTACAAGAGACTGCAATTATAAATATGGTTTTGGCCAACAATGCAATTAGGATTTGAGAGATAAGAGAGCATATCTTGAATAATGTCACCATATTTAACATAAGTATTTGAATACCTACCAACCAGTAAGAATT
Organism: Salvelinus alpinus; assembly: GCF_045679555.1. NCBI lineage: Eukaryota > Metazoa > Chordata > Actinopteri > Salmoniformes > Salmonidae > Salvelinus > Salvelinus alpinus. The sequence goes on along the minus strand of NC_092103.1, from coordinate 17,338,352 downwards.
CCGGCTCTCACAGACCTGTTAGTTTTTCTTTAAGAAGCCCTCCTGTTCTCCACTCATTACCTGTATTAACTGCACCTGTTTGAACTCGTTACCTGTATAAAAGACACCTGTCCACACACTCAATCAAACAGACTCCAACCTCTCCACAATGGCCAAGACCAGAGAGCTGTGTAAGGACATCAGGGATAAAATTGTAGACCTGCACAAGGCTGGGATGGGCTACAGGACAATAGGCAAGCAGCTTGGTGAGAAGGCAACAACTGTTGGCGCAATTATTAGAAAATGGAAGAAGTTCAAGATGATGGTCAATCACCCTCGGTCTGAGGCTCCATGCAAGATCTCACCTCGTGGGGCATCAATGATCATGAGCAAGGTGAGGGATCAGCCCAGAACTACACGGCAGGACCTGGTCAATGACCTGAAGAGTGCTGGGACCACAGTCTCGAAGAAAACCATTAGTAACACACTACGCCGTCATGGATTAAAATCCTGCAGCGCACGCAAGGTCCCCCTGCTCAAGCCAGCGCATGTCCAGGCCCGTCTGAAGTTTGCCAATGACCATCTGGATGATCCAGAGGAGGAATGGGAGAAGGTCATGTGGTCTGATGAGACAAAAATAGAGCTTTTTGGTCTAAACTCCACTCGCCGTGTTTGGAGGAAGAAGGATGAGTACAACCCCAAGAACACCATCCCAACCGTGAAGCATGGAGGTGGAAACATCATTCTTTGGGGATGCTTTTCTGCAAAGGGGACAGGACGACTGCACCGTATTGAGGGGAGGATGGATGGGGCCATGTATCACGATATCTTGGCCAACAACCTCCTTCCCTCAGTAAGAGCATTGAAGATGGGTCGTGGCTGGGTCTTCCAGCATGACAGCGACCCGAAACACACAGCCAGGGCAACTAAGGAGTGGCTCCGTAAGAAGCATCTCAAGGTCCTGGAGTGGCCTAGCCAGTCTCCAGATCTGAACCCAATAGAAAATCTTTGGAGGGAGCTGAAAGTCCGTCTTGCCCAGCGACAGCCCCGAAACCTGAAGGATCTGGAGACGGTCTGTATGGAGGAGTGGGCCAAAATCCCTGCTGCAGTGTGTGCAAACCTGGTCAAGAACTACAGGAAACATATGATCTCTGTAATTGCAAACAAAGGTTTCTGTACCAAATATTAAGTTCTGCTTTTCTGATGTATCAAATACTTATGTCATGCAATAAAATGCAAATTAATTACTTAAAAATCATACAATGTGATTTTCTGGATTTTTGTTTTAGATTCCGTCTCTCACAGTTGAAGTGTACCTATGATAAAAATTACAGACCTCTACATGCTTTGTAAGTAGGAAAACCTGCAAAATCGGCAGTGTATCAAATACTTGTTCTCCCCACTGTACATCCTTTTTATTGTGAATTTGTTTGTATTGCTCAATAATCTTTCCCTTATCTCTGATTTACAGCTCATTGAAACCTGAACATCAGTTCCAGACTTTCAGGGATGGTTGTTTAAGGACATGTATTTTCTTTGTTATTATGAACTGTGTGATGAATCTGGCACCTCTAGTGTCACACCTGGTATCACCTCTGGAATCACCTGCCACTGTCCATCTTGATGCACTATTCCACTTCTCTATTGAAGGTTGAGATATCAGAGAGCAGATACTATATCAGCCTTTAGTGAGATTATTTATGCCCCCAGTTTAATTTTGTATAGCTTGTTTGGTGCAGGTTGAAGGTGGACGTTTCAGCTGTCTCTAATGTCTGTGTCTATTAAAAATAATGACCCAGCAATGCTTTGTTCTGGGAAGAGTCTCTTTGATCCCAGTGCAATTTACAGTTCATTTAAACATGTAAAAAACAAAAATCAATGACCAGTTCTGATATTCAGAGACGGAGTAAACTATCTAGGGAGATACTAGGGATACGCCTACTTTCCTCCTATTCTTGCCAGCTATCCGTCATCTTTGAACCACATACTGTATTGGGAGAGAAAAAATAAATAAATAAAGTTTTAGCCTGGAACAATAACCAGTTTTCCCCTGGACAAATGAGGCTCAGAGGCTGGCATGCAGGCAGACAAGTAGGAGGATCGGCAGACAGATGAATATACATACAAATTATAGACAGATTGACAGACTAACCTTACTCATTGACTACTGTGTGAGTTTACCAGTGAATGTGGCCATGCAGTAGACATGCATTGCATCAGCCAATGGTGTCACTTCACCAAGACCTTTAGTACAGCTGTGCTTGTATGTCTGGGGATGAGAGGTCAGCTGAGGTAAGGCCCTGTTGAAATACTCCTATGGCTGTGGGGAGAAAATAAAGGTTGAAATAAAAGATCCCATTTAATCTGAATGCAAAAAATCTATGCAACAGACCTTTCGTAGACACACCCGACAGCCCTGTGAAAAACCTTTACGCTTTTAATTAGCAACATAACTAGTTTTTAACTGTCATAAATAACTCCATCTGTATCATAGGAGACACCCTGAAAGTATAATTGTCTTAATTGGCATCATTCACACAAACATTTGTTTTTATTGTATCATGTTTAAATGGCAATGCCATTTTTAATAACACCTGCCCTAAACTGTTTGATTAGTTTTTTTTAAAGACAACACAAAACAGACAGCAAAAAACTGATGCATCCTTGTTTGAACCTGAATGCAGGGTTTGATTTCACTCTGACAATGCATTCCTAATGACAATGTGCCGGTTCAATAATATTGTGGTTTTGTTTCTATGCCTATCTTATAATCCTGTGTTGTGTAAGACAGTGCAGCCTGGGTCATTTCTGTAGGGCTTACCCATGTAAGCAACCCTATAACCAGAGCCATGCAGTCACATGACCCAGACTGTTCTCCTGGTAGACTGGGTCAATAGATGAGTCTGTCCCTCTACCTCTGTCTTGAGGATGTGCTTGCAAGTGGCAACATGGGTGTGGGCAACAGAAACAATGTAGTAGTTTGTAAACAAACACACTGTAAACATTGCTATGCCTGATTCAATTGAATTCCAGCCATTCCAAGTGAGAGGATTAGACTAATCCTTTGTATTTATGTGTACGCTGTGTACAGGATTACTTTATAATGTATCTGTAATGCACAGTACCAGTAAAAAATTTGGACACACCTACTCATTCAAAGGTTTTTCTTTATTTTTGTACTATTTTCGACATTGTAGAATACATTTAAGTCATTTAGCAGACGCTCTTATCCTGAATAAATATAATAATAAAGAAATAATAGTTAAGACTTCAAAACTAGGAAATAACACATATGGAATCATGTATTAAGCAAAAAAGTGTGAAACAAATCAAAATGTATTTTATTTTTTATATTCTTCAAAGAAGCCACCCTTTGACTTGATGACAGCTTTGAACACTTTTGGCATTCTCTCAACCAGCTTCACCTGGAATGCTTTTCCAACAGTCTTGAAGGAGTTCCCACATATGCTGAGCACTGTTGGCTGCTTTTCCTTCACTCTGCGGTCCAACTCATCCCAAACCATCTCAAATGGGTTGAGGTCGGGTGATTGTGGAGGCCAGGTCATCTGATGCAGCACCCCATCACTCTCCTTCTTGGTCAAATAGCCCTTAGACAGCTTGGAGGTGTGTTGGGTCATTGTCCTGTTGAAAAACAAATGATAGTTCAACTAAGCGCAAACCAGATGGGATGGCGTATCACAGCAGAATGCTGTGGTAGCCATGTTGGTTAAGTGTACCTTGAACTCAAAATAAATCACAGACAGTGTCACCAGAAAAGCACCTCCACCCCATCACACCTCCTCCTCCATGCTTCACGGTGGGAACCACACATGGGGAGATCATCCGTTCAACTACACTACTTCTCACAAAGACACAGCGGTTTGAACCAAAAATCTCGAATTTGGACTCATCAGACCAACGGACAGAATGTCTATTGCTCGTGTTTCTTGACCCAAGCAAGTCTCTTCTTGTTATTGGTGTCCTTTAGTAGTGGTTTCTTTGCAGAAATTGGACCATGAAGTCCTGATTCACGCAGTCTCCTCTGAACAGTTGATGTTGAGATGTGTCTGTTACTTGAACTCTGTGAAGCATTTATTTGGGCTGCAATTTCTGAGGCTGGTAACTCTAATGAACTTCTCCTATGCAGCAAAGGTAACTCTGGGTCTTCCTTTCCTGTGGCGGTCATCATGAGAGCCAGTTTCATCATCGTGCTTGATGGTTTTTGCGACTGCACTTGAAGAAACTTTAAAAGTTCTTGAAATGTTCTGCATTGACTGACCTTCATGTTTTAAAGTAAGGATGGACTGTCGTTTCTCTTTGGTTATTTTAGCTGTTCTTGCCATAATATGGACTTGGTCTTTTACCAAATAGGTCTATCTTCTGTATACCACCCGTACATTGTCACAACACAACCGATTGACTCAAATGCATTAATGAACTTTTAACAAGGCACACCTGTTAATTGAAATGCATTCCAGGTGACTACCTCATGAAGCTGATGAGAGAATGCCAAGAGTGTGCAAAGCTGTCATCAAGGAAAAGGGTGGCTACTTTGAAGAATCTCAAATGAGATTCTCAAATGAGAACACTTTTTTGGTTACTACTTGATTCCATATGTGTTATTTCATAGTTTTGATGTCTTCACTATTATTCTACAATGTAGAAAATAGTAAAAAATAAAGAGAAATCCTTGAATGAGTAGGTGTGTCCCAACTTTTGACTGGTACATTACGTCTGACTGTAAGCACTGCAATCTGTTTCACGGGCGTAGGCGGGAACAAAGTGATTCATGGCTACATCATGATAAGGGAATGCAGTTTTTGCTGGCTAGACAACATAAATCTCATTTGTGTCTATAGCACTTCCAATTATTTTTATAGAAACAAAGAAGTTGTGTTTATAATGTCTTCCCTAATGCTGCTTTTTTTAAATATTTTTTTAATTGGCTCACAACAGAGGGTGTGTGGTAATAGTATTGATTAATTACATGAAATGTCGCACCTAGCTGCTCTGATTGGCCAGGGTGGAGACTGGAAACATTTGATTGGTTATATGCAACAAGGATCACATGACGAATCAAAAGCTAGGGGTACGAGTAGCATCTCATTAAAATAGCTCTTAAATGTCTTGTGAGAGAGATCATTCACATTGAGCGTCGAAAGGTGTGATCGATACCGTAACAATATTTCGAATGGAAAGAACTGGGAGGTGATTATCACATGCAGACACACACTCATGACTCACACATGCACACGAACACACACACACACAGACATTTACACTCTGTCGATAAGTGGTAATTTAGTCCAATCTAGTACAGGCTTAATTGAATGGACAGCAGAAACAGAATGCAATATGACATTTTATTAAATAGTTTAGGCAATGTCCTCGTCTCCGAGGGAAGATCCTCGGAGCCAGATGATATGATGGCAGGTAGGCCTATGCGGGTTTGCTGGCACCGACACACTGCTGGGAGAAAGGAGTTCCAATGACGGGCCTTATGAGGTTATTATAGCTGGTGGTGGTGGGGAGGTGGAGGGTTGTATAGGCTCCCAGAAATCAATAATTTTCAAGTGTAAAACTGCCTTGTAATCAATTGCATTTGCCGGTTAAAGTGAATCAATGGGGATTACTTGACCAAATGTGGAACATCGATTTGGCTCAAGAGACACAGTCCATTCTGTTATCTGAGAATTCTAATTTACTGAAAGAACCTTGTGGGCTCATCAGGGCCAATGTCACATTCCCTTTATTCAGGTCCTCCTAATTTCTCTATTGATCACTGATTTTGCCAGTAGGCCTACCTGGACTCCCATTATGATCATGAGTCATATTCACTGTTCTGTGGTTAATATTGGTGCGTTTTCTTTTTTCACTTCTCTTTAATAACAAACCCAGGGTGTTTTATTGCTGGGGTGTTTAGAAGCACCTCCCTAACAATGTAATCAATCATTAGCAAACAGGGGCGCCGCAAAACGTGTGCCGAAGCAACATTTGCCACAGCACTTTTCAATCAGGCACCACACCACTTTTGATTTAGTTTAATAAAATATATAGACGCAATGCGTTAAAAAGAGGGACAGAGTTATGTTTTTTATTGTACCAATTTTATCATGATTTGTCTAATTGCACACAATTTCTCTGTCCTTCACATCGGAGTGCTGCTGCAGGCTCTTTGCTGTCTTAACCAATGATTTATATATGCAATAGATGACTTACAGGGGGCTCTGTTTTGAAGGCACCATGCTTCCATCTTGGCACTCCTCCACCATTGTAAAACATATTTTGGAAGCTGTAGAAATGCATTTATTAAAGTATACATTTGTTTTTGCCACGTTTATTCTATTACAGACACCTTAATGCATACTTTTAAATGATATTGTGTGAGCTAAACATAAAAATAGACCATTTAAAAAATGTATTTTGGAAGTTCTAATGTTACTGTCCCCACCACAACAACAAAAATACTTAAATTAATGTAATTTTATCTTTAAAAAATTTAATTTAAATACTGTAGAATTCCATTCATTCCTATGAAACACGGTTTCCCAAACTCGGTCCAGGGGGCCCCCCCTGGGTGCACGTTTTAGTTGTTGCTCTAGCACTACACAGCTGATTCAAATAATCAAATTTTGACGATGAGTTGGTTATTTGAATTAGCTGTGTAGTGCTAGGGCAAAACCAAAATGTGCACCCAGGTGGGGCCCCAGGACCAAGTTTGGGAAACTCTGCTATGAAGGATTGCTTCTTCTGGGGACTGCCAACATGGCCAACCAGTAGCTTTAAAGCATTTCACTGGCCAATACACAGCATCATCAATCCAGGGTTTATATACATCATTGGTCTTGACCAATATGATTCACTGAAATAGCAGGTCATGCGGGCCTGCACAAATCTCAAGGTGCACTTTACACTTTCCCTCTGTATTTATTTAGCAAACATGATAGCACATTACTCCTGACAGACACAAGCAAAAACTATTACATACATGTAGCAGCCCTTACACCTAAACATTAGCGATCTGACATGCTGTATTGGTTTGTAAGCTGACATATGGAATTGTTTTAAAATGGTCAGATCATGGATCATTTAGCTATTGGATTTAGAATTTTAGGACCCATTTAGCACCCCCACACCATCACACCTCCTCCTCCATGCTTCACGGTGGGAACCACACATGCAGAGATCATCCATTCACCTACTCTGCGTCTCAAAGACACAGCGGTTTGAACCAAAAATCTAAAATTTGGACTCATCAGACCAAAGGACAGATTTCCACCAGTCTAATGTCCATTGCTGGTGTTTCTTGACCCTCTGCAGCAGAGGTAACTCTGGGTCTTCCCTTCCTGTGGCGGTCCCCATGAGAGCCAGTTTCATCATTGTGCTTGATGGTTTTTGTGACTGCACTTCATGAAACTTTCAAAGTTCTTGACATTTTCCACATTGACTGACCTCCATGTCTTAAAGTAATGATGGACTGTCGTTTCTCTGGTTATTTGAGCTGTTCTTGCCATAATATGGACTTGGTCTCTTACCAAATAGGGCTATCTTCTGTATATCACCCCTACTTTGTCACAACACAACTGATTGGCTCAAACACATTAAGAAGGAAAGAAATTCCACAAACTAACTTTTAACAAGGCACACCTGTTAATTTAAATGCATTCCAAGTGACTACCTCATGAAGCTGGTTGAGAGAATGCCAAGAGTGTGCAAAGCTGTCGTCAAAGCAAAGGGTGGCTACTTTGAAGAATCTAAAACATATTTTGATTTGTTTAACACTTTTCTGGTTAATACATGATTCCATGTGTCTTCACTATACACTATACTTCACTATACAATGTAGAAAATAGTAAATATAAAGAGAAATCCTTGAATGAGTAAGTGTGTCCCAACTTTTGACTGGTACATTATCTCTGACTGTAAGCACTGCGGTCCGTTTCACGGGCGTAGGCGGGAACAAAGTGATTCATGGCTACATCATGATTAGGGAATGCAGTTTTTGCTGGCAAAAACTGCATTCCCTAATCCCCATGTGTCTATAGCACTTCCAATTATTTTTATAGAAACAAAAAAGGTGTGTTTATCATGCCTTCCCTAATGCTGCTTTTTTTTTTTTATATTTGTTTAATTGGCCCTGGAATGAGTAGGTGTGTCCAAACTTTTGACTGGTAGTGTCTTTTTTTATTCATATTTAACCCTGTTTTGGGGCAGGCCTCCATTCTTCCATTCATTTTTTCAACCGGTACCAGTTACCTTCAGACGAGTCACTTGACACTTGTGGGGGTTGTAGAAATGCAAAATGGATAACACTATTGTGCTCGTGATTATCTCCCCTTTCCACAGTGGGGAGATTCGGAAGCTAAACAAAAATTGGCACATCGACTGTACCGACTTCAGACGTTTTGGTGAGAAGACCAATTTTCGGGATGTCTCAGGGTCTGAAAAACCCCGCTGTAGCTCGGCCACCTTCCACCGCAGATGCGGAAGTCCGCCATAGGCAGATGTGATAGATTGAGACGCAGCCCATGAAAACGAAAGCTCTTGCTTCATTTGATGGGGATTTTTTGATAATGTTACTTAGATTGATACATCTGTGTGTCAATAGACTCATGTTTAACTAGGCCTACAGTTGCATAGGGCAGGACTACATGATGTAAAACTGCATAAAGCAAGCTCAGCCTTCTGAGTTGTATTGTCCAATCATGTTGCTTTCTCTGTGTATAGGAAACTCACCTAGTCCCCTTCTTTAAAATATAATTCATCCTCCTCAAGGCCAGGAGTTTTTTTAACAATGTGACCTGATTAGAAAAACTCTGGTCCAATCATAGCCCATATTCAAACTTTTTACAACAGATTTATCACGTCATACAGTATCATACAGTATAAGGTCCAAAGGTTTACCTGGTTAGGTTACCAGATCAGGAAAAACAACAGCCCCAGAATGTTTTCTTTGCCACACCACTCTGGGACCTGTGGTGCCATCTCTGTTAGCAAGCATCTACATCCTGTAAATAGTGAACTTGTTTGTATTGCTCAATAATCTTCCCCTTATCCATGATTTGCAGTAAATCCCCAGTGCCCAGCTAATTGACCCGGAACATCCGTTCCAGACTTTCAGATATGGTCGCTTAAGAACATGTATTTTCTTTGTCTTTATAAATCTGGCACTTCTACTATCACATCTGGTATCACCTCTGGTATCACCTGCCACTGTCCATATTGATACAATATTCCACTTCTCTATGGAAGGTTGCGATATCAGAGAGCAGATACTATATCAGCCTTTAGTGAGATTATTTATGCCCCCAGTTTAATTTTGTATAGCTTGTTTGGTGCAGGTTGAAGGTGGACGTTTCAGCTGTCTCTAATGTCTGTGTCTATTAAAAATAATGACCCAGCAATGCTTTGTTCTGGGAAGAGTCTCTTTGATCCCAGTGCAATTTACAGTTCATTTAAACATGTAAAAAACTAAAATCAATAACCAGTTCTGATAGTCAGAGACGGAGTAAACTATCTAGGGATATACGTGGGATAAGACAATTTTTCTCCTATTCTTCCCAGCTATTCGTCATCATTGAAACATACTGTATTGGGAGAGAAATTTTTTGTTTTAGCCTAGAACAAGAACCAATTTTTCCCAAGGCATATTAGGCTCAGAGGCTGGCACATAGGCAGACAAGTAGGAGGATCAGCAGACAAATGGATAAACATAAATAATATAGACAGATTAACAGACTAACCTTACTCATAGACTAGGTGTGAGCTCACCAGTGAAAGTGTCCATGCAATAGACAAGCATGCATCTGTCACACCCTGACCTTAGAGATCCTTTATTCTCTATTTTGGGTTAGGTCGGGGTGTGACTAGGGTGGGCATTCTAGTTTCTTTATTTCTAGGTTGGCCTGGTATGGTTCCCAATCAGAGGCAGCTGTATCTTTGTCTCTGATTGGGGATCATACTTAGGCAGCCTTTTCCCACCTGTTGGTTGTGGGATCTTGTTTGTGTATTGTTGCCTTGAGCACTGCATAGCGTCATGTTCGTTTTGTTCTTTATTGTTTTTTTTTGCCGGTTCACGTAATAAAGATGATGAACCCAAACCACGCTGCAATTTGGTCCGATTCTTACAACAATGTTCGTGACAGCATCAGCCAGTCACTTCATCGAGACCTTCAGTGCAGCTGTGCTTTTATGTCTGGGGGTGAGAGGTCAGCTGAGGTAAGGTTGAAATAAAAGGTCCAGTTTAATCTGAATGCAACCAATCAACTCCCTCAAAGATCTTGCCAAGACACACCCAAAAGCCCTGTTAGAAACATTAAGCTCTTAATAAGCATCAGGTTTTACATGACTAGTTTTTAACTGTCATATATAACTACATATCTATCCTAGAAGTCACCCTGGATGAACAGTGCCTTAGGAAAGTATTCAGACCCATTCACTTTTTCCACATTTTGTTACATTACAGCCTTATTCTAAAATGGATTAGAATAATTTTTAAAAAATCCTCAGCAATCTACACACAATACTCCATAATGATGAAGGGAAAACAGGTTTTTAGAAATGTTTGCCAATGTATTACATATAAAAATACCTCATAAGTATTGAGACTCTACTATGAGACTTGAAATTAAGTTCAGGTGCATCCTGTTTCCATTTATTATCCTTGAGATGTTTCTACAACTTGATTGAAGTCCACCTATGGTAAATTAAATGTATTATACATGATTTGGAAGGCACACACCTGTCTATATAAGGTTTCACAGTTGACAGTGCATGTCAGAGTAAATACCAAGCTATGAGGTCGAAGGAATTATCTGTAGAGCTCAAAGACAGGATTGTGTCGAGGCACAGATCTGGGGAAGAGTACCAAAAAGTGTCTGCAGCATTGAAAGTCCCCAAGGACACAATGGCCTCAATCATTCTTAAACAGAAGAAGTTAGGAACCACCGATACTTCCCGGCCAAACTGAGCAATTGGGGGAGAAGGGCCTTGGGAGAAGGGAGATGACCAAGAACCTGAGGTCACTCGGACAGAGCTCTGGAGTTCTTCTGTGGAGATGGGAGAACCTTCCAGAAGGACAACAATCTCTGCAGCACTCCACCAATCAGGCCTTTATGGTAGAGTGGACAGACAGAAGCCACTCCTCAGTAAAAGGCACATGACAGCCTACTTGGAGTTTGCCAAAAGGCACCTAAAGACTCTCAGACCATGAGAAACAAGATTCTCTGGTCTGATGAAACCAAGATTCAACTCTTTGGCCTGAATGCCGAGCATTACTTCTGGAGGAAACCTGGCACCATCCCTATGGTGAAGCATGGTGGTGGCAGCATCATGTTGTGGGGATGTTTTTCAGTGGAAGGGACTGAGAGACTAGTCAGGATTGAGGGAAAGATGAACGGAGCAAAGTACAGAGAGATCTGATGAAAACCTGCTCAGAACCTCAGACTGGGGAGAAGGTTCACCTTCCAACAGGACAACGATCCTAAGCACACAGCCAAGACAATGCAGGAGTGGCTTCTGGACAAGTCTTTGAATGTTCTTGAGTGGCCCAGCCAGAGCCCAGACTTGAACCTGATCGAACATCTCTGGAGAGACCTGAAAATAACTGTGCAGCAACGCTCTCCATCAAACCTGCCATTAGCTTGTAGTGTCATACCCAAGAAGACTCAAGGCTGTAATCGCTGCCAAAGGTGCTTCAAAAAAGTATAGAGTAAAGGGTCTGAATACTTATGTAAATGTGATTATTGTACTTATTTTTAATAATTAGCAAACATTTCTACAAACCTCTTTTTGTATTGTCATGATGGGGTATTGTGTGTAGATTGATGATGGGGGAAAAAACCTATTAAATCAATTTTAAAATAAGGCTGTAACTAGGGCTGCCAGGAACATGTGATACAGCTGCCCGGGGAAGCAAGTGCCACTGCTGCCCATTGGGAAGCAATAGTGGAAAGCACCTTGATACAACACCGTTGCACTGGTCATTCACACATGTTAGCTACAGTAATTGGAATTTCAAATTATTTATTTATTTATAAAGCCCTTTTAACATCACCATTTTACATTAACCAATGTCACAAAGTGCTGTACAGAAACATCTCAATCTAAAATCATGGGATTAATATGGAGTTGGTCCCCCCCTTTGTTATAACAGCCTCCACTCTTCTGGGACGGCTTTCCACTAGATGTCGGAACATTGCTGCAGGTACTTGCTTCCATTCAGCTACAAGAGCATTAGTGGAGTCGGGCACTGATGTTGGGCGATTAGATATTGCCAGCTGTTGTACATATGTATATTATGGTGTTTTATATCATCTATTTTACAAGTGTACTGAGAAGTGACTGATTCCAGCTGCATCAGAAACCAATAAAGTGTTGACTTCAACTTCTGGATCATGTCATTGTGATATTCATGAAATGTATTTGGATTAACTAACTTCAATCTTACTTCCTAGACAAATCATGCAGGGAGCTGGTGTATCATTTAAACTTTAATTTGTTGGCAAGTAAACATGTTTCAATAAACAGATTAGTCTGTCAATATAGCAAAAAGTAGATATGGCTTGTATTCAAGACAGTTTATTTGCTCCGGAAACCGAGGCGAGTTTACACCGCAGTATGCAGGAACAGTAATGATTGACATATATACAGTAGAAGAAAAATATACTACTAACGTTTATAATAAATTATTAAAATATTAGCTATAGTGGAATAGTTATGTCTGAAACACCCTCTCATCAATCAGAATTATGTAGGGAGATAGGAAAAACACCCCAAATAATGTCTAGTTGTGAAGTTTCCCTTTAATTAACCAGAGCCATGCTGCTGTTGTTGCCAGCATAAACTAACTAGCTGGGAAGAGCATGGCTTATCAGGACAACTGACTGAACCGAATCCATTCATATCCACTCGAGTCTCAGCTGCGCAACATACGTCATCAATTTGGGAACCAGGCGTGTCCTTATAGCTGCTCCCATGTTCCCTGACAACTGGAATATCCGGTTGTTGGGTATTTGGAACATACTAGACAAAGATGGATATACTGACAAGATACACTACATGACCAAATGTATGTGGACACCTGCTCGTCGAACATCAATCAGGAACAGTAATGTATGACATATATACAGTAGAAGAAAAATAAACTACTAACGTTTATAATAAATTATTAAAATATTAGCTATAGTGGAATAGTTATGTCTGAAACACCCTCTCATCAATCAGAATTATGTAGGGAGAAAGGGGGAAAAAAACAAATAGTGCACTTGCTTCCATTCAGCTACAAGAGCATTAGTGAAGTCGGGCACTGATGTTGGGCGATTAGGCCTGGCTCGCTGTCGCGTTCCAATTCATCCCAAAGGTGTTCGATAGGGTTGAGGCCAGGGTGCTGTGCAGGCCAGTAATGTTCTTCCACCCCGATCTCGACAAACCATTTCTGTCTGGACCTTGCTTTGTGCATGGGGGCATTGTCATGCTGAAGCAGGGAAGGGCCTTCCCCAAACTGTTGCCACGAGGTTGGAAGCACAGAATTGTCTTGAATGTCATTGTATACAGTAGCGTTAAGATTTCTCTTCACTGGAACTAAGAGGCCTAGTCCGAACCATGAAAAACAGCCCCAGACCATTGTTCCTCCCCCACCAAACTTTACAGTTGGCACTATGTTTTTGGACAGGTAGCGTTCTTCTGGCATCTGGTGAAGCGTTAATCATCACTCCAGAGAACACAGTTCCACTGCTCCAGAGTTCCATGGCAGCGAGCTTTACACCCCTCCAGCAGAAGATTGGCATTGCGCATGATAATCCTAGGCTTGTGTGCGGCTGCTCGGCTATGGAAAGCCCTTTCATGAAGTTCCCGACAAACAGTTATTGTGCTGATGTTGCTTCCAGAAGCAGTTTGGAACTCGATAGTGAGTGTTGCAACCAAGGACAGGCTATTTTACACGCTACGCGCTTCAGTACTCGGCAGTCCCGTTCTAGGAGCTTGTGTGGCCTACCACTTTGCGGCTGAGCCGTTGTTGATGCTAGATGTTTCCACTTCACAAGAACAGCACTTACAGTTCACCGGAACAGTTCTAGCAAGGCAGAAATTTGACTAACTTACTTGTTGGAAAGGAGGCATCCTATGATGGTGCCACGTTGAAAGTCTCTGAGCTCTCCAGTGAGGCCATTCTACTGCCAATGTTTGTCAATGGAGATTGCATGGCTTCGTGATCGATTTTATACACCTGTCAGTAAAGGGTGTGGCTGAAAAAGCCGAATCCACTCATTTGAAGGGGTTTCCATATACTTTTGTATATATTGTGTACATGTCTCTACGCCCTAACAATGGGAGCAATTGTTCACAAAGCAGCACGGCAGGCTCTCTAGCTCCCGACTATCCTTTATTTGGATTGGTGGATACATCTAATCATTGTAATCCTTTTTTGAATATTCGATGAGGATTGTTGACATCAACCACCTGTATTCAATGGAGGGAGATGCTATGCTACTAGCCTCATGCCATGAATATGCATAGCCTTCTCGAGACAAAGGTGTTTTTTCTCAAAGTTGCCGGGATATCACGTGTCCTACTTTTATCAGTACACACGTAACGATTTGAGCATTATGAAACGTCTAATAGATCAAGTAACCTCACATAGCAAATAAGCCATTCATATTTTTGCTAACCAAATTTGACACTTTCTCATTGACCTCCCCCAAAAAATCCTTGCCTGGTGGGTGAAATGTTGGGGTGCCCTTGTTGCTGGGGATTGGAAGTGTCCATTGTAAGAGAGGCAGGTTGAGGTGGCCAGAGTCAGAGTAGTGCAGAAGGTGTAGTATGCTGAGGCAGTGATGAAAGTGGAGGAGGACGGGTCAAGGGTGAGGGATCCACGGAGGATCCCTGTAACTAGCAGATCTGTGCCAGCACAGAAGTATAGGCCAACGAGTGATATATGCTTCAGTAAGGTTGGCTTCTTAGCATTCATAGCAATGGTTATCAACTGTGCCGCAGAAATGGAACTTAATCATAGAAAATAGATGTAGGCAGCTGCAGAGAAGTATTTGGATATACGAGATATGACTTCAAAAGAGTTACAGGGTGTGTTGAGTGTTGGGTCCCGGTCCTCAAGCCGTTGGCATGGTGCAGGAGCAGATAGGTTCAAAGTAGTGGAATGAGGTAGTGGATTTTTAATGAGTATAGGGTTAGTTGGAACTGTATTTTTTTATTTGTATTATTAATAAATAAATAAAAATTGTGTGTGACTTTTTTCCATTTTGTATCACAAAGTATAATGGATTTATATTATAGTCCAGTTGGGGGTGGTAATGCAACATGTTGGATGCCAACTGCCGTTAAACCCCAAAGAAGAAGAATGCCCCAGTATGTAGGGGATCTAGTTTCAGGCATTTATTTTTGCCTGCTAGCTGCAACCTGGACTCATGGATAGACATAACATAGTAAATGTAAATCTGTCATACTCCAATTGGTATGTATATATTTGTTGATGTTCATCATCCATTTCATATAATATGTTACAAATTACAATTTGTTGTGACTAAAGTTAGGTGTCTAACGTTAGGGTTAATGTTAGAGTTAGGGGAAGGGTTAGCTAACACACTAAGTAGTACAATGTAGTAAGTAGTTGCAAAATGTCTAATTAGCTCAAATGCTGCAGTTGTCCTTCATTAGATTCAATATGCGTGTTACACGTAATGTAAGTTCACGTTATGTAACCATACCAAACATAACATATCAAATTTAATTTGATTGTCTCGGATTTACATTTAGTCTATTATGTTACGTCTAGTCTATTAGACCAGTCTGCTACATTAGATTAATTTGATCATGCCACACTTCATTCATACAGGAAGCTCCGTTTGACGAAGGTGGAGACAGGAGACATTTGATTGGTTAAACCACACGTGAAGACTCAAATGCTGGGGGCACGACTCACGAGTAGTATCTCATTAAATAGCACTTGGATGTCTTGAGAGAACATTCACATGAGCCATCGAAAGGTGTGATACTGTAACAACGTTTAGAATGGAAACAACTGGGATGTGATTTTCCGAAGCTGTTCAGCGTGTTTATTCTCTATTCTTCAAGCTAATTGCAGATGGACTTTATTAGAGTGATTTTGGAGTGAATATTCCGTAAGTAGCCTAGGTTTATTCTTATTTTTTACGTTTCTTTTTTGGCCATCTTTTCACAAATTAGGGCTACTTCGTATGCAATGTGTGTGTCCATGTGTTTAGTTTTTAATAGCTCGTTAACTGGGTCGTTCTACGAAAACGATGGCTTTCCTGTCCCACAATAAGTGTTTGAAGTGTTTTAAGTTAAATTGCAAAAAAAATAAAATGTTGTAGATCAGTAGCATTAAATTGGATAATCTCTGGGGTCATGAGTTGAGGTCTAGAGACATATTTTGTTTAAAAAAAATAAGTTGTCTCACTTTACATGTCGTAATACAGAAGTAATAATTAGCTTTATTTAGTTGACTACTTAAAACCATTACTAATATAAAAAATCATTTCAGGGAATAGCTGCTATAATTCCATATCACTGGTGTTAGCATATCCTTTTATATATAAAAAAAAAAAAAATACCACTTTGAACAAATTCAACATCCCTGACAACTTTTTCCTGGGTCAAATCTTTTTTTTTTTAAAGCACACGGTGGGTGTGCATTCTAGCAATTTGGTCATTTCATGCAAGGCTTAAGATGTGTTAGTGGTTTTATAGTAAGGGGAAAGGACATTTTAATTCAAATAATTGATCAAATCACATGTTTAAGTGATTTAAAAAAAATGTATTTACATTTTAAGAATTGTGGTTCAAGCTATTATGGGTGCCATTTTAGCTATGCATCTTGTCTGCAGATTTGTCACTTAGTCACTGGTGTTGTTTATAGTGTTACCTACACTAACCTTAAACATGCCTGTTTTTAAAGTAAATTATTACTAATCAAAAAAAAATCTTAGAAAATATAAATTTTGTCTTTGGTTTATATATGCATATGTATGCTACATCCTAAACTTCCATAGTGTAGTTTGGGTTTTAATCATCTCAGGAACTCAATTTTTTTATCTTGTATAATTGTGTCAGATGCTCATTCCAGTTATTTCCGTCTGTCCGTAACATTAGGGTTTTAACAGTGTCATTATAGATTGAGTATTACATTTGGTGTTTTTCTTGTTCACAGATATCATTCTGGTCTTTGCTAGAACAACTTTTAGCTCCGCTCCATACAACGTCCAGTCTGAGAATGAACTGTACACAGTAAGTGTTCACTAATCCTTTGGATCTCACCAAACACATTTGTAGATGTTAGATATTTTTTGGGGGGGGAAATGCATCCCCATTTCTCACCATCATTTTCTCCTTCCATCCTCAGAGTGCTTCATGTGTTTGGAGGCCACTCCATACCCCAGCAGTCTGCCATGCCAGTGGACCTCGCCATGCGACTGTGCCTGAGCCAGAGCCTGCCTCTCTGTCACCTACAGGGTGTGTCCCCTATGAAGGTCCTGAGACCTCACCTTCACACCAGAGACTACCGGTCTCCCAGGGCCAGCCTTCACACTGCTGCCCCGCATTCCTCATCTTCATCCTCCTCCTCCTCCCCAGAGCGATCAGAGACCAAGAGCTGTGTGCGCAGGAGCAGTGCCAGCCCTAAGAAGAAGCATGTAGTGTTTGCTGATACTAAGGGGCTGTCTCTCACTGCAGTGCGACTGTATATCCCAGACAACTCCTTTTCCACGGCCAAGAGGGCTGACTCCTCTTCCCCCTCTACCTCCTCTTCCCCTGTCAGACCGCAGGGCCTGTGGCCGGGTCCTGCCGGTGGGAAGCAGCAGCTCTGCAGATTAAGTCTGTCCTTCCCCCAACCCACGGCAGACTTCAAGACCTTCCAAGCCCGCCTGCAGGAGGTCCTGGTGCAGCTGGAGAGCTGCAGTGTGACTGAGCGATCACTGAGTGGCACAGTGCGTGTCTGCAATGTCAGCTTTGAGAAAGCTGTGTACGTGCGAGTAACCTTTGACTCGTGGCGAAGCCACCAGGACATCCCCTGTTCCTACCTGCAGCAGCGATATGGGGGTGCTGAGACTGAGGTGTTTGCCTTTGATGTCCCCCTCCCCCAAAACCTGGATCCCAGCGAGCGTCTGGAGTTCTGTGTGTTGTTCCGGCCAGGCAGCGGGGCCGCACTGCGTTGGGACAACAACGGGGGACAGAACTACTGTGTGTGTGTGGAGCCCGAGGGGGCTGGGTATAGTAAAGCCCAGGTACAGCGCCGCATCACCACTCCCCGCTCCCTCCAACGTCCCCCCTCATGGCCAAGGAGTGGGGGAACCAGCCTGAAGAGCCCCCTTTACCCTGGACTCTCCCACCCCTCGGAAGCATTCATCAGCCAGAGTTCGGGGTGACTGGATAACTGTCACTTTCTGGTAGAGTGAACTCTCTCTCGTTTGGTCAGGAAGCGAGCCAGCTTTGCCATTTCTGATTCAGGTGTGGATCTAAGTAGCTGTCTCAACTTGCCAGCTGGACAATCTGTTGCTAAGGAAATGTGCAATGTTAAACCTGATTTAATCTTGATCGAGGAAGTGACTCATTGAATTGACTGTTAAAATTGAATTGACCCCATCTGATGGTAGAGGTTAGGAGGACTACAATGTGTTCCTTTGTAGTGGCCCTTACGTCCACGGCTCATCTGGGCCCCAACTAATGTGAAATTGATTTGCACCTTTGTATTTCTTACAGAATATGTGTGTTACTGTTTTTGTTTTTTTTCCATTTCAGTGTGTGAGTTTCCCAGCACCAAGATCATAATATCTTATTTTAGTGTACCTAGGCTTCTGGGAAACATCCAGATGTTTTTAGGTGTATATGGGGCACTAATTGTATAAACCCAATGCCCTCCCACTGAGGCTGGGTGTTCTTTATAACTGCCATGCAGACTCCAACTTCACCCACCTTAACTGGCCTTTGAACAAATGTAATATGTGCTTTGAGTTTTTATTAAACATTTGAATATAATATTAAGTTCTCATTCTAGTACTTGCACATCACTCCAGTGTCAATTGCTAAATTGTAATTACTTTGCCACTTTGGCCGATTTATTGCCTACCTCCTTACTTCATTTGCACACACTGTATACAGATTTTCTAGTGTTATTGACTGTACGTTTGTTTGTGTAATTGTTTTTGTCACTTTGCTTTATCTTGGCCAGGTTGCAGTTGTAAATGAGAACTTGTTCTCAACTGGCCTACCTGGTTAAATAAAGGTGAAGTAAATAAATTCTGAAACTTCATGGATAGCTAAACAGACACAACATACCACCCTCCAGTTTCCTATACTAGTTATCAGAAGACATCTAAGCTAACCCCTACTATAAGCACGCATACCAAAATGAGCTACTCAAGTGAGCCTACTTTGACAAATGTGGACGGAATCTTGCACATTCTTTCTGTTGTCCCATGAATGGAACGCAGTAGGAACAGGTTTTTGTCCAAAGCCGGTGAACAACAGCAATTATAACTAATCAAGCTTTTTAATTTATTACAAAAAAACACAAGGAAGGGGTAACATTAAAGTATTAGAACATGAAGGACAAACAATACAGCATCAAGACACTATCAAACATGTATCAGTCTTTCTGCAACAGAGCCATCCTTGTGTGAGTGTGCATGATAGTGATATAAAATATATGTCATAGCTTCCTTTTTCATGATCACAGTCTTGTGAATAGCTGTCCCTCAACCATTTGAGACCCCTCCCACAGTCCCCCCCCCCCCCCCCGAAGAAAATACAATTAATTCCATTCCCCACCCCCAAGAACCCCCAAATGCACCAACAACCAAGAGAAAAAAGGAAGAGACAGAAAACAGCTAACAATGCAAAAAAATATATATATATATATTAAAACAAAGGACATCAGGGACAACTGAAATCATAACAGCAATGCCAACTGTATATGTTTGTGTGCATGTCTGGCACTTACATGTACGTGTGTGTTCTTGTATGTGTTTATTTGAATGAGAGTGTGTGCATATGCACGTGTACAAACACCTGCACGGCATCAGTCTCAGGCAAACCAGCATTAGTTGTAAAAACACTGCCACTTAGTGTCATTCAAATGTACTTTTATGTTTTATTTTGACTTTTTTTTCTTTCCTGTGTCTTTTGACCATCATTCTCTCTCTCACACAGCAACTCCACTCCCACTTGTCTCCAATTCCACATACCAACCCTCAGCCCATCCCATCTATCTTTTCTGGCCACCCACTTCGTGTTTCTACTCAACACATATCTTTCAACTATGCTATGATTAACGTACAATTTCAATCTATCTAATCGAATAGAATCTACAGATTGCGTGTTGAAGATAAATACTTTTAGTAAGAGTATTAGTATATTAGTAATTGACTGACCCGGTCTCTCCAGATCTCCTAACAGTACTATTTCTAGGGTCAATTTTAGATCAATGCTATGCATTTTCAGCCATTCCTGAACCTGAGACCAGAAACAGGCTACCTGAGGGCAATACCAAAAGTAATGGTCTATTGATTCTGTATCCTCACAACAAAATCTGCAGAGCTTCAATGATTTTATGCCCCAAATATTCAACATTTTGTTGGTGGCAAGAATTCTATATAATAATTTTAGCAGAAAAGCACGAAGTCTTGAATCTTGCGTTGTTTTATATATCAACTCAAACACCCTGTACCTTGGAATCGGTACATCAAAAATCTCTTCCCAACTATTTTGCAATCTGTATGGCACAGTTGTCAACATCCTAACTAATCAAGCTTTTGAGTTGTGTCCATATTAGTATATAAGTCAGGTGTGCAGTTTGCTCATGCTTCCACTACCGAACACTATCTAAAGGCTTGTTATTGTGCTCTACATCAATAAGGCTCAGATTTCCCTGGGTGTCTTCCTATCTGCCACATCATGCATTCCAAACAGCCTATGTCAATGGATGTTCTGGGTGGAGGAGTGATACAATGGCATGCCTCCACATGAGCCACCCTGACTGGCACGCCCAACTATCTGCAGTACTGTTGGGTAATGCTGTAGAGCCTCCGGCAACGTGAACATCAGCTCACTTGGGCGGTAGAAACAGTAAGTGGTTTGTTACCATGGCAGCATTGGAGCCTGTGTTTACATGCTAGGTGGAGTCACCATGTGTTCGGAATAGAGAGTGATGTGAGTCTGCTTTCACTTGTTCTCTCTTACCCCCCCCCCTAGTCCAATGTCCTTGGACTACAGATGTTGTGAATAGTTCCAGGTAGTTAGGTCAGCCTGAAACTAGTGTGTGCGTGTGAACACGGATCTCACATTGTATGGTCATCATGAAAGGTGATGCCATGTGTCATGACCCCTCCCCACAAAACATAAACATGATAGTTCTCTATTTCCAAATATAACTCAAAAGCCAGCATGGCATGTGTCCACTATTGTATGTTCTGACCAGCATGGACTTGGAGCATTTCATATTATTCTGTATGTAAATCCGAGACACTCCATTTAGTAGGAGTTAGGTTAAATGGTTAGGGGAAGGGGAAGGGTTAACTAAATGCAAAGTAACTAAAAGTAGTAAGTAGTTGAAAAGTTGCTAAAATGGTAAAGTTGTCCGTGGGCAATCCGAGTGACACAGCGGTCTAAGGCACTGCATCGCAGTGCTTGCGGCATCACTACAGACCCGGGTTTGATCCCGGGCTGTGTCAGAGAGATCCATGAGGGGGAACACAATTGGCCCAGTTGTCCGTGATGAGATTCAAACTTGTGTTATATTTGCCCACCCATCCACCTCGACCAATCACCCCACTTTAGATTTTGCCTTAAGGTAACCATCTGTCTTATGTAACCAAACATAACATACAGGTATCATACTAATTTGAGAGTCCTGGATTTACATTTACTGTGTTCCGTCTGACGTCTGACGTCTGAGACCAGGCTGTTCTGGCAGGCTGGTACAGGTAGACCTACATGTTATGGAATGTTCCAAGTTCCAACCCCACAATGAAGCAGCACATGCTGTTCCGAAGAACAGAAACACTACATATTACCCAATAAGTATGCCAAGTTAAAATGTCTGGACACGTGTAAAGCTCTCCCAATGAAATGTCAGTCGGTGGTCTTTTTCTAAAATGCAGGCCAGTAATTTGCCGCCAACCATTCTGCTTCTCGGTGCCATTCTGAAAGCTCCCCTGTTGAGTCTAGTGTTGTCCCACCTGAATGCTACTAACATTTATGAACCACTCGCTAAACAGAGGGTTTATGTTGCTGTGTGAAGTTTTTCTGTCGCTTATTGCTGCTGCTCTTCACCATGACAAGAGGAAGAGGGGGAACGCTCTTTTGTCTGTGAGCTCTTTTGTCAGCAGCACACCTGAGAAGGGCCTGAGCAGACAAACAGAGAACTGGTCACATTGCGTTCCACAGTTTGGCAGGTGTTCAAATATGTTGTGCATATTCCTCTCAAAGTGCAGGACTTATCACTAGTAGGACATATGAAAACATTGGTGCCCTCTACTGGGGGGTTGAATGTTGGCCTGCAGTGTACAATATTTGGGCCCTGTTTGAATTATAATCTCTTTGCCTCCCTCTTTCTTTACTTCCATAGTGGACAGTTATCCAAATAGAGAGACAGTGACACTAGTGCGAGTTTCTCAATCTTTATTAAGTTTCATCTGTTACTTAGTTTATCATCCACACAATCTCAAATATAAATAAATCCAAGAGTACAGTAGAACGAAGTGTGTTACTGGCTGGTAGGTTGCGAGTTACTGGCTGGTAGGAGCGAGTTACTTGCTGGTAGGTCACAACCAGATATAGGACACAACAGGTAACATCAATAGCTGACAACCAAATAGATTCAACTCAAGAGTGGTGACTTGAAAAGATAAGGTGGTTTTAGCGGGGGAAAGCAATTGAACAAGGAGCTACCTGGACCACTGAAGGAGCAGTGGTGGAAAAGTATTAAATTGTCATACTTGAGTAAAAGTAAAGATACCAGAAAATGACTCTAGTGAAAGTCACCCAGTAAATTACTACTTGAGTAAAAGTCTAAAGGTATTTGCTTTTAAATATACTTAAGTATCAAAAGTAAATGGAATTGCTCAAATATACTTACTGTAGGTATCAAAAGTAAAATTCTAAACCATTTCAAATTTCTTATAGCAAACTTTTTTTACACGGATAGCCAGGGGCACATTCCAACACTCAGACATAATTTACAAATGAAGCATTTGTGTTTAGTGAGTCCGCCAGATCAGAGGCAGTAGGGATGACCAGGGATGTTCTCTTGATAAGTGTTTGAATTGGACCATTTTCATGTCAAAATGTAACGAGTACTTTTGGGTGTCAGGGAAAATGTATGGAGTACATTTAGGAATGTAGTGAAGTAAAAGTTGGCAAAAATATAAATAGTAAAGTATAGATACCCCAAAAAACGACTTTAGTATGACTTTAAAGTATTTTCACTTAAGTAATTTACACCACTGTGAAGGAGCTATCTGAACTATGTTGTGTGATGGCTGCAGGTCTATCCAGCAGGAGCAGGGTCCTCTGTGGGCCTTATTTCCTGTCACACTCGCAGAAGAACTTCTCACAACCGTCATTGTTGCCTGAGGATGTGAGAGAAAGAACAATAAGGAGGGTAGAGAAAGAGAGTGACATGGAAAGAGCAAGGTAAAGAGTGTGATGAATACCATGAGCAGTACTATAAATAATGCAGTACATCGCTAATCATTGCCGTGTATGAGGTGAGAGGGGAGGGGACTCTTTGGAGCAACAAGTGACCTTTCTGAGGCTCTGGTCACAGTCATGGGCATAGGACTCGGTGTAAGGATTGTCAACGATGGCCCAACATTCATTGTGCTGCATGGCATCATTGTACTGTAGCACTTGCCATGGACCTCACAGCACCCGTTGGATGATACCATAGAACACACTAACTCTGAGACAATATCAGAATAACACACACTGGCAATACTTTGGTCAGTACTTTGGTGGCAACAATAAGTAACAAAGAAACAACACTTTAAAGCAAAACCTTCATTGATGTCAATTCAACATAGATTCATTAGTGGTTGGGATAGAATGTGCGTGGACTGGAATGGTTTTAACACTATTGCCATATTCCCAACCCTTGTCACTTGACCCTTAACCCCTGACCTGTCCAGATCGTCCACAGGGGACCAGAGCCTCACTTGCCACAGTAGCATCCGTAGTCAGTGTAGTCCAAGATAGGCCAACTATCAGGCATGGTGCAGGGGATCATGTTTCTGAGCTGCCACAGGGTCCTGTCGTTAAGGTTGGTTGCTTGGGCTATAAGAAAGATGATAAGGGATGGTTCAGATCAGATGAATATAAATATTAAGATTTGACCCCTTTACTTGTTTTCTTCATCCATTGAATACATTTAACATATTCACAAATATTGGATGATGCTAACAAGGATGATGATAATGATCGAGACTTATGCATGACAACATGGAATTGAAACTGTTGCAGGTAAACATGCCCGATTATAATTAGATCGTATGAAGCTGCTAGTCACCAACAGAGAGGCCCAAAGCCACAAGGAAAACTGCTTGGAGGGTGTTCATGATGTCAGCCAATAAGAAGAAGTGAAGTTCTGGACCTACAGTAAATCTCTGAAATAGGGTCTACTTATATTACTTGTAACTCCAAGACAAATCAGTAGTAGACATTTTGGCAGATACTGTTTACAGGAGAACATGCAGCCCCTCTTTCCAGACACATATGGTCATGTCTGAGATTGAGATTTTAGTCATTTAGCAGAAGGTCTTATGCAGAGCGATTGGGGTTAAGTGCCTTGCTTCCAGCCGCACCTGAGATCGCAGGAGAACATACAGTCCAGTCCAGACAGACATAACTGAGCTTGTCTTGTCTCAAATAAGCTAAGAGAAATGACAGTCCATCATTACTTTAAGATATGAAGGTCAGTCAATCAGGAAAATGTAAAGAACTTTGAAAGTTTCTTCAAGTGCAGTCGCAAAAACCATCAAGCGCTATGATGAAATTGGCTCTCATGAGAACTGCAACAGGAAAGGAAGACCCAGAGTTACCTCTGCTGCAGAGGATAAGTTAATTAGAGTTAACTGCACCTCAGATTGCAGCCCAAATAAATTATTCACAGAGTTCAAGTAACAGACACATCTCAACATCAACGGTTTAGAGGAGACTGTGTGAATCAGGCCTCCATGGTCAAATTGCTGCAAAGAAACAACTACTAAAGGACACAAATAAGAAGAAGAGACTTTCTTGGGCCAAGAAACACAAGCAATGGACATTAGACCGATGGAAATCTACAAAACACCAGTTTTAATGTCAATAGTGAAGAGTTCCTCTGTCCAGTGTCTGTGTTCTTTTGCCCTTTTTTATTTTTGTTGGCCAGTCTGAGATGTGGCTTTTTCTTTGCAACTCTGCCTAGAAGGCCAGCATCCCGGAGTTGTCTTTTCACTGTTGACGTTGAGACTGATGTTTTGTGGGTACTATTTAATGAAGCTGCCAGTTGAGGACTTGTGAAGTGTCTGTTTCTCAAACTAGACACTCTAATGTACTTGTCCTCCTGCTCAGTTGTGCACCGGGGCCTCCCACTCCTCTTTTGCGCTGTTCTGTGAAGGGAGTAGTACACAGTGTTGTACGAGATCTTCAGTTTTTTGGCAATTTCTCGCATGGAATAGCCTTCATTTCACAGAACAAGAATAGACTGATGAGTTTCAGAAGAAAGTTATTTGTTTCTGGCCATTTTGAGCCTGTAATCAAACCCATAAATGATGATGCTCCAGATACTCAACTAGTCTAAAGAAGGCCAGTTTTTTGCTTCTTTAAAACTTCTTATGGATCAAATCCCTTTAGCGGGATCGATTTGACAACATCCGGTGAAATGGCAGAGCGCCAAATCCAAATTAAATTACTATAAATATTAAACTTTCATGAAATCACCCATGCAATACACCAAATTAAATCTACACCTGTTGTTAATCCAGCCAACGTGTCAGATTTCAAAAAGGCTTTACGGCGAAAGCAAACCATGCTATTATCTGAGGACAGCACCCCATCAAAGACAGACAATCATAATTCAACCCGCCAGGCGTGACACGAAACTCAGAAATAAAGATATAATTCATGCCTTACCTTTGACGAGCTTCTTCTGTTGGCACTCCAATATGTCCCATAAACATCACAAATGGTCCTTGTTTGATTAATTCCGTCATTATATATCCAAAATGTCCACTTATTTGGTGCGTTTGATCCAGAAAAACACCGGTTCCAACAAGCACAACATGAATACAAAATATCTCATAAGTTACCTGTAATCTTTGTCCAAACATTTCAAACAACTTTCCTAATACAACTTCAGGTATTTTTTTACGTGAATAATCGATTAAATTTAAGACGGGATAAAATGCGTTCAATACCGGAGGAAAACAAAGTGGAGGGGGCTTTTCAGGTCACGCGCCTCTATCAAACAGTACACTTCACTCGACCCTCATTCTGAACAGGGCTACTTCTTCATTACACAAAGGAAAAACATCAACCAATTTCTAAAGACTGTTGACATCCAGTGGAAGCGATAGGAACTGCAAGCAACTGAATTCTAGATTTCCATTGAAAACCCATTGAAAAGAGAGTGACCTCAAATTCTTTTTTTTCCTGGATGGTTTGTCCTCGGGGTTTCGCCTGCCAAATAAGTTATGTTGTACTCACAGACATCATTCAAACAGTTCTAGAAACTTCAAAGTGTTTTCTATCCAAATCCACTAATACTATCCATATCCTAGCTTCTGGGCCTGAGTAGCAGGCAGTTTACTTTGGGCACGCTTTTCATCTGGACGTGAAAATACCGCCCCCTAGCCTTAAGAAGTTTTAATCACAACAGTTTTCAGCTGTGCTAACATAATTGCAAAAGGGTTTTCTAATGATCAGTTACCCTTTTAAAATGATAAACTTGGATTAGCTAACACATCGTGCCATTGAAACACTGGAGTGATGGTTGTTGATAATGGGCCTCTGTACTCCTATGGAGATAGGAGCTACAATAGTCATTTACAACATTAACAATGTCTACACTGTATTTCTGATCAATTTGATGTTATTTTAATGGACAGAAAATCTGTTTCAAAAACAAGGATATTTCTAAGTGACCCCAAACTTTTGAATGGTAGTGTGTATATAATGTTGAAGTCGGAAGTTTACATAACCTTAGCCAAATACATTTAAACTCAGTTTTTCACAATTACTGACATTTAATCCTAGCAAAACTCCCCTGGTTTTAGGTCAGTTAGGATCACCACTTTATTTTAAGAATGTGAAATGTCAGAATAATAGTAGAGAGAATTATTTATTTCAGCTTTTATTTATTTATTTTTATTACATACACTCAATTAGTATTTGGTAGCATTGCCTTTAAATTGTTTAACTTGGGTCAAATGTTTCGGGTAGCCTTCCACAAGCTTCCCACAATAAGAATTTTGGCCCATACCTCCTGACAGAGCTGGTGTAACCGAGTCAGGTTGTAGGCCTCCTTACTCGCACACGCTTTTTCAGTTACATTTACATTTTACATTTTAGTCATTTAGCAGACGCTCTTATCCAGAGCGACTTACAGTAGAGTGCATACATTTTATAAAAAAATTTTTTTTTTTACATACTACATACAAGGATATCCCTACCGGCCAAACCCTCCCTACCGGCCAAACCCTCCCTAACCCGGGCGACGCTATGCCAATTGTGCGTCGCCCCACGGATCTCCCGGTTACGGCCGGCTGCGACAGAGCCTGGGCGCGAACCCAGCCCAGCCTGGGCGCGAACCCAGAGACTCTGGTGGCGCAGCTAGCACTGCGATGCAGTGCCCTAGACCACTGCGCCACCCGGGAGTGAGGACAGCTGAATGTGGTACCTTCAGTTCTGCTCACAAATTTTCTACAGGATTGAGGTCAGGGCTTTGTGATGGCCACTCCAATACCTTGACTTTGTTGTTCTTTAGCCATTTTGCCACAACTTTGGAAGTATGCTAAGGGTCATTGTCCATTTGGAAGACCCATTTGCAACCCAGCTTTAACTTCCTGACTGATGTCTTGAGATGTTTGTTCAATATATCCACATAATTGTCCTCCCTCATGATGCCATCTATTTTGTGAAGTGCACCACCTCCCTCCTGCAGCAAAGCACCCCCACAACATGATGCTGCCACCCCCGTGCTTCACGGTTAGGGTGGTGTTCTTTGGCTTGCAAGCTTCCCCCTTTTTCCTCCAAACATAACAATGGTCATTATGACCAAACAGTTCGATTTTTGTTTCATCAGACCAGAGAACATTTCTCCAAAAAGTACGATCTTTGTCCCCATGTGCAGTTGCAAACTGTAGTCTGGCTTTTTTATGGCGGTTTTGGAGCGGTGGCTTCTTCCTTGCTGAGCGGCCTTTCAGATTATGTCGATATAGGACTCGTTTTACTGTGGATATAGATACTTTTGTACCTGCATTTTCACAAGGTCCTTTGCTGTTGCTCTGGGATTGATTTGCACTTTTCGCACCAAAGTATGTTCATCTCTAGGAGACAGAACGCGTCTCCTTCCAGAGCGGTATGATGGCTGCGTGGCCCTATGGTGTTAATATTGTTTGTACAGATGAATGTGGTACCTTCAGGCGTTTGGAAATTGCTCCCAAGGATGAACCAGACTTGTGGAGGTCTACAATTTTCTTTCTGGGGTCTTGGCTGATTACTTTAGATTTTCCCATGATGTCAAGCAAAGAGGCACTGAGTTCGAAGGTAGGCCTTGAAATACATCCACAGGTACACCTCCAATTGACTCAAATTATGTCAATTAGCCTATCAGAAGCTTCTAAAGCCATGACATAATTTTCTGGAATTTTCCAAGCTGTTTTAAAGGCATAGTCAACTTAGTGTATGTAAACTTCTCACCCACTGGAATTGTGATACAGTGAATTATAAGTGAAATAATCTGTCTGTAAACAATTGTTGGAAAAATTACTTGTGTCATGCACAAAGTAGATGTCCAAACCGACTTGCCAAAACTATAGTTTGTTAACAAGAAATTTGTGGAGTGGTTGAAAAACGAGTTTTAATGACTCCAACCTAAGTGTATGTAAACTTCTGACTTCAACTGTATATATATATATATACACACACACACACACTCTGGACTGCGACATTGCTCATCCTAGTATTTCTTAATTCCATTATTTTACTTTTTAGATTTGTGTTTATTGTTAGATATTACTGCACTGTTGGAGCTAGGAACACAAGTATTTCGCTACACGCGCAATAACATCTGCTAAATATGTGTATGTGACCAATCAAGTTTGATTGGATTGATATACATTTATTCGAAAGGTACTGTACGAGATAAAGTACAGTAGTTTTAGTGAATTTAAAGTATCCCAGACACTCTGACTCAGGCAGATGTGTTCCCAGAATAGCTTTGAGATAACATGGCATGACAAAACGAACGGACACACTACTAGATAAGAAGACGAGGTAACGTTGTTGAATTTCCACCAAACATATGACAACTTTCACTGCAATTGAGCTCAGGGCAAACCAAAGAATTACATTACTAGTTGACCAAATGCTTTTTTTTTTAAGTTGATGCAACAATACATCAAAATCACACATTTATACTCATGTAGATTAAACATATATGTTGTGTCTGGAAAGTGGGGCTGTGTGTACTCCTGCCATCACTCTCTTCAAGGTCTCTATCCTTTTCACCCCAAAACATGTCCAGGAAAGAAATGTTCATATTGCATTGGGGAAGAATATTTTTTTTTCAGACATATTGCCGTCTTCACACTTTTAGAATGCCATCTGGCTCCTTCTCCTAGGATTAATAGGGCCATGCCCCAACAAAATGTTACCTATTACTTGAACATGAAAGAATACTAATATAACACTTCAATAGATTAACAATATTTTGGTTCAACGAATACTGTGGAAATCAAATCAAACAAAGGGGAGGAATACATTTTGATTAGATCTTCCATATGTGACACTCAAATTGATAGTCAAGGGGCTATGCCCATCTACAAGAGTTGTATTCCTATCCATGCTGGTAAACCCTTTATTTCAGAGATACCACACAATAAGAATGCTATAAAATCAATTATCTTTATTGGGATAGAAATCTGGAAACAAAGGAGAAAAATGTACACATCATGGTCCAAGAGGGTTACATTAACAAGGATGTCAAAGGAGCTTCAGCCTCATTAATCCATCTCCAACTCTGCTTGTCTGTCACCCCACTGAGTTGGTCCCTTGGATTCACATGTAGGGGAGGTGTTTTGACCATATATAGTCATTTAGAAAATATACACAGCACTATCTAATGATTACTTAACTTACTACTATTTAAATAAAACATGTGCACTGATACGCAAACTGATATAGCTGGTGAAGCATAATGATCCAAAGGCCAGGCACACTGGCCAAATGGCAAGTAACAGAGGCTGGAGAGAAAATCACAATAAAAAGGCAGGAAAAAATCTCCACTGGCAAAATCAATGATTATTACTACTGTACAGCAACACTGGGGCATCCATCCAAAATCAAACACTGTATGGTTTTCCATGATACTGCATCTTACCTACTACTTCCTGTTCTACTATTTCCTGTTCTTGTCTGATGAAGGGACCTCCTGCCATCAAGCACAGGCCACAACACAACCCTTACGTATTATCAGTCAGAATTCACCACCACCCCCAAAACGTCTCTATCCTTCCTATGCGTAACTATTCTGCTACCTAGTACTCCTTTATGTCTATAACAAAGCAAGGTTGGCGATCAGCAAATGGGATGGCAGTCATTGAACAAGAGGAAAGGCAGACTGAGGAGGATTGGGGTGATAGAAATAATTCAAAACTGAGATATGTACAGGTGTAATGCTGGAGGCTGTGCTGTGAGAAGCTGTGGTGTCTGCGGTGCAAAGGCAGAGACCTCTGGTCAGATCGGCTTATACAGCAGGGTGGTGACATACTTCTTCTTGTAGCGATGAGTCGCACTAAGCACCATCACACCATCCTGAGAGGAGAGAGAGAGAGAAATATACAACTCCATTAGCACATACTTGACATTTCCCTTCACCTCTCCAAAAGCAACTCTTCTGGGAGTCCTTCTGTTACCTCTTGCAGACGTTGAATCAATCTACTAAGGCTCCATGGCTTTGATTTAATCTTTCTGATCTCCCTGTGGTCTTACCTTGATGGACAAGGCGTAGAGGTGATTGAGCATGACATGGTTGGGTTCTGGGAGCAATGCAGGGTCACACTGAAGAGGGAGAGAGAATACATCTTACTCCAGTGCATGCACATTACTGTCAATGACATGAATAGTTCTCATGTCTTCATCATTGATATTCCCATGAGGGTTTGGATTCAGTTGTTAGCGTCTTGTACTCACAGAGATTCCTGTGTCCTTGTTTAGGATGACCTGTAGCAAGTGAGGTGGGAGAATGGGCGGAGACTTGAACTTTTCTTCCTGCTTGGGTATGTAAGGGTCCTGATGGTACGGTCCGGGAGGGGAGCTGGACAGGTCTAACTCACAAACAGATGGGAGGAGGGGCAAGTTAATAAATACAATGGGAGAGCGAACACCAAGATTTGTCAAGTTAATATTTTGCTATTGCAAGTTGAAATCTAACTTTCTAACACCATGGAGACATTTTCCAATACAGTAGCATAACTTGAATGGATGAACACGTTATGGATACTGACCTTGACACTGACCTGACATATCAGAGCATTTCTGTGAGTCCACCATAAGTGCATCAAACACCTCAAAGTCAGTCTTCTTCACTTGGATGACATTGTTGACTGTGCCTAGCTGGTTGGTTACAACAGGCTGGCGGACCACAAAACCAGCAATCAAACAGAGAACTCATAAACATCAAATATGTTACAGTCATTCACTACCGTATGCCTGTGTAAATAGCTGAGTAGACAGTTGTTCCTAAAAGCCATTACAACATGTAAAACAGAGGTCGTTCTGGTCCCAAAAACACGCTGCTCACCTCAGCTGGGTCATGGGTCCACGTTCCGTCCACATAGAACTTATACTGATGCTCCCCTTCAGGCAGATCCACAATTGCCACAAAGTTGTTCTGACTGAAATAGAGAACAAACTAACATTAAGCGTTATGAATTCGGGGGCAGAAATGATTAAATATTAAAGCATTAGACCTCTCACTAAAGGTCTTCATTCATACAAAAACTATACATAAATCCAAACTGGTTCTCTAGCAGATAGGTAAGAATCGCTCACCCAGTGTTCAAGAATGGCCCTTTTCCCTTGATTCAGATTACAACCTCTCACTTGTTTAAAAATGAAATAATTTCCAAAATATCACTATTTTTAGAACAAGCCATAGAAAGTTGGTTGCAATTTCAGTTTAATCCACCAGAAAAGACAGAACAAATATTACAACAGATATAGTTAAACTCAAATATACAAAAAAAAAAAATCTTTTTTTTTTTTAAATATGGAAATGTCTGCTCTGTCCAAAATTACAACCAACTGATTGCAGCATTACCACAAAAATGGAGGAGGAAAGTGAAAGGGGGAGAAATTAAGGGACTTGTCTGTCGGCCCTGAAGACCATAATTGGTTAAAGAAAACTGCTATAAATAAAATGTATACTAGTTTCATTTAAGGACCAAAGAATTGACAGCTGTGTTGTATAGATTGCAAAATAGTTGGGAAGAGATTTTCGACGTACCGATTCCATGGCACATGGTTTATGAACTGATACACAAAAGGATGCTGGATTCAAAACCTAAGAGTTATTCAATTTAAATGATTTTACAAAACTCTTGCAACATATATAATGTTATATGTATGGGGGATACAACCATCCCAGCTCTGAAGATTTTGCCGCGAATAGACAGAATCATCAGATCATATGTTTTGGTACTGTCCATATGTAGCTTGTTTTTGGTCTCAGGTATGGCTGAAGAATTCAAATCAAATTGTCTCTCAACCAGCTTCATGAGGTAGTCACCTGAAATGCATTTCAATTAACAGGTGTGCCTTGTTAAAGTTTATTTGTGAAATATTTTTCCTTCTTAATGCGTTTGAGCCAATAAGTTGTGTTGTGACAAGTTAGGGGTGGTATACAGAAGATAACCCTATTTGGTAAAAGTCCATATTATGGAAAGAACAGCTCAAATAAGCAAAGAGAAACGACAGTCCATCATTACTTTAAGACATGATGGTCAGTCAATCTGGAAAATTCAAAGAACTTTTAAAGTTCCTGCAAGTTCAGTCGCAAAAACCATCAAGCGCTATGATGAAACTGGCTCTCATGAGGACTGCCACAGGAAAGGAAGACCCAGAGTTACCTCTGCTGCAGAGGTAATAAATGCTTCACAGAGTTCAAGTAACAGACACATCTCAACATCAACTGTTCAGAGGAGACAGCGTGAATCAGGCCTTCATGGTCTAATTGCTGCTAAGAAACCACTATTAAAGGACACCAATAAGAAGATAATTTCTTGGGCCAAGAAACACGAGCAATGGACATTAGACCGGTGGAAATCTGTCCTTTGGTCTGATGAGTCCAAATTTGAGATTTCTGGTTCCAACCGCTGTGTCTTTGTGAGTTGCAGAGTAGGTGAATGGATGATCTCTGCATGTGTGGTTCCCACCATGAAGCATGGAGGAGGTGTGATGGTGTGGGGGTGCTTTGCTGGTGACACTGTCTGTGATTTATTTAGAATTCAAGGCACACTTAACCAGCATGGCTACCACAGAATTCTGCAGCGATACACCATCCCATCTGGTTTGCGCTTAGTGGGACTATCATTTGTTTTTTAACAGGACAATATTCCAACACACCTCCAGGCTGTGTAAGGGCTATTTGACCAAGAAGGAGAGTGATGCAGTGCTGCATACGATGAACTGGCCTCCACAATCACCTGACCACAATCTATCTGTAATTTTAAAGCTGATCTACCCCCTTAAAATAAAATAAACAGTAAGGGCATACATACAGTATACACTGAGTGTATAAAACATTAGGAACACCTTCCTAATATTGAGTTACACCCCCTTTTACAAGGTGTCGAAAGTGTTCCACAGGGGTACTGGCCAATGTTGACTCCAATGCATCCCACAGTTCTGTCAAGTTGGCTGGATGTCCTTTGGGTGGTGGACAATTCTTGATTAACACAGGAAACTGTTGAGCGTGAAAAACCCAGCAGTGTTTCAGTTCTTGACAGACTAAAACCAGTGCGCCTTGCACCTACTAACATACCGCGTTCAAAGGCACTTAAATCTTTTGTCTTTCCCATTCACCCTCTGAATGGCACACATACACAATCCATGTCTCAATTGTCTCAAACCTTAAAAATCCTATAACCTCTTGAAGCTAGGGGGCAGAATTTTTATGTTTGGAAAAATAACGTTCCCATTGTAAGCTGCCTATTTCTCAGGTCCAGATACTAGATATGCATATAATTGACAGAGTAGGATAGAAAACACTCTAAAGTTTCCAAAACTGTCAAAACATTGTCTGTGAGTATAACAGAACTGATTTCGCAGGCGAAAACCTGAGGAAATCCAACCCGGAAGTGACTTCTATTTCGAAAAATCACTGTTCCATTGCCTGCCTTTCATTCATTTAAAGGGATATCAACCAGATTCCTTTTCCTGTGGCTTCCTCAGGGTGTGAAAAGTCTTTAGACATAGTTTCAAGCTTTTATTTGGAAAAATAAGCGAGATTTATCAAAACGCGTCAGTGGATAGATGGATGTCCCTCCCTTAGTTCTTGCGCGCGACAATGGTTGCTCAACATTTTCTTTCTCTCCAGTATTGAATAGTTTACAGTCCGGTTGAAATATTATCAATTATTGATGTTAAAAACAACCTGAGGATTGATTATTAAAAACGTTTGACATGTTTCTACGACCTTTACGCATACTATATGGAATTTTCGTCAAGCCTTGATGACTTGCCTAAGGCTGTGGAATACTGAACATAACGCGCCAAACAAATTGAGTTTTTTTTATATAAAAAAAATCTTTATCAAACAAAAGGAACATTTATTGTGTAACTGGAAGTCTCGTGAGTGCAAACATCCGAAGATCATCAAAGGTAAGCGATTAATTTTATTGCTTTTCTGGCTTTCGTGACCAATCTACATGGCTGCTAGGTGTTCTTAATGTTTTGTCTAGTGATCGATAAACTCGGATTGCTTTCGCTGTAAAGCATATTTTCAAAATCTGACACGACAGGTGGATTAACAACAAGCTAAGCTGTGTGATTTCATGAATATAAATATTTTTTGCAATTTTTTTGAATTTGGCGCTCTGCAATTAAGCGGTTGTTGATGAAAATGATCCCGCTAAAGGGATCCGTGCGTCAAGAAGATAACCGGTCTTCATCTACACTGATTGAAGTGGATTTGACAGATGACATCAATAAGGGATCATAGCTTTCACCTGGTCAATCGATGTCATGGAAAGAGCAGGTGTTCCTAATGTTTTGTACATTCAGTATATACTCACTCACAAAACTGTGTGAATTGCACCAAAGGCAGGTCAACAATAGTGTTATAAGTATGATGCCCTTCTCATGGCTGCTAACCCACCTCCTGGTTAGGGGGATCTTGTTGGCCCAGTTGTTGAAGGATCCGGACAGAAAGACTTCCTTTCCGCTTCCAGTCCAGCGGAACACAGTGGGGCGGTCCAGTGTGGGCCCTTTATCAGCCTCCAGGTCCTGCCGCCATGCAAGGTACTCCTCTTTCTCTAGTGGAGCCTAGGAGACAAGGGAAGAGGGAGAGACAAGTCTCTCTGTGTGTGTTTTGACCAATGGGTAAAATACTATGTTAATACTGTAGATAATCCTCTAAGAAAACCAATGGTCCAAACCTAATGTCTCCATCATAATCCATTCAAAAGTTATTGAAGTTTTTACCCTTGAAGGACAGACAGAATTAGTTTGGCATCCTACAGTGTGACTAAATGGAGGACAGAGAAAAAAAGTGGTAATAAATCTGGAAAAATGTCATCAAGTCAGCTAGGCGGGATTCTGTGCAAGAATTAAGGCTACTGTCTACCTGACAATCCACAAAACATAAAACAATAGAGGTAAGATGGATAGGACACATGATATGTAGTATTTTATTTAAGATTCACGTTCTTTTTCGAATATTTCTCACAAAAACAAGCGTCTCTCTGTGAAATGTCAACAGAGCACTGAGCTTATACCCAGCTTTTTATTTTCAAAGCCTTTTACATTTCATTCACCTCATGTCATGCTAAATTAGCTTTTTAAGACCCACTGAAATAACTTTGAAGACGACGACCACAAAATGTAAAATCCTCAACAGTTGTTACGAGAAACCTGCACCACTGTCAACAGAGCTCGGTGCTTATTATCGGATGTATTAGGTTACGAAATCTGTCTTTTTGGATAGAATGTTAATGATATGATAGAGAACGACCCCACTTGAACGATTCAGAACATGAATAATCATATTTGTCTTGGTAAAATGTATTTTATAAACATAAGGAAGTTACATTTTATCACCAAAGCACGTTTTCTCTGGGGCAGAGTGGTTGGACACCCTACATAATTACAGAGGTTCACTCCTGTAAAACTGACCTTGATGTCCTCTCCATGGAACATATCAGCATCCTCTGGACTGTCCATAAGGATTTTAGGCCTGTCGCCCTCCTTGGCGCGGCTGTCCCGCCTGTGTCCCGTACCCATACCGGTGTTAGTGTTCCCCATGGTCCCCTCTGTGTCAATAAGCCAAAATCACTGTGGACAAAGGTTGGAAAATTGCTTAAACTAATGGGACAACAGTAAAAAAACTTAAATCAATACGGGACATCATGGACAGAGAATGTGGGCACATCCAAAGACTATGCGTAGGGTAAATGCATTTGAATTGAATCACTTTTTCACAGCATCCCTTTTAATTTAAACAAAACTTTGCATACATGTTTTCCCATGGAAGAAGTGGTCAGAAAGATTGTTTTTGGACATGAATGCCAAAACATTCAGGAGATAAAGGTGCTCAAATTGACCCATTTTGCATACCCCACCATACCATGAGACATTCATGTCTTCAGCACTGGAAAAGATAAACGGTTGAGTTTTATATAATTGAAAATCTTACAGTGTTGTCAAACTATTCTGTTATTTTTTTATATATATATATATATATATATATATATATATATATATATATTAGAGGTCGACCGATTAATCGGAATGGCCAATTAATTAGGGCCGATTTCAAGTTTTCATAACAATCGGTATTTTTGGACACCAATTTGCCAGATTTTTTTTTACACCTTTATTTAACTAGACAAGTCAGTTAAGAACACATTCTTATTTTCAATGACGGCCTAGGAACGGTGGGTTAACTGCCTTGTTCAGGGGCAGCACGACAGATTTTTACCTTGTCAGCTCGGGGATTCGTTTTTGCAACCTTCCGGTTACTAGTCCAACGCTCTAACCACCTGCCTTACATTGCACTCCACGAGGAGCCTGCGTGGCAGGCTGACTACCTGTTACACGAGGGCAGCAAGAAGCCACGGTAAGTTGCTAGCTAGCATTAAACTTATCTTATAAAAAAATTATCAATCTTAACATAATAACTAGTTAACTGCACATGGTTGATGATATTACTAGTTTATCTAGCGTGTCCTGCGCACCGCAGGATGCCTCGCCTGTTAATTTCTCATTGAATCACAGCCTACTTCGACAAACGGGTGATGATTTAACAAGCGCATTTGCGAAAAAAGCACTGTCGTTGCACCAATGTACCTAACCATAAACATCAATGCCTTTCTTTAAAATCTATACACAAGTATATATTTTTAAACCTGCATATTTAGTTAATATTGCCTGCTAACATGAATTTCTTATAACTAGGCAAATTGTGTCACTTCTCTTGCGTTCCGTGCAAGCAGTCAGGGTATATGCAGCAGTTTGTGCCACCTGGCTAATTGCGAACTGTGTGAAGTCCATTTATTCCTAACAAAGGCCGTAATTAATTTGCCAGAATTGTACATAATACTTGACATAACATTGAAGGTTGTACAACGTAACAGCAATATTTCGACTTAGGGATGCCATCCGTTAGATAAAATACGGAACGGTTCCGTATTTCACTGAAAGAATAAACGTTTTGTTTTCGAAATGATAGTTTCCGGATTCAACCATTTTAATGACCAAAGGCTCGTATTTCTGTGTGTTATTATGTTATAATTAAGTCTATGATTTGATAGAGCAGTCTGACTGAGCGATGGTAGGCACCAGCAGGCTCGTAAGCATTCATTCAAACAGCACTTTCGTGCGTTTGCCAGCAGCTCTTCGGCTGTTTATGACTTCAAGCCTATCAACTCCCGAGATTAGGCTGGTATAACCGATGTGAAATGGCTAGCTAGTTAGCGGGGTACGCGCTAATAGCGTTTCAAACGTCACTCGCTCTGAGACTTGGAGTAGTTGTTCCCCTTGCTCTGCATGGGTAACGCTGCTTCGAAGGTGGCTGTTGTCGATGTGTTCCTGGTTCGAGCCCAGGTAGGAGCGAGGAGAGGGACGGAAGCTATACTGTTACACTGGCAATAGTAAAGTGCCTATAAGAACATCCAATAGTCAAAGGTATATGAAATACAAATCGTATAGAGAGAAATAGTCCTATAATTCCTATAATAACTAACTACAACCTAAAACTTCTTACCTGGGAATATTGAAGACTCGTGTTAAAAGGAACCACCAGCTTTCATATGTTCTCATGTTCTGAGCAAGGAACTTAAACGTTAGCTTTTTTACATGGCACATATTGCACTTTTACTTTCTTCTCCAACAGTTGTTTTACTATTTTCTACATTGCAGAATAATAGCGAAGACATCAAAACTATGAAATAACACATATGGAATCATGTAGTAGCCAAATAAGTGTTTTAAAAAATCTAAATAGATTTTAGATTCTTCAAAGTAGCCACCCTTTGCCTTGATGACAGCTTTGCACACTCTTGGCATTCTCTCAAACCTCTTCACCTGGAATGCTTTTCCAACAGTCTTGAAGGAGTTCCGACGTATGCTGAGAACTTATTGGCTGCTTTTCCTTCACTCTGCGGTCCAAATCATCCCAAACCATCTCAATTGGGTTGAGGTCAGGGGATTGTGGAGGCCAGGTCATCTGATGCAGCACTCCATCATTCTCCTTCTTGATCAAATAGTCTGGAGGTGTGTTGGGTCATTGTCCTGTTGAAAAACAAATTATAGTCCGACTAAGCGCAAACTAGATGGATGGCGTATCGCTGCAGAATGCTGTGGTAGCCATGCTGGTTAAGTGTGCCTTGAATTCGAAATAAATCACTGAGTGTCACCAGCAAAGGACACCCTGACAATCACACCTCCTCCTCCATGCTTCAAGGTGGGAACTACCCATGCGAAGAGCATCCGTTCACCTGTTGAAACCAAAACTCTCAAATTTGGACTCATCAGACTAACATGCTGACCAAATTTAGAAATCCATGTTATTCAATTATTGTGCCAACGAGCGTCTAATAGAAGTCATTCCTATTTCTGACACAGATCGCGCTGAAAGTCCTGCCTCTCCCATCTCCTCATTGGTTTATAGAAACAGGTACCCACATGCCATCTCCTCATTGGTTATACCCACGTAGGTGATTGAAAGACGAACTTTGTTGCAGGTTGTCGTGGTAATACTATGAAAGTTTAGATGAGATCACCATATAAGTTCAAAGATGAAAAAGCCTGGAAGGAGGAGAGATGACTAGAAACGATTCGGTTGGCCGTTTTATGTGTGGATTAATTGTCGGAGTAGAGGTCCTTGTGTATTTCAGGTAAAATAACAACTCAATGTTTATATCCCAGGACAAATTAGCTAGCAACAGCAAGCTAGCTAAATAGGACAAATTAACATTAGCTAGCAAGTGCAAGCTAACTAGCTAAATTGCCATACATGTTTAATGCTTTTCGACCTGTCCCCAAATTAATGTCATTAGTTCAGAGTTTGTTTTGATATTTTAACCTGCGTGTCGTGATCGCGTTTGGTGTGGGTGGACAAAATAAATGTATGCACGATAGCGCACTCGCGCAGCAGGTTTGGGTTCCGTGTAAAGGACAGATTTATACAGGTCTAATGTCCATTGCTCCTGTTTCTTGGCCCAAGCAAGTCTCTTATTATTATTTGTGTCCTTAAGTAGTGGTTTCTTTGCAGCAACCTTCATGTCTTAAAGTAATGATGGACTGAAGTTTCTCTTTGCTTATTTGAGGTAATAAATACATTTTATTCAGTTAAGAACAAATTCTTATTTACAATGACGGCCTACACCAGCCAAACCCAGACGACGCTGGGCCAATTGTGTGCCGCCCTATGGGACTCCCAATAACGGACGGTTATGATACAGCCTGGATTTGAACCAGGGTGTCTGTAGTGACGCCTCTAGCACTGAGATGCAGTGCCTTAGACCGCTGCGCCACTCGGGAGCCCAATATAGACTTGGTCTTTCACCAACTAGGGCTATCTTCTGTATACCACCCCTACCTTGTCACAACACAACTGATTGGCTCAAACACTTTAAGAAGGAAAGAAACTCCACAAATTAAGTTTTAACAAGGCACACCTGTTAATTGAAATGCATTCAGGCGACTACCTCATGAAGCTGGTTGAGAGAATGCCAAGAGTGTGCAAAGCTGTATTTTGATGTGTTTAACACTTATTTTTTGGTTACCACATGATTCCATATGTGTTATTTCATAGTTTTTGATGTCTTCACTATTATTCTACAATGTAGAAAATAGTAAAAATAAAGAAAACCCTGGAATGAGTAGGTGTGTCCAAACTTTTGACTGGTACTGTGTGTGTATATATATATATATATATATATATATATATATATATATATATATATATAATATAATATATACACACACAGACAAATAAATAGTTTGACAACCCCGTTTGTAAGCTTTTAAATTATATAAATCTCAAATGTGATTTTTGCAGTGATTAAGACATGGATGTATAATGGTATGGTGGGGTATGCAAAATAGGTCAACTGGGCAGCTTTGAATTAAAATGGATTTACTCCATGTTAGCTAGCTACAGAGCCTTCAAAAAATATTCACACCCCTTGACTTTTTCCACATTTTGTAGTGTTACAATGTTTTCACTGGACAGTTACTTTAAGCTGCAATATCTAACTTTTTAGGCAACCCTACCAAATTCAAATAGAAAATATGAGTTTATAGGCCTCTCATTCCCTTGAAAGACAGTCTAAGAAGTGGTGGATATGTCCTATGTGAACTATGTCTATGCTTCCCGTTCTAAATACTATATTTTCAGTTATTGAAAATATATTTCACAATGGTTTAGATGGTACAATGATTCTCTACATTCTCTATGCTTGTTTTGTCACATATACCGAAATCAGGCAAACTATTAGAAATTTAGCAACCAGGAAATGGCAGAGCGATTTCTGCCAAAAAATGATGGATATACTGACAAGATACTTCTCTCCCCCCCAAACAGCCTCATCCCATGAATATGCATAGCCTTGTGAGACAACTCCGATATAAATAGCAAATAAGCCATTTGTTTTTTGTTGTTGATCAAATTCAACAATCTCATTGATCTCTATACAAAAACTCCTTGCTTGGTGGGCGACAAAACACCAACTGCTTGAGGGAGACAGATTTTCCATCAAGTGGAGCCTCGCTTTGCCGAGTCCTGTTTGTTTCTGCATAGTTCACCTTTAAAACAGGCTGACATTTTTTTGATAAATGGATCAACTTCCAATTCCGGGAAACGCAGTAAACAATACGGGAATGGCGCTTTTTATAACCATTACTTGCAGGTGAATGGATAAATTGTTTTGGGATAATTTAAACACTCTTTATATTCTACTATTTTAAACAACGAAAATACATCCGCAACAGGGCCCGGATACGCTACATAATTGCAATTTGTTTTTTGGAAGGAAAACGATTTAACTCATATTGTAATTAATTATAGGTTATATTTCATACTAGACATCTAGAAACACCGGACAGTTTAGTATCCCTGGTTAGGGTGCTGTGTTAACGTAGCTAGCTAAAAACATTAGCTAACGTTCGCTTTACGTTACCAAGCAATGTTTAGTAGCTATGTCAAATAATTTGTGTGTGCTTCCCTGGGGTCAAACTTTTCCACATGGTCGGATATTAAATGTTTTACAGGGAACAGATAATAGATGCGTGCTGTGTAGGCAATCGGGCAAGCTCTTTTCGAGCTGCTGCAACCGATGGATTATTGGATGCTATAGTTACTAGCTAGCTAGCTAAAGTAAACAGCTAGCTCCCTCTGTGGCTATATCTGATTTAACGTTGACAAGAACCACAAACTGAGTAGGAAATATGAATATTGAAAACCATACCTTAGAATTGATGTCAGTTTACACCACTAAAATGCTCGTCTTTTATTTTACAATTTTCCCACGTTCTGTTGTTGACAACACAACCTTCTTCATCACTCCAGAGGGCTCCGCCTCCTTTCTTAACTGTCAGATAGCGCATGCAGTTTCACTTTCTTACCACCAGGTGGAAGTGTCGACCTTTAATGGGCTATCAAGGCTCAGTCCAGCAGGGAAAGCTAGATTTCTAGGACATAAAAGTTATAGACCATCCCAGCTAAACACTCATTATTTAAGCATTATTTAGACATTATTTCAAACATTTTCCTTGTGTATATCTACAGTCACATAACAATGTATAATCCCTGTGCTGAAAGTCAAACTAGTAGTCCTTGTGTTTTTCAAGTCAACTTTACAATCATGATGACGGGCAGTCAAACAAACAAGAATGGTCACTTGCTTATAAACTTCTGATATGGTTTTTCCAACACGCTACAGCTCTCAGCAGCTTGTGAAATAGCCCTGAGTGGCTGGCTCTGGCTGCACTGTCTGGTGGCTCCCTATATTCAGTCGGTCTGGGTGTGAGGAGAGCTACAGAGGAGACTGCAGATGATTCTGTCCCTGTTTCATCCTCACCTTCTGAATGTCCTATATGCCAGTACCAATTACTCCCTTACCAGCCTCCCTCCATAATACACAAACAGAAGGCTAGTGAGAAGAGAATGTCTCATAATGATACCTGAAATGGAGAGAATGGAATGGTATCAAATGCATGGAAACCATGTTTGATGCCACGCCATAGTATTCCGTTCCAGTCATTACTATGAGCCCATCATTCCCAATTAAGGTGCCATCAGCCACCTGTTATACACACACTCATCCACTCATAAACAGACACACTCATTATACACAGTTGCACATATTTCTGAAGCTGGAGTCTTATATCTCCCTCTCTAACTTTAAGCATCAGCTGTCTGAGCAGCTTACCAATCACTGTACCTGTACACAGCCAATCTGTAAATAGCACACCCAACTACCTCATCCCCATATTATTACTTACCCTCTTGCTCTTTTGCACCCCAGTATCTCTACTTGCACATCATCATCTGCACATCCAGTATTAATGCTAAATTGTATTTATTTTCACCTCTAGGGCCTATTTATTGCCTACCTCCCCACTCTTCTACATTTGCACACACTGTACATAGATTTTTCTTTTGTGTTATTGACTGTACCTTTGTTTATGGGGAACTCAGTGTTGTTGTTTTTGTCACACTGCTTTGCTTTATCTTGGCCAGGTCGCAGTTGTAACTGAGAACTTGTTCTCAACTGGCCTACCTGGTTAAATAAAGGTGAAATAAAAAAAATAAACGCACTTTTCAAGACATAGACACGTACACTCTCTCTCTCTCTCTCTCTCTCATGCATAGGCCAGGTACACATATACATAAGGCATCCTCACAAACATACGGATACCCTCCAGTTTTGCTTGCTACCGCACAGGGAGCCTGTGCCCTTTGCTGTGGCTCATAATGAGGTCTCGGATCAAAGTGCTGTTCAAAGGGATGCTGGGTTGTGATGCTCACAGACAGTAGGAGGCTAATTGTTACCAAGCTATCTAAAAACATAATCATTATATTATAGTAACATGGCCCCATGTTTAAAATCCAATCTTCCTTCACCCGAATCCCTTTTATTCAAATAATGAGCATTACTTTCTAGCTGGGAGCAGGATGGTGCTGAAGGTCCAGCATCCCTGTGGTGCCCTGTCTGTCAATCACACGGCACAGCATGCCCCTAGAGGCCAGGCCAGTCAGCAGTCCTTCCTCTGAGCTCAGTGGGACGTTTGTTACCCTTTACATTGATTTACACTGACCTTCATTCAGTCACACAAGAGACTCTGCATAGACACACTCTGGCTTGAATGGGCCCTGACCCTGCTGTCACTGAGTGGATCATTGCTGTGGTAAAGAATAGCAGTGCTGTGAGCTATTTTTGAGACAAAGGCTAAATCAAATTCAACTTCAAATGAAATTGTATTTGTCACACTTTGTAAAAAAAACAGTTGAAATGCTTACTTACCAGCCTTTCCCAACAATGCCAATATATTGTTTTTAGAAATAATAGAAAAATAATAAAATGAGGAATGCATAATGAGTAACGATAACGTGGCTATATACACAGGGTACCAGTACCAAGTCAATGTGCAGAGGTATGAGGTAATTAAGGTAGACACAGTTGAAGTCTGAAGTTTACGTACACCTTAGCCAAATACATTTAAACTCAGTTTTTCACAATTCCTGACATTTAATCCTAGTAAAAATTCTGTCTTAGGTCAGTTAGGATCACCACCTTATTTTAAGAATGTGAAATGTCAGAATAATAGTAGATAGAGTGATTTATTTCAGCTTTTATTTCTTTCATCACATTCCCAGTGGGTCAGAAG
The DNA here is from genome assembly GCF_045679555.1 of Salvelinus alpinus. Classification (NCBI taxonomy): domain Eukaryota; kingdom Metazoa; phylum Chordata; class Actinopteri; order Salmoniformes; family Salmonidae; genus Salvelinus; species Salvelinus alpinus. Next base: position 17,293,538 of record NC_092103.1, on the reverse strand, counting down.
TTTACATACACTCAATTAGTACTTGGTAGCATTGCCTTTAAATTGTTTGACCCAAGTTAAACATTTGGGGTAGCCTTCCACAAGCCTCCCAGAATAAGTTGGGTGATTTTTGTCCCATTCCTCCTGACAGAGCTGGTGTAACTGAGTCAGGTTGAAGGCCTCCTTGCTCACACATGCTTTTTCAGTTCTGCCCACAAATTTTCTATAGGATTGAGGTCAGGGCTTTGTGATGGCCACTCCAATACCTTGACTTTGTTGTCCTTAAGCCATTTGCCACAACTTTGGAAGTATTCTTGGGGTCATTGTCCATTTGGAAGACCCATTTGCGACCAAGCTTTAACTTCCTGACTGATGTCTTGAGATGTTGCTTCAATATATCCATATAATTGTCCTCCCTCATGATGCCATCTATTTTGTGAAGTGCACCAGTCCCTCCTGCAGCAAAGCACCCCCACAACATGATGCTGTCACCCAAATGTTTCACGGTTGGGATGGTGTTCTTCGGCTTGCAAGCATCCCCTTTTTCCTCCAAACATAACGATGGTCATTATGGCCAAACAGTTCGATTTCTGTTTCATCAGACCAGAGGACATTTCTCCAAAAAGTACGATCTTTGTCCTCATGTGCAGTTGCAAACTGTAGTCTGGCTTTTTTACTGCGGTTTTGGAGCAGTGGCTTCTTCCTTGCTGAGCGGCCTTTCAGGTTATGTCGATATAGGACTCGTTTTACTGTGGATATAGATACGTTTGTACCTGTTTCCACCAGCATCTTCACAATGTCCTTTGCTATTGTTCTGGGATTGATTTGCACTTTTCGCACCAAAGTACGTTCATCTCTAGGAGACAGAAAGCGTCTCCTTCCTGAGCAGTATGACGGCTGCGTGGTCCCATGGTGTTTATACTTGCATACTATTGTTTGTACAGATGAACGTGGTACCTTCAGGCGTTTGGAAATTGCTCCCAAGGATGAACCAGACTTGTGGAGGTCTACACATTTTGTTTCTGAGGTCTTGGCTGATTTCTCTTGATTTTCACATGATGTCAAGCAAAGAGGCACTGAGTTTGAAGGTAGGCCTTGAAATACATCCACAGGTACACCTCCAATTGACTCAATTATGTCAATTAGCCTATCAGAAGCTTCTAAAGCCATGACATCATTTTCTGGAATTTTCCAAGCTGTTTAACGGCAGTCATCTTAGTGTATGTAAACGTCTGACCCACTGGAATTGTGATACAGTGAATTATAAGTCAAATAATCTGTCTGTAAACAATTGTTGGAAAAATTACTTGTGTTATGCACAAAGTAGATGTCCAAACCGACTTGCCAAAACTATAGTTTGTTAACAATACATTTGTGGAGTGGTTGAAAATGAGTTTTAATGACTCCAACCTAAGTGTATGTAAACTTCCGACTTCAACTGTATGTACATATAGGTAGGGATAAAGTGACTAACCATCAGGATAGATAAACAATAACAGCAGCGTGATGAGTAAAAAGAGTTAGTGCAAAATAGTTACCCGGGCTAACTATTTAGCAGTCTTATGGCTTGGGGGGTAGAAGCTGTTCAGGGTCCTGTTGGTTCCAGACTTGGTACATCGGTACAGCTTGCCGTGCGGTAGCAGAGAGAACAGTATGAATTGGGTGGCTGGAGTCTGACAATTATTATGGCCTTGCTCTGACACCGCTTGGTATAGAGGTCCTGTCCTGGATGGCAGCGAGCTCGCCCCCAGTGATGCAAGTTGCCATACCAAGCGGTAATGTAGCCAGTCAAGATGCTCTCAATGGTGCAGCTTTACAACTTTTTGAGGATCTGAGGGCCCATGCTGAATCTTTTCATTCTCCTGAGGGGAGAATGCCCTCTTCACGACTGTGTTGGTCTGTATGGAGCATGATAATCCCTTAGTGATATGGACACAGATGAACTTGAATCTCTCAACCTGCTCCACTACAGCTCTGTCGATGTTGATGGGTCTCTGACCATCTCACTGTAGGTCTCATTGTCGTCGGTGGTCAGGCCTACTACCATTGTGTTGTCGCCAAACTTAACGGTGTTGTTGGAGTCATGCGCTGGTGAGCAGGGGGTACAAGAGCGGACTAAGCATGCACCCCTGAGGGGCCCCAGTGTTGAGGTTCAGCATGGTGGTTGTGTTGTTGCCTACCCTTACCACTTGGGGGCGGCCTGCCTGGAAGTCCAGGATCCAGTTGCAGAGGGAGCCATTTAATCCCAGGGTCCTTAATTTAGTGATGAGCTTGGAGGGCACTATGGTGAGCTGTAGTCAACGAACAATATTCTCACATCGATTAGTTGAGTTTCTTCAGAACTGCCAATAGACAGAATATCATCACTTAATCTGTTATGAAAGCGTTATAAACGCTCATCTAAGAAAATATCCCCAAGCTTAAAACTCCATTTAGAGATGGATCCAATCTTTTATTTTTCAGAAGAACAGTCTTGACAAACTCCCGGGGATAGTGTTCAGTGGTGTTGGTGGCAGTAGCCACTCGCAGTAACCATTTTACGCCCACCACCGCAAGGTAGGGCTTCTTAGAAAACCACCCAGCCAGGGAGAATGTGGATCACTCTGTGCCTTTCACGCTTACTGGCGCCACATGAACATCTGAGGGGTTTCAATGAGCCACTCCACTCAACAACACTCCAGTGAGCTGCTTAGGATACAATGGTTAGTCACTATCTATATAGTACTCCTGGCATTTATTTACAGTTTTACACATTTACATTTATCTCTATAGAGCAAATGTAATCTAGTAAAGACACTAACGTTTGTTCCCTGAGCATTGGACACTTAGCAAAGAAACACGTAGTACATAGAGTCCATTAGGAGGGTTGATGCCATGCATTTATTTCATCACTGTCACATATTCCCCAGCCTTTACCATCTTAGCATTCAAGTACCAGACATTAGACCTTCATTACATGAGTATAAACATGATATACTGTAGCACCTGGGAAAATGTATCAACATGTTCCCCTAACTAACCCAAACTGTAATGCCACTCCATAAAGCCAATACATTTCACAGTTAATGTACAAGTCGAGTCTGACGCAATGCTACTGCAAGTATCATGAAGGCCGAATGTGTAGGCTCCAATCTTACTCATCCTACGGAGATCCTTTTAAATGCATGATTTCAATTCCAAGAAATAACCCTCAAAAGCTGTACAATTCTACATTTCTGTGTTCAAATAAAATATTAGAATGGCAGCAGCAGATTATTCCACTTTGTCATGTGCAGTGGTTGTAGAAGGCTACTACAGGAGCAAATATACTTATGGATGAATGAACAGGCCAGCTACTGGATTAGTGTCCAATACAACAACAAATTCACAACCTTCATCATAGTCTTCGCTTAAAGATAACATAAATGGATCTTAAACAAGTGAGTGGAAAAATGGAGGGTAGAATAAATACAGCTTTTTAAATGCATAATAATATATGTCATTATACTTATATGGCATATGTCTTGATATATAATATTATGTATGCACATAGCTTTCATTCCTGTTTGGTACATGTGCTGATCAGGAGCAGTTGCACTGTCAGTCTTAACACAGAAGTCTATCCGTTCATCAACCAAGATTTGAAGGGGTTTCAAAATCTCCCTCAATGACAGATACTATTTTACTTTCAACAATTATGATACAATACAGAAGATGATCCAAATAAGATGCTTGAACCAATAGCAGGTTATGTGATAGCATAAGACAGCCTATCAATGTAATTCTTATCCAATTCAAAATCGATCACACAAAAGGTGTCTTAGACTGTAACATGACAAATGGAATGTATAAAGTAATCATTTAGGGCAGCGTTTCCCCAACTCCGGTCCTCAAGGACACCAAAAGGTACATATGTGTGTTGTGGCCCCAGACAAACACACCTGATTTTACTTGTCAACTAATCATGAAGCCCTTGACAAAAACATCTCATTTAATTTGTCCGGGGCAACAACAAAAATGTGTGCCGTTGGGGGTAATCAAGAACCGGAGTTGGGAAGCACTGATTTAGGGGAAAGTGAGCCTCTCAGGATACCCCGAGCCTTCAAAGCACCACTGAATTGTTGGCTTGTGTGTGAAAATGGGCTGTTGCCTTTTTATCCTTAGTGTTTTCATGATTGTCTATAACAAGTGGGCTGTCTGCTTGTGTTGTCATTTTACTGTCAGTAAGTACATTGAATGTTGTTTTCAGTGGGTCGTTGATTGGTTGTTTTCAGTGGGTCGTTGATCGGTGGTGTCAGTGGGTCGTTGATCGGTGGTGTCAGTGGGTCGTTGATCGGTGGTGTCAGTGGGTCGTTGATCGGTGGTGTCAGTGGGTCGTTGATCGGTGGTGTGAAGCAGGAGATCTGTTGATGGCTTGTTCTGTCCAGTCTCTTAGTGGTGCACTATTCCTCTATTGGGCTCAGGTTTGTCCCCTATACTGCCATGGTATATGCTCTCCCAGGCAGGGTGAGGTCTCTTGGGCTATAGTGGTAGGCGGATGTGCATGGCCAAGCTGTTGGGCCGTGCAGCCAGGATGTAGATGGCACTCTCCCTCAGGAAGTCTTCCCAGCTCACTGGTCTGGTGAGGGGAACAGAGAGGTTAGGGAGCCAACTCCTCTAAACTGAGGCTTGCTTACTGCAAACACACTAAATATTATATTTAGTACATACCTGTTGTCATCTTTCTGACTGCTTCTCTCACTGCTGGAGCTGGCTGGACTGCTCTCAGATATGGGGCCAACGTGGCTAATACTGCCTCAGGAAACACACAACAGAAATATTGTATCACTATACACTACAATTGGTGGCATTGAGTTTCCAACATGTCTGCCAAGGACAAGACACCTTTTTCTTTCAAAAAGTGTTTTGTTTCAGCTGTGAAGAGGTCAGGTGCAAATATAGTGCAAAACCACATTCCCACTGAAAATGTCTCAGTGGGTTATTGAGACCAAACGGCGCTCTTCCAGGCCACAGCCAAACTCATGATTTATTAAAGACAGAGAAAGGTTCAAGGTCTGCTTTGTGAACACTTTCTGTTACATCCTCAATCTTCTCACACTCTCTGGCTTAATATTATGTTTACATTATACATTCTCCGGCTTAAAATGATGTATATCATATACTATAAGTAAGCTCTATGCAAAAGCTGTAAAAAAATAAATAAAAAAAAACAGCAGCTTCTGACCTAAGAGGTGAATTAGAATGCATTCTCAGTTCTGGGCGTAGACCCTCTCACGACAACTTAGCCCCCTGTGTCCTCAAAGCTGATGAGTGAAGCCTCCTAGAGCTTCTCACAGAAAAACGAAAGCCTATCTTTTGATCTTTCTAATGAGAGGACTGGATCGATCTTATCAAACCAACAGGGAATCATCATAGGAAGGACTCTTGGAGTACAGGCTAGACATCTCAATTTGTTCTTTCAACTTTATAGCTTCCACCTGTAGTGTTTGATCTGTGATTTCCTTATTCCTCAGGTGGATTTTATCCTGGCCTTGGTGGGTGGGGGAGTGAAATGATGGGTGGAATGTCAACAGGGAATAGGTTGTGTGAGATTACTTGTGGATTGAGGGCTTGGATGTGCCGAATTGAAGAAAAATACGTATAACCCATGCCGTGCTGTGTCACTTACCCACAATTCACAGGAGAACACAATCCAAAGAGTCTGTGAAGGATGGAATGGCATTACATGACATATAACAATGAAGGAGGGTAACAAGTTAGTGCATGCACACACTTATTGTGAATTAATTGGTATCAGAGAGAAGGTCTAGATCACAGTGAGACCAACACTGAGATGAAGAGAGGTGAGTTATAGAAATAAAGCTAGCTTATGTAAATTATTTCATACAGCTCAGAGCAGCCCTGAACAGGGCCAACTCTACGAGGTAGCAAAGCCGGGCATGGTTATGTCATAAGGGACCATCTTTACCTTGTTAAGGAAGCTCATCGGATCCCAGGGTGGGGTTTCTTTCCTCACAGGGGGCGAAAAAAAGTAGTTCACTTTTGCAGACAGCTAATAATAACCTAGCTAGTAGATACTAGCTTTGTTATGTTTTGGTAGCGACAAGCTGAATAATTATAGGTGGTTGGCTAAGCGTTTATCAGCATGGACATCCAAAAATGGCTGGGCACTGCCAAGAGCACAAAAAAATAAAAAGAGGACCATGTCGAGAGCGATCCCAAGCTCACTGATGAGCCTGCAGCAGGCCCGGCCACTGAGATGGAGAAGAGCCAGGGCCTATCACCAGCAGCACAAGGGTAACATCACAACAAGCACCTGTACCTCTGTTACCCCAGTCAATAGCAACTGACAACCTGTTGCATCTAACCAAAACTGAACCAGTGGAGTTTATTGTGGCTTGAACATTCTTGCAAAGTGAAATGGCAACCACAGCCAGCAACAAAAATGGACCCCACTGAGTGTTCTTCAAAGACAGGATGGGCATTTGTCAGCAATGCAGACTGTGCTGTTGGTACTGAAATATGATTAAAAGTTGAGGCATCTACAGCAATGTGAGAAAATTCAGATGAAACCCCTGCAGTCAGCTTTAGTTCACAGCTCTCACAGGCACAGTCAATTTGCTGCATCTCACACCATAAAAAAACGAATATTAGTTCTTCGTTTGTAGAGCAGGGTTCCCCAACTGGCGGCCTGCGATTTCATAGATTTTTTTATTTTTATTGTTGGACATAAAAGACTGAAAACACCAGTAAAATCAGCTCCAAGGGAGCTTTGGAAATCTGTTCCCAAGTATTCCCACACATAATAGAGATATACTGTATGTGATTGTATACAAATTTAAGCAAGGTTTAAAAGTACTATGTTTTCGTACAAAATTATATCCGTTTGGGCTTCTTGCAGTCAATTTGCAGTCTACAAAATATTTGTAATTATGAAAATATCATCCCGCAGCTGAATTTAGTTGATGTTCCCTGTTGTAGAGTATGAGGCGGATAGAAGAGGAGAAATGGGTCACATTGAGTTGGAGCGCCTGACTGCGAGTCTGTGACAGACATTGAATTAACTTTTCAACCTCATCTCCTGTAGATGGATGGTCCTGAGCCCAGTCTCACCAGCGTTATGCTCACCTCACGTTGCAGGACTGGGACTCCTTGCTGAACTTCTGAAACCAGGACTGCTGGGCCCAGCAGGTCTCTGCTCCCGTGACCACACCATCTTTATCCAGGTCCAAACCCACGAACACTGACCGCACGTGGTCTCTCTCCTTAGCGCTCAACAGACGCACCAACGAGTTCTGGGAACAAGGCAGTGTTAATTTTGGCTCTCTTTTTTAGATTTAGTCCAGTCTCATTTTGACTAACATATCATTAAGTCTTAGTCACATTTGTCATTTGATTAATGATTTAGTTTAATTGTCAAAATTATGAAAACAGTGGGCCATTTTAGTCAAATAAATGCCCTTTCATTTTAAATCACATTTTTATTGCCTCATTAACCTATAGTTAACATAATCAGTGACCATGTGCACAAACATACATAGCCTTGTCCTACCAACATATTTTAATGCATAACATCCTATTCTTCCCAACAGCAGAAATATGACAAACATAAACTCAGCAAAAAAAGAAACGTCCTTTTTTCAGGACCCTCTCTTTCAAAAGATAATTCGTAAAAATCCAAATAACTTCACAGATCTTCTTTGTAAAGGGTTTAAACACTGTTTCCCATGCTTGTTCAATGAATCATAAACAATTAATGAACATGCACCTGTGGAATGGTCATTAAGACACTAACAGCTTACAGACGGTAGGCAATTAAGGTTACAGTTATGAAAACTTCGGACACTGAAGAGGCCTTTCTACCGACTCTGAAAAACACCAAAAGAAAGATGACCAGGGTCCCTGCTCATCTGCGTGCAGGTGCCTTAGGCATGCTGCAAGGAGGCATGAGGACTGCAGATGTGGCCAGGGGAAAAAATTGCAATGTTCGTACTGTGAGATGCCTAAGACAGCGCTACAGGGAGACAGGACGGACAGCTGATCGTCTTCGCAGTGGCAGACTACGTGTAACAACACCTGCACAGGATCGGTACATCCTTAAATCACACTTGTGAGACAGGTACAAGATGGCAACAACTGCCCGAGTTACACCAGGAACGCACAATCCCTCCATCAGTGCTGAGGGCTTGTAGGCCTTACCAGACATCACCCGCAACAACGTCACCTATGGGCACAAATCCACCGTCGCTGGACCAGAAAGGACTGGCAAAAAGTGCTCTTCACTGACGAGTCACAGTTTTGTCTCACCAGGGGTGATGGTTGAATTTGCGTTTATCGTCGAAGGAATGAGCGTTACACTGAGACCTGTACTCCGGAGCGGGATCGTCATGGTCTGGGGCAGTGTGTCACAGCATCATCGGACTGAGCTTGTTGTCATTGCACGCAATTTCAACGCTGTGCGTTACAGGGAAGACATCCTCCTCCCTCATGTGGTACCCTTCCTGCAGGCTCATCCTGACATGACCAGCCATACTGCTCATTCTGTGCGTGATTTCTTGCAATGGAAGGAATGTCAGTGTTCTGCCATGGCCATTAAGCACGTCTGGGACCTGTTGGATCGGAGGGTGAGGGCTAGGGCCATTCCCCCCAGAAATGTCCGGGAACTTGCAGGTGCCTTGGTGGAAGAGTGGGGTAACATCTCACAGCAAGAACTGGCAAATCATTGTGCAGTCCATGAGGAGGAGATGCACTGCAGTTCTTAATGCAGCTGGTGGCCACACCAGATACTGACTGTTACTTTTGACCCCACCTTTGTTCAGGGACACATTATTCCACTTCTGTTAGTCACATGTCTGTGGAACCTGTTCAGTTTATGTCTCAGTTGTTGAATCTTGTTATGTTCATGTTATTTTTTCCACCTTTATTTAACCAGGTAAGCTAGTTGAGAACCTGGCCGAGATAAAGCAAAGCAGTGCGACAGAAACAACAACACAGAGTTACACATGGAATAAACAAGCGTACAGTCAATAACACAATGTTAAGTTTGCTGAAAATAAAAGCAGTTGGCAATGAGAGGAAGTTTCTTATTTTGCTGAGTTTATAAGAATTAGCTGGCCATGTAAATTCCTAATTCAGCCTACATAGATATTACTCATTACATTAAAAAAAACAGAGAGAGACAGAGAGAAGCACAATCACCAGATGGTGCAGCAAAGTATTGGCAAAGTAGTATGGGTTGCACCTTGCATCATTGCCATTGTTGTCAATGTTCCACAGATGAATCGGCCACAATTGGGGTTTCGCCCAGTGATGTAGTTGAGTCACTAAACCGCATGTCCAAATCGGGAGTCCCAAGTCCCCTGTACTCGAGTCCCAGACAAAGTCCGATTCACCAATGGTCGCCAATAGGACCACAAGTCCCTATGGCTGAAGTCTGAGTCCCAGTGCTCAAGTCCTGGTCCAATTGCTCAAGTCTGAGTCACTGGGTCCACATTAACTCAAAATAACAATATTTACCAAGTCAGTGTAGTGGAAAAAGGAAATTGGTCAATAAATTGTTTGCAATCCCTTTTCTTCTGTGCCACCAAATATTTCTGGTAATGTTACCAGTTGCAAAATGTTGTTGAATGTTGCTGGTAGAAATTCCATGAATAGAGACGACGTTGTTCCTATGCAACACGTCAGCGAGGCATGTTTGTTTTACAGATCATATTTCTATATCTGAATGTTCCAAAATGTTCCATCGTGCTGAACACGCCCCATGTTAGCTATAGCTAGCTAATGAGGTAACATAACCATTTTAGGCTACACCTTGTTCAGTTAACGGTCCGGTTTAGAATGGTCTACTATATGCTCTATGAATGTAAATGAAATGCAGTGGGGATTGTGGGAAGATTGAGTGAGACTACAACTTCAAAGACATTCTACTTTTCTACACTCAAGGGAGATAAAGGCATAGCTAGAATGTTGTTTTGCTATTAAACAATGCGGTTATTGTTTTTAATTTCGTAAAGCAGCTTGTGTTTCTTAACCAGACAAAGGGTAGCTAACTAGAAGGCTGGTGGTGACTGGTTAGCTACAAGGAAGCAAGAGAGTGCGGCGGAGCTGGAGCAGAGCCTGTCTGCCCACACTCCCTGGAGCGGAGCCTGTCTGCCCACACTCCCTGGAGCGGAGCCTGTCTGCCCACACTCCCTGGAGCGGAGCCTGTCTGCCCACACTCCCTGGAGCGGAGCCTGTCTGCCCACACTCCCTGGAGCGGAGCCTGTCTGCCCACACTCCCTGGAGCGGAGCCTGTCTGCCCACACTCCCTGGAGCGGAGCCGGAGCGGAGCCTGTCTGCCCACACTCCCTGGAGCGGAGCCTGTCTGCCCACACTCCCTGGAGCGGAGCCTGTCTGCCCACACTCCCTGGAGCGGAGCCTGTCTGCCCACACTCCCTGGAGCATAGCCTGTCTGCCCACACTCCCTGGAGCAGAGCCTGTCTGCCTACACTCCCTGGAGCGGAGCCTGTCTGCCCACACTCCCTGGAGCGGAGCCTGTCTGCCCACACTCCCTGGAGCGGAGCCGGAGCGGAGCCTGTCTGCCCACACTCCCTGGAGCGGAGCCTGTCTGCCCACACTCCCTGGAGCGGAGCCTGTCTGCCTACACTCCCTGGAGCGGAGCCTGTCTGCCCACACTCCCTGGAGCGGAGCCTGTCTGCCCACACTCCCTGGAGCGGAGCCTGTCTGCCCACACTCCCTGGAGCGGAGCCTGTCTGCCTACACTCCCTGGAGCGGAGCCTGTCTGCCCACACTCCCTGGAGCGGAGCCTGTCTGCCCACACTCCCTGGAGCGGAGCCTGTCTGCCCACACTCCCTGGAGCGGAGCCGGAGCGGAGCCTGTCTGCCCACACATCGCTTTCTCCCCTGCAGCTCACCGGCTGATGCAGGCTGTGTGCCAGGTGTGGCATGTACATCCCATTGCTGAACAGAACTGCACTGCGCTTCTAATATTAATTGTGCTTATCACTGAAAAGCTCTCAATCTCTCCAAAAACTAATCCAGTCCACTTAGAAGTTAGATATCATTTTGTCTCGTCTCGTTTTAGACATCTGAAATTAAAATAATGTTTGTTTAGTTATAGTTTCTGGGTCTATTTAGACAGTTATGGTCTTGTCAATTGCCACTGAAAAATAGGTGTTTGACTTATATTTGAGTCACTATTTTTGTTGACGAAATTAACACTGGAACAAGGGAATCCAGAGTATGTGAGTGTGTGTTTGATGGGTTTTGGTACCTCGGTGCGGAACTTCCTGAGCACTCCCAGGGATTCATGGTATAGGAAGTCAGACCACTCAATCTGGCCCCTCTTCTCTGGGTCCAGGGCAGCGAACTGAGCCAGTACCTCCTCTTCCTGCTCATCAGACAGGTCCTTCTCAAACAGTTGCTTGGACACAAAGTGGCGGTACTGCAGCAGCTCATCTGACACCAGGCACGACTCTACACAGCAAGAGCAATTGAACCAAAATTAATCTCCACAAGCAGTGATCCAAAATACAAATAGTTTATGATTATTATTAATTTTACAAAGGTGAAATGCCTCTTGTTGATTTCCCTTCACACAGTAGGAAACAAGGCTGTAATCGTGTGCAGTTTTATAGCTACCTGTAAACAGACAATTGCTACCAAATATATACATTAACAGGTAGTTACCAATAATTTCTATATAGACATTTTTTAGTTATTATGAGCATTTGCCATTACAAAAACAGAGCTTTTGGCACCTTTCTGTAATCAGTAACTCAATGCGCTCAGAGGGTTGGTTCAGAGATACTTGAAGAGCTGTATGAGAACAGCCCTGTATGCATCTACTGATCTATTAATCTGTCAACTGTGCTGTACCAAATAAAGCATACTTGTCCCGGCTTATGGAGATCTGTCAGCTATGAAATGTATTGTTCTCTAGAGCTGCAGCAGTATGACTGACCAGGGATGATCTTGCACTGCTTGAATGTTTCCATTAGGCTGTACATCTCCTCTTCAGTCAGAAGCAGGTTCACATTGTCCTGTGGGAGGGAAAGGTCACGGTTAAATGGGGAGAGATCTGATACAAACTGGCATCTGTAGTAAAGTCAAGTAGAAGGTACTGGAAAGCAGTACAAAGTTCGCTTGGGCGGGATACCGTATACTGAGGTATTTGGAAATAGCCTCAGGATGTTTTTTTTCAATACCATCAGAAATTTGAGACTTTTTTTTTGTTCATTACATTTTTATATTTGTAGCTTCTTTAAGTAATAACCTGCAGTCAACTTGTGCAATACGATAGGAAATTAAGCAGATCACGGTCTTCATTTCACATGATGAAACTTACCAAAGTTCCCCATAACAGCTGAGCCAGTCATGTGTTCGTTTGAAAATAGCACAACAGGAGAAAGCGGGAGCAGGTGAGTCCAGCAGTGTATTGACATGGGTTGCGTTTTATATTGAAAGGCTGTTGTTTTTGCTTCAATAGAGTGATTAGTGGCATGCAGCTACAGTTTTCCTTCACAGAAGATACATTAGTGCAACACATTCGGCAGAAAATAGCTTAATTTTCATCAAATGACAACAGAAGTGCAACGCTATTTGGTTGGCAGCCCACACAAGTAAATTAGCTTACAATGAAAAAGCAAGGTATTTTTTGCAAAAACGACACATGGCCATCATATTTCTAATGTTTATCATAGAAATAATGTAGCCAGCTACATTTCCTAATGTTCTGCTTAAAGTTAATCTTGCATTTCACCAGAGAAAAGTAGGCTACACAACAGAAAGTAGGCAACTGAAGCACAAAATGTGTCTGATGCCTAGCAAAAATTTCAATAAGAAGCATTTTAGATCTGTGTTTACAAAATGCAGCAAGATATTTTAAGGATTGAACGCTATAATAAGGGTTACATGGAGAAAATTGGACATCTCTGAAATGAAAACGGCCCTCCCTTGACCAAAATATGACCTAAACCCTCCCTAAAAGTTAGAGAGAAAAAAACAAGAGACCCTCCGCTATACCCAAGATAGTAATTAAAACAAAGCTCATTCTAAAAATGTAATTGCTTGATTACATGACCCTCCCATGGACTAGATTTTTTTTTAACAAAAAAAAACTAAAACCCTCCTCTTGACTGAAATTGAAAAAGCATGACCCTTCACCCTCCAATTTTACTCCAGGTACTAATTCTGTAAATTTCGATCCATTCCTTACGGGTTTTATCTTTTTTTCATTGTGAAAAACAAATATCATAATTTTGCATTAACGCTTCCCCTAAGTTTAACTTGCTAGTTAACTAAGTAAGTGGCTGAATTAATGAGGAGATGGGGCATCATATAGTGTTCGCTTTCTGCTGTGTTTGAGAAGTCTGTACAGCTGCCACTGCTATGATTTCCTTGCATTTTTTCTCCTCTCTGTTCTTGTCCCTCTTCTCCAAGCAGAGCATGTACACTGCTCCGGGGCCAGTACTGTTCTTCCTAAAAAGACAAGCATGCGTCAACTTTGTTCATTTGCACAATAAATCTCGTTCACATTAGCTTGTAAATGTCCAAACTCTAAATTCGGTAGCTCCTACCTATATGTATAAAACTTTGACCTTTGCAATTCACTTATTTTCGTTTGCGCTCGTTAGAATATTTAGCTAGCAGTCTCCATGGAAATTCACTATTACTTCTGCAAATTTGGTAATAGACACCCAATGGGATTTTGTGGGTTGTTTTTGGTGCCCCATTGTGTACTAAGCCAGTAATAACATAAATCCCAGGATGAGAGAAGGACGGTAGGACGATATGAAAATCTGGATACTGCCCAGCCCTAGCACAAAGTGTGACCCACTGCATGCGCTATAATGGCGTGTACCATAATTATTTGAAGTGTTCTGTAGTAGATTATATATGGTGTGTGCCCTAATGGATTCATGTGTAGTGTGTCTGAACACATTAAGTTCAACATGCGTCATACATGTTCCAGAAAGCCTTGGTGTGCTTATTATGCAGTTTCTTTGAAGCTACTATTATCAAGTATGTCAAGTGCATGTGCTGTCGTAAAATGGCTGCTAGATGGTTTTATAGTATCGCTTCTTAGAAACTGTCCTGAAATAAACAACCACAGTAATAGGAAAATATAAGCCTAGCAGCCATTTTACTACACTCCAGAAAGGTGATGAGTCTGAATGTGCACTATGTCTACCTGATTCTGTCTACCATGCTGTTCACGCTGAAAACTTGGCGAGGGAGCAGTTCAGGTCGAACACATTAAAACTTCAATTAAGTTAATTATCTGCAGGTGTGTGGTGGATGCGAAGGCCCTCAACCCTGATGAGCAGGTTGAGAGGAGGGAGTTGGAGGACAGAAGGTAATAATTGGGTTGGATAATTGGCCATGATGGGTGAAATCTCTGGGTAGCCCAGGGTTATGAGATCACATGAATATCAAACCATTTGATTTCCAGTAGCGTCGCCCACCGAAATATATTTAGATTAAAGCTTTACGCACTAATATGGAGCTTGAAAACAGGATATGGAGTCCAGTGCTCTTTGGGCTTTCACTAGACCCTTTAAGGAATCAAATAAACAGTAGCTTCAGGAAAGATAGGAGTATTCTTTAGAGCAGTGGTTCCCAAACGTTTTATAGTCCCGTACCCCTTCAAACATTCAACCTCCAGCTGTGTACCCCCTCTAGCACCAGGGTCAGCGCACTATCAAATGTTTTTTGCCATCATTGTAAGCCTGCCACGCACACACACACACACAATACATGTATTAAACATAAGAATGAGTGTCACTTCCCACGAGGCAGTTTGTGACAAAGAGCTCTTATAGGACCAGGGCACAAATAATAATAATTTTGCTCTTTATTTAACCATCTTACATATAAAACCATATAAAACAGGTTAATGAGAAGGGTGTGCTTGAAAGGATGGACATAACTGCAATGTTGGGTTGTATTAGAGAGAGTCTCAGTCTTAAATAATTTTCCACACAGTCTGTGCCTGTATTTAGTTTTCATGCTAGTGAGGGCCGAGAATCCACTCTTACATAGGTACGTGGTTGCAAAGGACATCAGTGTCTTAACAGCGTGATTTGCCAATGCAGAATACTCTGAACGCAGCCCAATCCAGAAATTCAATTTTCACAGAACCGCTTGTTGCAATTTGATGAGGCTCTCTTGTTCAGATATCGGTAAGTGGACTGGAGACATGGCATGAAAGGGATAACGAATCCAGTTTGTGTCATCCGTTTCGGGAAAGTACCTGCGTAATTGCGTACCCAACTCACTCAGGTGCTCCGCTATATCATATTTGACATTGTCCGTAAGCTTGAGTTCATATGCACACAAAAAATCATACAATGATGGAAAGACGTGTGTGTTGTCCTTGTTAATGCAGACAGAGAAGAGCTCCAACTTCCTAATCATAGCCTCAATTCTGTCCCGCACATTGAATATAGTTGCGGAGAGTCCCTGTAATCCTAGATTCAGATTATTATTTATTTTTTATCACCCAGATATGCCAGTCGTGTGAGAAACTCATCATCATGGAAGTGGTCAGACAAGTGAAGATTATGGTCAGTAAAAATGTTTTGTTTTTTTAAGTGTCAATACTTTGCCCCTTGATAAACAGCACACTTCTCTATGTTGTAAAAGCGTTACATGGTTGCTGCACATTTCATTGCATAGTGCAGAAAATACACAATAATTCAGGGGCCTTGCTTGAACAAAGTTCAACCATTTTCACTGTAGTGTCCAAAATGTCTTTCAAACTGTCAGGCATTCCTTTGGCAGCAAGAGCCTCTCTGTGGATGCTGCAGTGAACCCAAGTGGTGTCGGGAGCAACTGCTTGCATGCGCGTTACCACTCCACTGTGTCTCCCTGTCATGGTATCTGTACTGATGGCGCAAAAGCCAACACATCTTGACCACCAAAGTTAATTTGATGTCACAAAGCTGTCCAGTACTTTAAAAATATCCTCTCCCGTTTTCCTGGTTTCCAGTGGTTTGCAGAAGAGGATATCTTCCTTAATTGACCCCCCATAAACATAAAGGACATATACCAGGAGCTGTGTCAGGCCCGCCACGTCTGTTGACTCATCCAGCTGTAACACATAGAATTCACTGGCTTGTATGCAAAGCAGTAATTGTTTCAAAACATCTCCTGCCATGTCACTGATGCGTCATGAACCAGTGTTTGATGAAGGCATGGGCCTTTTCCCCCCAGCCATATCTGCAGCAACAGGAATAATTAAGTCCTCCACAATAGTATGGGGCTTGCCTGTCCTAGCCACTCAGTAGCTCACCATATAAGATGCTTCTAGCCCCTTCTTATTAATGGTATCTGTTGCTTTAATACGTCTTACTACTCAAAAGTCGTCTTAATTCTCACTCAAAAAACGAATGTGGCTTATTTTTCGAATTGGCATGTTTTGTTTCTAAATGTCTGCGCAAGAGAGTTTCATTGAGTTGTGAGATAGTACGTTTGTACATAAAACACACTGTGGCTGAGGAAAGGTACTACTCCCAATATAAGTGAACCCCAAATCAATGTAGTTCTCATCATATTTGCGCCTTCGATGGTCCAACGTCCCTGTCTGTTATTTGGTGCTTTCCCGGGTAAGAGGGCAGTAGCTCTTCGGCTGCATCAGATTCACAACTGTCAGTGTCCATGCTAGCTGGGCTAACAACAAATGTAGAATTACTGATGCTAGCATTGGATGTGCTCGTGGAAACAGAACAACTTGTGTCGTCGACAGGTGCAGATGTAGTACTGCTGGTAGTAGCAGTACTACCAGTAGAGCTGGTCCATATAGACACATACGTGGGCCTTATTTTATTTTAACCATTTATCAATTTGAGCAAACGGAATGAGCAGCAGCTACGTTTGGCTACATACGGACTGTTAGTGGAATTCCCACAAGAGTGTAACGGTTAATGTGATTGGATGTTAATTATTTGACTAGGCTACCTGTATTTGACATTTGTTTGTTATTTCGCTGAACACTAGATGGTTCAATTTTATTTATGGCAGTGAAACGAGGCTACTCAGGCGAGAGAAGAAAAAAAAAACTCACCCAAATGTACAGCCACGTTGGAAAATATAAAAATGTACTGTTTGAAAATGTGAAAGGCCAATATTTTTTATTTGGAATTACCCCGACGGCATTGCGCGTACCCCAGTTTGGGAAGACCTGCTTTAGAGAGCTCATTTATCACACGTATGCTAAGTAGTCCAAACTCTGCTTGCCAGATATCATAACAGGGGGTGTCCGAACAAGAGAAAGTCAGAAGAGGAGGGGATGAAGAGGTGGTGAATCAAATCTGAGGGCTGCTAGAGAGCCTGCTGGGTAACATTAGTACTTTTGTATTTCTGAGGATTGCGTAAACACACTGCATTCAATACGAGTCAACAAATAATCCCATAATTGTGAGTGCATTGATTAGCCTGCATGGGGAGGCAGTTTCCTGGGCCTGGCAGTGTAACATACTCACTCTCACTCAATATCCATCATGCTCAAATCACCTCAGCACCGGGAGACTGCTGACTTCATGTTTGAAAGAGCGAAATCTGTTCTGTATCTGTACATAGTGGGATGTGTTGAACTTGGTGTATAATTAAAACACCACAACCCACTTTCTTGGCTACTATATGTATGTGTAGTCTCTGGCAGGTTTTCTCAAGATCAGTTCATGGTGAAAATAATCCCATTTGAAATCCTCAGGGAGCTATAGTAAACATACACTACATGAGAAAAAGTATGTGGACACCTGCTTATCGAACATCTCATTCCAAAATCATGGGCATTAATATGGAGTTGGTTGCCCCTTTGCTGCTGTAACAGCCTCCATTATTCTGGGAAGACTTTCCACTAGATGTTTGAACATTGCTGCAGGGACTTGCTTCCATTCAGCCACAAGAGCATTAGTGAAGTCGGGCACTGATGTTGGACGATTAGGCCTGGCTCGCAGTCAGCATTACAATTCATCCCAAAGGTGTTCGATGGGGTTGAGGTCAGGGCTCTGTGCAGGCCAGTAATGTTCTTCCACACCGATCTCGACAAACCATTTCTGTATGGACCTTGCTTTGCGTATGGGGGCATTATCATGCTGAAACAGGAATGGCCTTCCCCAAACTGTTGCCACAAAGTTGGAAGAACAGAAGATCATTGTATGCTGTAGCGTTAAGATGTCCCTTCACTGGAACTAAGAGGCCTAGCCCGAACCATGAAAAACAGCCCCAGACCATTATTCCTCCTCCACCAAATTTAACAGTTGGCACTATGCATTCGGGCAGGTAGCGCTCTACTGGCATCCACCAAACCCAGATTCGTCCGTCGGACTGCCAGATGGTGAAGCGTGATTCATCACTCCAGAACGTGGTTTCCACTGCTCCAGAGTCCAATGACCACTCCAGCCGACGCTTGGTATTGCGCATGGTGATCTTAGGCTTGTGTGCGGCTGCTCGGCCATGGAAACCCATGTTATGAAGCTCCCAACAAACAGTTATTGTGCTGACGTTGATCCAGAGGCAGTTTGGAACTCGGTAGTAAGTGTTGCAACCGAGGACAGATGATTTTTAAACACTTCAGCACTCAGCGGTCCCATTCTGTGAGATTGTGTGGCCTACCACTTTGCGGCTGAGCTGTTGTTGCTCCTAGATGTTTCCACATCACAAGAACAGCACTTACTGTTGACCGGAGCAGCTCTAGCAGGAAGAAATTTGACAAACTTACTCTTTCGAAAGGTGACATCCTATGACTGTGCCACATTTAAATTCACAGAGCTCTTCAGTACGGCCATTCTACTGCCAATGTTTGTCTATGGAGATTGCATGGCTGTGTGCTCGATTGTATACACGTCATGAACGAGTGTGGCTGATATAGCCGAATCCACTAATTTGAAAGGGTGTCCACATACTTTTGTATATATAGTACAACAACAGTAATAAATTGGATGACCTGCCCTAGATATTTCTGATGATATTGTCATCTCCCGAGTAACACCTGGAGTTCTTTTTTTATGTATGTGTTAATCCACAATCCAAACAAGTTTAAATAGGTTACTCTATCGTGAGCACTTTGGGGATTTGTGCACCGAATCAAATTATAACATATTAAAAGTAATTCCTTTTATGTTACAAAGACCCTTAAGCAATAACAATAAAATTTAGGGACAATGTTGCTGTGACTTTCTGGTCCCAGTGGAAAAGTGTAGTCAGAAGTGACAGCAGCACCAGCTCTAACCACTTCAGTCAAAGCCCCAAGCCTGTGGATGAGAAGAGAGGTGATAATGGCACAACACCAAAGCTGTGAAATTAAAATGTCAAATGGGGACACAGCTAGACATTTTGGATGACTGTACTAGGCGATAAAATAAATAGTATTTGTTTCTGCAGCGTCGATGAAGGTTCTTTGGCTGTCCCCATTGGATAACCTTTTTTGGTTCCAGGTAGAACTCTTTGGGGTTCCATGTAGAACCCTCTGTGGAAAGGGTTCTAACTGGAACCAAAAAGGGTTCTTCAAAGGGTTCTCCGATGAGTACAGCCGAAAACCACTTTTAGCTTCTAGATAGCACATTGAGTGTAGAGCTGAACTCTTCTGAGATGAAAAGGTGTCTTTTTCTCACTGTCACCCTCTTCTACTATCACTCTTCATCTCTTCACTTTCTCCCTCTCACCCATACATGCTCTTCAACCGATCAGTGCCCGCACCTGCCCGCCCGTCCAGCATCACTACTCTGGACGGCTCTGACTTAGAATATATGGATAACTATAAATACCTAGGTGTCTGGTTAGACTGTAAACTCTCCTTCGACTCACATTAAGCATCTCCAATCCAAAATTAAATCTAGAATCGGCTTCCTGTTTCGCAATAAAGCATCCTTCACTCATGCTGCCAAACATACCCTTGTAAAACTGACCATTCTACCGATCCTCGACTTTGGTGATGTAATTTACAAAATAGCCTCCAACACTCAACAAATTGGATGCAGTCTATCACAGTGCCATCCGTTTTGTCACCAAAGCCTCATATACTACCCACCACTGCGACCTGTACGCTCTCGTTAGCTGGCCCTCGCTTCACTCTCGTCACCAAACCCACTGGCTCCAGGTCATCTACAAGCCTCTGCTAGGTAAAGCCCCGCCTTATCTCAGCTCACTGGTCACCATAGCAGCACCCACTCATAGCACGCGCACCAGCAGGTATATCTCACTGGTCACCCCCAAAGCCAATTCATCCTTTGGCCGCCTTTCCTTCCAGTTCTCTGCTGCCAATGACTGGAACGAACTGCAAAAATCACTGAAGCTGGAGACTCATATCTCCCTCACTAGCTTTAAGCACCAGCTGTCAGAGCAGCTCACAGATCACTGCACATAGCCAATCTGTAAACAGCCCATCCAACTACCTCATCCCCATACTGTATTTATTTATCTTGCTCCTTTGCACCCCAGTATCTCTACTTGCACATTCATCTTCTGCACATCTACCATTACAGTGTTTAATTGCTATATTTTAATTACTTCGCCACCATGGCCTATTTATTGCCTTAACTCCCTTATCTTACCATTTGCACTCACTGTATATAGACTTTTTTTCTACTGTATTATTGACTGTATGTTTTGTTTATTCCATGTGTAACTGTGTTGTTGTATATGTCAAACTGCTATGCTTTATCTTGGCCAGGTCGCAGTTGCATATGAGAACTTGTTCTCAACTAGCCTACCTGGTTAAATAAAGGTGAAATAAAATACAAATAAAAACCACTGATCTTGGGCCAGATAGGAAGAAGTCAATTGGCAGAATTGTGCTGCATAGTATTTGGGGACATGGTGTGTTCAGGTTCATAAAGTGTGTGCTGTTAACAGTTAGTGGTCAGAGCGTTGGGCCAGTGTAACAGTTAAACTTTAGTCCGTCCCCTCGCCCCGATCCGGGCGCGAACCAGGGACCCTCTGCACACATCAACAACAGTCACCCACGAAGCATCGTTACCCATCGCTCCACAAAAGCCGCAGCCCTTGCAGAGCATGGGGAACCACTACTTCAAGGTCTCAACGCGAGTGACGTCACCGATTGAAACGCTATTAGCGCGCACCACCGCTAACTAGCTAGCCATTTCACATCGGTTACACCAGTAACCGAAAGGTTGCTGGTACAAATACCCGAGCCGACAAGGTGAAAAATATGTTTGTGCCCTTGAGCAAGGCACTTAACCTTAATTTGTACTGCTATGGCTGCCCTGTAAAATAACATGTCACAGCACCAATCCGGTGTATGTGACAATAAAAGTTTTTTTCTTCTTTTTTAACAGTATGACTCAAGGGAAAAAAATACAAAAAATGTAAAACAACTTTGTGGAGCGTGGTTGGTCCATGTGAATAGCCAATGGGAGGTTCAGATTGAGTGACTCACGCAGTAGTAGCAGCTCCAGCCTGTTGAAGTGTGGGCTGTCTCCCTCATCTCCTGCAGGAGTTCGGTGCGCAGGTAGCCCAACTCCCTCAGACAGCCGTCATGGAAGACTCGTGTGCAGGTCCTGCAGGGGAAGAGGTCGTTGGCCGTCCACACCTCACACACCTCGCACATCTCATCATTGACCGGCTGGAGGAAAAGGCAATTAAGGTCACTAGGTTAAAGGGTTATACTCAATTCATAAAACTCATTGGGGTTTGATGCCTACGTAGGAGGACTGTGAGTTGTATTTCAAATCAACTAGGTGTCACTCACACACAGACAGTGTTTAAGTCACTCACACACAGACTCTCAGACAGAGCAGCTTTGAATCAGATGGCACCATGAAGGCTAGCGGTCCTCTCCTTGAAGTTACAGTCTTGACTGGGTATTGGCTTGATTAAATAGCGAATACAAATAATTATGCCATTGTCTGCTGATTATGCCACATACTCAAATATAAGTTTGGATTCACAGCTTAGACAGCAATGTTTTCTTTCGTAGTAATTTAATAAGTATGGAGTGACATTTTAGAAGTATCAGTTTAGTCTTGGTCTCCTCTGATTTCAGGTCTGTCCCTCAGGACTGTATTTACAGGAGGTACACACTTGACTGTCAACACAGTGAAAATGATTATAGTGGGACGTTTGACTATAGCACAGGCAGTTATTATTATTAGAATAATAAGTTAGATTCAATTCACTGTCTGTGTATTTACCTTTTTAACCGTAGTTTTTATCCTATCATGGTCATCTGGACTGACCTTGTCAAACCTGGTCCCTGACAGATGACCATAGCCAGAAGGAACCATACCTCCTCCATGCTCAGTACTCAAACCTATGAATTATATCCCACAGACAGTGTGGTCTACACTCTCATCACATTATGAAACGGATGTAACTCAACAGTAGTTTCCAACTAGCTTGTCTTCTCATTATGTGGGAGGATTCTTATTATTCTGAAGAGGCTGATAGGAAAGGTGAAAGGTGAAATGACTATTGGTTCTACCCAACCATGAAGGAGGCTGAAACTGCTTTCCAATATCACAATTATAGCAGATTTTTTGTAACTCCTTGATGACTAATTAGGATTTTTTTTTTTTACTCTTATGCCAAGTATCCTACAGCTCCAAATAAAAACAGTGTAATTTAGGTCTGATCTGTAAGTGCTATAATAATATATGCCATTCAGCATTTTGTTGCTGCTATGGCCATCCGTTTCAGTCAGATGTTAATGTTTTATCTTTTCCTCTCCAGTCTGACCCTGGAGCTCGTATTATTGTAACATATCATTGTTAATTACTGCAAGTAGTCCACTCTCTATTCAATTTGTTATATCTGATGAGCACCATTAGTGATAGAAAGCATAACAATCCTCTTTAAGAGTCCTATTATAACAATGTGCTCTTCCTAATAGACCCAACCAGCTGATTGGTCATCTGGTACACTCCTGAACCCAGCCCCCATCCCTGACCACCTCAGGATCCCAATTAGTTATGGTGGCCCTGGGTAGTGAGGCAGGGCCAAGGCCTCCTCTCAGACAGCCCGAGTACCCGCCCACAGCACGCGCTCTATGAAGAGCACTTAGACAAAAATTATATAGTGGAGTGGAAATAGCTGGTGTGTTTAATTAGTCATATGTACGGGATAGACATGGTATACACCGTCCAACGAAATGCTTCCTTGCTCATCTATAAATGCTTATTTCACCTATGGGAGAAAATGATAGACTCTCCATACTTAAGTTGTTTAGGTCTCTTTTCAGTCAGAACATCAACTCAACTGGAGTGCATGGGAGATAATACTGTTGCCATGGTAATTCCTTTAAAATCTCACACGCATCTTTAAAATCCCAAGATCCGGGGATTTAAAGAACAAAGTGTGGATTTAGTCAAAGTAAACCCTTTATTGTACAATACCCTACCTGCTCTCTCTGTCCCAGTGCTATTTCTACAGGCTGGTCATCATTGGCATCTCTCTTGGGACGTACAAATGCAGGTGGGGTGAGCTGATGGCCGGTCTTGTCCAGATCCTCAGGCTCCACCCCCTTCCCATCCCGTAACCTATTCCAGGCCTCCTGGTTGACCTTACACTCGTCCCTGGTGGGAGCCGGACCTGGAGCAGCAGCTTGCTGGGAGGTCCCCGAGGGTCCCACTTTGCTGTCTGCCTCCCCGTGCTCCCCCTCCTTTGGATTTGGTGGTGGCAAGGATTCAGCCGGCCCCTCTCCAGATCTTTCCCCCTGGTTTGTTGTGGAGGGAGCGCGTTCCTTCATGCCCTGCTGAAAGGCAGAGACGACCGAGGTGCATTTCTGCACCTGCTGCTTCTTAGACATGAGCACTCCCATTACTATAGATAGAGAGTGAGAGAGAAAGAGATGGGGGGGGCGAGAGAGGTGTTCATTACTGCGTGCATGGCATAAGTATCAGTTGAGCGATATGGTTAATTAGACTTGCCATTTTATCAAGAGTTACTATCAAACTGATATACTAAACAACTTTGTGTGATGTTTGTGTGCTTGCATCACATGCCTTGCTCTTAATGGTTCCATTCTCAGGCCTAGTGACATGATCTATCATCAGATTGATGAGCAGAAGCGGCTGAGCTCAATCACATCCCACTGGGCACAGATGTCAATTCAACATCTATTCCACTTGGTTCAACATCATTTCATTGAAATAGAAACACGTAGAAACAACGTTGATTCAACCAGTATGTACACAGGGGGATGAAATGGAGCAGTAAACATAAATCAACAAATGAAATGGATGGGAATCGTAGAACAAAACCCAGTAATCTCCAGACAACAAACACAACATATGTAACTAACTACTTGTGCTCATTCCACTCGGCTCATAAGTGACCATGAATTCCATTATTGAAAATGGGGCAGTTGGATTCAAGTTGATTACACGGTACTTAGAGGACACATGTTGTGATCTGAAATCCAATCCCATTCATCCAGAGTACAACAGGAGTCCTTCCGTTGTTCTTACGTGACTCTGTCCTCTCCTGTCATTCTCCAGTTGAAGGGCTTTAGGCTTCAGTTCTTAGGGATTTTGGTGTACTATTCCCTCCTGCTCAATGACAGGATTTGGAGGACAGTCTCTCCACACACCCATAGCCCTTTACTGATACAGCCTCCTTCTGTGGACCTCCACTAACTAGCAGACAGAGACAGAATGTGAACACAAGCTCAAAGGCCTGAGTGACAGGAGGTGATAATTATGCTGGTGTAATTAACCTCACCCAGTGATGTGTCCTTCCTCCCTTAGCTCAGAGTGTTGAGGTGATGGGGGACGGGTGATACAGAGACGCAGTGATGAGGCTTAGGAGCCAGGATGTGTCTGCGGAGTGGTCTGTCTGGGTACTGTCTCATATTAGATAGTATTGAAATCAGGAGTAATGGCATGGTCCAGGGTGGTCATCTTTGTTGAATCTACTCTAAATGTACTGAGGAAACATACGATTTGTCACGTGCACAGGACATAACAGGTGTAAAACAGTACAGCGAAAACGCTTACTTGCAAGCTCTTTCCCAACAATGCAGTATTACATATCAATGGAAAGAGGAAATAATATAAAATGTTAGCTAGTGTAAAAGGTGTTTCTAGACACTAGAACTAAGTGAAATGAAAGTGGAGAGCTTGCACTGTGAATAAGGAGAGGAAAGACCATGCAGAGGATCATATAAAAACATGAGCAGGTTAAAAATAATAATCTCCTTTGATCATGTCAGATATCTTCTATGATGGGAAGTCTGACTGTATCTGGGAGTTGGAGCTCACATATTGCTGCAATACTCATGGCACCCGGTTGTGGGAAGAGTCTATAGAGCTCACAGGGCATCTGAGGAAAACCACAGGGAGGCTACAGTCAGGCTCCACTGGAGGCCATCGCTGGCTGACCAGACCTGGCACACACACACACTACCATTCTGACTACAGGGCCTGGCACCCCCTGATAGATATAATAAATAATCCGCCTCATTACTAAACATCTTCCACTGGAGCTGCTCGTAGAGAGACTGAGCAGTGTAGCAGTCCTCACCGTTTTGAGGTTAAAGGGGCAGTGCAATTATAAACATGATTTTCCGTTTAAATGTTGTTGTTTTTTCCACACTATGTGGTCGAAATAACACTCTGAAATTGTGAAGATTACATAAAATGCCCTTTGTGTAAGCCGTTTGGAGAAGAAAAAGAAAACAATTTCGCCTTTTCAGGTGGGATGGAATTTTTGGCCCACATGATGTCAATGTGATCTGATTATAATAGACCAATGACTGTTCATCTGGGTAAGGGAGTGGGCTCTAGACCATCCTATCAGCCAATCAAGACCGTGTGTAACGTGTACGCTGGGAGTCGGGAAGGAAGTACAGGGAGTGAATTTAATAATAAATAGACGGACATGGACAAAACAAGAAACATGAGCAGCGTACAGACATGAACACAGAGTCAATAACGCCTAGGGAATGAACCAAAGGGAGTGACAGTTATAGGGAAGGTAATCAGGCAGGTGATTGAGTCCAGGTGAGTGATGAGGCGCGTAACGATGGTGACAGGTGTGCATAATAATGAGCAGCCTGACGACCTTGAGCGCCAGAGAAGGAGTATACGTGACAGACCCCCTCCCTGACACGCAGCTCCAGCCGCCGACCAGAGGTCCGATCCCGGAGACCAGGAGCGAGTTGATAGCTTCTGCTGAGGCGCAGGGGCCTGACAAGCTGGCTGAGGCATGGAGAGCCCAGCTGAGGCATGGGGAGCTTGTCGCGCAAGCGGAGGTATGGGAGCCTGACGAGCTAGCTGAGGCATCCTCGGTAGACACGGCAACGGACGCTTGACGGGGCAACCGGGTCTTGTAAACCTGATGAGCCAGCTGAGGCATCCCCGGTTTCTCCGGTACCTGGACCCGACATCACCTACACTAACAAACAAAAAAAACACAAAACACTCCGATGCTCCCCTTTGGTGAGGCGTTATTCTGTAGCATGTACACTGGGAGTCGGGAAGCAAGTACAGTGAGTGAATAATTTAATAAATAAATGAACATGGAACAAACCAAGGAACACGGGTAGCATACAGACATGAAACAATAATGCCTAAGGAAAGAACCAAAGGGAGTGACATAGGGAAGGTAATCAGGCAGGTGATTGAGTCCAGGTGAGTCTGATGAGGCGCAGGTGTGCATAACGATGGTGGCAGGTGTGCGTAATATAAGTAAACTGGCAACAATGAGCGCCAGAGAGGGCGAGCAGGGGTAGACGTGACAATGTATGTAAATATCATCCCATTTGTTTCCTAATGCCTGCACGATCACTGAGCATTTCAAGGGCCAAAAGAGGCTCAGGGAAATAAATTATTAAACAGTGGTTTAGACAGTGATTACTTAAATTAATAACAAAGACTGCATGGGGGTTTTGACTTATTTTTCTTGTGGAGGCAAATTGAAGCTGACAAGTTGGTCAGTGCTTTGTACCATAAATGGAATTGAGAAATATGCCACTGGTTGTCTAGCTTTTGCCAAGTAACTGTCACAAAATAATATACTTCCCCTCACACTTGGCTGGTGTTTTAGTAAGAATGTTTTACACGAATCTTACCTCATGAGACACTCAGAATGTGTAGCCTATGATCCAGAATTTACTCCAGTGAAAACTGCATTTATTCACAAAAGGGGATAAAGACTCAATATGTCTAAGATGGCAACAACCTTTATCTTTTGGCCCACATACTACAACTCAGGCTAAATCCAGAGAAATATGTAGGGGAGGAGTGCTGTGGTTCCATCAGGCTGGCTTTTCACTCGTTTCCTACAGGAGCAGCTGGGTCAGACCACTCTGAATGATTTAAATGCCCCTGGATAATTTGGGGGGGGGTGGATGAAGCGGAAAACATGGGCACTCCTTGGGGCCGGACCTGACATACATGCATGGCAGAGAGAGAATCCCAGTCTGAATGAGCTGCACTGCGACAGCCTGAATATTCTTCCACTAGGTCTTGAGATATGGGTTTCATTCTAGGCCCTTTTATTGGCACTTGTATCTTTCATATTTTTCCGTTTAACAAGACCCGTAACACCTATGGAGAACTGGGTATTACTGTAATAAAGCAAGAATAACGAGTGTGCAGTGTTTTTGGCAGAGCAACAGCATAGTGAATTTGCTCAAGCTAAAAGAGGAGCACTTTCACATGCAGTGACCATCTCTGAATGTAATTTTTTTAATGAGTGGTCAACACACACTGTCTTACACTACTACTTACTCAATGTGTGGATCCAAGTGTGGATTGTTGCCTACAGAAACTTCTGAATCAGTTTGATTAGCTTGCTAATTTTAACTAAGACCTCAAACTGGGTTTGCGCTCTGTAGAAGCAAGGCACCTAAATGGTGGTGAACAAGATGGATGACGCTCACTGCACCGTCTTGGTGTAGTTAAATATTGATAATTTTGGAGGAAGATAAGAGCACCATGGTGCTCTTTAAAATCCCTCTGATCTAGCGCTCACTCCCAGTAATCCTGTTTGTAGGATGTCTACACTCCACTGGTCAGACATGATCTATCAGAACGAGACCATGTCTGGCAGCTCTGATGGAAGTTCTTGGGTGTTATATAGAATCTAGTTGTCCCGCAGAGATGACATTTTGGCAAAGGTAGAGCATATCCCAAACAGGAAATGAATCGTGGACTGGAATTAGAATGGGTTGAATCCTGTGAGCCGTGTATCAGGGGCAGATCAGGGCACCTTGGTTCTCCATTAGTATTCAGTCAGACACCTCCTCTGCGCAGGTCTCTAAACACGTTTTATGTGAGTAAAGTCATACCGTATAACAAAAATAAATCATGACGTGATGGAAACAGGAAGGGTCGGTACAGTTTTATAAATGTCGATAGACAATTTGTTCGTTTGACACAGTGGGATCTTTTTGTGCCTGTAAAATTATTTATGCAAAAAAATTCAAGTGGAAACGATTTCTTGCTCAATTGTTGATAGAATAACCATAATGTAAAGGCAAATTTGCAGTCATCCCACTAGGCACAGACATCAATTCAACATAATTTCATTGAAATGACGTGGAAACAATGTTGATTCAACCAGTGTGTGCCCAGTACAATTTGAAAAAGCATGCACAGTTTATTAGGCTACAGATGAAGTTAGAATGAACTTCACAGGGTGGTGAAAGTGTATGGTGATGAGCTTGATGCTCCTTACCAATAAATATCTAGGGTCATAATTTGTATGCAATGACATCATCTGTCTCTCTGTGTGTGTCCTCACAGTCCCTGCCATTCCATGAGATGTTGTTTAATCCGTTATTTAATAAAGGTCATTTTGCTGTTAGCTTGAGTAATTGGAGATTGGAGTGAACTTTTGCCTTGAGAGCATGCGCAAAAACCTGATTGGGTAAGTTTGCCATTTATTGCAATAGTTTGTGACAAAACCATCAATAGATTGCATTTTCCAATGGAAACATTGAATTTGTGTTTTTATTTGGTACATGAGAACTTATCAAGAGTGGTTTTTATGTGCACTGTTGTCACACAGCCTTTTATTCGCAACAAGTCAGGTTGATCGAAACAAATCTCTGCTGGGAAAAATGAGATTTTCCCCCCCCCCATGCAGATTTTATATAATATTCACATGAAAATCTGTCAAATTGGATGGAAACCTAGCTACTGTGGAATGTCATCCAAGTTTAGCGCCTACATGATTTTTTTTCTTCCTGCATTATACAAACTGGTGGATTTAAAAGATTAGTTCAATGAATCCAGTTTCACAGTAAGGCTTGAGGTTCTAGGTCTGACTACAGAGTTGACTGTACATGTGACATGTTTTTCTTCACAGGTCCATTCTGGATATGTGCTGATTAGAATCCCAACCAGTCCTCCTTTTCATGCTGGGATCACAGTGGGGGGGGGGGGGGGGGGGGCACAAAGCGTTCCCATTTAGCCAAAGATCTCATCCACAGACCCACAGAGCAAAGACCTGGAAATAATTACACTAACAAGTTCGCCAATGAGCAGAGTAGTTTACAAAACGTACACAAACACACACACTGGTAAGAATACACAAAAATGGCAGAGACAACGGTTTATTTTTGGAAACACAGACCATCAGGCAGAAGCTGTATAATCACATCTGTTTGAGGCATACTGCCATAGTTCTCTGTGCATGTAGAGAATGACTGAGACAAAATCTCCTTGCCCTGCTGGGACTCCTCATCTCTGGTACCCCCGAGAACACCTCTTCTCTTCTCTGTCCCAGAACCCAACAAAGACACCCAGGGGGCTGACAACTGTCTGGTTGGTCCCAAAAACAACATATGGTGAGTTAAAATTCTGTTTGTGTGCTGTCCATAGTGCACAGACAGAGGCGCCTGGAAGTAGAGGAATTTAAATCTAAATGCATCCTTAGAGAGCAGCTCCTATGTTGGCATTGACAGGCTGCCAGGCAAGCAGAAAGGCTGTGCCAGTCAATACACTGAGGCTGAGAGAAGCGGACAATGGCCACCGTGAGAACGGCAGAGGAACATGCACAAGCTGCAGGGATCTGTCGCAGGCTGTTGAGCAGGACTCAGTCCAGGGCTCCAGAACTCCCTAGGTACAGGACCTGTGTTGACCCCAGGATTACCACAGGATGGGACATACTACCTGGGGTAGTATTGAACTCTGTTGCTCTGTTCTGCTCTGTTGCAGGTAGCCTACTTAGTGGGACATGATTCAGCATTAATTGAAGTGAGCCATCCTACACTGCCCAAAGAGAGGTTATGATGCACAAAATGATCAAACGTGGCTAGGATCTACCCCCCGGCTGAGTGCTGACCTAAATCGGCTGCGAAACGTGCTGTATTCCAGCCAGTATAAGTGGAACGATTCCAATCATTTTTCAAATTAACTGTCAGTATGCCAACATTCCATACAAACAATGCAGTCAATCAACAGCCATACAGTAGCTGAAATTAGTTGATGACAGGACTTAACGCAACAAGTACTGATATTTTATCATAACACTCAGTTTTCCTAGAAAACAAACATTGAGACATTTATGGTCTGTTTACATATATTTTAGAGGCTATTTATATTGGTATAAAACTAGTGTAAATGATTATAAATACATGACAATATTTTAGGTTGACAGTAATTATATTACACAATCTCTGATATACATCAGATGCCTTACTTTCAATTTCCTGCATAAGAAAAAGCAAGAATTGCATCACCTATGACACAACTACCATTCATTCAAATTAGACTGGTTTGGATTTCTCCCTGACCACAATGGCTGACATTTTCATATCATTTTGGAAATTGGGGCCATAGCCACTCTAGTAATTGAATAGGATATCTGTGGGTTCACCCCTAAAGCACACACATAGCGTTGCGAAGGCCTTGCTGACACCAGGTCACTATATCCAGCCTATGAATGTTTAGTTTAAAAACACAGCCATCAATCATTGGCAGATGAAGAAAAATGCTATAGCCTAGCTCCTGCAAATCACCCGAGATGCCTTTTCGTCATGCATTAATTAAATGCAAGTCTGAAATGTGTTATGCAACAATTTTGCTGTTGGTCTGTATGTCATATTGAAAATAAATGGAATTTACCTGAGATAAAATCGGACAACTCTCCACCGCGATTTGGGACTTTTTTTCCTTGTGTCTCACGAACAGCTACCCAGCATTGCAAGGCTTCGATTGAATGAAAAGTACGCGTTTAGCCTACTCAAAATAGCCTAGATTTCACAAATATATACTGCAAATGTGACACGAATTACCTATCCGCGATAAGAGTGACAAGAGTCCGTCAAAACGCTGACGTGGACAGCTCCAGTGCTGAAATGTTTTTCTTGCCACTTGCACGTGTGGAGAGCGACAGTACAGCTCCGCCAAGAGGAACGCGCCCTTGAAAATGCAGCCGTACGCACAGCACAGTTACAGCCAGAATGAAGAACCATGGAGCGCTATGCACTAATCACACCCACACTAACAACACGCCTTGCAATTCAATCGAAAGCATCGAGGAGCTAGATAACTTGTAGGCTACTAAATCTACCTTCTTGATTGGCCGGGACCAGTTCTAAAAAAAAAAAATGAAGTTTGTGCCAGGATACACTTATAGCCAATAACCTCCCAGAAAGGTTGAGAACGTCATGTAAATGGAATGTGGAGGCTTTCACAGCCCTCACTCACGGATCAATATCATCAACTCAAAACAACATGATGCAATCTGGAAATCTAATGGAAGCCTATAGAACTATCTGTTGACACACAGTTCGGATACTCATCGGTACAGCACAAGACATGCAACCAAAGGACTCTTCACAGTCCCCAGGTCCAGAACAGAGGCTGGGAAACTCTACATGGAACTCTGCCACCCCTGGTAACTCAAGCTAGCAATAAAACCAGTTTAAAAAACACAGATAAAATAACACTTTACTGCACAAAGGGGCCTGGAGAGACACAGCCATATATATATATATATGTATAAATATATTTACAATGTATTAGACCTAGATATTGTGTGTATATACTGACATGTAGGCTGTGTGATGTTTTAAAATGTATGTATTTCAGTCCTTGACTAATATGTTCTGTACTATGTATTATGTCATGTTTCATGTGGACCTCAGGAAGAGTAGCTGGTGCTTATGAAGCTGCTAATGGGGGATCCTAATAAATACCAAATTGAAGTTCAGGCATCTTCCAAATTCATTGGAAATTATATTTTGACATATTCAATTGCACATTTGATCAAAGAATAAATTCAAATGAATATCATAAATTGTAGTCCTTGTGCCTGAACACAACTTCTGACCACATGACTTTAAAAGCCCTCAGTTTCTGAGCACATCACTTCACTAAGATTGCCCTTTCTACATACACTCCCCTCCATATGTATTTGGACAGGGAAGCAACCTTTTTTAATCTGGCTCTATATTCCAACATTTTAGATTTGAGATGCATTTTGTTGGATGCATTTGCAGTTTGTTTTGGATTATCTTTAGCCCAAAAGGAACTGAATGTTGAAAAAATATTGTACCATTTTGGAGTCGCTTTTGTCATAAGTAAGAATAGAAGATGATTCTGAACACTACTACATTTATGTGGATGCTACCATGATTATGCATAATCATGAATAATGATGAGTGAATTTACAGAGGCACAAAGATCATACACCCCCCCCCCCCCCCAAAGAAAATACTAAGCTCCCCTGTTATTGGAAAGAGGTTCGTTAGCATGTTTTGGTGAAGCCTCTAACCTTTATCATCATTATTCATTCAATATAAATTGTTCATAAACATCTTATCTACTCACTTAAAATTAAATTACTTAAGGTCATTATTCAGTTACTATTGGGCAAAACATAACACAAAACAAACTGCAAATGCATCCAATGAGTTTGTAGAGTCACAAGCTTGATGTAGTCATTGCAGGCAAGGAATATGGGACCAAATACTAACAGCTTTTGACATTAATACCCTTTAAATGACTAGTTTCCTTTACACTGACCGGCTGGGATGGTGCAATGGAACAGATCATTAGCAGTTCATCCACAATGCAATAGCATTTCCATTAGCATTCATTTGGCTGGATTTAGGAGAATAGCCTTGGCTGCTTTTCATGCACCCTAATGAACAAATGCCCCAGCACCATACCAGAGACAGGGTGTCACAGTCTCCTATCCCTTTTCGTTCGCACCCGTACCCTCCGAAGATATGGTAATTGTTGCATTGCCTTATGTTTGAGCCAAGATTGATGTGAGTGAGTGATATGCTTGCTTCCTTTGTCCTTTTCTTATACAGACCCTCAACTCAAGTATGAACCTTTACAAGGCCTTTCATTCTTCAGTGTCCTTGCCATCTGCGATCCTTGTGACCTTGTCACTGTAGATGGAATTTCCTGAATGATTGACTGCTCAGGATTCAAACCAACATAATGAAAAGCACATCCACGCTCTCGCTCTGTTCAAAAGATGATTAATAAAATAAAAATTTAATTCAATGATCTGTTTTATCAAACAACCCCAAAACATTAATTAATCAAAGGGCAAATCAAAGCTTTCATCTGTTGTATACCATGCACACAAAAAAAAGAAAAAGATTTAGAGAGCACAAAAGAGAGCTGACTATTATCCAAGTTGTATCCATTCTCTCATTTCTAATCCATGTCAAATGTTTTAAATTGGAGATTTACAAAGGTCATAAAAATATTTCAGTGTCTCCAGATTGATCATCTTTAATTCCCTTTTTGTTCAAGCTGGACTGTTGCATTACAATTACTGATATGCCCACAGCCTCTCCTTCCAAGTGCAGTTATACTGTGTCTGTATTTTGCCCAAGACAGCTGAGACAACATTACCTATCAGGGTTCTTTCACAGTGTACTCTTCATCAAATCAGCTCACACTGCCAAACAGTGCCTGTCAGAGACTTAAAAAAGGAATGTTTAGAGGCCAAATGTGCTGCCGCAAGGAGATTGTTCCAGATCATTGTGAGTCATGATTTAAATATTAACCAAAACTTTGTTTTTCAGAGAATATGGGGATTTTCTTTTTTCTCTTCAGTTCAACGCAGTCCCCATCAGAGGAACATCAAAACTCAATAACAGAGTGAGCAGACAGTATAGGAGGAAAAGTGAGTTTAGAACTGACGTGGTGCTGTCAAACCTATTTAGTCTAACATGATTCAATCATGTAACCGGAGGCTGTACAGTACAATACTTTAAGTGCAATGCTTCACTATAGGGAAACTCCCAACCTTGGCGGTTGGTCTTTCTCTTTTCAAATAGCTACGATAGAATATTCTAGTAGTGCAGGGGTTTACACAAAGAGATAGAACCCTATGGGTTTACACCCCTCCAAAAATAATCAACAACCTACATATGACTGACCCTGGAGTGTGTCATTCTCTGAGATACCATTTAGCCTCCTTTCTAAACTGGGTTAAAACGGTCCTTCATGGTTTGATAGGATTTAAAATAGAAACTTAAGAAAACATATCCGTGCATCCCTATGTTACTGTATTGTGTTAATATTTACTAAATAAACTAAAGTGTTTTAAAAAAGGAAAATTTCTTAACTGCATTGTTGGTTAAGGGCTTGTAAGTAAGCATTTCCCTGTAAGGTCTACCTACACCTGTTATAGTCGGCGCATGTGACATATACAAATTTGATTTAAACATGAATAGGAGGCGGTTGTAAAAGTATAGTGGTGTATGTTGATGCCAGGACTGTAGCCGAGCAACTAAAACAACTGATTTAGAATTACTCCAATTTGTGAATTGTTGCTCTTGCAAAGTGTCATGTCTCGATTGGCACTGTGCAACTGTCCTTATAGGCCCTTCCTTCATAAACCTGGGAGATAGAAACAGCTGGTTACAGCACCTTACCAGACATAATAGAATGTAATGGTAATTGGATTAGGGTCCTAATGCTGAAACGCGATCGAGACTACTACAGGCAATAGTCTCCTTCATTCAGGTGTCAGAATCACATTTTTTCACACTAAAGGCACTGAAGCTAAAAACTACAGACTATACTTTAAGCTACATTGTAACTAATATACAGTTGAAGTTGGAAGTTTACATACACTTAGGTTGGAGTGATTAAAACTCGTTTTACAACCACTCCACACATTTCTTGTTAACAAACTATAGTTTTGGCAAGTCGGTTAGGACATCTACTGTGTTTATGACACAAGTCATTTTTCCAACAATTGTTTACAGACAGATTATTTCACTGTATCACAATTCCAGTGGGTCAGAAGTTTACATACACTAAGTTGACTGTGCCTTTAAACAGCTTGGGAAATTCCAGAAAATTATGTCATGGCTTTAGAAGTTTCTGATAGGCCAATTGACATCATTTGAGGTAATTGGAGGTGTACCTGTGGAAGTATTTCAAGGCCTACCTTCAAACTCAGTGCCTCTTTGCTTGACATCATGGGGAAAAAAATCAAAAGAAATCAGCCAAGACTTCAGAAAAAAAATTGTAGACCTCCACAAGTCTGGTTCATCCTTGGGAGCAAATTCCAAACACCTGAAGGTACCACGTTCATCTGTACAAACAATAGTACACAAGTATAAACACCATTGGGACCACACAGCCGTCATACCACTCAAGAAGGAGACGCGTTCTGTCTCCTAGAGATGAACGTACCTTGGTGCGAAAAGTGCAAATCAATCCCAGAACAACAGCAAAGGACCTTGTGAAGATGCTGGAGGTAACAGGTACAAAAGTATCTATATCCACAGTAAAACAAGTCCTATAAATCGACATAACCTGAAAGGCCGCTCAGCAAGGAAGAAGCCACTGCTCCAAAACCGCCATAAAAAAGCCAGACTAAGGTTTGCAACTGCACATGGGGACAAAGATCGTACCTTTTGGAGAAATGTCCTCTGGTCTGATGAAACAAAAATAGAACTGTTTGGCCATAATGACCATCGTTATGTTTGGAGGAAAAAGGGGGATGCTTGCAAGCCGAAGAACACCATCCCAACCGTGAAGCACGGGGGTGGCAGCATCATGTTTTGGGGGTGCTTTGCTGCAGGAGGGACTGGTGCACTTCACAAAATAGATGCCATCATGAGGGAGGAAAATTATGTGGATATATTGAAGCAACATCTCAAGACATCAGTCAGGAAGTTAAAGCTGGGTCGCAAATGAGTCTTCCAACTGGACAATAACCCCAAGCATACTTCCAAAGTTGTGGCAAAATGGCTTAAGGACAACAAAGTCAAGCTATTGGAGTGGCCATCACAAAGCCCTATAGAGGATTTGTGGGCAGAACTGAGAAAGCATGTGCGAGCAAGGAGGCCTTCAACCTGACTCAGTTACACCAGCTCTGTCAGGAGGAATGGGCCAAAATTCACCCAACTTATTCTGGGAAGCTTGTGGAAGGCTTGTGGAAGGCTACCCGAAATGTTTAACTTGGGTCAAACAATTTAAAGGCAATGCTACCAAGTACTAATTGAGTGTATGTAAACTTCTGACCCACTGGGAATGTGATGAAATAAATAAAAGCTGAAATAAATCCTTCTATCTACTACTATTCTGACATTTCACATTCTTAAAATGAAGTGGTGATCCTAACTAACTTAAGACATGGAATTTTTACTAGGATTAAATGTCAGGAATTGTGAAAAAGAGTTTAAATGTATTTGGCTAAGGTGTACGTAAACTTCCGACTGTATATAAAATCTAAGAGAAACAATTTAACAGGATGATGTGCAATGGGGTATATACACACACACGTATGTGGACCCCCCTTCAAATTAGTAGATTAAGCCATTTCAGCCACACCCGTTGCTGACAGGTGTATAAAATCAAACACAGAGCCTATGCAAACTCCAAAGACAAACATTGGCAGTAGAATGGCATTTCTGAAGAGCTCAGTGGCTTTCAACTTAGCACCGTCATAGGATGCCACCTTTCCAACAAGTCAGTTCTTCACATTCTTGCCCTGCTAGAGCTGCCCCGGTCAACTGTAAGTGCTGTTATTGTGAAGAGGAAACATCTAGGAGCAACAACGGCTCAGTCGCAAAGTGGTAGGTCACACAAACTCACAGAACGGGACCGCCGAGGACTGAAGCATGTAGCGCATAAAATCATCTGTTCTCGGTTGCAACATTCAATGCCAAGTTCCAAACTGCCTCGAAGCAACGTCAGCACAAGAGCTGTTCATCAGGAGCTTAATGGAATGGGTTTTCATGGCCGAGCAGCCGCACACAAGCCTAAGAACACCTTGCGCAATGCCAAGCGTCGGCTGGAGTGATGTAAAGCTCGTTGCCATTGGACGCGGGTGCAGTGGAATAGTGTTCCATGGAGTGAGGAATCACGTTTCACCATTTGGCAGTCTGACAGACTAATCTGGGTTTGGCGGATACAAGGAGAACGCTACCTGCCCGAATGCATAGTGCCAACTGTAAAATTTGGTGGATGAGAAATAATGGTCTTGGGCTGTTTTTCATGGTTCAGGCTAGGCCTCTTAGTTCCAGTGAAGGGAAATCTTAACGCTACAGCATAAAATGACATTCTAGACTATTCTGCGCTTCCAACATTGTGGCAAGGCCCTTTCCTGTTTCAGCATGACTTTGCCCCCATGCACAAAGCAAGGTCCATACAGAAATGGTTTGTCGAGATCGGTGTGGAAGAACATTACTGGCCTGCACAGAGCCCTGACCTCAACCCCATCGAATGCTGACTGCGAGCCAGGCCTAATTGGCCAACATCAGTGCCCAACCTCACTAATGCTCTTGTGGCTGAATGGAAGCAAGTCCCTGCATCAATGTTCCAACATCTAGTGGAAAGCCATCCCAGAAGAATGGAGGATGTTATAGCAGCAAAGAGGGTAGCAACTCCATTTTAATGTCCATGATTTTGGAATGAGATGTTTGACAAGCAGGTGTCCACATATTGTTGGCCACGTACTGCAGTGTTTCCCAACCCTGGTCCTCCAGTACCAACAGTGCACATGTTCATTGTAGCCCTGTACAAAACACGCCTCATTCAACTCATTGAGGGCATGATGATTAGTTGACAAGTTGAATCAGGTGTGCTTGTCCAGGGTTACAATAAAATGTGTACTATTGAGGGTACTGGAGGATCAGGGTTGGGAAACACAGGTGTAGTGTATATGTTGGAGTCAGTCCGTGGCATAGCGCAAAAGGCAGTGCAGAGAGCAATGTGCAGTCCAGGATGAAAGTGCATGGTGCATCGTTTGTACATGAATAGTGAAAAGCCTATAAGTGGGAAGATCAAAGTGGACCAGATGGCCGGTTAGTAAGGTTCACGGCGCGGGGGGAAAGCTGTTAAGGTGGCGGGAGGTTTTCGTCGTGATTGACCTGAACCGTTTGCCAGAGGGGAGTCTTCTGAAGAGGGAGGGCTTGGAGTGAAAGAGGTCGGCGAGGATCTTTCCTGCAAGCCTCCTTTTCCTGAAGGGCAGGACCTCAATGGAGTGCAGGTGCAACCGATAACCCTCTCAGCAGACCGGACAATACGTTGCAGTTTGCCCTTGGACCAGGCACACGCATTCCCAAACCAGACATTGATCGAAGAGGTGAGAATGGACTCAAGGATGGCTTTGTAGAACCAGATCAGTATCGTCTGGGAGAGTCTGAATTTCTTCAGCTGGTGCAAGAAGTACATAATCTGGTGTGCCTTTGTGACTGCTGTAATGTTGTCCTCCTACTTGAGGGAGATGATGGTCCCCAGGAATCTGAATGATTCAACCATACTTACAGCTGAGCCATAGATTATTTGAATGTATTATGTAACCAGGGAAAAGGCATTGAGATCTAGGTCTCATTTGCAACAATGCAGAAAATAAAATTATACACAATTTAAAAACACAAAATTAAATAGCAAATATTACATACACAATCTAACATGTATCAATATGCTTCCTGAAGACAATCACCATTTCCACGGTTTTGATCATGTTCAGCACCAGGTTATTGAGCTGGTCCTCTGTAGCTCAGTTGGTAGAGCATGGCACTTGCAATGCCAGGATAGTGGGTTTAATTCCTGGGACCACCCATACATAAAATGTATGCATGCCTGACTAAGTTGCCTTGGATGAAAGCATATATTATACTACTGTAACTGCACCAGGAAACAATCTGGCCAACCTCTCTCCAGTACATAGACTCATCACCATTGGAGATAAGGCAAATCAAGGTGGTGTCATCTGCAAATTTGAGTAGCTTGACAGACGCGTAGAGTGAGTGGGGGGGCACGTAACCCTGTTGCGCCCCTATGCTGAGTGACAGAGACATCACTACATTGCTTTAAGCACACAAGCACTGGTCAGAGCAAAGGATCCTAGGACTGGTAAATTAGTCTGTGGCTTAGCATTCACAATCAAGCAACATAACTTGACTAATATTAGGGATGATAAGAGATTTTGCTTCTTGTAGAGTCTATAGGGTCAGGGTTAGGACCAGTTATCTTACACAATGCAT
Organism: Salvelinus alpinus; assembly: GCF_045679555.1. Taxonomy (NCBI): domain Eukaryota; kingdom Metazoa; phylum Chordata; class Actinopteri; order Salmoniformes; family Salmonidae; genus Salvelinus; species Salvelinus alpinus. The sequence goes on along the minus strand of NC_092103.1, from coordinate 17,254,193 downwards.
AGATACCAACACTAATGTATTAAACAAATAATTGACTGGTTGAGTTTGCTAGATGAAATCTATCGATGGTGCCTCCTGCTGAGCAGTCGATTGTAATGCTTTTTGGCCTCTGAAGGAACCAAGTCAATAATTCACATACGACGGAAGAAACCCTGCGGAGTGGTGCTTGTCTCCTCTTGGGTAGGAACAGTTCAATCTTGAGGTTTGGACCCTTGCATTTTACAGCTTATACCTTAAAGGGCAACTCCGCCACTTTTCAACCTCATATTCATGAAAACCAGTGTCTACATGTGAAAACTGCACATTTTTAAGTTTGGTAGAAAACATTTCTAAAAGTTCTACCCAATGACATCAAAAGTTAAATTTTAAAAACAGTGGTTTTCAAACACTGAAAATCACAGAGCAAGAAAATACCATCCCTCTGGCTATAAACTCATTGCAGGTTTTGAAAATCACTGTTTTTCTTACTTTTAATCCTATCGTGTGATGTCACAGAAGCATTTTTCACAGATAGCGTTATTTTCACAGACACTGGTTTGGTGCTGGAGATAATGAATATGAGGTTGAAAAGTGTCGGAGTTGGCCTTTAAGGCTAGGTGACGGCGCATCAGTAGTCTAGTAAGCTGGGCCAACAGTGTGGACCTGCCAAACAGTCATTATGGACCACAAAACATCCATTAGGACCAGTGAGACGGCCAGGCAGAACCGCTGACAGCCTTGAGCAATGAATTTAATTAAATGTGTCACAGGTTTCTGCCTATTTATGGCACAGCTGGAGTACAGAGGACAGGCTGTAACGCTGGTGAGCACAGCAGGAGATTTATATCATTTAATCTCCCCTGATAAAAAAAAAAAAATTGACCAAACACCATTTCAAAACCTGGACACTATGATGTGTAGCTTGCCAAGTTGAAAAATAAAAAAAAGTATCTTAAATGCAGATAAATGTGATATGTACACCGACCTGTCGAAAATATGGGCGGAAAAAGAGAAGAAATCTAAATGCAATTGAACAGATCAGTTGGAGGGTCTAATTCCCCCCTGGAGAATGCTGTGCAAAGGGGATTCATGTTTTATGTTTTGTTGAGGCAATCAATGACTTATTATTCTATTTACACAGTCTTTTGGGTCATGACTCTTGGGTCCCGTGTGGCTCAGTTGGTAGAGCATGGTGCATGCAACGTCAGGGTTGTGGGTTTGATACAATTCCCACAGGGGACTAGTGCAAAAAAAAAGTATGCACCCACTACTGTAAGTCACTCTGGACAGGAGTGTCTGCTAAATGACAAAAATATAAATGACCAGCTGTGTGTACATCGCATAGCCCTACATTAAGTTGATGGATATTGATTATGCCGGAATGAGGACATTAGAACCAATGAAACCTACGGTTTTCAGAAATGGGGCATCGGGGAGAGTATCTGCCACATCTCTACGAGAGAGAGAAGAGAAGAAGAGAGAAGAGAGAAGAGAGAAGAGAGAAGAGAGAAGAGAGAGAGAGATGATGGGGGGGTTGTGTTTGTACAATGTAAATCAAGTTAATGCTTCCTCTCTAAAATGTACACTGTCAGAGAGGAAGCATTAACTTGACTAGCAATGAACCATCTGAAGAAATGCAAGTAGCAGCTTACAATAACAGATTATCAAACTGTGTACAGTAATGCTTCATCTGGAAATTTGTCATGATTATTCTACAAACCATCCATAGTGTTGAAGCATTTTTCATATTTATTTTTGTGTCTGGATGATGAGAGTGAAAGAAACTCTTCGTCATTACAGTTGCAGACTGTTGCATGATACAATAAATCCATAGGCATTTGGTACATATTTTTTTTGAAAGCAGAAAAAAAAAATGTTTTGTTGAAGTTTACAGACTTAAGACAAAAAGTTGACTGAAAACGTGCTACTTTCATAAGTATATTTAAAAAACCTGCTGAGATTAAATGCATAGCTGCAGAGGAACACATATCTAGTCTTGACAATTAGCATGATTGCGTCGCATTTCATCCTATGAAAGTGTGAATTTAATTAGAATGGGTTCTAATTAAAATGATTTAATTAGGTTATTTTAAAGCAGGAATCCCTAATGGTGAAACTGCCATGTCCGTTTGCGATATTGCAACGACAGTTATTTCAAACAACGAACAATGTTTTTTTCCCTTCTGACATCATTGCACACATTTACCACGATGCTGGATGCTCCTCAGTTCCATTAACAAAACAAAAACAAAAAGTGCTCGGGCGAACAGTGGCACCGTTTCCCTTATGCCGATTTCAGCTTTAACTATTCCGTTAATTTAATAGATCTTCTGCCTCAAGCAGTAGTAAGTAAAACAGGATTACTAACAAAAATGTATATGTTTAAATACTATTTATACAGCCAGCTGAAAACTGTGGCTGACAGCAGCCTGACAACCTCAACATGAGAGGATCTCTGCTGATTAAAGAGGAGAAAGAGATGAGCAGAGAATGGCTACCTCTGACTTCATTCCTCTTGAACAAATCTCTGTTCTTTTCCAATAGGGTAGTTCATTGTTCATTTGTCTTTTAGCAATATATATCTTTGATTTACTGTGAGGGCACTTCACTGAAGAGTAACTTCATAAAAGTTGGACAGTAATGAATTGAAAGTGCATTAGCTTTAGAGTAAGGAGAAAGAAGACCCCTTCTGTCTGCCAGACAATCACTCAGATGTCAAATATAAATAGTGTTGACGGCACAAAAGGAATTCCATCTTACCGTGGCAGTCATCCAACAAACCGCTTTACAGCACTTCTTCCTGTAAAGGAAATAGGTATAACCAGAACCTGATGTTGTGGTGCACTGAGCATTCAAACTTTCAAAGCATCAGAGGGAACATCTCCTGCCAGAGTGTTAAGACCACACATGTGACAAAGCCTGTCTGCACTGCTTTCCATTGCATGCTATTTGCAACCAATTGAAGGCTGTCTAATTACTGGGCTCCTCTCATTTGCTGATAAGGATTTGGGTGTGGTCGCCCAGAGGAAGGAGCTCCATGGAGTGGACACCAGGGCTGCGTTCATTACATTTTTACATTCTGGAAAGTTAAATTGAACAGAAATAGTGCTGTACTGAACGACCAGTTGAAAACGGGGAGGGGTTGGGTTGTGGAATGCTGTCAGCATGCTGTCAGCCACTTCCCTTTAAATACGTCACTTATTACTTCAAGCCACACCCACCAAAGGGGACCAAACGTACCTCAAAGTCCGTTTAAGAACATTTGGGGGAAACGTGTCGTTCAGTAAACCGTACCACAACATAGCAAACGTTCAAGCTAACTGAGCGCACCTACAGTAAACACTTCCTTGTATGTAAAGAGAAAATAAATTACTCTTTACTTGGTCTTGGTCTGTTCATTTTCATATTTGCCAGCTCAAGCAGATTTCTTAGAACCTTAGAGGACTTCCCCGCTAATGAACATCGTAGCATAGTCTTGGCATTGTTACATTGGCCTCACAACCACAAGGCAGCAACTGTACCCTCTTACAGTGCCCTATTTACCAGAATACACTTGAACTTTGTATGTCCTTCCAAATGAACATAAAAAAGTAATCACTATAATGTTGAATATATCAACAACACATAAAATAGACCTACTTTAATAAGTGGTCAACAAATTACTGTTGCGTAAGGGAATATGTGACATAATTTGGAGGTAATGCTTGAAAACTGAGAGCTGCAGGGGAACATCTACTATCTCACTGATCTAATTACCCTCTTCCGCACATCCTCACAAATTACTGTACGGCTGTCTACCCAAATCACCAGTTGGATAAGTAAAAAGTGCCTCTCTCCATGGCAACATGACACCTTGCAAACAGAGAGATGGAGAGACATGCAAAGGCAACATGATCTCATCAGCTCACTGCGCTCAAGTTTGTTTTTGTTCAGATTCAGCACCAATGAACCCAGCTGTGGTTCCTGAGATTGCGGACTGATGGGCGCAAGGGAGATGCAAGATAAAGATATACATCCATCACATCCAAACTGCAGGCGTCACCGCTCCAGCGATGATGCTCTAATGTACTTGAGTCAGAAAGACAGGCTCAGCTTGCATGCATAATTGATTTCGTCGCTAGGCCAGATTAAAGATGGGCATGCTTTTGTGTGCGATGAGAGGCGGAAAATGTTTTCCCTTTGGCCCTAATGTGAAAGGAAATGGACTGCCACTTATCAGAGATGCACTGTTATGAATGCCTTGTTTGTTGGTTCAACTCATCCTGTTGTCGGCATGGATACAGTGTGAAAAGAGAGGGTGAGACAAAGAGAAGGGAGAGGTCAAAAGTCTGAATCTACAGTGAGCTCCCAAAGTATTGTGACAGTGACACATGTTTTGTTGATTTGGCTCTGTGCTCCAGCACTGTGGATGTGAAATGATACAATGACTATGAGGTTAAAGTGCAGACTGTCAGCTTTAATTTGAGGGTATTTTCTTCCATATCGGGTGAACCGTTTAGACATTACTGCACTTTTGTAGTGAATAATGATGAGTGGGGGTACGATATTTGGGCGTCTTTTGAGAGTTTTTCTCACTCATTATTCACGATTCATTCATGATTCACGATTCATACAGTCTTGAAGGAGTTCCCACATATGCTGAGCACTTGTTGGCTGATTTTCCTTCACTCTGCGGTCCAACTCATCCCAAACCATCTCAATTGTGTTAAGGCCGGGATATTGTAAAGGCCAGGTCATCTGATGCAGCACTCCATCACTTTCCTTCTTGGTCAAATAGCCCTTACACAACCTGAAGGTGTGTTGGTTTATTGTCCTGTTGAAAAGCAAATGATAGTCCCACTAAGCACAAACCAGATGGGATGGCGTATCACATGCTGGTTAAGAGAGCCTTGAATTCTAAATAAATGACAGACTGTGTCACCAGCAAAGCACCCCCACACCATCACACCTCCTCCTCTATGCTTCACGGTGGGAACCACACATGCGGAGATCATCCATTCACCTACTCTGTGTCTCACAAAGACATGGCGGTTAGAACCAAAAATCACACATTTTGACTCATCAGACCGAAGGACAGATTTCCACCGGTCTAATCTCCATTGCTCATGTTTCTTGGCCCAAGCAAGTCTTTTCTTCATATTGCTGTCCTTTAGTAGTGGTTTCTTTGCAGCAATTCGACCATGAAGGCCTGATTCACGCAGTCTCCTCTGAATAGTTTATGTTGAGATGTGTCTGTTACTTGAACTCTGTGAAGCATTTATTTGGGTTGCAATCTGAGGTGCAGTTAACTCTAATAAACGTATCCTCTTCAGCATAGGTAACTCTGCTTCTTCCTTTCCTGTGGCAGTCTTCATGAGAGCCAGTTTCATCACAGCATTTGATGGTTATTGTGACTGAACTTGAAAAAACTTTCAAAGTTCTTGAAATTTTCCGGATTGACTGACCTTCATATCTTAAAGTAACAATGGACTGTCGTTTCTCTTTGCTAATTTGAGCTGTTCTTGCCATAATATGGACTTGGTCTTTAACCAAATAGAGCTATCTTCTGTATACTGTACCACCCCTACCTTGTCACAACACAACTGATTGGCTCAAACTCATTAAGAAGGAAAGAAATTCCACAAATTAACTTTTAACAAGGCACAGCTGTTAATTGAAATGCATTCCAGGTAACTACCTCATGATGCTGGTTGAGAGAATGCCAAGAGTGTGCAAAGCTGTCATCAAGCCAAAGGGTGGCTACTTTGAAGAATCTCAAATATAAAATATATTTTGATTTGTTTAACACTTATGTTTTGGTTACTACATGATTCCATATGTGTTATTTCATAGTTTTGATTTATTCACTATTATTTTACATTGTAGAAAATAGTAATAATCAAGAAACTCCCTGGAATGAGTAGTTTCCAAACTTTTGACTGGTACTGTCTCAGGCTGCCTGGATGGCTGTACGGCCTTGTGGTGAGGATGTGCACCTACAGTAATTGGACAAGGAAAGCAGTGTAAAAACCATACCTACGGTATAAGATGTCATTGGATACAACAGACTCCGGAGCCCATGGATTTTGTATTTTGTTAAATGTTTATGTTTTTTGATGTTTTAAGTATTTTACACTTGTCAAGAATAATATGGCTGAGTCATCTGCTACATCTGCTCTTCCTTCATACCCGGCAGGTCTTTCTTTCTGCATGTCTTTGAAAATCACTATTTTGAACCTATTAACATTTTCTGTTCTTTTTTCTTGCAGATATTCAAATGTGTTTGAAAGAGGATTATTGTTTGGAAGCAGATAGGACAGCCTCTTGTAGCAACTAGATTGAAATGACAGGAACAAGATAGGCTAAGATATTACATGCTTCTAGCTGTTTGTTTGTGTGTTGTTGGATAAGGAAGGTGGATATGTGGACAAATGGGTGAGTATGTATTCCCTTCCGATTGCTTATTTCTGATGTAAAATTGTAAATCAAGGCACTGAATGCTGTCATTTTTATCTGACTTATATTTCTCTGAGATGGCTATTTTTCATGCATTTATGATGGCCTCTCGAAAGAATGACTATAATAGTTTTAAAGCCTGTAAAGTTGAGATTCCATATACTTTTATATTGAATAATCCATTTCTGGGGCCCATTCCTTAAAACTGAGAACAAATATGCCTGGAGGATTTTTATGGGCATTGACACATCCCATTGGGCATACACTGGTTGAATCAATGTTGTTTTTAACGTAATTTGTCAACGTATTGTGACATGGAATCAACGTGGGAAATACATTGGATTTGAAAAAAGTAATCAACCAGTACTATTTTCATCTCATTTCAACCAGTGTTGTAAACATGGTCTAAGGCACTGCATCTCAGTGCAAGAGGTGTCACCACAGTCCCTGGTTTGAATCCAGGCTGTATCACATCCGGCCGTGATTGGGCAGTGCACAATCGGCCAAGCGTCGTCTGGGTTTGGCCAGGGTAGGCTGTCATTGTAAATAAGAATTTGTTTTTAACTGACTTGCATAGTTAAATAAAGGTAAATATATATATATATTGACTTAACCTGACTAACAGGTTGTTACATCAATCTCATTTTCGACATAATCATCAGAACTATGTGTACATTGAAATTGCGTAAAAAATTCCACATGGAAACATAATTTTTAAATTTATTCAACCTTATTTAACTTATTTAACTAGGCAAGTCAGTTAAGAACAAATTATTATTTACAATGACTGCCTACCCCGGACGACGCTGGGCCAATTGTGCACTGCCCTATGGGACTCCCAATCACAGCCGGATGTGATACAGCCTGGATTTGAACCAGAGGCTTGTTTCAACATCATGCTATCAACCTAAATGAAGAGATGTATTGAAATACAAGGTGAAGCTACAGTTCAGCTATTTCTGCCTGAACAGTGACTCCTACTGGTACATGGGTGAGTAATACACTTCAGTGAGAACAAGGCTACCATCCAAATGCCTACAGTACCTTTATGTAACCTGCTTATCGTTAGAAATAAGCTGTGTTCGTTTCAACACATTTAGGTATTGATCAGCTTTCATACTCATTTGCGTAGACTATCTAAATAACATTGAATAGTTAAAAGTAACTCTAACTTTTCTTATACAAGCTGTATGTGAAAGTAAATTCAGAGTGAGGTTGGGTTTATGTCGGTTACATTGACATCTGATTTGCCAAACAAAGAACATCATCATTTCAATATGAAGCTAGGTATACTATAATTCATCCATGGTTGATTGGATCTTTGGAAGTTTAGAAGTAGTTACCATTAGCCCTAAAATTAGGAAGCCAAATTCATGATATTAATAGAAAACATTTACCTTTGAATATTGGATATAAAATATATATGGAATATTGGATGAGATTTAAAAAAATATTTTAAAAAATATTTGTAATGTGTCTACATGGAATTTTCAACGCAATTTCAACATATGGAGCAGGTAGCCTCGTGGTTAGAGCGTTGGGCCAGTAACCAAAAGGTTGCTAGATTGAATCCCTGAGCTGCTAAGGTAAAAATGTGTCATTCTGCCCCTGAACAAGGATGTCCCTAGGCTGTTATTATAAATAAGAATTTGTTCTTAAGTGACTTGCGTAGTTTAAATGTACACTGAACAAAAATATAAATGCAACAATTTCAAAGATTTTACTGAGTCACAGTTCATATAAGGAAATCAGTCAATTTAAATTAATTAATTAGGCCCTAATCTATTGATTTCACATGACTGAGAATACAGATATGCATCTGTTGGTCACAGATACCTTAAACAAAAAATGGATCAGAAAACCAGTCAGTATCTGGTGTGACTGCACATTTTACAGTGGCTTTTTAATTGTCCCCAGCACAAGCTGCACCAGTGTAATGATCATGCTGTTTAATCAGCTTCTTGATATGCCACACCTGTCAAGTGGATGGATTATCTTGGCAAAGGAGAAATGCTCACTAACAGGGATGTAAACCAATGTGTGCACAAAAATATCTAGAAATAAGCTTTTTGTGCATATGGACATTTTATGGAATCTTTTATTTCAGCTCATGAAACATGGGACCAAGACTTTACATGTTGTGTTTATATTTTTGTTCAGTGTAGTTCTGAAGATTATGTTTAAATCAGATTTATGTAACAACCTGCTAGTGAGGTTAGTCAATGTATTTAAGTCAACGTTTGACCCATAATTTCAATGTTTACAAAGCTGGTTGAAATTAGATGATGTACTGGTTGATTACTTTTTTCAAATCCATTGATTCCACGTCATAATACGTTGACAAATTACGTTGAAACAACGTTGATTCAACCAGTGTGTGCCCAGTGGGATTGCCATAGATTCTTTATTATGACATATCCCATTCTGAGGACAAATCTATAATTAGGAAGTACATAAACACATTGAGTCGTTCTCGTTCACATTGTGAACTACAAAGTAGTAATTGGCTGTGAGAGAAACATTTGGACAAATTACAGGTACAGGCAATACTGACTGGTCTCAGACTTATTTGGTCCTTTTTTCTCTCTATGTTATTTTTTTGCACCAGCTGGTGTTGTGCTGAGTGTGGCTGCAGAGAAAAGCTGATAAAGATAGATTGTCCCTTCACCACAGTTTAACATGGAGTTTACAGTACCAAACTCCTTCCATTTGTTTTAAATGGTTATCGCTCCAATTCTGAGACCAACATATGCTGGCTTGTTTGTGTCCACAAGCACATTTCTATTTTACTTGATAAGTGAACATCTGTTGCAGTTTTGATGGCTGCTGTTTTATTGGCTCAACCGGGTTATTTTGTTAGTTCTTTCGCATTGTTTGTAACTTATATTGTACATAATATTGCTGCTACCGTCTCATATGACCGAAAAGAGCTTCTGGACATCAGAACAGCGATGACTCACCTTGAATTGGACTAAGAATTTTTCTTTAATGAGTCGGACGAGAGGGATTTACTCCAGACACCCGAACAGGCCCTCATCCCTGTCATTTGCAGGAGAAAGACACGGAAGAGTTATCGTGGAAGGAAATCAGGGCGCCTTGTGAGGATCCGCCGACCAGTGGTTAATCTGCCTTTGCCATCGGTTCTATTGGCCAACGTACAATCACTGGATAATAAATTGGACGAACTAAAAGCACGTATAACCTACCAACGGGACATTAAAAACTGTAGTATCTTATGTTTCACCGAGTATGGCTGAATTACGACATGAATAACATACAGCTGACGGGTTATACACTGTATCGCCAGGATAAAACAGCAGACTCTGGTAAGACAAGGGGTGGCGGTCTATGTATATTTGTAAACAACAGCTGGTGCACCATATCTAAGGAAGTCTCGAGGTTTTGCTCACCTGAGGTAGAGTATCTCATGATAAGCTGTAGACCATACTATCCACCTAGAGAGTTTTCATCTGTATTTTTTGCAGCTGTCTACATACCACCACAGACCGATGCTGGCACTAAGCCCGCACTCAATAAGCTGTATTCCGCCATAAGCAAACAGGAAAACGCTCTTTCAGAGGCAACGCTCCTAGTGGCCAGGGAAATGTAAATCCATTTTTACCTCATTTCTACCAGCATGTTAAATGTGCAACCAGAGGGGAAAAAACTCTAGACTACCGTTACTCCACACACAGAGACACGTACAAAGCTCTCCCTCACCCTCCATTTGGCAAATCTGACCATAATTCTATCCTTCTGATTCCTGCTTACAAGCAAAAATTAAAGCAGGAAGCACCAGTGACTCGGTCAATAAAAAAGTGGTTAGATGAAGCAGATGCTAAGCTACAGGACTGTTTTGCTAGGACAGACTGGAATATGTTCGGGGATTCTTCCGATGGCATTGAGGAGTACATCACATCAGTCACTGGCTTCATCAATAAGTGCATCGATGACGTCGTCCCCACAGTGACTGTACGTACATACCCCAACCAGAAGCCATGGATTACAGGCAACATCCGCACTGAGCTAAAGGGTAGAGCAGGACTCTAACCCGGAAGCTTATAAGATATCCTGCTATGCCCTCAGACGAACCATCAAACAGGCAAAGCGTCAATACAGGACTAAGATCGAATCGTACTACACCGACTCTGACGCTCGTTGGATGTGGCAGGGCTTGCAAACTATTACAGACTACAAAGGGAAGCACAGCCGAGAGCTTCCCAGTGACACGAGCATACCAGACAAACTAAACTACTTCTATGCTCGCTTTGAGGCAAGTAACACTGAAACATGCATGAGAGCATCAGCTGTTCTGGACGACTGTGTGATCACGTTCTCTGCAGCCGATGTGAGTAAGACCTTCAAACAGGTCAACATTCACAAGGCCGCAGGGCCAGACGAATTACCAGGACGTGTACTCCGAGCATGCGCTGACCAACTGGCAAGTGTCTTCACTGACATTCTCAACCTTTCCCTGTAATACCAACATGTTTCAAGCAGACCACCATAGTCCCTGTGCCCAAGAACCCTAAGGTAACCTGCCTAAATGACTGCCGACCAGTAGCACTCACGTCTGTAGCCATGAAGTGCTTTGAAAGGTTGGTCATGGGTCACATCAACACCATTTTCCAAGAAACCCTAGACCCACTCCAATTTGCATACCGCCCCAACAGATCCACAGATTATGTAATCTCTATTGCACTCCACACTGCCCTTTCACAACTGGACAAAGGGAACACCTTCAGTATGTGAGAATGCTATTAATTGACTACAGCTCAGCGTTCAACACCATAGTTCATTCAAAGCTCATCACTTCGCTAAGGATCTTGGGACTAAACACCTCCCTCTGCAACTGGATCCTGGACTTCCTGATGGGCCACCCCCAGATGGTAAGGGTAGGTAACAACACATACGCCGCGCTGATCATCAACACGGGGGCCCCTCAGGGGTGCGTGCTCAGTCTCCTCCTGTACTCCCTGTTCACCCATGACTGCACGGCCAGGCACGACTCCAACACCATCATTAAGTTTGCCGATGACACAACAGTGGTAGGCCTGATCACCGACAACAACGAGACAGCCTATAGGGAGGAGGTCAGAGACCTGTCCGTGTGGTGCAAAGACAACAACCTCTCCCTCAACGTGATCAAGACAAAGGAGATGATTGTGGACTACAAGAAAAGGAGGACAGAGAACACCCCCATTCTCATCGACGGGGCTGTAGTGGAGCAGGTTGAGAGCTTCAAGTTCCTTGGCGTCCACATCACCAACAAACTAACATGGTCCAAGCACACCAAGACAGTCGTGAAGAGGGCACGGCAAAACCTAATCCCCCTCAGGAGACTGAAAATATTTGGCATGGGTTCTCAAATCCTCAAAAGGTTCTACAGCTGCACCATCAAGAGCATCCTGACGGGTTGCATCACTGCCTGGTATGGCAACTGCTCGGCCTCCGACCGCAAGGCACTACAGAGGGTAGTACGTACGGCCCAGTACATCACTGGGGCCAAGCTTCCTGCCATCCAGGACCTATATACCAGGTGGTGTTAGAGGTAGGCCCTAAAAATGTTCAAAGACTCCAGCCACCGTAGTATTAGACTGTTCTCTCTGCTACCGCATGGCAAATGGTACCGGAACGCCAAGTCTAGGTCCAAGAGGCTTCTAAACAGCTAATCAAATGACTACCCAGACTATTTGCATTGCCCCCCCCCCCCCCTCTTCTATGCTGCTGCTACTCTCTGTTATTACCTATGCATAGTCACTTTAATAACTCTACCTACATGTACATATTACCTCAATTACCTCGACTAACCGGTGCCCCCGCACATTGACTCTGTACCGGTACCCCCTGTACAATATATAGCCTCGCTATTGTTATTTGATATTTTTATTTTTTTTCCTATTTTTTGTTTTGTTTTTTATATATATATATTTTATTTTGATGTTATTTTTTTATTTTGATTAAAACAGTATTGTTGGTTAAGGGCTTGTAAGTAAGCATTTCACTGTAAGGTCTACACCTGTTGTATTCGGCGCATGTGACAAATAACATTTGATTTTAATAAGATTTTTACTGTATGTCTTTGATTTGCTTTGATTTCACTGGTTTACACCAAAAGATCATATGCAAACTATCTTCAGTTTTTCCTGAAAAACATTTAGCTCTTTCCTCAAACTCTTGATAATCTGATGATATTAAGCTCATCAGTTGCTCAACAACTTTTAAAGGCTCAATTATTTCCAGCAAAGTTGGTAGTTTCTGCTTCAGCGTTTTATTCCTAGACCCCCCAAGTAAGGTCAGTTAACGCTGTAAAATTCCAATATGCTATCTCACTGGACTAAACAACAATTCAGACTGTAGACTGTGCACACACTTCAAAAGAAGATAGGTGGACCAAAACACACTGCAAAAACACAAAACACACTCAGCAAAAACACTGTCCCTCTTTTTTTCGCTCCATTATAAATTTTCCAACACTATCGATTCTGCTCGCTCCAGGAAGTGAGTGGTAGCCGGTGAAGAGGCTTTCACCCTGTAGTCCTGAAAACATCCTTCCTCTGTGTTGCCAGTAGCTGCAGTAACATAACAGAGCCGTGATAGACAGCCTCTGGGAATCAGGCAGGATTTCATGATCCAATCCGCCAAGAGTGGTGATCCTGTACAGGCTTCATTATCATTATGGTCCCCTGAAGACCTCCAGGGCTATGATCAGCCATGCACATTCCTCTTACATGGCTTCTTAGGAGCACTTAAGGGGATTACTGGAGAATAAGGGACTCCCTGAGTATCCACTCCCGGACTTGGACATTTAGTATGCAACAATAAGACACGGAGCTTTCTGCAATCGACAGCCGCGCAACCCTTGACTGTGGTGTGATGCACTTTAAGCTTATTATAGAAGGGATAGGACTTCTGTATATTTACAATAGAGACTTTAATCTCATCTGCTTAAAAGCAGATAACTGTTAGAATGCCAGTTGGTGAAGAGAGGTGCTGTCACGTTCGTTATAAGGATCGGACCAAGACGCAGCGTGGTATGCGTACATTCTTATTTATTAAAAGAATGAACACTGAACAAACTAACAAAACGAAACGTGAAGCTATACAAACGAGTGCTGACAGGCAACTACACATAGACAAGATCCCACAAACAGCAAAGGGAAATGGCTACCTAAATATGATCCCCAATCAGAGACAACGATAAACAGCTGCCTCTGATTGGAACCATATCAGGCCACCATAGACATACAAATCACCTAGACCTACAAAAACCCTAGACATACAAAAAACCCTAGACAATACAAAAACTAGCGTACCCACCCTGTCACGCCCCGACCTAACCAAAATATAAAGAAAACAGAGATATCTACGGTCAGGGCGTCACAGCACCCCAAAGGTGCGGACTCCCGGCCGCAAACCTGAACCTATAGGGGAAGGTCCGGGTGGGCATCTACCCTCAGTGGCGGCTCCGGTTCTGGACGCAGTCCCCCCTCTTTACGCTGATCCCTCCGCCTTTGTAGAAACGGACCGTGGATCATCGCCGGAGGCCCCCGGACCGGGGACTGTCGCCGGAGACCCCGGACCGGGGACCGTCGGTGGAGGTTCCGGACCGTGGACCGTCGGTGGAGGTTCCGGACCGTGGACCGTTGTTGGAGGTTCCGGACTGTGGCCCGTCGTTGGAGGTTCCGGACTGTGGCCCGTCGTTGGAGGTTCCGGACTGTGGCCCGTCGTTGGAGGTTCCGGACTGTGGCCTGTTGTTGTCATTTAATGATGACATACAAATCATTAAAATCCAGACGGAAAATATTTACACAAGAAGCCACCTAATATCACACAGTCAAACTCTTAAGTCATTTAGTAAGTTCACCATTCTGCGATTCTCACCGTTAAACATGGCACGGTGTTTCAACACAACGGCTCTTTATGTCATCATTCCGGACCCGTCGTTGGAGTTTCCGGACTGTGAAACATCGCCGGAAGCTCTGGACTGGGAACTGTCGCCGGAAGCTCTGGACTGGGAACTGTCGCCGGAAGCTCTGGACTGTGGAGGCGCACTGGAGGCCTGATGCGTGGGACCGGTACTGGTGGTACCGGACTGATGACACGCACCTCAGGGAGAGTGCGGGGAGGAGGCACAGAACGTACTGGACTGTGGAGGCGCACTGGAGGCCTGATGCGTTGGACCGGTACTGGTGGTACCGGGCTGGGGACACGCACCTCAGGGCGAGTGCGAGGAGCAGGAACAGGACGTACAGGACTGTGGAGGCGCACTGGAGGTCTGATGCGTGGTGCCGGCACTGGTGGTACTGGGCTGGGGACACGCACCTCAGGGCGAGTGCGGAGAGGAGGCATAGGACGTACTGGACTGAGGAGGCGCACAGGAGATCTGGAGCATAGAGCTGGCACAATGCGTCCTGGCTGGATGCTCACTTGAGCCCGGCAAGTGCGGGGCGCTAGCATAGGACGCACTGGGCTGTGCAGACGCACCGGAGACACATTACGCAGAGCCGGCGCAGGATACCCTGGTTCAAGGAGGTGTACTAGAGACCAGGAGGGCTGAGCCGGCACCATCCTTCCTGGCTGGATGCCCATTCTAGCCCGGCAAAAGCGAGGAGCAGGAAAAGAGCGCACCGGGCTATGAATGCGAACTGGAGACACCGTGCGCATCACTGCGTAACACGGTGTCTGACCAGTCACACGCTCCCCACGGTAAGCACGGGGAGTTGGCTCAGGTCTAACCCCTGACTCTGTCAATCTCCCCGTGTGCCCCCCAAATTTTTTGGTGGGGTGAGCTGCCTCTCGGGTTTCCGTGCTAGCGGTGTCCCCTCGTATGGTCGCTGTTCCTCCTGCGCTATCTCCACCTGCTTCCATGGCAGGGTCTTGTCCCCTGCCATTCCTTCCTCCCAGGTCCAGGATGTCCTCCAGTCATCTTTCTCCCGGGCCCAGGATGTCCACTCCTCTTGAACACGCTGCTTGGTCTTTTTATGGTGGGATCTTCTGTCACGTTCGTTATAAGGATCGGACCAAGGCGCAGCGTGGTATGCGTACATTCTTATTTATTAAAAGAATGAACACTGAACTAACTAACAAAATAACAAAACGAAATGTGAAGCTATACAAACGAGTGCTGACAGGCAACTACACATAGACAAGATCCCACAAACACCAAAGTGAAATGGCTACCTAAATATGATCCCCAATCAGAGACAACGATAAACAGCTGCCTCTGATTGGAACCATATCAGGCCACCATAGACATACAAATCACCTAGACATACAAAAACCCTAGACATACAAAAAAACCTAGACAATACAAAAACTAGCGTACCCACCCTAGTCACGCCTGACCTAACCAAAATATAAAGAAAACAGAGATATCTAAGGTCAGGGCGTGACAGGTGCAATTGGAAGGTAAGCAAAGGAGCCCTCCACAAAGATCCACATCTGGAAAAGAGGCCTATTTGCTGATTTAGTTTGGTTCTTCCTTTGCTTTTCTCCTGCCTTGCACAGACAAACGTAGAAAATGCCTGTCCTTTGCTCTCATCAATAATGATGGTTAGTTATGGAGATTATTTACTCAGCATCCTCATCCTGTTTCACTTTATCAATGCAGAAGTTATCCACTCCCCTCCCAGTGTCCAATGATGTTAACCACTGCAGATAAAAATGTAAGATGGTACAAGATACAGAATTGGTTTGAAGGCTTGCTTCCATGTCCTCTAACACATTTTCAAACAGTCCATTTTATATTTTCCAACGTGGCTGTACATTTGGGTGAGGTTTTTTTCTCGCCTGAGTAGCCTCGTTTCACTGCCATAAATAAAATTAAACCATCTAGTGTTCAGCGAAATAACAACACAATGTCAAATACAGGTAGCCTAGTCAAATAATTAACATCCAATCACATTAACCGTTACTCTCTAGTGGGAATTCCATTAACGGTCTGTATGTGTAAAACCCCAAACAGCAAGCAATGCAGATGTAGAAGCACGGTGGCTAGGAAGAACTCCCTAGAATGGCCAGAACCTAGGAAGAAACCTAGAGAGGAACCAGGCTCTGATGGTTGGCCAGTCCTCTTCTGGCTGTGCCAGGTGGAGATTATAACAGAACATGGCCAAGATGTTCAAACGTTCATAGATGACCAGCACGGTCAGATAATAATGAGAGTGCGCTGACCCTGGTGCTAGAGGGGGTACGCAGCTGGAGGTTGAATGTTTGAAGGGGTACGGGACTATAACAAGTTTGGGAACCACTGCTCTAACACATCCCATACAGAACTAAACTGAATGGTTTAGTTTAGCCTGTGTTCCTTCAGCCAAATCAGTACCACTGCCCCATCCCAAACACACAGACACACACACACACCCTCCCATCCTCTTTCAGTGCACTGTGAGAGCTCTGCTCCGGGGGAACTGAAAGAAAGAAAAGAGATATTATCACAGCCCATCGTCTCTCGCTCTCTCTCTCATCCTCAAAGTGGCAAGGGGTTGAGAAGGGCGGGAGCAGCTCTGTGAAGTGCCGACGTGAGTGTACTACTGAAGGGAGCGCAGAGAGTGAGAGGTAGACAGAAAGAGGCAGAGAGAGCGATAGAGAGACAGAGACAGAGACAGACAGAGAGAGAGATGGGGAGAGAGAGAAGAACATCATTCCTGTGTGAGAGGCAGAGAGGCAGAGTAAGAGGCTGCTGAATGGGTGTGTGATTGCAGAGTGTAACAGTTACCAGTGGGATTGAACACTGGGAGGACCAGAAACAGGGTGCAGTGCATGAGACTGACACAAAGTGACTATGAAAGGGAATAAATTGAAGGGAAAGAAAATAGAGCAGCAAGAGACAGATGGGAACTTTATTTTCGTACACAAGCCCTTTCCTGTTCCACTGCTGCCAAATTGATGAAGGCTAAACCAAAAAGTGCTTAGATGTAAAAACTTTGTTTATATTTTATAATGAATGAAAAGCATTCCCCAGATATCCTCAATGTTGGTGAAGAAAACTACAGTAACATCCTCACCCTTGCTGAGAAAGCAATTTACCGTGTTGAGAAAGCTGAATGTTCTCTCATATCATAGAGTGTATGACTGTAATCGGTGCGTTCAGGGCTGCAGGCAATGGAGGATTCTGGGACATCTGGGACATCTGGGACATCTGGGACGTGTGTGTGTGTGTGTGTGTGTGTGTGTGTGTGTGTGTGTGTGTGTGTGTGTGTGTGTGTGTGTGTGTGTGTGTGTGTGTGTGTGTGTGTGTGTGTGTGTGTGTGTGTGTGTGTGTGTTGTCCAAGTTCCTTATCTTAGCAGTAGCCCCAGTGGAGAGAGAAATCAGTCTCAGTCCAGGGACAGAAGAGACCGACTCAGAGGATTACCCGCCAGCTGGGAAAATATCATATCCAAAAGAAATCAGGATCTGTCTGGTGTGTGGGATCCTATGTATGTGTGCTACTCTTTCTGTAATATAACATTAGCATTAGACAGCTTTTGATATCAATCAAATCCACTGAAAATGATTCATGTGAATCTCTAAGGTCATATTCAAAGTATCCCCAGCACTAAATATTGTTTGTATGCAGCAAAATGACTTTGTAATTCTATTCCATTACCCTGTAGCCATCCACACAGCAGGTACATATTTCCTGTGGAGCAAAAGGGGAAATGAATCTAATTTACAAAACATGCTCTGCCTCACCTCATCTTCATAAATCACCAGAAGATGACGCACTTTGACCATCACCTCTTCATGACTGTTGATTCTGCTCAAATCAGCCAAATTGACCCTGTATCAAAAAATGGAGACAATCTGCCGCTGTAATGAACTGCCCTCATCTAATGTCTGTATAAATGACTTTCAGTGGCACATCCCATTTGAGGTATTTTTCATACAGCATTGGTTAGAAATACTAGAAACACATTATATATGGATAGTGGATTGAAACTTGATAGGAATATGAATACAGCCCAGGCTCTGTCACATCCCTGACAGAACAGACTGGTTGTTTCAACTTCAACTGTCAATCTGAGGGAGTTAGTATGTTCCCACATTAGTCTGACAGGTCTGGGTGTGAAGCTGGGATTTAGAGGAGTAGCCTGACGAAACTTCACCTACATGGGGCTTCCATGAATATACAGATGTCACATTCTCATGAGCCATTAGATGGTGAGTTACAGGGAGACATGAAGCTGATGTCCCAATTGTCACGAACGTTGTTGTAAGAATCAGACCAAAATGCAGCATGGTTTGGGTTCATCATCTTCATTACGTGAACCGGCAAAAAACAATAAAGGACAAAACGAACGTGAAGCTATGCAGTGCTCAAGGCAACTATACACAAACAAGATCCCACAACAAACAGGTGGGAAAAGGCTGCCTAAATATGATCCCCAATCAGAGACAACGATAGACGATAGCCAACGATAGCCTCTGATTGGGAACCATACCAAGCCAACCTAGAAATAAAGAAACTAGAATGCCCACCCTGTCACACCCCAACCTAACCAAAATAGAGAATAAAGGATCTCTAAGGTCAGGGCGTGACAGTACCCCCCCCCCCAAAGGTGCGGACTCCGGCCACAAAACCTGACTCTATAGGGGAGGGTCCGGGTGGGCATCTAGCCTCGGTGGCGACTCCGGTGCAGGACGAAAACCCCGCTCCGCTCGCGGATCCGCCCGCTTCATGTGCCTCCAACTCAATTATCAAGTTTGCAGACAACACAACAGTAGTAGGCTTGATTACCAACAACGACGAGACAGCCTACAGGGAGGAGATGAGGGCACCCGGAGTGTGGTGTCAGCAAAACAACCTCTCACTCAACGTCAACAAAACAAAGGAGATGATCGTGGACTTCAGGAAACAACAGAGGGAGCACCCCCCTATCCACATCGACGGGACAGCAGTGGAGAAGGTGGAAAGTTTTAGGTTCCTCGGCGTACACATCACAGACAAACTGAAATGGTCCACACAGACAGTGTGGTGAAGAAGGCGCAACAACGCCTCTTCAACCTCAGGAGGCTGAAGAAATTAGTTTTGTCACCTAAAACCCTCACAAACTTTTACAGATGCACAATTGAGAGCATCCTGTCGGGCTGCATCACCGCCTGGTATGGCAACTGCACCGCCCACAGGTTTTCCAGAGGGTGGTGCGGTCTGCACAACGCATCACCGGGGGCAAACTACCTGCCCTCCAGGACACCTACAGCAACCAATGTCACAGGAAGGCCAAAAAGATAATCAAGGACAACAACCACCCGAGCCACTGCCTGTTCACCCCGCTATCATCCAGAAGGCGAGGTCAGTACAGGTGTATCAAAGCTGGGACCGAGAGACTGAAAAACAGCTTCTATCTCAAGGCCATCAGACTTATACAGCCATCATAAACACAGAGAGTCTGCTGCCTACATACAGACTTGAAATCATTGGCCATTTTAATAAATGTATCACTAGTCACTTTAATAATGCTACTTTAATAATGTTTACATATCTGCATTACTCATCTCATATGTACATACTGTATTTTATACCATCTATTGCATCTTGCCTATGCCCCTCTGTCAATGCTCATCCATATATTTATATGTATATATTCTTATTCCATTCCTTTACTTTTGTGTGTATGAGGTAGTTGTTGTGGAATTGTTAGATTACATGTTATATATTGCTGCACTGTTGGAACTAGAAGCACAAGCATTTCTCTACACTCGCAATAACATCTGCTAACCATGTGTATGTGACCAATAACATTTGATTTGATCTGATAACTTGGAAATTTAACCTTTTCCCAATAATATAAGACCGAGGATTTGACTGAATGAAATTATTAAATCATTGATACCAAGATGAAAAATGCAATGTTTCTTAAAAAAATAAACAGTTATTTATTTACATAAAATGAGTTATACAATATAAAATCAAGCTTATAGTAACTGTGAGCAACATTTTGACAATAATGTTCTGCAATACACGACACATGACACAGTGTTGGTCAAAAATAATTCAACGGTATCACAGTGCCATCCACCTTAAAATGAGAACTAACTTTCAGTCCCATTCACAAAATATTTGAAATATTGAATCTTCTCAAAGGACGTATACTGGAGCTCCGAGGTTTAAGGATCACCCACAGCCTTTCAGTGTCTTCTCTTGCCTGATGAGAAATAAAGCACATAGAGTAACAGGTTAATACAGAGACAGGTTGGGAAACCTCACTGTTAAAGGAAGAATATAGATGAGCACCATGACTGACTATTTGTGTCATTAATAGAATTGTTTATTGAATTGCATCATAGTTTTACATAGAAGCTCACCATTCTTGCCTTTTCTGGCCTTTCCCTTATGCGATTTCCTCTTCAGTTGCTTGATGAGTTTGGCCACCCAGTTGTTCTTGGTGGCAGGAGGAGCACACAGTCTATGATTCTTCTTCGTGACAAACCTGTTGTCAGAAGTAAATGGCAGATCAGACACATTGCATCAATGTAGTCACACACAGGCAGAAAACATTCACTTGTGGTTAGGGTGATGGGTTCAATTCAGTCTGTAGAAGGTATAATGTTGCTTACACAGTGGCAGCTATCCGACATCCTCCACTGACTGTCTGGATACTGTATGACTTCACCACTCTGTGGGGAAGCTTGGTATCGGTCGTTGTCAAGCAGCAGTCCAAAGCCTGATCTGTGCTTGCTGAAGGGACACACACACAAACACACAGCAGGTTAGATTATACCCTCTGTGTATCCCTTCTGTGTGCATATACCGTTCTACTCAAATTAAATGTCAATATTCTCTTGAGAAGATGAAGAGCGTGTTTACAGTTCCACAGATGATGATAACGACTAGTGATCAAGGCACAGCATCATGTTACTAAGACGTTATTAGAGTAATTACTATGACGCCAACTTGCAGCAAAAGTAGTAATAACAGCAACTCTGCAGTAGAAAATAAGAGGATCTCACCTGCTACATGGCTCCAGAGGACTGATGCCAACAGAAGAAGTGCAGCCACCCGTAAAGACATCCTGTCTCAGTTGTGCTCTGTCTTAATGCGTTAGACAAGGATCTGCAGATCAATGGACTACTGTGGTTCAGGCACAGCTTTATATCCTCACCGTAGAACTCCTTTCACTTTCACTGTCCTCAAGTCACGCACCCATTTCCCGTAAACCATGCTTCAGCTCAGTACGCCCCTTGACCTCTCACCTTTTTAAAGAAAACTAAATAGAGGCTCTGCCAGCGCTTTCTTCTGAGTTTAAGAATACTTTCACTGCAGTTACGCCTCCAGGCAATAATGTCTGTAAATCATTTTCACCGTTGATGGGGAGATAAGCAACATATGAGAACTGATAATAGAGGATGGCCTCAGTCCTGTGCGTGGGTGTGTGGCTTGTGTCAACGTGTGTTGGTTTGTGGCTGTTTGTGTGTATGTAGGAGGGGGGCTGTTACTGTAAGTCAGTACTCTTTCTTTTATGTATGTGTTTTACTGTGTGACAGAGGGGACAGACACGTCTGAGGCAGGCTACCTCTATGATGTGTTTGTCTGCCCTTACCTGTCTGTCTCCCAGATATGAATTGTGTGGAACCTTCTCAAATACACTGTAGCATAAAATGTACATTCCAGTGGTTGTCTTACTAACCCCGTGTCAGGTCTAGGCTGAAACGCTTATGAAGACTGATGAGGCATGAAGAGAGACGAAGGCTTAGTGTTTACTTTGATCCTGCGTTGAGCTAAATGTGTCTCCCTTCCAGCTCGTTTTGCTATTATATGCCACCCAGTCTCTATGATGGATCAAGCCAGAGGCAGCCTTCTCCTTCCAAACCCAGTGATTAGAACAACTCTTTTTACACTGCGTTTTATCAAAAGGGTACACAATATGGCTTCTCAATACAAAGTACTTATCATTAAATCTCTTACGTTGTTTAGAATATCTCTGCACACAAAATGGACCAGTAGCTCGTAACGAAATAAGCTGCAGAACATAGGACTGGCACTGCCGTTTTCCCATTTTGTTATCTGACACATAACTAAACCCATCAGTTTAGTTATAAACTTGCTTGTTCAAACTTGTATCTCGTAAAACTTGTTCAGATCGGTTATTAGGAATGATTATCTAATCACTGTGAAGTCTCTTTAAAGTGTCATGTCACATAAACACCACATTATGTCAATTCTTACCAGTTTCACATAACTCTATTCAACGCCTGCCAGATCTATGCTGGG
The DNA here is from genome assembly GCF_045679555.1 of Salvelinus alpinus. Lineage (NCBI taxonomy): Eukaryota > Metazoa > Chordata > Actinopteri > Salmoniformes > Salmonidae > Salvelinus > Salvelinus alpinus. Next base: position 17,231,583 of record NC_092103.1, on the reverse strand, counting down.
ATCTTTGTTGGGTAAGCCTATTCCGGGAAAGAGAGCCCTTGATAATGTACTGGCATGAAAGATATAGAATCTGCAGGTAAGTAAGGCATGGCACAATAGATGGCAGTCCTCCAGTGGCGGCAAGGGGATTGTCAATCAGTACTTTGTTCTGCTGTGACAGAGACATGTAATTACCAACGGCTGGAGCTACAGAGACCTGATGACGATGCCAAATGGAGGATGACGGTGCCAATGACTGTTCTCATGTTCTCCTGTTTCATAGGCCATGAATGTTTAGTACCTTAACAACTAACAACCCCTCGCAGCAGTCAAATCCTAATAGACTGTGGCGGTCATCCGTAGGTGAGTAATTTACCCCATGCTCGCCTCATGTCAACCGTAAAGTTGGAGCTGGCCTGCCGATGCCACTGTCACTACAGAGTTATGTAGTTGTCCAGTCAACAAACAACTAGCCAGTACTAAGAGGGTTGTATGTGTAATGGTATCTCTTGTTTTTGGCCAGAAGCCAAGCAGAAATTCACTGTAACAGTTCCAAGAATACTTGGTTTTTGGGAAGTCATTCCACAGGGATCCCTGACAGATAACAGACCAACAATGACACGCTATGTACACCTCTTTTCACAAGAAAGCAATGTCGTACGAAAACAATCCTATCTTCTAAAATAAGCAGTACGAGACTATATTGCACACTTATTTCGCACAGCTATTCCTTTATACTCTGACAGTGTTAGTCATGTAATCTTTAATAATTAACCTTGTGTTCAAGGAAAGGCTATGGTAGTGGCACTGCATATTTGTACATGATTATGATGTTAATCTTCTACTGGGTGGTAAAGGAGAGCCAGGGAGTTGTGGAAGCCCCAAGTTCACTCTGCAAAAATCAGAGATAAGGCTGCTTGGCCCTATGGCAAGTGTCACTCTGACTAGGGGTCAATAGCTACAATTCCCAGAAATTCGTCAGGCAGTCAGCAGGGGATTCCCAACCTCTCACAGAGCCATGGAAACTGCTGATGTAACCTTGAATCGACAGAATGTATCAACTCCTACCTCACAGCCTGAACCAAGCAATGGAAATGGGCTGCACATGGACTCCTCTCTTCAGGTGGGAGTGCCAAAAATGTGGAAAAACTGTTTTTTCAGCATCCCTTTGTTCTGTTTTTAAAAAATTTGACATTGTTTCATGTCTCAATTAGCAACACATTTCAAGCTTAACTTCCTTGAGCAGAGCTGTTCTGTTGTAATGACTGTGACTAGCAATGACTAGTGTGACTGACAGACCAACTTCGGTGCTGCTTTAAATGAAGTGCAGCTCATAAAGGCATCATAAAGCCTTCATAAACACTACATACATGTGTTACAAATCATCTTTAACCATATGTCATGCTTTGTAAAGGGTTCATAAATGTGGCATAACCACCCATGTCAAATGTGACATAAACCTGTGCTTTAAAGGCCTTATAAATCATATTAAATTGAGGCTTCACAAAGCATTTATAACCCTGTCAAGCATCTTGGTAGAGCATTGCAACGCTAGGATAGTGGGTTTGAGTCCCAGGAACACCCATACTTAAAAATATATTCACACATGACTGTAAGTCCCTTTCGATTAAAGCTTCTAAATTGTTTATATTATATTACTCAAACATTTCTAGGATGGCCCGACCTCTTTCCCTTTTGGGTGCACAGACAATATTGGACCTGACCTCAACCTCCCCAAAAATGCACACTCTAAAGTGCAGTCATGCACAGCAAAAAACATCGGTAGGGCCTTTTAAAATCTGTTTCCATTTTTCACCTTTTTTCAGACTTTTTTTGTAGAAAAACAACATTGGATTTTAACCCTTATTTTGCCAGGGAAGTTGACTGAGACCACATTCTCATTTACAAAGCAATGACCTGGAGAATAGTTACAGGGGAGAGGAATGAGCCAATTGGAAGCCGGGGATGATTAGATGGCCGTGATGGTACAGTATGAGGGCCAGATTGGGAGGCAAGCTAGCAGTGGGATGCAGGGTGGTATGCTGCTTGCTAACAATGCCTAGACCACAGAATTGGATGACTTTTGAAGTCTGGGAAAAATCTAAGGAAACTTACATTTTCGAGTGTACTATCCCTTTAATTCAGTGAACATGCTGTTGTTTGGTTAGCGGTTTTCTGTAGCTCAGTAAGCCACGTGATGATTATGTATTCCATATTCAGCAACACTCCGTATTATTCAGAGCCCCATGACATTACACCATATATACATTCTACACACCTTACTGAGTATTCCCTACAATACTTTTACTAAAGCACCCAGTATAGTTCTTGCTCTTCACCAGACAGATGCTTCTCTCCGGTTTTGTGATGTAGTTTAATTTATTCCACCACGGTGTGACTGTTGTCTTTATGCTGTCACAGCCTTATTGTATATAACGTGGCGTATGAACGAATGGGTTATAGAGCAAACAACGCAAATATCACAGCATAGGTTGTTACATGGCTTTTTTACTGGCTTGTCTTCAGCGATTTTACCCATGCACAGCTACCGGCTATAAGCCAATATGTATTCCATACACAGTGATTCGAATTGGGGGCATTAATGTGATCTTGGAAAATGTTTTTTAAACCCACATTTAATGCAAATGTCCCTTAAATATGAACACGTGAATTATTGTTCATGTTTAGACAATTATTTTCATATATCATAAATACAGGTTATTGACAGTTTTCTACTATTTGTTGGGGACTTTTATTTAGAACATTTCTGAAATTCCGTGACCCAGAAGTACTTTTTTAGTGTTGCTGATCATGTGAGTTCAAAAATTAAATGCCCACTTGTGGTGCCACAGGACAGCGAAAAACAAGTAACTTAACCTTTATTTATTGTAATTTAAATTAGTTTGAGTTAGATTACATACTGTACTTACCTCAATTGTTATTTCTAATAATTTCGGTGACTTGACAGCAATTGCAAGCTAGCCGAAATTAAGCTAGCTTGCAGGCTCAGCTAAATAAAATTCCCCTTAGATAAGGCCACGTCTCATAGACATGTCATGAGATTTGTAAAGGAAAGAGGAATATAATAATATGAATCGAATGGAGTTTCTCATCTCCCCATTTAGAGTTTCTGGCACACCACAGAAATGCACTTATCCAGAGGGTGTGACAAAAGGCATTTCCTAACAGACCTGCTAGCTTTCTTTGTTGTTACTTTTAAGGTTGGAACCAACATGCAGTACCTCCAGCAGGCAGAGAAGCAAGATCCATTTGTCCGCCAGCTCAGGGTAAAGCTACACTATTCACAGCTCTGTGTAATATTCAATGTTATTGCATTGCTTGACTTTTTGAAACTTAATGTATTTATTTATTTGTATTGTTTACGAAAAAATACAAATTAAAGGAAATGTATGGTTTAAACATGTCTTTATTTGTTTTAGCTTTTATCTATGATTTCCTAAATGTAAATACATGTGTGTACATCATTAAACCTTTTTGTATGTGTTATGACCAAAGGTGTCTGACTTTATAGTCAGAACAGCATCATATGATACAAGGCATTAATGTATGTGTTATAAATGGCCAAAGGGGTATGTCTTTAAATTAAGTACTGCGTCATGACTAAGTAGTACAGGACACTACACAAAGAGTCAATAAATAGGTTATTAACGTTCTGCTGATTTATGAAGGTTCTCTCGTGATCCACAGGTTATTGTAGGGTGTGAGAGGTATTTAAATGGGTTTGTGTGTGTCAGAACCAAGATGACTTGGAGTAGTCCAACCTGAGACTACTGCACCAGGTATTCCTCTTCTGTTCCCATGCTGGAGACCAGGGCTTGATTACAGCCTGTTACAATGGTGACAACATTTTCTGTCTGATCTTTCAGTGGGGAAGTGGATGAATGTGTCAAAGACCTGATTGGGCCCAGCACCCCACGATATGGCTTGTTTTTGTGTGCGTGTTTGTGTACTGAGAAACATGTAACTTGGTTCCAGAAGAAAGCCACTTTCAATTTCTTTAGGTTGGGGGCTTTCATCAAGGTAAGTGTTTCTTTAGGTTGAGGGCTTTCATCAAGGTAAGTGTTTCTTTAGGTTGAGGGCTTTCATCAAGGTAAGTGTTTCTTTAGGTTGAGGGCTTTCATCAAGGTAAGTGTTTCTTTAGGTTGGGGGCTTTCATCAAGGTAAGTGTTTCTTTAGGTTGAGGGCTTTCATCAAGGTAAGGGTTTCTTTAGGTTGAGGGGTTTCATCAAGGTAAGTGTTTCTTTAGGTTGAGGGCTTTCATCAAGGTAAGTGTTTCTTTAGGTTGGGGGCTTTCATCAAGGTAAGTGTTTCTTTAGGTTGGGGGCTTTCATCAAGGTAAGTGTTTCTTTAGGTTGAGGGCTTTCATCAAGGTAAGTGTTTCTTTAGGTTGAGGGCTTTCATCAAGGTAAGTGTTTCTTTAGGTTGAGGGCTTTCATCAAGGTAAGTGTTTCTTTAGGTTGGGGGCTTTCATCAAGGTAAGTGTTTCTTTAGGTTGGGGGCTTTCATCAAGGTAAGTGTTTCTTTAGGTTGGGGGCTTTCATCAAGGTAAGTGTTTCTTTAGGTTGGGGGCTTTCATCAAGGTAAGTGTTTCTTTAGGTTGAGGGCTTTCATCAAGGTCAGTGTTTCTTTAGGTTGAGGGCTTTCATCAAGGTCAGTGTTTCTTTAGGTTGGGGGCTTTCATCAAGGTAAGTGTTTCTTTAGGTTGGGGGCTTTCATCAAGGTAAGTGTTTCTTTAGGTTGAGGGCTTTCATCAAGGTAAGTGTTTCTTTAGGTTGAGGGCTTTCATCAAGGTCAGTGTTTCTTTAGGTTGGGGGCTTTCATCAAGGTAAGTGTTTCTTTAGGTTGGGGGTTCATCAAGGTAAGTGTTTCTTTAGGTTGAGGGCTTTCATCAAGGTAAGTGTTTCTTTAGGTTGGGGGCTTTCATCAAGGTCAGTGTTTCTTTAGGTTGGGGGCTTTCATCAAGGTCAGTGTTTCTTTAGGTTGGGGGCTTTCATCAAGGTAAGTGTTGCTTTAGGTTGGGGGCTTTCATCAAGGTCAGTGTTTCTTTAGGTTGGGGGCTTTCATCAAGGTCAGTGTTTCTTTAAGTTGGGGGCTTTCATCAAGGTAAGTGTTTCTTTAGGTTGGGGGCTTTCATCAAGGTAAGTGTTTCTTTAAGTTGGGGGCTTTCATCAAGGTAAGTGTTTCTTTAGGTTGGGGGCTTTCATCAAGGTAAGTGTTTCTTTAGGTTGGGGGCTTTCATCAAGGTCAGTGTTTCTTTAGGTTGGGGGCTTTCATCAAGGTAAGTGTTTCTTTAGGTTGGGGGCTTTCATCAAGGTAAGTGTTTCTTTAGGTTGGGGGCTTTCATCAAGGTAAGTGTTTCTTTAGGTTGGGGGCTTTCATCAAGGTAAGTGTTTCTTTAGGTTGGGGGCTTTCATGAAGGTAAGTGTTTCTTTAGGTTGGGGGCTTTCATGAAGGTAAGTGTTTCTTTAGGTTGGGGGCTTTCATCAAGGTAAGTGTTTCTTTAGGTTGGGGGCTTTCATCAAGGTCAGTGTTTCTTTAGGTTGGGGGCTTTCATCAAGGTAAGTGTTTCTTTAGGTTGGGGGCTTTCATCAAGGTCAGTGTTTCTTTAGGTTGGGGGCTTTCTTCAAGGTAAGTGTTTCTTTAGGTTGGGGGCTTTCATGAAGGTAAGTGTTTCTTTAGGTTGGGGGCTTTCATCAAGGTCAGTGTTTCTTTAGGTTGGGGGCTTTCATCAAGGTAAGTGTTTCTTTAGGTTGGGGGTTCATCAAGGTAAGTGTTTCTTTAGGTTGGGGGCTTTCATCAAGGTAAGTGTTTCTTTAGGTTGGGGGCTTTCATCAAGGTCAGTGTTTCTTTAGGTTGGGGGCTTTCATCAAGGTAAGTGTTTCTTTAGGTTGGGGGCTTTCATCAAGGTCAGTGTTTCTTTAGGTTGGGGGCTTTCATCAAGGTAAGTGTTTCTTTAGGTTGGGGGCTTTCATCAAGGTCAGTGTTTCTTTAGGTTGGGGGCTTTCATCAAGGTAAGTGTTTCTTTAGGTTGGGGGGGTTCATCAAGGTAAGTGTTTCTTTAGGTTGGGGGCTTTCATCAAGGTAAGTGTTTCTTTAGGTTGGGGGCTTTCATCAAGGTAAGTGTTTCTTTAGGTTGGGGGGGTTCATCAAGGTAAGTGTTTCTTTAGGTTGGGGGCTTTCATCAAGGTAAGTGTTTCTTTAGGTTGGGGGCTTTCATCAAGGTAAGTGTTTCTTTAGGTTGAGGGCTTTCATCAAGGTAAGGGTTTCTTTAGGTTGGGGGGGTTCATCAAGGTAAGTGTTTCTTTAGGTTGGGGGCTTTCATCAAGGTAAGTGTTTCTTTAGGTTGGGGGTTCATCAAGGTAAGTGTTTCTTTAGGTTGAGGGCTTTCATCAAGGTAAGTGTTTCTTTAGGTTGAGGGCTTTCATCAAGGTAAGTGTTTCTTTAGGTTGGGGGCTTTCATCAAGGTAAGTGTTTCTTTAGGTTGGGGGCTTTCATCAAGGTAAGTGTTTCTTTAGGTTGAGGGCTTTCATCAAGGTGTTTCTTGGTGTAACGTCGTCCCCAGGTTATTGCACAAGAAATATAAGCTTGGGATATCAACCATTCAGAGTTGGCCTTAGTGGGAGTGACCTTAGAATTCTACAGGAGTGATCTTACTGAGTAAAGTAAGTCATCATAATTATGGCTAAACCCTGGCCATTTCCACTATTTATTTGATTTGAAACCTAACTAACGAAGGCCAAGTGTGATGCGTTGGTACACCAGACCTTCCACACATTTGGCCGATAGTGTCTGGGAATGAGATTAGGTTTAATGTGACCTTATTTTAGAGCGTATGCAATCCTTCAGCAAAACATGTCACATTTATGAACCCTTTATAAAGCATGACATACTGTTATGGATGCTTTGTAACACATGCAGTGCTTATGAAGGATTTATGAACACAGTATAAGCTAAACAATTTAAAGCGGGACAAACACTTTCATAAATGTACAAACTATTTAATTTGAGTTTCACAATAAGATCAATTTAGGTCATTGGTTATATTAAACAAAAGTAATATTAACAAAAGTATTTGTAACGAAAGAAATCTATGGCAACTGAACCTATCAACTCACCAACACTTATAACAAGGCATGACTCAGATTGGCATAAATATAGTACCCACTACCTTCTGCCAAGAGAAGTAGACATCAATCATTCACTTGAGCAAGGGAGCTCTATTGCATTGGGGCAAATTCAACCTGAGCTCAAATGACATCCCTTCAGTTTCATGCATTGCAGACTAGAGCTGAGAAATGTAACATGTCCTTGTCCAGTGACCTACAGCACACTGTACCTACCACAGAGAAATAAATAAAAACAGTCAATGCTTATGTCCTCAATTTCTACTTTTTCCATCCAACAAGTCACATCACACAAGGCATTCATTAAAGCTATCCTGTCCAAGGGAAAATGTGCTTTATTGGCTCACATAAGACTACTGACCTGTATATTTGGGATTAGAAAACATTGTTATAAATCATACTGTTATTCGAGATGAATTAAGACAGTTATTGCTGATGCTGTAAAATATTGTAATATAATCATCAGTGTTGGCAGTAAGAAACCACCATTTTTAAATATAAAAACGATAAAAACAAGAGAAGAATTGATAATTTCCTTCAGCAGACACTTGAGATGACAGACATAATGCACTTTGCTGGGATGGATTAATTTCATTGCTTTTTGCACACTATCCACCCATTTCCTGTTGACCTGTCATACATAACTGAGCATGAGCCAGAGAGCATTGTGGGTCCCATAGGCCCCTTTCCCATCCACTCTGTAAACAGCCTCATTAACTGGCCACCCGATAGGCAATACAATGGAGAGTAATGCTGTGAAGGCTTGGATCTGTCCCATACATGACCAAGGAGAATAAAGTGGAGTATTACAGATGTTCTTCAATGGGTTTAGAGTTTGTCGTATTGAGGATGGACGTGAAAAGTTCCAACCATTCAGTTCCATTGTGGTCCGCCTGCATTGACAGAGCAAGAGGAGAGAGCACCTTTGTTGACATCATACAGCCTACACTGAAGTTGAGTTTGAGAGGACAAGTCACCCAAACACCTCAGTCCCTCTAGATACTTACGGCTGCCCTTATGGCGAATTCCCCTGGGTCACCCCAAAACCCCCCCTCTGTCCATCCTTGCACCCCCCCAGAACCAGAGAGGGATGTACAGTGTAGGGTGCCTTACAGTGGGCCCTGGTCAATTGCAACAGTGCAATAGCAGCTCTACTCGGACGTGTCAGGGAGTAGTCTCTTAAACCAGCGCCCCACTGCCACGTCCACCCTCATCACCAGGGTCACCCCCACCAGCACAAACACACTGCTCACCAGGAACCCTGAGGCCTCAAACATCAACCTGCAAATATATAGGAAACATGTTAGAGAAGACATAATGCTTAATAGCATGCTAGAGAAGACAGATGACACATTTTGAGAGCATGATCAGGGATCAGACAAACCCAGTAACACAGAGTAGGAAGGAATGACACAAAGCCAATACTGTGGTTACTGTGAGTTGGGAAAGATACTTACTTGGGTGCAAAAACCTTCCACACCATTAAATGTCTCCTGAGGATAGCAGCTGCACAGACTGATGCAAAGACCTGAAAGAGGGGAGAGGAGGTCCTGAGTCAATGGCAGAAAAATGTGTTAGGGATGGGCATGGTAATTCTACGTTATTATTCAAACACTTGTGAGAGTATTCATTTTGATAAATGTAGGTCTATTTTAAAATGTTGTCTAACTGAAATGGTCCAAGTTACCTTGTTACACACAAGCATATTTTCATGACGTTTGAAATTCTTAATTTAATAAAAAACAAACTTTAAAAATGTAGTGTTTATGTACGGTCCATTGGGCTACTGCTGCTTCAGACGTCACATGGCTGACAGTACACTGTTTACAGCTGTAAATGTAGCCTACATTACTGAGGACACACAAAGTGATTATTTTAATATCATTGTCTCTCTCATGGACTATGGGTTATGTTTTACATGAAAAGACATTTTATACTATTACAGCATGTATCCCTCCGGTCAGCCCTGACAACGATATGCTATTTTCCCCACTTCAAACAATGATTAGCCTACAGGCACGCACCAACAGAGACCTGACACAGATCAATGCAAAAAATCTCACCAGAACAGAATCAGTTCTACAATGGCAAATGTCAGACTTCTCTTTCACTGTTGCTGTTAGCCTAGGCTAGAAACTACCAGAAACTACCGGAGAATAGCACCCAGAAAACAACTGCATACGGTTGTGGCATTTTGCGTCATTCTGATTAGTCAAGAGCAATATTTTTGTTATTTAAATAAAATTCAAATATGCATGATATTATTCTAATAGTGCTTACCTGTGCCCCGTTAATGAAGAGGTAGCGTGTTGCGAGCTGTAGAAGGGCAGAGCTGAACTGCTGGGGACTCTCCCTTAGTCTCATCTCCATGATAGCATTGTCCTCTCCTTCCTCCCCACCCCCTCCTCTTCCTCCTCGTCCCCCTCGCACCTCACACACCAGCGGCCAGAAGAGAAGCAGCGGACAAGCCACTGTATTCACAAACATACAGACACATCAGCATAAACTGAGCATCATATTCATGATCAATATTCAGGTACACTGTATAGCCATCAATTAACTTAAGTGGTTGTCAGTATTGAAATGTGGTACAGTATTACGCATAGACTGAAATAATGTCAGGAGGGATATGATTATAGCCACATTAACCACGATGTCAATCAATCTAAACACATTAGAATTGTTACTGTACAACACAGTAAACAAGTGAGTACCTGCAAAGAGGATGTGTGAGGAGAAGGTGTTGAGGGTGACCAGTGAAGCGGGGAGTATGGTGCCCGTGTGCCCACCAGGGAAGCCCACAAAAGCAGCAGCCCACTGGATGGATGGGAACGTAGGCAGATGGCCTGTGGCATGGAAGAACTGAGTGGCAGCCAGGGACCACAGCACTACCGGGGTCCAGGGCACAGAAAAGTCACCTGGCAGAGGGAGAGACAAGTCAAATCAAAGTAAAACCTTATTGGTCGCACACACATATTTAGCAGATGTTATTGCAGGTGTAGCGAAATGCTAGTGTTCCTAGCTCCAACAGTGCAGTAAAATCTAACAATACACACAAATTGAAAAAGTAAAAGAATGGAATTAAGAAATATTAGGACGAGCAATGTCGGAGTCTGTCTGTCTGTATGTATGTATCTAGGTATGCACACTACCGTTCAAAGGTTTGGGGTCACTTAGAAATGTCCTTGTTTTTGAAAGAAAAGCACATTTTTTGTCCATTAAAATAACATCAAATTGATCAGAAATAGAGTGTAGACATTGTTAATGTTGTAAATGACTATTGTAGCTGGAAACGGCAGATTTTATATGGAATATCTACATAGGCGTACAGAGGCCCATTATCAGCAACCATCACTCCTGTGTTCCATTGGCATGTTGTGTTAGCTAATCCAAGTTGATAATTTTAAAAGGGTAATTGATCATTAGAAAACCCAATGGCAATTATGTTAGCACAGCTGAAAGCTGTTGTCCTGATTAATGAAGCAATAAAACTGACTTTCTTTAGACCAGTTGAGTATCTGGAGCGTCAGCATTTGTGGGTTTGATTACAGGCTCAAAATGGCCAGAAACAAATTATTTTCTTCTGAAACTCGTCTGTCTATTCTTGTTCTGAGAAGTGAAGGCTATTCCATGCGAGAAATCGCCAAGTAACTGAAAATCTCGTGCAACGCTGTGTACTACTCCCTTCACAGAACAGCGCAAACTGGCTCTAACCAGAATAGAAAGAGGAGTGGGAGGACTCTGTGCACAACAACTCATTTCCGGTCACAACTTGCAGACTTGTTTACCTGTTGCTGTGCGTTTTGTTGCCAACCTTACTTTGCTACCTGACAACTTTACGGTTTTTACTTTTTAATTACCGTTTATATTTTTAGTTTTTCCCTCACAACTTTTTTTTTTTCATTCAACTTTTTCACTCCTGACGCTTTATCTGGACATGGTTCGTCAGGACCTCCACCATCCGAAGCTAAGTAGTAACATTAACATGATGCCTTCTAATTGCAGTCGCTGTACTCATAATATACAGGAGAACGATCGCCTTACGGCGAGGATAGCTGTGCTGCAAGCCCAGCTTCAGACGCAATCGTTAGGCAAGGGTAATTTCAGTGTAGGAAAGGATGAAACAGCGTAGTATAAATAGTATAGTAGTATAAATCCCCTTGCACAGTCTCCGTAGCCGGACAACTTCCTCATGGCTTCTGGAGGGAAATGCTGTAGGAATGCTCAACCGGTGTCGCTCATTCAGCCGTCAGAAACTTTCAACCGGTTTTCCCCATTAAGTAGCGAGTCGGAGTCTGAGACCGAGCCTTCTCTTGTCTCTACTCCTCCCGTTACGGGGTCTGAGACGCCGGAGCTTCCCACCATTAGCTCTGACAAATTGAAAACCCTAGTCATTGGCGACTCCATTACCCGCAGTATTAGACTTAAAATGAATCATCCAGCGATCATACACTGTTTACCAGGGGGCAGGGCTACCGACGTCAAGGCTAATCTGAAGATGGTGCTGGCTAAAGCTAAAACTGGCGAGTGTAGAGAGTATAGAGATATTGTTATCCACATCGGCACCAACGATGTTAGGATGAAACAGTCAGAGGTCACCAAGCGCAACATAGCTTCAGCGTGTAAATCAGCTAGAAAGATGTGTCGGCATCGAGTAATTGTCTCTGGCCCCCTCCCAGTTAGGGGGAGTGATGAGCTCTACAGCAGAGTCTCACAACTCAATCGCTGGTTGAAAACTGTTTTCTGCCACTCCCAAAAGATAGAATTTGTAGATAATTGGCCCTCTTTCTGGGACTCACCCACAAACAGGACCAAGCCTGTCCTGCTGAGGAGTGACGGACTCCATCCTAGCTGGAGGGGTGCTCTCATCTTATCTACCAACATAGACAGGGCTCTAACTCATCTAGCTCCACAATGAAATAGGGTGCAGGCCAGGCAGCAGGCTGTTAGCCAGCCTGCCAGCTTAGCGGAGTCTGCCACTAGCACAGTCAGTGTAGTCAGCTTAGCTATCCCCATTGAGACCGTGTCTGTGCCTCGACCTAGGTTGGGCAAAACTAAACATGGTGTTCGCCTTAGCAATCTCACTAGGATAAAGACCTCCTCCATTCCTGCCATTAATGAAAGAGATCGTGATACCTCACATCTCAAAATAGGGCTACTTAATGTTAGATCCCTCACTTCAAAGGCAGTTATAGTCAATGAACTAATCACTGATCATAATCTTGATGTGATTGGCCTGACTGAAACATGGCTTAAGCCTGATGAATTTACTGTGTTAAATGAGGCCTCACCTCCTGGTTACACTAGTGACCATATCCCCCGTGCATCCCGCAAAGGCGGAGGTGTTGCTAACATTTACGATAGCAAATATTAATTTACAACAAAAAAAAGATGACGTTTTCGTCTTTTGAGCTTCTAGTCATTTAATCTATGCAGCCTACTCAATCACTTTTTATAGCAGGCCTCCTGGGCCATATACAGCGTTCCTCACAGAGTTCCCATCGGACCTTGTAGTCATAGCAGATAATATTCTCCTTTTTTGTGATTTTAATATTCACATGGAAAAGTCCACAGACCCACTCCAAAAGGCTTTCGGAGCCATCATCGACTCAGTGGGTTTTGTCCAACATGTCTCTGGACATACTCACTGTCACAGTCATACACTGGACCTAGTTTTGTCCCATGGAATAAATGTTGTAGATCTTAATGTTTTTCCTCATAATCCTGGACTATCGGACCACCATTTTATTACGTTTGCAATCGCAACAAATAATCTGCTCAGACCCCAACCAAGGAGCATCAAAAGTCGTGCTATAAATTCTCAGACAACACAAAGATTCCTTGATTCCCTTCCAGACTCCCTCTGCCTACCCAAGGACGTCAGAGGACAAAAATCAGTTAACCACCTAACTGAGGAACTCAATTTAACCTTGCGCAATACCCTAGATGCAGTTGCACCCCTAAAAACGAAAAACATTTGTCATAAGAAACTAGCTCCCTGGTATACAGAAAATACCCGAGCTCTGAAGCAAGCTTCCAGAAAATTGGAACGGAAATGGCGCCACACCAAACTGGAAGTCTTCCGACTAGCTTGGAAAGACAGTACCGTGCAGTATCGAAGAGCCCTCACTGCTGCTCGATCATTCTATTTTTCCAACTTTATTGAGGAAAATAAGAACAATCCGAAATGTCTTTTTGATACTGTCGCAAAGCTAACTAAAAAGCAGCATTCCCCAAGTGACGATGGCTTTCACTTCAAGCAGTAATAAATTCATGAACTTCTTTGACGGACTCCTCTTTAAATCTGCGTATTCCTCCAAAGCTCAGCTGTCCTGAGTCTGCACAACTCTGCCAGGACCTAGGATCAAGAGACACACTTAAGTGTTTTTAGTACTATATCTCTTGACACAATGATGAAAATAATCATGGCCTCTAAACCTTCAAGCTGCATACTGGACCCTATTCCAACTAAACTACTGAAAGAGCTGCTTCCTGTGCTCGGCCCTCCTATGTTGAACATAATAAACGGCTCTCTATCCACCGGATGTGTACCAAACTCACTAAAAGTGGCAGTAATAAAGCCTCTCCTGAAAAAGCCAAACCTTGACCCAGAAAATATAAAAAACTATCGGCCTATATCGAATCTTCCATTCCTCTCAAATATTTTTGAAAAAGCTGTTGCGCAGCAACTCACTGCCTTCCTGAAGACAAACAATGTATATGAAATGCTTCAGTCTGGTTTTAGACCCCATCATAGCACTGAGACTGCACTTGTGAAGGTGGTAAATGACCTTTTAATGGTGTCAGACCGAGGCTCTGCATCTGTCCTCGTGCTCCTAGACCTTAGTGCTGCCTTTGATACCGTCGATCACCACATTCTTTTGGAGCGATTGGAAACCCAAATTGGTCTACACGGACAAGTTCTGGCCTGGTTTAGATCTTATCTGTTGGAAAGATATCAGTTTGTCTCTGTGAATGGTTTGTCCTCTGACAAATCAACTGTACATTTCGGTGTTCCTCAAGGTTCCGTTTTGGGATCACTATTGTTTTCACTATATATTTTACCTCTTGGGGATATCATTCGAAAACATAATGTTAACTTTCACTGCTATGCGAATGACACACAGCTGTACATTTCAATGAAAACATCTCTTCAGTGGGTCATATGATTGAGTGTAGTCTGGCCCAGGAGTGTGAAGGTGAACGGAAAGGCTCTGGAGCAACGAACCGCCCTTGCTGTCTCTACCTGGCCGGTTCCCCTCTCTCCACTGGGATTCTCTGCCTCTAACCCTATTACAGGGGCTGAGTCACTGGCGCTCTTTCATGCCGTCCCTAGGAGGGGTGCGTCACTGACGTGATCTTCCTGTCTGGGTTGGCGCCCCCCCTTGGGTTGTGCCGTGGCGGAGATCTTTGTGGGCTATACTCGGCCTTGTCTCAGGATGGTAAGTTGGTGGTTGAAGATATCCCTCTAGTGGTGTGGGGGCTGTGCTTTGGCAAAGTGGGTGGGGTTATATCCTTCCTGTTTGGCCCTGTCCGGGGGTATCATCGGATGGAGCAGCAGTGTCTCCTGACCCCTCCTGTCTCAGCCTCCAGTATTTATGCTGCAGTAGTTTATGTGTCGGGGGGGCTAGGGTCAGTTTGTTATATCTATCTGGAGTACTTCTCCTGTCTTATCCGGTGTCCTGTGTGAATTTAAGTATGCTCTCTCTATTTCTTTCTTTCTCTCTCTCTCGGGAGGACCTGAGCCCTAGGACCATGCCTCAGGACTACCTGGCATGATGACTCCTTGCTGTCCCCAGTCCACCTGGCCGTACTGCTGCTCCAGTTTCAACTGTTCTGCTTGCGGCTATGGAACCCTGACCTGTTCCCCGGACGTGCTACCTGTCCCAGACCTGCTGTTTTCAACTCTCTAGAGACAGCAGGAGCGGTAGAGATACTCTTAATGATCGGCTATGAAAAGCCAACTGACATTTACTCCTGAGGTGCTGACTTGCTGCACCCTCGACAACTACTGTGATTATTATTATTTGACCATGCTGGTAATTTATGAACATTTGAACATCTTGGCCATGTTCTGTTACAATCTTCACCTGGCACAGCCATTAGAGGACTGGCCACCCAGTCCAGGTTTCTTCCTAGGTTTTGGCCTTTCTAGGGAGTTTTTCCTAGCCACCGTGCTTCTACACCTGCATTGCTTGCTGTTTGGGGTTTTAGGCTGGGTTTCTGTACAGCACTTTGAGATATCAGCTGATGTAAGAAGGGCTATATAAATGAATTTGATTTGAGAACTGAGCAAGAGGACAAGTACATTAGTGTCTAGTTTGAGAAACAGACGCCTCACAAGTCCTCAACTGGCAGCTTCATTAAATAGTACCAGCAAAACACCAGTCTCAATGTCAACAGTGAAGAGGCGACTCCGGGATGCTGGCCTTCTAGGCAGAGTTGCAAAGAAAAAGACATCTCTCAGACTGGCCAATAAAAATAAAACATTAAGATAGGCAAAAGAACACAGACACTGGACAGAGGAAGATTGGAAAAAAAGTGTTTTGGACAGACGAATCTAAGTTTGAGGTGTTCGGATAACAAAGAAGAACATTCGTGAGACGCAGAAAAAATTAGAAGATGATGGAGGAGTGCTTGACGCCATCTGTCAAGCATGGTGGAGGCAATGTGATGTTCTGGGGTGCTTTGGTGGTAGTAAAGTGGGAGATTTGTACAGGGTAAAAGGGATCTTGAAGAAGGAAGGCTATCACTCCATTCTGCAACGCCATGCCATACACTGTGGAAGGCGCTTTATTGGAGCCAATTTCCTCCTACAACAGGACAATGACCTAAAGCACAGCTCCAAACTATGCAAGAACTATTTAGGGGAGAAGCAGTCAGCTGGTATTCTGTCTATAATGGAGTGGCCAGCAGTCACTGGATCTGAACCCTATTGAGCTGTTGTGGGAACAGCTTGACCGTATGGTACGTAAGAAGTGCTCATCAAGCCAATCCAACTTGTGGGAGGTGCTTCAGAAAACATGGGGTGAAATCTCTACAGATTACCACAACAAATTAACAACTAGAATGCCAAAGGTCTGCAAGGCTGTAATTGCTGCAAATTGAGTATTCTTTGACGAAAGCAAAGTTTGAAGGACACAATTATTTCAATTAAAAATCCTTATTTATAACCTTGTCAACGTCTTGACTATATTTCCTATTCATTTTGCAACTCATTTCATGTATGTTTTCATGGAAAACAAGGACATTTCTAAGTGACCCCAAACTTTTGAACGGTAGTGTATGTACAGTGCCTCCGGAAAGTATTCAGACCCCTTGACTTTTTCCACGTTGTTACATTACAGCCTTATTCTAAAATTGGATTAAATCGTTTTTTTCCTGTGTGAGACACACACACAGTACCAATCAAAAGTTTGGACACGCCTACTCATTCAAGGGTTTTCTTATTTTCCACATTGTAGAATAATAGTGAAGACATCAAAACTATGAAATAACACATGGAATTTAACAAATGTTAAATATTTTCTATTTTAGATTCTTCAAAGTATCCACCCTTTGCCTTAATGACAGTTTTGCACACTCTTGTAGTGTGTAGTAACCAAAAAAAAGTGTTAAGAAAAATATATTTGAAATTTCTTCAAAGTAGCCACCCTTTGCCTTAATGACAGCTTTCCACACTCTTGTAGTGTGTAGTAACCAAAAAAAAGTGTTAAGAAAAATATATTTGAGATTTCTTCAAAGTATCCACCCTTTGCCTTAATGACAGCTTTGCACACTCTTGTAGTGTGTAGTAACCAAAAAAAAGTGTTAAGAAAAATATATTTGAGATTTCTTCAAAGTAGCCACCCTTTGCCAAGAGTGTGCAAAGCTGTCAAGGCATTCTGACAATCAGCTTCACCTGGAATGCTTTTCAAACAGTCTTGAAGGAGTTCCCACGTATGCTGAGCACTGTTGGCTGCTTTTCCTTCTTTCTGCGGTCCAACTCATCCCAAACCATCTCAATTGGGTTGAGGTCATGTGATTGTGGAGGCCATGTCATCTGATGCAGCACTCCATCACTCTCCTTCTTGGTCAAATAGCCCTTACACAGCCTGGAGGTGTTTTGGGTCATTGTCCCATTGAAAAACAAATGATAATCCACTAAGCGCAAACCAGATGGGATGGGGTATCGCTGCAGAATGCTGTGGTAGCCATGCTGGTTAAGTTTGCCTTGAATTCTAAATAAATCACTGACAGTGTCATCAGCAAAGCACCCCCACAACTCCTCCTCCATGCTTCACGGTGGGAACCACACATGCGGAGATCATCCGTTCACCTACTCTGCGTCTCACAAAGACACAGCGGTTGGAACCAAAAATCTCCCATTTGGACTCATCAGACCAAAGG
Organism: Salvelinus alpinus; assembly: GCF_045679555.1. NCBI lineage: Eukaryota > Metazoa > Chordata > Actinopteri > Salmoniformes > Salmonidae > Salvelinus > Salvelinus alpinus. Next base: position 17,214,070 of record NC_092103.1, on the reverse strand, counting down.
ACAGATTTCCACCAGTCTAATGTCCCTTGCTCATGTTTCTTGGCCCAAGCAAGTCTCTTCTTATTATTGGTGTCCTTTAGTAGTGGTTTCCTTGCAGAAATTCGAACATGAAGGCCTGATTCACGTAGTCTCCTCTGAACAGTTGATGTTGAGATGTGTCTGTTACTTGAACTCTGTGAAGCATTTATTTGGGCTGCTATTTCTGAGGCTGGTATCTCTAATGAAAGTATCCTCAGCAGCAGAGGTAACTCTGGGTCTTCCTTTCCTGTGGCAGTCACCATGAGAGCCAGTTTTATCATTGCTCTCAATGGTTTTTGTGACTGCACTTGAAGAAACGTTCAAAGTTCTTGAAATGTTCTGGATTGACTGAGCTTAACTGTTTCTCTTTGCTTATTTGAGCTGTTCTTGCCATAATATAGACTGGTATTTTACATCTTCTGTATACCACCCCTACCTTGTCACAATACAACTGATTGGCTCAAACGCATTAAGGTGGAGAGAAATTCCACAAATTAACTTTTAATAAGTCACACTTGCTAATTGAAATGCATTCCAGGTGACTACCTCATGAAGCTGGCTGAATGAATGACAAGAGTGTGCAAAGCTGTCATTAAGGCAAAGGGTGGATACTTTGAAGAATCTAAAATAGAAAAGATTTAACATTTGTTAAATTCCATGTGTTATTTCATAGTTTTGATGTCTTCACTATTATTCTACAATGTAGAAAATTGCAAACATAAAGAAAAGCCTTGGAATGAGTAAGTGTGTCCAAATGTTTGACTGGTACTGTGTGTGGGTCATATATAATAGTGCCTTGCAAAAGTATTCATCCCCCTTGGCGTTTTTCCTATTTTGTTGCATTACAACCTGTAATTTAAATAGATTTTTATTTGGATTTCATGTAATGGACATACACAAAATAGTCCAAATTGGTAAAGTGAAATGGAAAAAATAACTTGTTACAATATTTTTTTTTTTTTTAAATAAATAAATAAAAAATAAGGAAAATTGGTGCGTGCACATGTATTCACCCACTTTGCTATGAAACCCCTAAATAAGATCTGGTGCAACCAATTACCTTCAGAAGTTACATAATTAGTTAAACAAAGTCCACCTGTGTGCAATCTAAGTGTCACATGATCCGTCACATGATCTCAGTATATATATACACACACCTGCTCTGAAAGGCCGCAGAGTCTGCAACACCACTAAGCGGCACCACGAAGACCAAGGAGCTCTCCAAACAGATCAGGTACAAAGTTGGAGAAGTACAGATCAGGTTTGGGTTATAAAAAAAATATCTGAAACTTTGAACATCCCACGGAGTACCATTAAATTAAAGATTATGCACCACAACAAACCTGCCAAGAGGGCCACCCACCAAAACTCACGGACCAGGCAAAGAGGGCATTAATCAGAGGCAAAAAAGAGACCAAAGATAACCCTGAAGGAGCTACAAAGCTCCACAGCGGAGATTGGAGTATCCGTCCACAGGACCACTTTAAGCCTACACGCCACAGAGCTGGGCTTTACGGAAGAGTGGCCAGAAAAAAGCCATTGCTAAAAGAAAACACGTTTGGTGTTCGCCAAAGGGCATGTGGAAGACTCCCCAAACATATGGAAGAAGGTACTCTGGTCAGATGAGACTAAAATTTAGCTTTTTGGCCATCAAGGAAAATGCTATGTTTGGCACAAACCCAACACCTCTCATCACCCCAAGAACACCATCCCCACAGTGAAGCATGGTGGTGGCAGAATCATGCTGTGGGAATGTTATTCATCGGCAGGGACTGGGAAACGGGTCAGAATTGAAGGAATGATGGATGGCGCTAAATACAGAGAAATTTTTGAGGGAAACCTGTTTCAGTCTTCCAGAGATTTGAGACTGGGACGGAGGTTCACCTTCCAGCAGGACAATGACCCTAAGCATACTGCTAAAGCAACACTCGAGTGGTTTAAGGGGAAACATTTAAATGTCTTGGAATGGCCAAGTCAAAGCCCAGACCTTAATCCAATTGAAAATCTGTGGTATGACTTAAAGATTGCTGTACACCAGTGGAACCCATCCAACTTGAAGGAGCTGGAGCAGTTTTGCCCATCCCAGTAATTGCTACAAAAGGTGGCTCTACAAAGTATTAACTTTGCAGGGGTGAATAGTTATGCACACTCAAGTTCAGTTTTTTTTGTCTTATTTCTTGTTTGTTTCACAATAAAAAAAACATTTTGCATCTTCAAAGTGGTAGGGATGTTGTGTAAATTAAATGATACAACCCCTCCAAAAAATATATTTTAATTCCAGGTTGTAAGGCAACAAAATAGGAAAAATGTCAAGGGGGGTGAATACTTTTGCAAGGCACTGTATATTCTGAAGAATAGTATAATGTACAGCAATAGTTAAATAAGATAGGCCTTGACTACAATACAGTATATACATATGAAGTGGGTAAAACAGTACGTAAACATCATTAAAGTAACCCGTGTTCAATGACTATGTACATAGGGCAGCAGCCTCTAAGGTGCATGGTAGAGTAACCGGATGTTGCCGGCCAGTGACCGTTACTAAAGTTCAGGGCAGGGTACAAATAAGTCAGGGGCAAATAAGATAAATCCATAATAATTAGTATCTCCAGTCGTTAGTTCGAGACAAACATGCAACATATGCAAAAGTAAAAATTACAGGCATGTTATAAAAGATGAAAAGATGACCAAATAGTCAGACCATTGATCACACACTGTGAGCAGCTTACCAGAGTGCGCCCCCTGCAGGGAGTTGAGGGTAGTGGAGGAGGCATGTATCTGCAGCAGGGCTCCCATCTCCAGGAGCAGCAGCAGGAAGGACAGGGACATGCCCTCTGGATGCAGCAGCAGCAGGCCCAGCCCTAGCAGGCCGCACAGCAGGACCACGGGGGCCGAGTAGACCGTACCCAGCCCGTAGGCCTCCACGGCAGGCCGGTCGCCCCCCTCAGGAACCCTGGCTGGTTCTCCATCCTCCAGGGAGCGGCGCATGCGCTGGTAGAGCTGGGGGATAAGGTGGTGCAGCTCTGCCTGGGTGCTGATGCCCGTGCTGGCCCGGTAGCGGGGTGGGGGGAGCGATACAGGGCCTCGGACAGGGGTTGCAGCCCTGCTCTTGATAAATACGGTGAGCGGATCCAGCCATAGCAGCGCCAGCCCTACGCCCAGCAGAGAGAAGGCAACCCTGGGGAGGGCCCGCTGGCCCAAGCTGATCAGCTCAGCCAGGTTCCGGAAGCTGTCCTCTGGGGTGGCAGCCACAGCCCAGTGGAGCCCCAAACAGACAGACAGCAGAGGTAGGATCCAGCGGGCCGTGAACACCGTGCCACTAGGGCTGTTCAGGTTGCCGTAGTGCCGCAGCCAGCGCCGCAGCAGGTAGGTCCAGGCGCCCAGAGAGGCCAGAGACAGGATGTAGTGCAGGTTCTTCAGACGGCTGTCCTGCACCCGTGACAGGGGGGAGAGGAACGGGGAGGGCTGGCAGGAGCCCTGCTCCTCACGACAGCCGTGGAAGAAGAGGGAGAGGTAGAGAGAGCCCACTAACACCCCCAGGCAGGCCAGGAAGGTGCTGCTCTCCCTCCTTACGGCTAAGGGGGATAGAACCGGGGAGGGCAGTAGCCCGGCGGGTTTCAGGGGGTCATGGACAGGGGGTAGCAGGAGGCCGTCCCAGTTGAGATGGAAGGGGACATAGAGGCTCATGGAAATAAGCAGAAAGGTGACCACACGGCCCTCTGCTATTACATAGCTGTCAGAGAGCAGGGAGGCACAGCGCAGGAGGAGCACCAGGAGGGGAGGTGTTAATAAGAAGCGAGGCAGGGTCAGCCAGCCACGTCTTGGGGCCACCTCGCCACCCTCAGCCGCTGTAGTCTTCCTGGCCCGTCGGGCTCTCCAGAGGACCAGTACCTCAGAGGAGAAGGCTGCAGCCGCCAGGCACCAGGACCCCTCAGCATAGCCCTGGGTGAACAGCTGACTTGCAGCCACACACACCCCCACCACAGTGGCTGCCACCAGAGGGACCCTCAGCAGACCACTCTCCCTCACCAGCACAGAGGACATCTCAGAGAGGACGTAACACAGCACGCAGGCACACGCCAGGACAGCTATGCCGGCAGCCATCTTGGCTGGGTTGAAGTGGGCCCAGGTGGCGCGGCAAGTGTCCCGGACAGAGGTCAGGTACCCCTGCAGGGAGGCCACTAGTTCTGGGGTGGGAGAGCGGCCCTCTTTGACGGTGCGGAGGTACTTGGAGGAGAGGCGGGAGAAGTCTGCCTGCAGCTGAGACAGACTCTCTGGAGGGATGTCTTTGGCCATGCTGGAATAGGTCTCTAGGAAACGGTTGACCTTCAAAAAGACAAAAAGGGTCAAATGTATAATTTGTGTGGTCACGATAACAGAATTTTGGCTTCGATACCAGGTTTAGCATCACAATACCATCACCATGCGCGATACCACGTCAAAACAAGACCTATTAGCCAAAGTCACAGAACGGGACTTGATCCAGAAAGATCTTTTGAGTTCAATATCATTCATGACATTTTTCAGAGAGAGCCATGTATGCATTAATGAATCAATTTTACAATCAATTTGACTTTGTTTTTACCAATATATACTGAACAAAAATATAAACGCAACATGTAAAGTGTTGGTTCCATGTTTCATGAGCTTAAATAAAAGATCGCAGAAATTATCCATACGCACAAATTGCTTATTTCTCTCCAATGTTGTGCACAAATTTGTTTACATCCCTGTTAGTGAGCATTTCTCCTTTGCCAAGATAATCCATCCACCTGACAGGTGTGGCATATCAAGAAGCTGATTAAACAGCTTGATCATTACACATGACAGCCCAGGACCTCCACATCCGGCTTCTTCACCTGCAGGATCGTCTGAAACTGAGGAGTATTTCTGTCTGTAATAAAATCATTTTGTGGGGAAAACCTCTTTCTGATTGGCTACGCCTGGCTCCCCATGGCCTAATGAATTTATTTCAATTGACTGAAATTGTTGCGTTTATATTTCTGTTCAGTATAACTACATAACGGTAATCATATATTTGAATGGTAAATCTCTATTGATAAATTGAGTCAATCAAGATGTAGCCTATCCACATTACATTGAGTTATTGAGCTTGTCTTGGCTGATTTCAAAGGGCTATAGACATAAAACAATCTGTTTCCTTTCCATTTGGGACTTATTGTATTGAACTGATGAACAACATTTGAATAGAAGTGCGAGATGTCTCTAAGACCTAATTACTTAATTCACACACAGAGAGAGAGAGACAGGAGAGACGTGGCTGAGGCGAGGGAGATGAAGTGAATGAATAATTTTTTTGGCAATGACTATGTTTTTGGTGACAATGAGCTTTAGAAATCAACATATTTTGCATTATGGTTTGCATATTATCACAAACAAAGTACGAGGGTCATAAATTGATGTTAGCTTCACCTGTAAGCTAGCAAGGAAAGTTAGCCTACAAAGCTGGAAGCTACCTGTATCTTCTTGCATTGTAAAGTGTTCTAGCCTGTAATGGAAATTGTTTTCTGAACAGTTGCAACATTTCTACATGCCATATTATTGAAGTGTGTTAACTTCAGTGTAGCATGAGTGAGGAGCTAACATGCAGCCCAGACTCCCAGTGAGGGAAGCGGTTCCTCAGTACAGGCTAAAGCTAGCAATGAATAAGTGGAGCAGGTACGGTGAGCTCGCGTTATAAGGGGACATCAGCTGCACTGATAGACAGAGTTGATCCTCTCTCAAATCAGTAGATGTGAGAGAAGTACTGCAAGTAACAAAAATTCTAGTACTGAATCATTTTCCATGTTCTAGTATCAAAAAAGTACAGAAGTTTCGATATACCGTGCAACACTTAATAATACAAATTAATATAAGCTCGTATTCATGGTTAAAATATGCACAGAAATGTGCAGTCAATTGTAATGTTCAACATACATCACGTGTGCATCTGACATGATAACAGATCTTTGGGATTACCTGTTTGGCATTGATCCACAGTGCCTCTGCCTGGCTGAGACCTGCTGGTGCACCCCCTGTCTGGCTGTCTGCAGGGAACAGAGGCAGCAGGACCTGTCCCACACTGCTGTAGGGGATGGGGATGCCCAGGAGCAGGGCCAGGGTAGGCACCAGGTCTGTCTGGGGCACCACCTCAGGATCACTCTACAGGGAGACAGAGACAAAACAAGGGTCATTCAATGTGGAATGATCAATGCAACACTCACTATTCATATCATGATTGTTGAGGATATTATAGGAATGGTGGGAATGTGCAGCTGCTATACTCACCTGGGAAGGGGATGCTGGAAAGAGGGGAGAGGGGCTGTAGAGGAAAATGGCAGCATCAGTCTCCTTCTGACTCTCCCCCCCGTGGTCACCTGTATCTGTCATACCGTGATCTCCCATAACCACTAACAGGGTGTCATTCTGCAGCCGATCAAGCACAGATCTTGGGTACAAAACAATGGTCAGACTGGTAGAGCCATAGTATGTCATCTGACATACCGCACACAGTATTTTAGAGAGCGTTGTACAAATGCAATCCTAAAGATAGTTCTTTAAAATGGCATTGATATTACATTCTGTACTACTGAATCTAAGAGAGTATTATATAGCCTAGTGCTACTGTGGCCAGGAGACCTTATAATTCCTACTGACCTGATGACCCCATCCATCTGGGTGAGCTTGTCAGCCATGGCCGGGTGATCAGGACCAAACCTGTGGCCACAGTGATCCACCCCCAGGAAGTGAGCTACCAGCACATCCCAGTCATCACTTACCACTGAGGAAGAGAGGAGAGAGAGAGGGACATGTGCAGGAGAAGTCCAATACTGTACACCACAAATGCAAATGTGTCTGGCTGTCTGCCAATGCTTACTGATGTTGTACAGGTGCTGCAGAATTCCATTGTCCACTGTGTGCAGATCCTTGACATTGAAAGAGGGGAAGGGCAGGGAACGGTGGAACTTTTTTGGGAAGAGACTTTCCCATGTGTCATCACCCATGAAGACCACTCTCTTGCCTATAGAAAGGAGAAAGGGAATAATCAGGCAAAGCTGAGTTCAAATTTTCGTCATGTCCCATCTGTGCCTTTCTGAGTATAACCTTGAATATTTTACTTACAGGATGGCGAATTGAGCCAGACTTTATAGACTGTCACTCACCCACTTCTGCTAGCTGGTGAACTAGGTTGTCCTCCAGGATGGCGCTGGAGGCAAAGTTATTGCCCACATCAATGAAGGTGGGCAGGGAGCCTGTGGTGAAGCCCTTGATCCTCTGCATAGTGGTGGTGGGGGGGTCAGCACGGAATGGGAACAGGCGTGCATGGGAGGGCTTTGATGAGGTCACTTCCTCCAGCACGGGCAGCTTGTTCTCGAAAGGGCGGGGCTCTTTGTTCGCGGGGTCAAAGCGGGCAAAGTCGATCTTCAGGGCGTCTATGATGAGAACCACAGCCTTGCGGAAGCGTGGCTGTCCTTGGCAGAAGTCCCCCTGCTGGCCCCCTGGCAGCAAAACATCCCCACAGGTGCTGGTCCGGTTGACCTCCAGCCTCACCAGCAGGAAGCCGCCCACAAACAGGAAGATGCCGATGTAGAACATGACACACAGCCACAAGAGCAGAACTAGGATGGGGAGTCTCTTCATCCTAGGGACAGATCATAGACTGTATATGGGCCAAATGCATGAGTGTAGAAACAATTTGCTGGTTGTAGCTGGAATCTTGATCATGACATAAAAATATCAATAGCCAACTGATAATCACGGTAATTGTTATAGTGGCAGCATTTCTAACGTGATATAAAAATAGTATAGAATATTGCAATATATGTACAGATTCAACCTCTATGTAACCGTAGGCTACCACTAACAGCAAACTGGCTAACGTTCGCTAGCTACTGGTACACAAGAAGTGCCATAGCATCCATAACCATGGGCCAAAAAGTGAAATTATCTGACGTGTCTTTTCCTTAAGACTGGCTTCGTTAGAACTCAAGTTAGCGAGCTGGACTTGTAACTTGTTACCACGTAGCTATTTTCCATGATCTGTTTTAAATGCAACAGCATATCGCTGATCAGTTGCTAGTGCTAGCTAGCCTAGCTACCAACTTGTACCATTACTAGCTAACGTTACTGACCTTGTAGAGCTCCGTGTTGTCCTCTCTGAGACGGGGCTTGTCGATAACGAGTGTATACACGACAGCCAGCAACGAGACAGGTGCCTCAGGTACACACAGTGCGATAATATTCCCTCTTACCTTCATTGGGACTCCAGTTCAGCTATTCATTCAACTACCAGCGCCTAGCAGAGCGGAAGCGCATGTCCCTACACGGTCACCTCTCGCTGTAACTCCACTTCCGGTATATACTTCTTCTTTGGTATTATTGTGGTCTGCAAAAAAATAAAAAATTGCATGCTACCACCTACTGTATCGGATGTGTATCAGCCTACTATTCTGTAGTACGAATTAATTACACGATGTGAAAACATTGCCCTACCAAGTAACCCTGCACACATTAAAATCTCACCATTATTCCACTACTTTGCCCCTATCTGATTCTACTCCAGGCCAGCAGCCTGGGAGGATGGAACACTATCGTTCAAAACATCCTGTAACTCTTCCGCAGTAAAATCTAAGACACCCAAGTACTTCTCTGCAACTGCCACCACAACATCTATCCTCTGTGATTTACGTTCCATTCCTGCGGTACAATCGACAACCAGGGCCATGAACACCAAAAAAGCAACCTTACTGAAGCACGTCGGCCTACTCACAGGTATCCTCTTAGGATCTCTCACCCTGGACCCATTTTCCTCTACTATTCTCTTCACTGCCTCAGCATACGACACCTTCTGCACTACTCTGATCCTGGCAACATCAACCTGCATTTCTCTCAATGGACATCTCAGATCTTCAGCACCATGGGCACCACCAAGAGATTACACACCAGTAGCGGAAAAAGTACCAAATTATCATACTTGAGTAAAAGTAAAGATACCTTAATAGAAAATAAAGTCAACCGTTAAAATACTACTTGAGTAAAAGTCTAAATGTATTTGGTTTTAAATATACGTAAGTATCAAAAGTATATGTATTTGCTAAAATATACTTAAGTTTCAAAATAATTAATAATGATTTCAAATTCCTTATATTAAGCAAACCAGACGGCACTATTTATTATTATTTTATTTCATTTACGGATAGCCAGGGGCATACTCCAACACTCAAACAGAATTTACAAAGTATGTGTGTTTAGTTTGTCCGCCAGATCAGATGCAGTATGGATGACCAGGTATGTTCTCTTGATAAGTGTGTAAATTGGACCATTTTCCTGTCCTGCTAAGAATTCAAAATGTAAAGAGTACTTTTGGGTGTCAGGAAAAATGTATGTAGTAAAAAGTACATTCATTTCTTTAGGAATGTAGTGAAGTAAAAGTTGTCAAAAATAGAAATAGAAAAGTAAAGTACAGATACACCAAAACACTTTAGTACTTTAGAGTATTTTTACTTAAGTACTTTACACCACTGTTACACACACAACCTTTTCCACCAATACTACACATGCCTTTGTCTCATGTCCTCCTGCATCAAAACTGGTCTATGATGACATTCGCACTGCAACATATAGAAAGTGCTGGAAATTCAGACTCGGGTTATTGTCAAGGCCTACATAACAATGATTAAAAACATCTGAAAGTGTTAGAAATATTAAACATTCACAATGTATTTTTTATTATATTTACAATAGTGTAAACGTATCTTTTTTTTCAGGAAACTACGCATCATCTGGAAAGATAATCGCCAAAGTTCCATTTCCCCTATCAACAGGGGGACGTGTTTAACCAGTGCACCAATTCGATGTTGTAACTTCGTTTCCTGAATCGGCCGAGGGTCACACATGAACAAATATTCATTCATTTCACCTAAACAACATAGCTACATATCAGCCAACAATTACGTTAAGAAAATGTTCCGAACATTATGCCGGACTGGTGGTGCCCTTTTAATGGTAAGACACATGCTAATTCAAGCTAGCTAACGTTAGGTCATTACTGTTAGTCTACTGAGTTAGCTTGCTACTGTACGCCAGCTAGCTTGCCTTGCTATCATGTGTTCACTGAGATGTTAGTCAGCGAACTAGATAACTAGTTACACTATATATACAAAAGTATGTGGATATCCCTTCAAATTAATGGATTCGGCTATTTCAGCCACACCGTTGTTGACGGGTGTATAAAATCTAGCAGACAGCCATGCAATCTCCATAGACAAACATTGGCAGTAGAATGGCCTTACTGAAGAACTAAGTGACTTTCAACATGGCAACAAGTCAGTTCGTCAAATATCTACGCTGCTAAACCTGCCCTGGTCAACTTTAAGTGCTGTTATTGTGAAGCTGAAACGCAAGGTGGTAGGCCACACAAACTCACTGAATGGGACCACCAAGTCTGTCCTCGGTTTTGAACACTTGCCACCGAGTTCCAAACTGCCTCTGGAAGCAATGTCAGCACAAGAACTGTTTGTCGAGAGCTTCATGAAATGAGTTTCCATGGCCGAACAGCCGCACACAAGCCGAAGATCACCATGTGCAATGCCAAGCATTGGCTGAAGTGGTGTAAAGTTCGCCGATAGAGAACTCGCCGAAACGTGTTCTCTGGAGTGATGAATCACGCTTCACCATCTTGGTGATGGATGAATCTGGGTTTAGGGAATGCCAGGAGAACGCTACCTGCCCCAAAGTACAGTGCCAACTGTAAAGTTTTGTGAAGGAGGAATAATGGTCTGAGGCTGTTTTTCATGGTTTGGGCTAGGCCTCTTAGTTCCAGTGAAGGGACATCTTAAAGCTAAAGCATACAATGACATTCTACACGATTCTGTTCTTCCAACTTTGTGGCAACAGTTTGGGGAGGGCCATTCCTGCTTCAGCATGACAATGCCCCTGTGCACAAAGCAAGGTTTGTCGATTGATGTGAAGAACTTGACTGGCCTGCACGGAGCCCTGAATTCAACCCCATCGAACACCTTTGGGATGAATTGGAAAGCCGATGTGAGCCAGGCCTAATCGCACAACATCAGTCCCGCCCTCACTAATGCTCTTGTGGCTGAATGGAAGCAAGTCCCTGCAGCAATGTTCCAACATCTAGTGGAAAGCCTTCCCAGAAGAGTGGATGCTGTTAGAGCAGCAAAGGGGGGACCAACTCCATGATAATGCCCATGATATTGGAATGAGATGTACGACGAGCAGGTGTCCACACTTTTGGCCATGTAGTGTATGTCGTTGGCCAGTTGAAAATGCCCTCAACAGTACAATCAAATCAAATGTTATGTCACATTACCCGAATGGTGCTTCAGAGTTTATAAACCTAAATCTGCGCTCTTTCTTGCTATTATATTTAGTGTTGCACGGAGTACCGGTACCACGGTAATATCATGGTACCAAAACGTTTATGAACCAACATTTTAGAATACCATTTCATATGATAGATACTACTGACTTTTTCAGCCCTACCCATCGTAAGAACCTGCTTGTGCCTGTTATAAAATCTTTATAAAGTCAGTTTTGTTTATAAATTCAGTTGAATTTACGCTACAGCCGCTAGTCTCTTGTATGTGCAGATCCAATAATATCCACTTTCATGTGCATATCACTTGTGGCATCTGTAATCGCCAACCGCATCCCCTATCAGCCCTCACTCACCTGCTTCTCTCCGTCCACTCTTTGCTTGCATCTATTCCTGTCAGTTTGAAAAAATATATAATTTAGCCGGGATGCAGACCCTGATGAGTCTTCTGTTACAATGTATCAACATTGCTCTTTTGTATCATTTCATCACCTGTTATAACCAAGAGCACAGACCAGTCTGAGTAGCCTTTGCAAGCTCACTGTCATGCAGCCTCTGAGTGTCGGAGATGAAAAAAGCACCGCTCCGCGACAGGCATGCTTGCAGCTTTACAGCAAAGAAAATGGTTTGTCTCTAGCATAAACGGTTCCAAAAATGTGCCATATTACCAGAGAAGCCTTTTTTCTTTCTATCGGGATTCACACTCATTTTATATAATTTCACAAACCATGTCGAGGGACACCTTAAACTAATCCTGGGTCGCTAATTATTGGTTTGATAATATACAATGTTGTTCAGTCATGTTACCTAGCTAGCTAACAACCTGGTAACTTGACAGTAGGTTTAGGCACATTTTAATGGTACATAAAGAAAGGAAAAGAGCCTGCTACTCACGAGATGTGCTTAAAAAGGTAGGATTCATTCATATAGGCTTAATGTAAGCCTAAACTATCGTTGCGCCTCCCATAGCCTGTTCTGGACTTGGATTGTGAAGAGACGTCTTGTGGGGTATGCATGGGTGTCTGAGCTGTGTGCTATTAGTTTAAACAGACAGCTCAGTGCATTCAGCTTGTCAACACTTCTTACAAAAACAAGTAGTGATGAAGTCAATTTTGAGCCATGAGATATTGACATGCATATTAATGTTAGCTCTCATGTATATTTAAGGGCCAGCTGTGCTGCCCTGTTCCGAACCAACAGTCATTTTCCTAAGTCCCTCTTTGTGGCACCTAACCACACGACTGAACAGTAGTCCAGGGCAGCACTTTATAATGGACAGACTTCTCCCAATCTTAGCTACTGTTGTATCATAGTTTAAAAAAAATACTATTACAGTTACAATCCAGGGTTATTCCGAGCAGTTTAGTCACCTCAATTTGCTCAATTTACACATTATTTATTACAATATTTAGTTTAGGGTTTAGTGAATGATTTGTTCCAAATACAATGCTTTTAGATTTGGAAATATTTAGGACTAACTTATTCCTTGCCACCTGTTCTGAAACTAACTTCAACTCTTTAAGTGTTGCAGTCATTTCAGACGCTGTAGTAGCTGACATGTATAGTTTTGAGTCATCCGCGCACACATAACACTGGCTTTACTCAATGACATGTCATTAGTAAAGATTGAAAAAGGTAAGGGGCTTAGACAGCTTCCCTGGGGAATTCTTGATTCTACCTGCATTATGTTGGAGAGGCTTCCATTAAAGAACACCCTCTGTGTCCTGTTAGACAGGCAACTCTTTATCCACAATATAGCAGGGAGGGAGGGTAAAGCCATAACACAAGTTTTTCCAGCAGTAGACTATGATCGATAATGTCAAAAGCCGCACTGAAGTGTACTAAGGGTTGGTAACAGGCTGATTGGTCGACTATTTGAGCCAGTAAAGGGGGCTTTACAATTCTTGGGTAGCAGAACTACTTTTCCTTCCCTCCAGAACTGAGGGCACACACATTTCTAGTAGGCTTTGATTGAAGATATGGCAAATAGGAGTGGAAATATCGTCTGCTATTATCCTCAGTAATTTTCTATACAAGTTGTCAGACCCCGGTGGTTTGTCATTGTTGATAGACAACAATTTTTTCACCTATTCCACACACAGAATTCAAAATGACAATGCTTGTCTTTCAAAATTTGGTCAGTTATACTTGTATGTGTAGTGTTAGTGTTTGTTGCTGGCATGTCATGCCCAAGTTTGCTAATCTTGCCAGTGATAAAATCATTAAACTAGTTGCCAATATAAGTGGGTTTTGGGACGAATGAGCCATGTGATTCAGTGAATGATAGAGCTGAGTTTACCCTTTTGCCCAAAATGTAATTTAAGATGCTCCAAAGCTTTTTACTTTCATTCTTTATCATTTATCTTTGTTTCATAGTATAGTTTATTTTTTTTAAATTCAGTTTAGTCACATGATTTCTCCATTTGAAGTATGTTTGCCAATTGGTTGTTCAGCCATTTGCCATTCCTTTTGCCTCATCCCTCTCAGCTAGAGGTCGACTGATTAATCGGAATTGCCGATTTTAATTAGGGCCGATTTCAAGTTTTCATAACAATCGGAAATCGGTATTTTTGGACCGATTTGGCCGATATTTTTTTTATATATTTTTTTTTACACCTTTTATTTAATCTTTATTTAACTAGGCAAGTCAGTTAAGAACACATTCTTATTTTCAATGATGGCCTAGGAACGGTGGGTTAACTTCTCTAGGGTAGGGGGCAGCATTCAGAATTTTGGATGAAAAGCATACCCAAATTAAACTGCCTGCTTCTCGGGCCCAGAAGATATGATATGCATATAACTGGTCGATTTGGATAGAAAACACTCTAAAGTTTCCAAAACTGTTAAAATAGTGTCTGTGAGTATAACAGAACTGATTTGGCAGGCGAAAGCCTGAGAGAAACCATTCGGGAAGTCATTACAGTATCCATTGACTTAGGACTCAAATTGCAGTTCCTATGCCTTCCACTAGATGTCAACAGTCTTTAGAAATTGTTTCAGGCTTGTATTCTGAAACATGAGGAAGTAAGAGCAGTCTGAATGAGTGGACCCTAAAGTGTCACAGAGCTTTTTCATGCGCGCGACCGAGAGATAGCCTTTCTTGTTTACCTTTTATATTGACGACGTTATTGTCCGGTTGAAATATTATCGATTATTTAGGCTAAAAACAACCTGCGGATTGAATATAAACATCGTTTGACATGTTTCTATGAACTTTACGGATACAATTTAGATTTTTTTGTCTGCCTCTTTTGACTGCATTTGAGCCTGTGGATTACTGAAGAAAACGCGCAAACAAAACTGAGGTTTTTGGATATAAAGAGACTTTATCGAACAAAAATAAAATGTATTGAGTAAATTAATGTCTGCTGAGTGCAACCATATGAAGATCATCAAAGGTAAGGGATTAATTTAATCTCTATTTCTGACTTGTGTAACTCTTCTACTTGGCTGGTTACTGTTTGTAATGATTTGTCTGCTGGGCTATGTTCTCAAATAATCGTAAGGTATGCTTTCGCGTAAAGCACTTTTAAAATCTGACGCCGTGGTTGGATTCACAAGAAGTTCATCTTTAAACCTATTTAAAATATGTTTTGTTTTCTGAATTTTAAAATTAGTATTTCTGTATTTGAATTTGGCGCCCAGCAGTTTCACTGGCTGTTGAAGAGGTGGGACGCTAACGTCTCACGTACCCAAGAGAGGTAAACTGCCTCGTTCAGGGGCAGAACGACAGATTTTTACCTTGTCAGCTCGGGGGATTCAATCTTGCAACCTTACAGTTAACTAGTCCAACGCTCTAACCACCTGATTACATTGCACTCCACGAGGAGCCTGCCTGTTTTGCCAATGCAGTAGAAGCCAAGGTAAGTTGCTAGCTAGCATTAAACTTATCTTATATAAAACAATCAATCATAATCACTAGTTACCTACACATGGTTGAGGATATTACTAGTTTATCTAGCGTGTCCTGCGTTGCATATAATCGATGCGGTGCGTATCGTTGCTCCAATGTGTACCTAACCATAAACATCAATGCCTTTCTTAAAATCAATACACAGAAGTAGATATTTTTAAACCTGCACATTTAGCTAAAAGATATCCAGGTTTGCAGGCAATATTAACCAGGTGAAATTGTGTCACTTCTCTTGCGTTCATTGCACGCAGAGTCAGTGTATATGCAACCGTTTGCGCCGCCTAATTTGCCAGAATTTTACGTAATTATGACATAACATTGAAGGTTGTGCAATGTAACAGGAATATTTAGACTTATGGATGCCACCCGTTAGATAAAATACGGAACGGTTCCGTATTTCACTGAAAGAATAAACGTCTTGTTTTCGAGATGATAGTTTCCGGATTCTACCATATTAATGACCTAAGGCTTGTATTTCTGTGTGTTATTATGTTATAACTAAGTCTATGATTTGATAGAGCAGTCTGACTGAGTGGTGGTAGGCAGCAGCAGGCTCGTAAGCATTAATTCAAACAGCAATTTCCTGCGTTTTGCCAGAAGCTCTTCGATAGTGCTTCAAGCCTATCAACTCCTGAGATTAGGCTGGTGTAACCGATGTGAAATGGCTAGCTAGTTAGCAGGGTGCGCGCTAATAGCTTTTCAAACGTCACTCGCTCTGAGACTTGGAGTAGTTATTCCCCTTGCTCTGCATGGGTAACGCTGCTTCGAGGGTGGTTGTTGTCGTTGTGTTCCTGGTTCGAGCCCAGGTAGGAGCGAGGAGAGGGATGGAAGCTATACTGTTACACTGGCAATACTAAAGTGCCGATAAGAACATCCAATAGTCAAAGGTTAATGAAATACAAATGGTATAGAGAGAAATATTCCTATAATAACTACAACCTAAAACTTCTTACCTGGGAATATTGAAGACTCATGTTAAAAGGAACCACCAGCTTTCATATGTTCTCATGTTCTGAGCAAGGAACTTAAACGTTAGCTTTCTTACATGGCACATATTGCACTTTTACTTTCTTCTCTAACACTTTGTTTTTCCATTATTTAAACCAAATTGAACATGTTTCATTATTTGAGTCTAAATTGATTTTATTGATGTATTATATTAAGTTAAAATAAGTGTTCATTCAGTATTGTTGTAATTGTCATTATTACAAATACATTAAAATAAATTGGCCTATTAATCGGTATCGCTGTTGAAAAATCATAATCGTCCGACCTCTACTCTCAACCATACAATGTTTAACTTTTACTTGGTACTCATCCCGGATCCGGGAGCACCCCCCACAGTAAAAAAGCTGACTAGCATAGCCTAGCATAGCGTCACAAGTAAATACAAGCATCTAAATATCATTAAATCACAAGTCCAAGACACCAGATGAAAGATACAGATCTTGTGAATCCAGCCATCATTTCTGATTTTTTAAATGTTTTACAGGGAAGACACAATATGTAAATCTATTAGCTAACCACGTTAGCAAAAGACACAACTTTTTTTCTCCACCATTTTTTTCCTGCATCAGTAGCTATCACTAATTCGACTAAATAAAGATATATATAGCCACTAACCAAGAAACAACTTCATAAGATGACAGTCTGATAACATATTTATGGTATAGGATATGTTTTTTTAGAAAAATGTGCATATTTCAGGTATAAATCACAGTTCTACATTGCAGCTGCAATCTGAAATAGCGTTGGAAGCAGCCGGAATAATTACAGAGACCGACGTCAATTACCAAAATACTCATCCTAAAACATTTCTGAAATATACACAGCCTACAGCAATCAAAGACACAGATCTTGTGAATCCAGACAATATTTCAGATTTTCTAAGTGTTTTACAGCGAAAACACAATATATCGTTATATTAGCATACCACATGAGCTAACATCACACCAGCATTAAATCAAGGCAAAAGGGGCGATAACGTTATCGCCACCAAAATATATAAATTTTTTCACTAACCTTCTCAGAATTCTTCAGATGACAGTCCTGTAACATCATATTACACAATGCATATAGAGTTTGTTCGAAAATGTGCATATTTAGCATCACAAATCGTGGTTATGCAATGTAATCTGTCAAAACATGGCATGCATTCGGGCCGGCGCCATCTTGGAAAGGCACCTATGTTTACGATTATTTATCGATTAGATTGACTAAAAAAATACAGGTTGGACAGCTAATGAAAGATGCATTGGTTATTAATGCAACCGCTGATTTAGATTTTTCAAATTTACGTTACTAGACATACATTGTGAGTTACAGCCAGACTAGTGCCGCAAAAAATGGCTGACAACTGCGTTTACATTTTTCCACATAAATACGGAATAAAATCATAACTCTTACTTTTGCACGAGCTTCCATCAGTATCTTGGGCAATGTGTCCTTTGTCCAAAAGAATCGTTGCTTTGTTGTAAAACGACCTCCTCAACTTCGGAACTAGCAGCTAACGATAGCTACACGGCACACACATGCCCAAATCCTCAAACGCAATACTAAGGAAATTCAGAAAAATAGCAATATACTCGCATAAACTGATATAAATCGGTTTCAAATAACTTCGTTATGATGTTTCTAACACCTATATCGAATTAAATCACAGACGGATATATCTTTGATCAATAATGAGAGCTTTTGAGCATGCGATTCTGATGTCCTCCCTTGCGTCCTGGCGAGCGTCGAAAAGAAGGGACATCTCACTCCATTCCCTTTTATAAACTCTGACAAACACGTAGAGACACCATTCCACTTCTCATTGGTTACTGACATCCAGGGGAAGGCGGGTGCAGTTCATGTCAAGCCAT
Source organism: Salvelinus alpinus (assembly GCF_045679555.1). Taxonomy (NCBI): domain Eukaryota; kingdom Metazoa; phylum Chordata; class Actinopteri; order Salmoniformes; family Salmonidae; genus Salvelinus; species Salvelinus alpinus. The sequence goes on along the minus strand of NC_092103.1, from coordinate 17,195,937 downwards.
AGGGCACACACAGAGTTTTTTCAGAGCTTCGCATGTCCTGTCATGAGTTTCGCTGTAGAAAGAGTTCTGGTTCACCCACAGACATAATTCAAACGGTTTTAGAAACTAGAGATTGTTTTCTATCCAATAGTAATAATAATATGCATATTGTACGAGCAAGAATTGAGTACGAGGCAGTTTAATTTGGAAATGTAAAAAAAAAAAAATGCTAACAGCTCCCCCTATTGACAAAAGGTTAAATTCTTCGTCAATCCAAGGGGGTTTAATAGTTCTTAGTCATTTTCTTAATGAGTGCATGCTTATTAGTAACTGGAATAAGCAGTTGTATGTGTCAAGTGCAGTGTCTGGTTACTCCTCATTACACACCATGGACCAGCAAACGTTCTTTACATCATCACCATAGGAATCACTACAAAACGTATTGTATGACCTCATACTTTGGTTTTCCAAGATATGGCTACTGTATTGGGATCATTACATCCGATGGATTTGGATACTGCTTTCTAGCTTATTTCTGCAGCACTAGTAAAGATATGATCAATACATGTTGATTTCATTCCTGTGCTGTTTGTAACTACCCTTGTCAATTGACTGATAACCTGAACCAGGTTGCAGGCACTGGTTACAGTTTGAAGCTTTTTCTTGACTGTGCAGTTTGAAATCCATTGAAATCACCCAGACAATAGAGAGGTATATCACATACATTATCAAGAATTTCACACATATTATCCATATACTGACTGTTAGCACTTGGTCTTCTACAGCAGCTTAGAAAGGTTTGTGGCCATACGCACATCCTTAACATAGGTGCTGGGCTAATAAAGAATACTAGTATAGAACAGAAGCAGCTTCCCACAAGAATGGGCTTTAGGTGAGGCAGATGAACCGGTAGCCATATTATTTAAACAGTATTTAACATGAGATCCTCTCAGCTTTACAGGAGTGTGGTTCGGAATATAGACCGCAACACCGCCCCCATGGCATTTCTGTATTTTCCGTAGATGTCATAACCATGTATTGCTACCACTGTATCATCAAAGGTATTATCTAAGTGAGTTTCAGAGATAGTCAGAATATGAATGCCATCTATAACTAGCAAGTTATTGATTTCATGAACCTTGTTTCTTAGGCTACATATGTTAATGTGGGCTATTTTTAGCACTTTTCTGGGATGCTTGATATTTTTTATTGCTTTACTGGGAAGCTTATCAGAAGTTGACATGCTCGTGTTGTATGTTTGAGCTGATAGTGCAGGGTGAGCTGCACATGGTGGACTTCCTACTAGGGCACACCGCCTCAGTGCTAATAGTATTACTCTGGTTCATAGGCACATGATTACTGCATACAATAGCTGTTGGATCAACAGAGACGTTCAGGGCATTTAGAAGGACAAATTAAGTTACTTACGTTGTTTGCCAACGCCCCTGGGCTAATGTACATTTGCTGCAGCATTATGACAATTTAGCAACACAATGGTAGGGATTAACTGAGCTGGTCTTGGGTCATTAAGTCATTCTCAACGTGAAATGCGTCGACAGAGTCCAGGAGCCAAGATGATTTGGACGGAATCCGTCATTCCTGTAGAGCATCTTCTATTTCCAGAAGGTGTCAAAGTTATCTATAAAAGTGATTCCAACATAACTACAGTAATCTTTTAGCCAGGTGTGTAATGCCAGTAGCCTGCTGAATCTTTCACAACCGCGGCCCGACGATGGTACCGGACCTGAAATAATTGGCTGCTTTTTGGGATCTTTCAGTGCTAGAATCAGTTATTTTAAAATCAATTTACAGAAGTTCCTTGAACTAGCCCTCGTCGTTTGACCCCACATGGACTACGACAGCGTCAGCTCCCGGCATCTGTCTTAGAACAGTCAGAAGCTGCCTTGTAATGTCCTGTACTCGTGCTCCAGCATAGCACAGGGTTTTTCCCTCGGGAGCCAAGATGTTTCTTGGTTTCTGTTCATCTCTCTACTTTTAGAAATGTTTATATTGACAGTACATTTGTACATCCACTGTATATCTGTACAGCCACTACTCATTCTCTTATAGCTCTATGTTCTCTCTACCTATTTGTATATAATGTATGTAAACACTGTAAATTCTAAGGTCAGTGTTCGGTCTCTTAATGTTGTCTATCACTAGCAGCACCATATCACAAAGTACAATTCTGAGTGTGTAAATGTACTTGGTGAATAAAGGTGATTCTGAAGTTGCAACTCTCATGGAGTAACCTTCTGATGCAACAATGTGTAATGTACATTGATGGTGATTTTATTGTTTCCCTCCAGCATTCCCAGAGAACAGTGCCCACAGTCCCAGCGTTGTGGGCGACACAAGCCCAGCAGCGATGGGCGTCCAGTCTGCCCATGAACACTGTGGTTCTGTTTGTGCCACAACAAGAATCCTGGGTTGTGGAAAGGATGGGCCGCTTCCATCGCATCTTAGAGCCGGTAATTTAACCATTGTTTTCCAATTAGCCAGTGATCTGCACCCTTAATTACACTTTCACACTATTTCACAGTTTAAATCCCGAATGCATAAAAACTAATTTGTCTTTCACTTTTCTGGATATTCTGTAGGGCTTGAATTTCCTAATACCAATACTGGACAAAATTCGTTATGTGCAAAGTCTTAAAGAGATAGTTATTGATGTCCCAGAGCAGTCTGCGGTCTCTTTAGGTGAGTGACAACTGTGTCACTGTTGTCTTCACTGTAAGCCAGTCCTCATTATTCTCAGTCAGTCAGTCCTTGTCTCGGAATTAACTGATATCTGATTACATCCACAGATAATGTGACACTACAGATAGATGGAGTCCTCTATCTTAGGATATTGGATCCTTTTAAGGTAAGTTTGTGAAGTCCATGATTGCTTGAGGTTGTTGTTCATGGAAGTTTTTGCTTGTTTGTAGATATTGATAACAAAATGTACTTCCTTCCAGGCCAGCTATGGAGTTGAGGACCCAGAGTATGCTGTCACCCAACTTGCCCAGACCACCATGCGGTCAGAGCTGGGAAAACTGACCCTGGACAAAGTATTCAGGGTGAGTCTCGGTTCTTTTTTACAAATTGTGTTTGATACTTTTTTAACCTAATTTCCTTGTTTTTATATTTCTCTATTTCTCCAGGAAAGAGAGACCCTTAATACCAACATAGTCCACTCCATCAACCAGGCGTCAGATGATTGGGGAATCCGTTGCCTTCGTTATGAAATCAAGGATATACATGTTCCACCACGTGTCAAAGAGTCCATGCAGATGCAGGTGAGAGGGGCTGCTGCCAACAAACTGGGAGACAGGTCTTGAACCTCAAACTATTTCTGAGCATGATCTTATCTATAGATTAGTGATACATTGCACATTATTAAGACTTAGCCTATCAGTTTTGTATGTTTACACTCTTTCTGACTGCCTTCCGTTGTGTAGGTGGAGGCAGAGCGTAAGAAGAGAGCCACTGTGCTGGAGTCTGAAGGTCACAAGGAAGCAGCCATCAACGTTGCTGAGGGTCGCAAGCAAGCTCAGATCCTGGCCTCGGAAGGACAGAAAACAGAACAGATCAACAAAGCAGCTGGTAGGTTAATACACATATCTAGATGACTTATGGTCTTTGTTAACTACTAAGGATGGTGTGAAAGTTGGACCGTTGTTTTTGATAAAGTAAGTTTTGTCTGAGTCAGAACGGCTTCTGTTTGCTTTATCTGCCTTAGTTGAATGTAAGTCGGTCTAGATAAGTGTCTGCTAAATTACGTAAATGTTTCTGGTGTTGTGCGAGGCAGCTTGATGTACTGAGCTTTCAGAAAGTATTCAGTCCCCTTTTTCCACGTTACAGCCTTACATGCTGACCAGACCGGACGCGTCGTGTGCGCGAGCGTCGCAAAATAAATGTAGAAATCCATGTTATTCAATTATTGCACCCACACTGCTCGCGCGCACCAACGAGCGTCTGCGACGCCAAGGGCTAAAATAGAAGTCGTTCTTATTTCTGACGCAGATCGTGCTGAAAGTCATCTTCTCATTGGTTTATAGAAGCAGGTACCCACGTGCCATCTCCTCATTGGTTATACCCACGTGGGTGATTGAAAGACGAACCTTGTTGCCTGTTGTCGTGGTAATACAATGAAAGTTTAGATGCGATCACCATATAAGTGCAAAGATGAAAAAGCCTGGAAGGAGGAGAGATGACTAGAAATGATTCGGTTGGCCATTTTATGTGTGGATTAATTGTCGGAGTAGAGGTCCTTGTGCATTTCAGGTAAAATAACAACTCAATGTTTATATCCCAGGACAAATTAGCTAGCAACAGCAAGCTAGCAAGTGCAAGCTAACTAGCTAAATTGCCATCCATGTTTAATGCTTTTCGACCTGTCCCCAAATTAATGTCATTGGTTCAGAGTTTGTTTTGATATTTTAACCTGCGTGTCGTGATCGCGTTTGGTGTGGGGGGGCAAAATACATTTATGCACGATAGCGCACAATGGCGCACGTGCGCAGCCGGTTTGGGTTCCGTGTTACTCTAAAATTAAATTAACTCAGCAAAAAAAGAAACGTCCTCACTGTCAACTGCGTTTATTTTCAGCAAACTTAACGTGTAAATATGTGTATGAACATAACATGATTCAACAACTGAGACATAAACTGAACAAGTTCCACAGACATGTGACTAACAGAAATTGAATAATGTGCCCCTGAACAAAGGGGGGGTCAAAATCAAAAGTAACAGTCAGTATCTGGTGTGGCCACCAGCTGCATTAAGTACTGCAGTGCATCTCCTCATGGACTGCACCAGATTTGCCAGTTCTTGCTGTGAGATGTTACCCCCACTCTTCCACCAAGGCACCTGCAAGTTCCCAGACATTTCTGGGGGGAGTGGCCCTAGCCCTCACCCTCCGATCCAACAGGTCCCAGACGTGCTAAATGGCCATGGCAGAACACTGACATTCCTGTCTTGCAAGAAATCACGCACAGAACGAGCAGTATGGTTGGTGGCATTGTCATGCTGGACGGTCATGTCAGGATGAGCCTGCAGGAAGGGTACCACATGAGGGAGGAGGATGTCTTCCCTGTAACGCACAGCGTTGAAATTGCCTGCAATGACAACAAGCTCAGTCCGATGATGCTGTGACACACTGCCCCAGACCATGACGGAACCTCCACCTCCAAATCGATCCCGCTCCAGAGTACAGGCCTCGGTGTAATGCCCATTCCTTCGACGATAAACCGCGACTCGTCAGTGAAGAGCACTTTTTGCAAGTCCTGTCGGGTCCAGCGACGGTGGGTTTGTGCCCATAGGCGACGTTGTTGCTGTTGATATCTGGTGAGGACCTGCCTTACAACAGGCCTACAAGCCCTCAGTCCAGCCTCTCTCAGCCTATTGCGGACAGTCTGAGCACTGATGAAGGGATTGTGCTTTCCTGGTGTAACTCAGGCAGTTGGTGCCATCCTGTACCTGTCCCGCAGGTGTGATGTTCGGATGTACCGATCCTGTGCAGGTGTTGTTACACGTGGTCTGCCACTGCGAGGACGATCAGCTGTCCGTCCTGTCTCCCTGTAGCGCTGTCTTAGGAGTCTCACAGTACGGACATGGCAATTTATTGCCCTAGCCACATCTGCAGTCCTCATGCCTCCTTGCAGCATGCCTAAGGCACCTCCACGCAGATGAGCAGGGACCCTAGGCATCTGTCTTATGGTGTTTTTCAGAGTCAGTAGAATGGCCTCTTAATGTCCGAAGTTTTCATAACTGTTACCTTAATTACCTATCGTCTGTAAGCTGTTAGTCTCTTAACGACCGTTCCACATGTGCAGGTTTGTTAATTGTTTATTGTTCATTGAACAAGCATGGTCAACAGTGTTTAAACCCTTTACAATGAAGATCTGTGAAGTTATTAGGATTTTTACGAATTATCTTTGAAAGACGGGGTCCTGAAAAAGGGTCCTTTTTTTTCTGAATTTATAGTTTTTTCCTCATCAATCTACACAAAAATACCTCATGATGACAAACCAAAAACACGTTTTTAGAAATGTTTGCTAATTTATAAAAAATTAACATACCTTATTTACATAAGTATTCAGACTCTTTGCTATGAGACTCGAAATTGAGGTCAGATTCATCCTGTTTCAATTGATCTTCCTTAAGATGTTTCTACAACTTGATTGGAGTGCACCTGTGGTAAATTCAGTTGATTGGGCATGATTTGGGAAGGCACACACCTGTCTATATAAGGTCCCTCAGTTGACAGTGCCTGTCAGAGCAAAAACCAAGCCACGAGGTGAAGGAATTGTCCGTAGAGCTCCTAGTCAGGATAGTGTTTTGGCTCAGATTTGAGGAAGGGTACCAAAACTTTTCTGCAGCATTGAATGTCCCCAAGAACACCGTGGCCTCCATCATTCTTAAATGGATGAAGTTTGGAACCACCAAGACTCTTCCTAGAGTTGGCCGCCTGGCCAAACTGAGCAGTCGTGGGAGAAGGGCCTTTGTTGGGCAGGTGACCAAGAACCGATTGTCACTCTGACAGAGATCCAGAGTTCCTCTGTGGAGATGGGAGAACCTTCCAGAAGGACAACCATCTCTGCAGCACTCCACCAATCAGGCCTTTATGGTAGAGTGGCAGGCGGAAGCCACTCCTCAGTGAAAGGCACATGACAGCCCGCTTGGAGTTTGCCAAAAGGCACCCAAAGGACTCCGACCATGAGAAACAAGATTCTCTGGTCTGATGAAACCAAGATCAAACTCTTTGGCCTGAATGCCAAGCGTAACGTCTAGAGGAAACCTGGCGCCATCGCTACGGTGAAGCATGGTGGTGGTAGCATGCTGTGGGGATGTTTTTCAGCGGCAGGGACTGGTAGACTAGTCAGGATCTAGAGAAAGATGAACAGAGCAAAGTACAGAGCGATCCTTTATGAAAACCTGCTCCAGAGCGCTCAGGGCCTCGTCCCTAAGCACACAGCCAAGACAACATAGGAGCAGTGGTGGAAAAAGTACCCAATTGTCCTACTTGAGTAAAAGTATAGATGCCTTTTTAATAGAGTTACTCAAGTAAAAGTCACCCAGTAATATACTACCTGAGTAAAAGTATCTGGTTCGAAATATTTTATTTATTTTTATTTAACCTTTATTTAACCTTTATTTAAATGTCTTGCTCATTGAGATTTAAAATCTGTTTTTCAAGAGCGTCCTGGCCAAGATAGGCAGCACCAAGTCATTACAAAAATTACAGACAGACAACATGAAAAACTACAAGTAATCTAGTAAAAACCATTGAATATACTTAAGTATCAAAAGTAAAAGTATAAATTATTTCAAATTCCTTCTATTAAGCAAAGCAGGCGGCACCATTTTCGTGTTTTTTATATTTATGCATAGCCAGGGGCACACTCCAACACTCAGTGCGTGAATTGGACCTTGTTCTATGTCCTCCTAAGCATTCAAAATGTAATGAGTGCTTTTGGGTATCAGGTAAAAAGTACATTATTTTCTTCAGGAATGTAGTAAAGTAAAAGTTGTCAAATATAAATGGTGAAGTACAGATACCACAAAAAACTACTTAAGTAGTACTTAAGTACCTTACACCACTGGACAGGAGTGGCTTCTGGACAAGTCTCTGAATGTCCTTGAGTGGCCCAGCCAGAGCCCGGACTTGAACCCGATCGAACATCTCTGGAGAGACCTGAAAATAGCTATGCAGCGACACTCCCCATCCAACCTGGCAGAGCTTGAGAGGATCTGCAGAGAAGAATGGGAGAAACTCCCCAAATACAGGTGTGCCAAGCTTGTAGCATCATACCCATGAAGACTCTAGGCTGTAATCACTGCAAAGGGTGCTTCAATAAAGTACTGAGTAAAGGGTCTGAATACTTATGCAAATGTGAGATTTTGGTTTTTATTTTGAATAAATTTGCCCAAATTTCTAAAATCCTGTTTTTGCTTTGTCATTATGGGGTATTGTGTATAGATTGGGGAGAAATAAAACAACTTATTTAGAGGTCGACCGATTGTGATTTTATTTCAACGCCGATACTATACAGATTAATCGGCCAATTCCTTTTTTTTTTTTTTTTACATTTAATTTATTTTATTATATTTGTAATAATGACAATTTCAGCAATACTGAATGAACACTTATTTTAACTTAATATATTACATCAATAAAATAAATTGTCTCAAATAAATAATGAAACATGATCAGTTTGGTTTAAATAATGCAAAACACAGTGTTGAAGAAAGTAAAAGTGCAATATGTGCCATGTAAAAAAGCTAACATTTAAGTTCCTTGCTCAGAACATGAGAACATATGAAAGCTGGTGGTTCCTTTTAAAATGTCTTCAATATTCCCAGGTAAGAAGTTTTAGGTTGTAGTTATTATAGGACTATCTCTCTGCGATTTGTATTTCATATACCTTTGACTATTGGATGTTCTTATAGGCACTATAGTATTGCCATCCTAATCTCAGGAGTTGATAGGCTTGAAGTCATAAACAGCGCTGTGCTTCAAGCATTGCGAAGAGCTGCTGGCAAACGCAGGAAAATGCTGTTTGAATTAATGCTTACGAGCCTGCAGCTGCCTTCCACCACTCAGTCAAACTGCTCTATCAAATATCAAATCAGACTTAATTATTATATAATAAACACACAGAAATACGTGCCTTTGGTCATTAATATGGTCAAATCCGGAAACTATCATTTTGAAAACAAAATGTTTATTCTTTCAGTGAAATACGGAACCGTTCTGTATTTTATCTAACAGGTGGCATCCATAAGTCTAAATATTGCTGTTACATTGCACAACCTTCAATGTTATGTCATAATTATGTAAAATTCTGGCAAATTAATTACGGTCTTTGTTGGGAAGAAAATGTCTTCACACAGTTCGCAACGAGCCAGGCGGCACAAACTGCTGCATATACCCTGACTCTGCTTGCACAGAACGCAAGAGAAGTGACACAATTTCCCTAGTTAAAAGAAATTAATGTTAGCAGGCAATATTAACTAAATATGCAGGTTTAAAAAATATACTTGTGTATTGATTTTAAGAAAGGCATTGATGTTTATGGTTAGGTACATTTGTGCAACGACAGTGCTTTTTTTCACTAATGCGCTTGTTAAATCATCACCCGTTTGGCGAAGTAGGCTGTGATTCGATGATAAATTAACAGGCACCGCATTGATTATTTGCAACACAGGACAAGCTAGTTAAACTAGTAAAATCATCAACCATGTGTAGTTAACTAGTGATTATGTTAAGATTGATTGTTTTTTATAAGATAAGTTTAATGCTAGCTAGCAACTTACCATGGCTCCTTGCTGCACTCGGGTAACAGGTGGTCAGCCTGCCACGCAGTCTCCTCGTGGAGTGCAATGTAATCGGCGTCCAAAAATGCTGAAACTTGAAATCGGCCATAATTAATCGGTCGACCTCTAAACTTAATACATTTTAGAATAAGGCTGTAATGTAATAACATTTGGAAAAAGTCAAGGGGTCTGAATACTTTCTGAATGCACTGAACAAGTACACCCACAGGACAGGACCCTAGCCTTTGTGACCGTTTCTGATGAGACTCTTGTTATCTTCACCTAGGTGAGGCCAATGCTGTCTTAGCCAAAGCAGAGGCCAAAGCTAAGGCTATCCGGCTGTTGTCAGACGCTCTAGCTGAACAGGTAAAATAGTTGTGATGGCTTCATCGTTTGTGTGCGCGCATCTAGATGTCACATTGACCCAACTGTGATTGTGTTTCGAACAGAATGGAAACGCTGCAGCCTCCCTCAGTGTGGCTGAGCAATACGTCTCCGCTTTCTCCAACCTGGCCAAAGAGTCCAACACCATCCTGCTGCCCTCCAACTCTGGTGACATCAGTGGCATGGTCACACAGGTCTGTCTCTGTTTAAGAAACAATTTAATTATGTTTGATTGCTCAGCCTTTCTTCCCTGACCCTCCCTTTCAACACACCCCTGTCTCTCCGTCTTCTCTCTCAGAACAGTAACAGTCTATATCTTCCCCTCAGGCTATGACTATTTATGGCAGCCTGGCTAAGCAGAGCTCAAAAAAGGTAGAAAGTGTGTCCCCAGAGTGGGCGATGGAGAAGAGTGAGGAGCTTGTACCACCAGCCCAGTAGTGAAGGACGTCAAGACCACTCAAAGCAGTCACCAAACCGGAAGCAGTGCCAGACAACCATGAGGCACCAAGACATTGTTGCCTGGTCAGCACCACTGTCTGGCCCAAAGGACACACTATCTGTTGCAGATTGAAGGACATTGAAACAGGAACAGGATAAGAACTTAAAGACTTGCTTAGAGGCCTGGAAACATCAACCCATTTGGGAGGATTCATGGCACTTGAACATTGTTTAATTTTGATTGAGTGTTATTGCACACGTTACATACATATGTTCCAATTTCAAATCCACAAGCTGTCATATTGGTACTCTTCTCTTGCATCAAATACCAAATGACTGCGATGATGGTAAACTAGTAACCTGATTTAGAGCATTCTGTTAAGTGCTGTATTGTTTTATATTTCCAACTATTTGTCCTTCATATGTTTTCGTTTCAATATGTCATGAATGTTTTACTTCATGTGAGAGCTTGTGACCTTACATTAAGAGCCTCCCAGAGCAAGCAGAGGGAATAAGGTCAGGTATATGAATAGAGGTTAGGATGCAATCTCCCCTGGAATACTTTAAATTTGGCTGCATTTAGACGGGCAGGCCATTCTGATCATTTTTCTTCTAATTGGTCTTGACCAATCACATCAGATCTTTTTCAGATCTGATTGGTCAAAAGACCAATTAATGAAAAGAATGATGCCTGTGTAAATTATAAACTACATCAAGTTAAGTCACCAAAAGTACTTGTAAGAAAATGACCTTGGATGGAAATATATTGTTGAAGTGGAATGTTTTATTTCACACCAATACCGAATGGGAAGGGGCCTCTGTTTTGGAGGAAGGTTTTGCATAACATAGCAAGTTTATTGATTTAAATGGCCAATATACCAATAATGGTCATCCATGATGATACTGTCACTATTAAAGGAATTGTGATTGACTTTCGGGATGATTGTAACACCTCATCACAATAAATCTTGGTTGAGAAAATTATTGGTTTGAATGATTTGGATGTGGACACAGCAGTGATTTAATTTTTTCTACATATTGTAGTAAATATACATACAGAAGTCATGCTCTCTGAAAATGAAAACTATCTCAGTGAGATTTCTCCTAAGGTGCAATTTTCAGGGGATTTTTTACCTTCGATATCACATGATTTCCATCAGTATGCATGTTACACATAGGAAAAGCCTCAGGGGGGGGCTGTTGTGTTATTCAGTGGTAGTTTGTCTACAAAGCTGCTTTACAGCCTTTCTTAACCATTTCTGATGCACCGTGACTGGGGGCTCAACTCCTTATGTCGTCCTCCATCCTCATTTCGCCTGCTTTTGAAAAATGTCAAAGGTAATCTCGGTGGCAAAGAGAGGAAATGTGGAAACAAATGCCCTTGTATGAAATGAGACTAGGCCGCTAGCACGTCATCAGGCAGGAGGAATCCCAAAATATGTGTTAAGTGCCCCAAAAATTAAGCTTCTTTTGCTAGACATTTTATAGATCAAAGGATAAGTAGAGAATATTTTTCTCCTCTGAGAAAAGAGCTGATTCAAAGGGGAATCAGCAGATTTTAAAACACGTTCATGCTAGCTGTAGGGAGGATGCTCTTGTGCATCCTCTGCCGAAGTAGATATTCAAGGTGAGCATACTGTTCGCCTACTAATGAATTGACACTTAGACCACCTATCGGTTTCTGGGTCACAGAGGAGAGGATGGAATTTTGTATAATTGAGAATTGTTCAATATCGTCAATTATCCCATGAACCACCCAATCAAAGCTTTACATGCTGACCAAACCAACCATCGTGCGTATGTTGATTTTCACTATCCCCACCAGATGTGTTCATGACGTGCAGGTTAAAATACCAAAACCAACTGTGAACCAGCTATATTGGTCAAATTCTAGGTTATCCTGATGGTTATATAGGCATAATGACATCACTCAGACTCAACAATGACAAGGTATTGGCCACCTAGATATGTACATAATGTAGTATATTTTAAATAGGAAACACTGTCAGCAGAAAATATAATAGTCTAGAATATCCATGTGAATGGACAATAAAGGGCTATCAAAATGTATTGTTGATGGCAACATTGTTTGTGATATTGTAGGATTTACTCATGTAATTTACCCATTGCTTCCAAGCAGTTTTGTGATGATCGTTTTAATCATTAAGAAAATGAATCCAAACCTTAGTAGGTATGTATTTATTCTTTCAGCATGGGTTGTTGTCATTTGTATCATACGCTTGCCCGACACATTTTACTGAACATACATGGTGATATTTCTATCCATTTATGTCTCTATATAAAAAAAAACGTGTCTGGAAAAAAGCAAAAGCATACTTTTTTAATCCTTAAGGGAAGATAAATATGTAGTCTTATGTTGTGTGCAAATTTGATATAGGCCTATATTTAGACCAAAAAGTTACACTGTTTTAATTCTATATTTTTTGTACAGGTGAAAACTACCAAACAGGCCACTAACTGGGAGCGACAACTCTGCGTCACCACCTGCTCCCTCAAACTGTGGTTTTTAGTCTCTCTTCATTGATTGGTCAGAACCTTCTGTACGACCCGCCCTTTTCAGAGATTATGCTCACTCAATGGATGGACTAGATGTCATTAGAGAGTATTTCGGCGCCGCCCTCTTATCTCGGTGCCCTCAGGTTAGTCTAATGAATTTTATCATGGCGTGCCCATGGCAGGGGGCTATTGCTCTCTGCCGAACCTTTATGTTGCCCTTTACAGCATCTCAAGCCCACCTGTAACAACTTAAAAAAGTGATTGGAGACATTGTTTGCAATGTTACCGGGTTGAGCGCATTTTTTCTGAGACGTTTGGTACATTTTTTAACTAGAGGGATTGTCAGAGAAAAGCTCTTGCCATGTCTCTACTTTGTGTAAGAGGTGAGTTATTCTCTTTTTCTTTAATACATTTTCATATATTTTTGACTTCATAAATCGAAAGCAAAACAATTGTTTCAAGTGAAGTAACGTTAGATTGTGAACCCCAGCAGTAACCGGTTTGAAAGCCGGATAGAACAAACTGGATGAATTGAACTTTTGCGGCCGTGATTATTATTTTTTTCCCTTGTTGAAGCGAAGTTGTTTCCGTATGTGTCTCCCTTATGCAGATGTAAAATATATACGCTCTAAGTTAATATATTGTATAAAAATAGTTTATTTAGGCAATTGTATTTGGATTTGGAGCTTATTTATTACATAATTCTGAGATGGGAGCCGTCACCTCTACCACCAGCTGTTTTCCAGTGTTTCTGCTCTTGTCAACTGATTTAACGTTTGTTAATTTGACATGTCAGTTTCCAACTTACAACATTAGGAAAAAGTAGTTTTACTTGCTAAATATTTTTTGCTTGTGTAATGGTTGTAATTGGCTATCAAATGTATATTTAGAATTTGCCAAATAAATTATATTATTGTATGATTGTGTGCTCTTATGGTACACAATCTGGTTTTGTAGTAGTGTTATCGTTTGTGTGGTGTGTCTGAGACACTGGACAGCCTTTTATCTTCAGTTTGTGTGACGTCTACTATCACCATTGCCATGTCCTCTAAACATCTCATTTACTTCACAAAGAGTAGCCTATAATCCAATTTGTGTGTTAGTGTTTCTGCTTAACATCTAAAGTGTCTTAACAAGACTGTATACTGCAGTTCAGGTAACATTTAGCAAATAAGGTTGTCTAAAGTCAACTTAGGCAAAACCACATTTCTGCTCTTATACATGTATACTATACAGCCATTATTCATTCATGCTTGACTGGCATTTTTGTTGGGGTTAAGCTGGCTGCCCATGTTTTTCAAATCTTTTTCTGGGGGTACTTGATACTGGCACAGTTTATGCTTGTGCAGTGACTCCTTGTTCAATTGATGATGTAATTAGTCATTGAAATTATGCACAAAATACCATCAAGGAATAGAGGCAAAAAATAAAATTTTGCTTGACTGAGTTCTCTGAACTTGTCAATTATTTATACTGTAAGAAAAGCTTTTCCTTGTTCTTTCTTTTTCAGTTCTGAAAAATACTAAAATTAAGCAAAATATCACTCAGATATATCTATTAATGAAACTGAAAAATAATTACTAGTATCCGACTAGTTTTATTAGCTCCCCCTCTGTCGTCAATACCTGTGGCTCAGGATCAATACCCATGGCGGCTGGTACTGGAAATCTCTCTTTTTGGCACTGATGGAAATGGGATGAAAAGCAGGCAGGTGTTGACTGTCAAGTCTTTCAGGCCTATCTCCATCAAGACTAATAATGTTTAAACAACATTTTATGCCCGACTTCTCATGTTAGTGTACATAGCAGACCAGGTAATAGACCAGTGTCAACCATGCTTGAAGCATTATTTTCATTATCTCTTCAAACATTCTATTTTGGCAGGTACATAATGGCACAGATGTGTGATTGTGGTCAGTAGGAACAGCAGTTGGCAGAGGTACGTTTTGAATGAACTTGTATGCCTTGTCATAATTTCATTGTAATCAGGCTCCTCCCACCTAACAAGTGAGGTGTCTAAGTTTTTAGCTCACCTAATTGAGTCAGTGGCTTTTGTTGTCACGTCCAGACTTAGAGCAGGTGCATGATACCAGATGGTGAGGTAATAAAACAGTAGAAATGATAGCTGTCTTCTCTTGGCACCTCTCCATGGGCTAACCTTAATTCTCCCCATCCAGTAGAATCTTGTTTGACACCTCATCAGGCCAAGCCTCAACCTGGGCCCGTCACAGGCCAGAGAGATGAGGGCTTGTGGCAGTGTATGGGTCATGAGGAGTCTGGACAGGTGAACACAGCACATCCAGAGACGAACACTCTAATTTACAGTAATTTAGCATGTTTGTTTAATATGCTGTGGTTTCCTCGAACACGTTTGTCCTAGAAAATATACAACATCCATTTATTGATTAGTATTGAGAAAATGGAAACTGGAGCCACCGTAGTTTAGTCTACCAACCTAGACATAGTAGTGCATTGAATCCTAGACCGGGTGGTCGGCCTGTATGTGATTGGCTGCTGTGACTCACCCCTTCCCCCGTACAGCAGTGTCATGGTTTTTTGTTTATTTATTGCCCCTAGAAAGGCCCATCTCCATGGTGATGTCTTTACACAACAGATATGTGTTCTAGCCCTCCAAGTGTGACAGGTGGACAGTCAGAGACCCCTGCTGTGTGTGGATCAGGGCTGGGCTGGGTGGACAGTACACATGGACCTCTCATAATATGGTCCTGCAAACCTAGGGATTGTATTGTGTGGATGCTGAATAGGCATCCTGGTTTGGTAGATGATTATTATTGCAGACTGAGTGTTTTAGGAGTACCAACAAGCCTTTTCAAATGCTAAGTGTGCCATTGACATGGAGAGGGATTTATTCTGTGGCTCCTCTGCATAACACTGATGTGTGTCTCTTAGTGCTATAAAAAACACTGTTTGTGACCATCTTGATGAAATGAAAGCACACTGCATGATGAAATGGGCCATGTTGACTTTGTCACAGATTCAGCTGCGTCAATAATCTGATATATAGATAGAGGGACAGAAGGATAGCTTGAGATGTATGGTCTAGGCCTATTAATCATGAAGATGGTGTGAGAGGGGAAAGATGTCATGTTGACAGGGCGAAAGAGAATTGGTCAGAGGACAGCGAGATTGAGTATAAAGTGCAGTGAGAGCGAGGGAGAGAGAGAGCTGAGAGATTGCAACAGTAATCCCCTGGCCATCTGTTGCTCTGTCTCGCTCGCTCTGTCTCTCTCTCTGTTTCTGTTTCTCTCTGCTCTCTGGTCTGCTTTCCCGCCCATAGGCTCCACCTGATCAGCTCCAGTGCAGTGTGTAAATACAGAACAATAGAAGCCTCTGACCCTGCTCTTCTCTTCCTGTCTCCCTGTGCCGCCTGACAACACTCCCTAGGCATGCGTGGCCCTAGTCAGCAGTGTGTCCGTCCCATCCGCAATATGTGGTCACGTGACTTGCCTCCTCTGAGCCAAATTTAAGGGTTACCAGTACTAATCCTCCGAGCTGAGTAACAGTCGCAAGCCAGGCAGGCGTCCAGTGGATTCACTGGTGGAAATCCCTTAACTCAATATTCAAATGCACCTTGTGCTGGGCTGCTGGCAATTCCCAAACGTATCTTAAAATTTGACTGGATGTGATCAATGATATAGTTGGTATCTAGTATTCTTATTGGACCTTTTTTCTGTTCCATCATTTTATTGCTCTGCTGCTGTGTGTTTTCAGTCTACTAAAACTAATATACCCTATTTTCAATTATATGTAGCCAATTGTTTCCTTTTACTGCTTTGGATACAGTTGGGGTTCTTTTGTTGTTCCTATCATTTGGTAAAGAAACAAAGATGTGGTCAGACATCAGGTGAGCACACAGTAGAGAAGATTAGTAAACAGTAGGTTGATAGGGGAACTGAGCAACTGCCCCTGGCCAAACACTGATGGCTTCCTCCAGTCACAAAGATGGACGGCTGAGCAGAAGAGCGATAAGAATCAGTTTCCATCATAATGGCCCCTCGCTTTATGGCCCTCTGCTCTGTTCGCCTCCGCTTACAATGACGTCAGCTTGATTGGGACATTATGCCTGCCGTCGTGCCAGCTCACAGGCCAGAGTCACAGCCTGGTGGCCTAGAAGAGCCTCTCTGGAAACACTGACGTCACACTCCTGACCCTCTGCTTTTCCACTGCTCCCTTTCCTATTTTCCGGGAGCCAGTAGGAGAATCGCAATTGGTTTTCCTTGGTTCCTCCAAGAGGAAAGATGGAAATAAATGAACTTGTATGAAATGACTCTTCTCTAGCATGTCATCATCAGGCAAATGACAATTACAGAAGTGGAATCCCAAAATAATGTGTGAAGTGATAAATAGAATGTAGCTAGTTGTGCTTGACTTTTTATATATAAAAGGATAAGTAGCGTATCAATTTGTGCGCATGCTTTTCTCATCTGAGAAAACCAACAGCAGTTTTCAAAGGAAGTGTGGTGGATTACAAAACTCTTCCCGCAGTAGGATACACCTGAACATCCTCCCCCACAGGAGGCAATCTAGGAGAGGAGCAAATTCCTCCGTTCACCTATTAACGAATTGGTGCTCTCCTACATATGGCGACCGCTTGTTGGTTTCCGGGTCAAGGAGGAAGGAGGAGTGGACAGACCTTTGCCCAATTGAGAATATCTCAGTGTCAGGGAGTGGACGGGAGTGTGTGTGTGTAGAGAATGGAAGATGGCAGGTGCATTTTGAAAGCGCTCTCTCCTCCACCTCCTCCATTTCCCTCCTTGGGGTCATCTCTTTGCCATGTTGTTGCTAGGGAGATTAAGAGGCTAACTAAGATGGGCAAATAAATAGTCACACTCACTTGGGCTGCATGTTATTCTAGCTGTGTACAGAGTGAGAGAGGGGGAGGAGCCGTACGTGCTGATATTAAAATCATGTAGAGTCAGCTCCTGTCACTCACCGCCACCCGACACTGCCCATCTGCCATCCCAGCCCTGTCGTTTAGTCGCCGGTACATAAGGCTGAAGCAGCCATCACAATTAATCCCCTCTAAACCTTCTTTCAAATCCATAACCCTTATTGTATAGATACAGGAAAGGTCTAAAGTCAGCCAGGTCTAAAAATACACCAGAGTGCACTAGATGTTTTTCTGCTCTCGTTGTCCACATAGTAGATGAAAAGAGAATTAGCTAATTGTGTTGTTTTTTAAACATCTGCTAGGCTTATCATCATATCATTGCCCTTGTTGTATGTTACAATCTGCTTTGTGATACCTATATTTTGTGTAGATTAATCTGCCATTCAACCAATGACTACCTGTTCACCATTCTGACTTGTACTTCACACACCTTACACTGGAATGATAGGTATGACTTTGACTTTCTGCGAACTGAAGGTCATTAGGCCAATATTAGGCTATCCCTAGACATTTGAAATATCTTCATGCCTAGAAGAGCCTCCAGGCTTCTGTCATAATGGTCAATTTTTAAGTAAAAAAGAAAAATGATTGCAGGGGAAGTTTGGTAAAACTAATTCCGTCTGAATCGTCCACTGGAAAAACGGACATGCTGTGGTAACATTTATATAACCAACGTTCTATAGTAATACTAGTCCTGTGTGAATAGGATTTAGGGCTCTCCATATTCCAGTCTATCAGGGTTTTGTCCAGGCAAAGGTTGGGATTATGGATCCAGTGCCAGAGAACATAGCCTATCTGGGAGGGCTAGCTCAGTACGGGAGTGTATTGTGTATTATGGGATTTGACTGTGAAAGATTACAGCACAGAGGTCAATATGAAAGTGTGGCCTGACAAAGTAGTGGTCAATTTATTAGAAACATCTGAATATTTGCATGAAAACTTGATAACCTTGTAACATGTTATTTTAACTCCTTTTTATGATGTTCAATGGTGTATTGAAACATCATTGTTTCTTTAGTTTTAAAATATTGATGTTTTCAGCCTTGCTGTTCTCCATCGGAATAACTAATCAGTTTTTATGAAAGTGTCCCACATCTTTAGGGTTATGATTCATTTTTTGTGAATATTTAGTGATTGTCTAAAATGTGTGAGGCTGGTGTTTTCTGCTGCTAGGTTGAGGTTGAGAGGATATTGTAATGCTGATGCTCACTCGTACAGACATCACCTGGATGGCCACTTCTCACCCTCAACAGGTTCCTACTCGATGCTTCATCAACACGTGCTCCAGCTGTTGGTCTGCATACATTATTAATGAATTTCAGGCCTTACCTACACATGTCATGTGCTCTTTTTTTTCTGTGGTTGTGGCTGATTGGTGTTTGTGTGACTGGTTCCTGGTCCCTGATTCACCAATTGGCATGCACTGCTGGGTTACACTCAGCAGGATGGATCTGACTGCAGCCTTTCAGGGGATGCCATTGAGGAGACATGAAGTGACCATGGGTTCACAGTCATTGTACACAATGTAGTCTACAGCAATTTGTTTCTGATAAAGCTGTGTGATATCCCTGAAGTAAGTCATGACCAGGGATACTGACTTGCTCTCTCTTTAAAAATAAATTAAAAAACACGTCTTTGACGTTTCTAATGGTTATTTTATGTTTCTTTCTTTTTCAGTAAAGAAAGCCAAGCTGCATGGATCACCGGGTAAGTCCTTAAACTCTTTATTTTGGTGTTATGTCTTTGAATGTTGTCCCAAACTAGGACCCTGTGGGTGTGTCATAAATATTTTAGCTATTTTGACAGTGGGAATTATGGGCACAACACCTGGCGTTAGCGTAATAAACGCAACAAATAAGTTATAGGTATGACGAGGGTTTGACCACTCACTGGCCAATGAAAACCTGCGCCGAAGCTTTTTGAGGTTGTAATAAACAGAGCGGTGTCTGTTTTCTACCTACAAATATAGCTGTTTTTTGAACGGTTTAAGCTACAAAATATTATGACCCCGTCACTGAAAGATGAGACTCGCAGGAACACGTATTGCCTGATGATCTTCTGAATTTCCCAATATATTTGATGCATTTGTCACTGTAAACCATACTTCCTTATGATTGAAGTACTGTCAAAAGTACTGTCAGGCTGATTTGGCACTGGTGCATGTTTTTAAGGACACACCTCAGATATTGCCATCCCTCCCACCTCAGCTCAAGCGAGCACATGAACTAGGTAAATTACCAATCCTGCTGCAAGGGTTGGAAAATAGCAGAGCACCGGCTTTAACAAGTAGATATTGCCAACAAGCGCGTTTGACAATTGCCAGCCTAAAAATAGAGGTATTACCGAGGTATTTGAAATGGCCACGGAATGATTTTCAATACTGTCAATGCCGTTGAAACAATTTATTTGAAGTTTTCATTACATTTGAATATTTGTAGTTAAGTAAATACCTGCAGTGAACTTGTGCGATCGTTGGAGGTAAAGCAGGTTGCGTTCTTCATTTCACCTGTCACATTATGAAGCTTACCGGTAGCCTTCAGTCTAGGGCTGTCCCGACTAAAATAAAATCTTGGTCCAATCGATTGGTCGAAATTTTTAAACATGTATTTTTCCAAATATAGACACACCCTATGTGTTTTTAATGAAATCAACTATATGCATTGAGCTTGTCTGATGCTTAAAGCTTACGGTTTGATGAAATAAGACAAATGCCTCACAAGGGCGCCAGAGATCTAGATAACCAGAAGAAAAAAAACTTAACCTGACCCAACTATTCTCCTCTAGCTCCTGCTGGCTTTTGCGGATTCTGCTATTACTCTCCTGAAGTTGCTTGTAATACGCTACACGAGGAGTTGGGAACCTTTCTCATATTGAATGCCAATTTATCTTTTCTACCGATCTGTGTGCCAGTTATGGTTTTCATATGCACATTTTGGTGTAACAGATTCATTTAATTTATAATAACTTCATATCTCAAAATAATTGTCACGTGGTTAATCAAAATTTCATAAAAATCTAAATGAAAATGATAAACCTAAAAAAGTAAATTCTATTGCCATTGCCAACTATGTAGACATAGCCTACATAAAGCCAACAAATAAAAACATTGCAGCCTGCAGGTAGAAAAAATCCCATACAACCTCCCGAGTGGTGCAGTGGTCTTAGGCACTGCATCGCTGTGCCACTAGAGATTCTGGGTTCGAGTCCAGGCTCTGTCGCAGCCGGCCACGCCCAGGAGACCCATGGAGCGGCGCACAATTGGCCCAGCGTCGTCCGGGTTAGGGGAGGGTTAGGCGACCGCTAACACGGTCGCTAGGTGTACAGTGCTTCCTCCGACACATTGGTGCAGCTGGCTTCTGGGTTAAGTGGGCATTTGCAGCAGTGCGGCTTGGTTGGGTTTTGTTTCGGAGGACGCACAGCTCTCGACCTTTGCCTTTCCCGAGTCCGTATGGGAGTTGCAGCGATGAGAAAAGACTGTAACTACCAATTTGTATACCACAAAATTGGGAAGAAAAAGGGGTAAAAAAAATGTTTTGCCAACACCTCTCTACAACGAACTTGAAACTTTGTATCAACTATTAAGTTGGGTTCAGTCATGACGCTTGTGCTAGTGAACTTGCAACATTGTATAAAATATTCTGGGCTCTCAGTTTCCTGTGCCAGTGAGCTCGGGACAGACACAGCTCTATGCTATTTGTGCAAGGGATAAGAAGCAGTGCTTGACTTGGGCAGGAGCCTCAAATGTTCTACTGCTTGAGCTCCTGTTCCTCTTATGGAATATTAGCTCAAAAGTATTATGGATCTCCTGCACCTAAATATAAACAGTACCAGCACCTAAAATGAGTACCGGAACCTATTTCAGTCCAAGTCAAGCTGTTCTGGATGACTGTGTGATAACGCTCTCGGTAGCCGATGTGAGCAAGACCTTTAAACAGGTCAACATTCACAAAGCCACAGGGCCAGATGGATTACCAGGGCATGTACTCAAAGCATGCTCTGACCAACTGGCAAGTGTCTTCACTGACATTTTCAATCTCTCCCTCACCGAGTCTGTAATACCTACATGTTTCAAGCAGACCACCATAGTCCCTGTGCCCAAGGAAGCGAAGGTAACCTGCCTAAATGATTACCGCCCGGTGGCACTCACGTCGGTAGCCATGAAGTGCTTTGAAAGACTGGTCATGGCTCACATCAACAGCATCTCCCGGATACCCTAGACCCACTCCAATTCGAATACCGCCCCAACAGATCCACAGATGCCGCAATCTCAATCGCACTACACACTGCCCGTTCCCACCTGGACAAAAGGAACACCTATGTGAGAATGATGTTCATTGACTACAGCTCAGCGTTCAACACCATAGTGCCCACGAAGCTCATCACTAAGCTAAGGACCCTGTGACTAAACACCTCCCTCTGCAACTGGATCCTGGACTCCCTGACGGGCCACCCCCAGGTAGTAAGGGTAGGTAACAACACGTCTGCCGCGCTGATCCTCAACACTGGGGCCCCTCAGAGGTGTGTACTTAGTCCCCTCCTGTAATCCCTGTTCACCCACAACTGCGAGACCAAACACGACTCCATCACCATTAAGTTTGCTGATGACACAACAGTGGTAGGCCTGATCACTGACAACGATGAGAGCCTATAGGGAGGAGGTCAGAGAACTGGCCGTGTGGTGCCAGGACAACAACCTCTAACTCTGTGTGAGCAAGACAAAGGAGTTGACCGTGGACTACAGGAAAATGCGGGCTGAACAGGTCCCCCATTTTACATCGATGGTGCTGTAGTGGAGCGGGTTGAGAGTTTCAAGTTCCTTGGTGTCCACATCACTAACAAACTATTATGGTCCAAACATACCAAGACAGTCGTCAAGATGGCACGACAAAACCTATTCCCCTCAGGAGACTGAAAAAATTTGGCATGGGTCCTCAGATCCTCAAAAGTTTCTACAGCTGCACCATCGAGAGCATCCTGCCCGGTTGCATCACTGCCTGATATGGGAACTGCTTGGCATCTGACCGCAAGGCGCTAAAGAGGGTAGCGAGTACAGCCCATTACATCACTGGGGCCAAGCTTCAAGCAATCCAGGACCTATATAATAGGCTGTGTCAGAGGAAAGCCCATAACATTGTCAGAGACTCCAGTCACCCAAGTCGTAGACTGTTTTCTCCGCTGCCGCACGGCAAGCGGTGCCGGGGCGTCAAGTCTAGGACCAAAAGGCTCCTTGGCAGCTTCTACCCCCAAGCCATAAGACTGCTGAACAATTAATCAAATGACCCCCCCCCCCCCCCCCCCTCCCCTCTTTGTTTTGTACACTGCTGCTACTTGCTGTTTGTTATCTATGCATAGTCACTTCACCCCTACCTACATACCAACAAATTACCTAACCTGTACCCCCGCACATTGACTCTGTACCGGTACACCCTGTGTATATAGCCTTGTTATTGTGTTTTTATTTTATATATTTTTAAAGTTTATTTGGTAAATATTTTCTTAACTCTTCTTGAACTGTACTGTTGGTTACGGGCTTGTAAGTAAGCATTTCACAGTAAGGTCTACACTTGATGTGTTCGGTGCATGTGACACAGTTTGATTTGATTTTGATAAGAACTAGTCAGGTAGACCTATTTTATTAGGTTTCTACTATTGTAATTCTCAATGGATGTAAAAACATAAATTGTTTGCTTGCTGT